>NC_092748.1:122604285-123204285 GCF_047496795.1 Chiloscyllium punctatum
GAAACGTCGATTTTCCTGCTCCTCAGATGCTGTCTGATCTGCTGTGCTTTTCCAGCACCATTCTGATCTAAACACTGAAGTTGATTAATGCCATGCCCAAGCCTTTCAAAGCACTTCATGACCACCGAAGTTAGGGCCACTGGGTGGTAGTCATTGAGACATGCTGCATGACCCTTCTTAGGCACAGGGATGATGTTGGCCCTCTTGAAACAGGCAGGGACAGTGGCCTGCTACAGGGAGAGGTTGAAGATGTCCGAGAAGACTTCTGCCAGTTGATATGCACATACTCTGAGTACATGGCCTGGTACTCCGTCTGGTCTGATCGCTTTCCTTGGATTCACACAAAGGAAAACTGATCTGTCCTCTGATGCAGTGACTGTTGGGATAGGTTCATCAGGACTTGTTGGAATAGGTGTTACCTCTCCACTGAAATTCTGCTCAAAGCAAGCATAGAAGGCATTGAGAAGTTCCCTCTCAGTTCAGTTCTAAACCTGCTTCCTCTAATCTTGAGGTTATGCCCTCTTGTCCTAGTTTCACCTACCAGTGGAAGCAACTAGGAGACAGTGAGGTTGAGGTCTGTGGATGCTGAAGGTCAGAGTTGAGAGTGTGTTGCTGGAAAAGCACAGCAGGTCAGGCAGCCAGTGGAAACATCCTATTTCTATTTTATCTATTCCCTTCATAATTTTGTATGTTTCTATAAGCTCCCCCTCATTCTTCTGAATTCCAATGAATATAATCTCAATCTACTCAGCCTCTCCTCATAAACCAACCCCCCCAACTCCAAAATCAACCCAGTGAACCTCCTCTGCACCCCCTCCTTTACATCCTTTCTTAAGTAAGGTGACCAAATCTGCACACAGTGCTCCAGGCGTGGCCTCACCAGCACCCTGTACAGCTGTAACATAACCTCCCTGCTTTTAAACTCAATCCCTTTAGCAAGGAAGGACAAAATTGCATTTGCCTTCCTAATGATTTGTTGTACCCGCAGACCAACCTTTTGCGATTCATGTACAAGGACACCCAGGTCCCCCTAGAAAATCAGCATGCTGCAACTTTCTACCGTCCAAGTAATAATCTATTTTGCTGTAACTCCTACCAAAATCTATTATTCACATTTATAATGTTGCATTCTATCTGCCAGACTTTTGCCCACTCACTCAATGTATCTACGTTCCTCTGCAAAGTTTCACCATCCTCTGCACACTTTGCTCTGCCACTCATCTTAGTGTCATCTGCAAACTTTGACACAACATACGTGATCCCCAACTCCAAATTATCTAGATAAATGGTAAATAATTGTGGTCCGAACACTGACCCCTGAGGCACACCACTAGTCACTGACTGCCAGCCAGAATCACACTCATTCCCACTCTTTGATTCCTGTTAGTCAACCAATCCTCTACCCACACTAATACTCTATCCCTAACACTATGCATCCTTATCTTATGCAGCAGCCTCATGTGGGGCACCTTGTCAAAGGCCTTTTGGAAATCAAGGTGCACCACATCCACTGGGTCCCCATTGTCCACGTTGCTTGAAATGTTTTCATAGAATTCCAAAAGATTGGTGAAGTATGATCTGGCCTTCATGAACCCATGGTGCGTCTGTACAATGGGACAATTTCTTTTGAGATGCCCTGCTATTTCTTCCTTGATAATAGACTCAAACATTCAGAGGGTCGGTGTGGACTAGTTGGGCCGAAGGGCCTGTTTCCACGCTGTAGGGAATCCAATCCAATCTAATCCAATCCAATCTTCCCCCCTTCAGAGGTTAAGCTTACTGGTCTATAATTCCCCATTTTTTGTCTATTTTCCTTTTTAAACAGTGGTGTCACGTTTGCTATTTTCCAATCTGCTGGGACTGCTCCAGAGTCCAACGAATTTTGGAAAATTACCGCCAGTCCACCTGCTATTTCTCCCACCATTTCTTTTAGTACCCTGGGATGCATTCCATCAGTGCCAGGAGACTTATCTATCCTTAGTTCCATTAGCTTACTCAAAACTAGCTCTTCCATAATTAGAATTGTTTCCCGGTTCTCACCTACCTTTGTCTCTTTGTCATGTTATTAGTATCCTCCACTTTGAAGGCTGATGCGAAGTATCTGTTCGATGCCTCAGCCATTTCATCATAACCCATAACTAACTGCCCCATCTCATTCTCTAAAGAACCAACATTTACTTTAACTACTCTTCTTTGTTTTATATGTTTATAAAATCTTTTCCGATCGACTTTATATTCTATGTGAGTTTTTTCTCATACTCGATCTTACTTTTCTTCATATCTGTTTTTGTGGCTTTCTGTTGACCTTGAAAGTTTTCCCAATCTTCTAGACTCCTGCTGTTTTTGACCACTTTATATGCCTTCTCTTTCACTTTGATAGCCTGCCTTATTTCCTTAGACGCCCCTGGCAGATTACCCCTCCTCTTACAAGTCCTTCCTTCTCACTGGAATAGATTTTTGCTGAGTACCTTGAAAAATTTCTTTGAAGGTCCTCCTCTGCTCATCAACTGTCACACCATAAAATCTCTGTTTCCAGTCTACTTTAGCCAGGTCCTGCCTCATTCTTTCATCGTCCCCTTATTCAAGCAGAGGAACCTGGATTTTATCTTCATTCAATCCAGCTGTATTTTAAATTCAACCATAGTTTGATCATTCCTTCTGAGAGGATCCCTGAAAGTACAGCAAACCCTCAGTACTGACCCTCTGACAATCCAGCACATCCTCAGCACTGAACATCCGACAGTGTGGCACTCCTTCAGTATTGACCCTCCAACAGTGCGGCACTCCCTCAGTACTGACCCTCTGACAGTGTGGCACTGCCTCAGTACTGACCCTCTGACAGTGCAGCACTCCCTCAGTACTGACTCTCTATCATTGTGACACTCTTTCAGCATTGACTGTGGAGCACATCCTTGGCACTGACCCTCTGCTACTGCAGTGTTATCTCAATCCTAACTCTGCGACAGTGAGGTTTTCCCTCATTGTCCACCTTCCAGAATTGTAGCGTTCCCTCAGGAATGATCCTCCAATTAGAGCTTAACGTAAATGAATTAGGACTATCCCAGTCTGGTGGGTGGTGTCTGTTTTCAGTGAGGCTTTGAGTTCTGTGTTGTGATTGTGACTTGGTTTCACTGAATCACTCTGCCCTTGCCCGGGATCTCACACACCATCTGCTTTCTTGATTCATCGAGTCACAGCTGAGCACTTGCCACCGCCCTTCCCTTGTATTTCGGCAATGTTTCAATCCCTGGGGCCGCAGACTGCTGCTCTACAACCCCTTCCCTTCTAACTAACTCCTCGTCACAAGATTACAGAGTCCACCGCCTTTCAAGTCATCCTTTGTTGCTCCTGAGAATTCAGTCCTTTGATCATTTATAGAACAGCCTTGGTCTGTAATGAAACCACATCAAGCTCCCTGAGGGATGTGTGACTCAACCCAAAGCTCAATGGCAGAAGCCGTTAGAGCAAAGCTGACAGTGAATCCTGTCTCCTGCTCAATGTGCCGATTTCACCCCAGTGCAGTACCAAGGCCCACAGTGCAGTGCAGAATATCTGATGTTCCACATTCAGGCCTGGCACTAGTCTCAGTTACTTTGATGAGAACGGGTGCAGAAACTCTCCTGACTACAGTTTGTAACGATCTTATTTCCGGAATCTGTCTCCATTATTCTGGAGCTGGCCAAACAGGAAACTAGACAGTGCAGTGATTTCTGGCAGAGCAAACACTCCTCAGATATTACCCTATAAACTGAAAAGTGATGTGAGATATTCAGAATTCTAAAAGCAAGAGGTGCGGGATGCTGGACAGGAGACACCCAAAAAAGGATACAGGGGAACATGAGAAGGCAGGCATTAGACACCGGAAATAGAAGATATGGAATACGCATAGAGTAAAATATACGACATATAGCACACTGGATGACATCAGACCAGTGAAACAAAGGCTGCAGGTGAAGCTTGGCCCAGTCCTGTTTTTGGTATGGTGTTCAGTATGGTACCCAGCAATAAACTGCTCAGTTCAGCCCAAGGGAAACGTTCTTCACTCAAAAGGCAGTGAACCTGGGGAAATTACTCCCACTGAAGTTAAAAATCACACAACACCAGGTTATAATCCAACAGGTTTGGAAGCACTAGCTTTCGGAGCACTGCTCCTTCATCAGGTAGCTGTTTCCTGCTCCTCAGATGCTGTCTGACCTGCTGTGCTTTTACAGCACCACACGCTTGACGCTGATCTCCAGCATCTGCAGTCCCCATTTTCTCTTAGCTTTGAAGGCCAAGTTACCAAATAATTCAAAGGGCCTGTACTGCGCTGTATTTTTCTATGTTCTATGTTGTTCTATGTCCCTGGCGTTGTGAGGCAGCAGAGCTAACCACTGTGACACGGTGCCACCTATACACTCTCTCTCACACACACAACCCCCAACCCAGACAGACACACACACAGACAGACACAAAGACCCATATGCACACATATATTTTGTGGGGTGAATTTGTACTTGCAGAGTTACATTGTACTTTGCTCAAAAACTGCATGAATTCATGTAAAACTCTGTTATCTCACTTTTTAGATTAGAATCAATTAAACATCTTGGCATAGATAGAGAACACAGGGGGCTAACACCTTCAACATATTGTCTAGCTAACATCAATTGTTACAGCTAACCTGAGAATGCAACCTTTAAAAAAAGGTTTTGTGATTTTCAAATGAAAAAAGTGAAACTATCATGGTATTCGAACAGATGAAAGATTCATTGGCAATCAAGGTATTTTTCAATGTATAATTTCAGTTTAAGTAAATTTTTGCTATAAATTCTGTGCCTTACAATTGTGTCCTCCACAATCACCTGATGAAGGAGCGGTGCTCTGAAAGCTAGTGTGCTTCCAATTAAACCTGTTGGACTATAACCTGGTGTTGTGTGATTTTTAACTTTGTACAGCCCAGTCCAACACCAGATCTCCAAACTCTGAGAGAAGAAATTCCTCCTCATTCCTGTTTTAAGTTGGTTACCCCTTATTCTAGAGATTATACCCTCTGATTCCACAAGAGGGGCACAACCTCTCCACATCTAACCTAATAAGCCCACATACTTAAACAAGGTCCCCTCTCATTCATCTAAATTCTAGTGAGGACAGGCTCAATCTACTCAATCTCTCCTCATAACACAGCCTGTCTATAGCCAAAGTTAAAAATCACATAACACCAGGTTATAGTCCAACGGGTTTATTTGGAAGCACTAGCTTTCAAAGCCCCACTCCTTCATCAGGTGGTCCTTCAGCAACTACCTGCTGAAGGAGTGGCGTTCCAAAAGCTACTGCTTCCAAATAAACCTGTTAGACTATAACCTGGTGTTATGTGATTTTTAACTTTGTCCACCCCAGTCCAGCATCGGCACCTCCAAAACATGTCTATAGCCAGTATCAGCCGAGTGAACCCTTTTCTGGACTACCTCCAATGCCAGTGTATCCATCCTTAGGTTAGAGACTCACAGTATTCCAGCTATGGTCTGACAACTGCCATTTTTAGTATTAGCAAGGCCTCCTTACTTTTAAACTCTGGAGTTAAGGTCACAAAACACAGTGAATTTTCCTCTAATGGCTTCTGTTTTCATCCCAAGAATTTAACAAGATCCTGCTGCAGGATCCTCACTATGAGCAATTGCCTGTTAAATTCTCAATATAACACACCAAGCTTCAGGCAATCATTTCACATTAAAGATGGATAAGGGTGAGCTCATGATACTTTACACCAGTCGATTTGAAGAATTAATGCATTCCCTAGGTACAACTCTTCACTGCACACACAGCAATTTCAGTATATTAACACATTCAGAGAAGGAGAGACTACTACAGAATGGTTACAGCACAACAGGAGGCCATTTTGCCAAGTGTGTTTACACTAGGTATCCAAATGAACAATGCACTTACAGCCATTCCCCTGCCCTTTTGCTGAGAGAGAGAGAAGGGGAGGGAAAAGATCAGAAACAGAGAAAAGGGCTATGGGGGGGTGGGATGAGAGAGAGAGAGAGAGAGAGAGAGAGAGAGGACAGAGCAAGTAATCGAGAGGAAAAAAAGACAGCAAATAGAGAGGGGGATGGGAAGTGCAGCTTCCATATGGGATGTGTAATGTCATTAAATCGAGGATCGCTGAATGTAAATGGATTATTGAAGATGAGAGGTGTCAGAGCTAATCCTGTTAAAGAGCTGGATTATCATTGGGGGTGGGGGAGCTGCTTATTGAGAATTTCAGGACTGATATGCACTCACAACCTCATGTAATATAATAACTTGCTCACTGACGCTCAGTTTGAGTTTTCCCAGGGCCACTCAGATGTTGACCTCTTTATAACCTTGGTCCAAATATGGACAAAAGCACTGAACCCCAGAGATGAGGGGAGTGTGACTTTCTTGACATCAAGCTGCCTTTGACCGAGTGTGAGATCAAGGAGCCCTAGCAAAGTTGTAGTCAGTGGGAATCGGGGGAAAACTCTCCTCTGGTTGGGATCATACCTGACATATAGGAAGATGGGTGTTGGAGGTCAGTCACCTCAGCACCAGGAGACCTCTGCAGGAGTTAATCAGAATAACATCCAAGGCCAAACAATGTTCATCTGCTTCATCAATGACCCTCCCTCCATCATAAGGTCAGAAATGAAGATGTTGCCAATAATTGCACAGTGTTCACCAGAATTCACAATTACTCAGATACTGAAGCAGTATCAAATGCAAGACCTGGGCACTATCCAGGCTTAATTTTTTAAAAGTTCAATGCAATATAGTCTAATGCTCCTGCAGGGCAGTAAGACTGCGAGATTGGACATGCAAATATCAGTGTGATTCTTGCAGATTCTTGGAATGAATATCTGGGAACAAGTCTCTGGGCTGTGAGATGGGAGATCAGGTCTAGTGAATGGACCTCAAGTTCAGAGTTGAGAAGGTCCAAGAAAAGTTACAAATACAAAATATACCCTTTGCAACATTCCATGTATAAAATTTTTTAGTTGCAGTCTGCCTCAACAACCTCATCCATGCAGTGTGCTACTCTCCAAGACATAGACACATCTGCTACACCTGACTCCTCCGACATAAGCCTCACTCTCCAAACTTCTACCCTACTCACTCATGCAGCAGCTCTCTTATCCACTCCCACCTCTCTAGACCTGCTGAACCCAACTAGATCCTCACTAGGGCTCCCTTAGTCTTATAGAACAAAGAACACAGAACATTACAGCGCAGTACAGGCCCTTCGGCCCTCAATGTTGCTCTGAACTGTTGAACCAACCCGAAGCCCATCTAACCTACACTATTTCATTCTCGTCAATATGCCTATCCAATGACCATTTACATGCCCTTAAAGTTGGCAAGCCTACAAATGTTGCAGGCAGTATCTACCACACCCCTACTATTCTCTGAGTAAAGAAACTACTTTGACATCTATCCTATATCTACCACCCCTCAATTTAAAGCTATGTCCCCTCTTGCTAGCCATCATCATCTGAGGAAAAAGGCTCTCACTATCCAACCTATCTAACCCTTTGATTATTTTATATGTTTCAATTAAGTCACATCTAACGAAAACAGCCTATCATAGTTCTCCTCCTCCAAATCTCCAAACAACCAACTGCTCAACAGATAGGCCTTACAGAAGGAGTGGCAAGTCTTCAAGGACTCCTCCTGGCTATATGTGGGTGCTGGGTTGCTCATGCAGAGGCAAGTCAATAGTTTCCTTTCTCACTGCTAGACAATGGAAGTCAGCATGAGTCAGGGGGATAAATTGGATTTTATGCAACAATGCCAGAAATTGTGAGATGGTTGGTCACCCTGATTAGAGTTCAATTCCTTTTGAGATGTTAGATAGTGCTAGGTAGTTAAGTACGAAAACAAACCCATTTCTGGGTCCTGGCTAATGGAGACTGCTGAAATTGGAGACAAGAATGAACACAGGTGCCCCATAAAGCAAACAAAGGTTAAAATTACAAATATGAAGCCACAAATCTATTGTTGGAGAAATGTTGGAATCAATTACTAATGAATTCATAGCAGCACACTAGAAAATCATAACCTAATCAATCAGAATCAGCAGGGCTTCATGAAAGGGGGATCATGTCTGGCTAATTTATGAAGCAATGTCAAATAGATTGGATAAAAGAGAACCAGCTTAGAATGAAGGTAAGGAAAAACGTCTTCAGTCAGACAGTGGTGAATCTATGGAAGTCATTGCCACAGAAGGCTATGGAGACCAGGTCATTGAGTGTAGCTTAAGACTGAGATAGATTGAGTAACAAGGGGATCAAGGGTTATGGGGAGAAAGTGGGAGAATGGGGTTAAGAAACTTATCAGTCATGATTAAATGGCGGGGCAGACTCAAAGGGCCAAATGGCCTAATTTCTGCTCCATATGTCTTTTTGGTCTTATGGTCTCAGTAGATGTGTTGTATTTGGACCTCCAAAGGCATTCATCAACATCCCTCACAAAAGGTAAAATCATAAGAAAGAGCCCATTGTGTTGGAGGTGATTTATTGGCATGGATAGAGAATTGCCTCATGGACAGGAAATGGAAAGTGTGGTATAAGGGATTTTGTTTTCCTCAGATTGGCAATGTGTAACCAGTAGGGTTCCACAGGGATCAGTGCTGGGACTACAACTGTTTACAATATATATTCATGATTTAAAAGAAGGTAGATGCGTGATTTAGAGATTGGGAGCGGGGTTTAGGGATGGATTGGAGGTGGAGGTGGGGAATTTAGATGGGATGGGATTTGGAGATGGAGTTAGGGTTTGAAGATGGGGCAGGAGTTTGGAGAAGGGTAGAGTCTAGCGATGGGGCAGGGTTTGGAGATGGAGTGCGGATTTGGAGATGGATATTTGTTTGGAGATAGAGTTGGAATTTGGAGATGGGGATGGGGATGAGGTTGGGAGAATGCAATTGGGGTTTGGAGATGGGGGTAGGCTTTAGAGATAGAATTGGAGATTGTAGATTGGGGTGAGTTAAAGGCAGATAAGTCCTCTGGTCCTGATGATTTGCATCTAAGGATCTTAAAATAAGTAGTGACAGATTGGGGATGTATTGGCTTTAATTTTCCCAAACTCCTTGGATTCTGGAGGATTAGAAAATTGTTAATGTAACAGCCCTATTCAGAAATGGAGGGAGGCAAAAATTGGGTAGTTACAGGCCAATTTGGTGCTTGGCAACAAACCAGGTCAGGTGTCAGATCTCTTGGTGGGAGAACTTTTCAGTGATAGTGATCACAATTCCCTGATCTTTGCATCCTCACTGCCCACTGGAGTGTTATTAGATGATTGGAGAGTGGCAAATATTATTCCCTTGTTCAAGAAAGGGAATACATATAACCCTAGGAATTAGAGACCAGCCAGTCTTAAAACTAGAACTTAGACCTTAAAATCCCTATAGTGTGGAACCAGGCCCCTCAGCCCAACAAGTCCACACCGGCACTCTGAAACCATAGTTGATTAGAGATAGTCAGCATGGCTTTGCGAAGGGCAAGTCATGCCCCACAAGCCATACTGAATTCTTTGAGGATATGACAAAACACATTGATAAAGGTAGAGCAGTGGATGAAGTGTACATGAATTTTAGCAAGGCATTTGATAATGTTTCCCATGGGAAGCTCATTCAGAAAGTAAGGAGGCATAGGATATAGGGATATTTGGCTGTCTGGATACAGAATTAGCTGGTCCATAGAAGACAGACAATGGTAGTAGATGAAAAGCATTCAGCCTGGAGCTGAGTGATCAGTGGTGTTCCGCAGAGATCTGTTCTAGGACCTCTGATCTTTGTGATTTTTATAAATGACTTGGATGAGAAAGTGGAAGCATAGGCTAGTAAGTTTGCTGATGACACGAAGGTTGGTAGAGTTTTGAATAGTGTGGAGAGCTGTTGTAGGTTGCAATGGGACATTGACAGGATGCAGAATTGGGCTGATAAGTGGCAGTTGGAGTTCAACCTGGAAAAGTATGAAGTGATTTGAAGGTAGAATCTGAATGCAGAATACAGGGTTAAAGGCAAGACTCTTGTCAGTGTAGAGGAACAGAGGGATCTTGGGGTCCAAATGCATAGATCCCTCAATGTTGCCACTTAAGTTGATAGGGTTGTCAAGAAGGCGTATGGTATGTTGGCTTTCATTAGTTTGGAGATTGAATTTAAGAACCACGAGGTTAAACTGCAGCTTGATAGAGCCCTGCTTACACCACACTTGGAATATTGTGTCCAGTTCTGGTTGCCTCATTACGGGAAGGATACGGAAGCTTTAGAGAACGGGTGCAGAGGGGATTTAACACAATGCTGCCTGAACTGGAGGGCATGTCTCATGAAGAAAGATTGAGGGAGGTAGGGATTTTCTTATTGAAGTGAAGAAGGATGAGAGGTAACTTGATAGAGGTGTACAAGATGGTGAGAGGCAGAGATAGAGTGGATAGCCAGAGACTTTTCCCCAAAGCGGAGTTGGCTATCGCAAGGGAGCATAATTTTAAGGTGGTTAGAGGAAAGTTTAAGAGAGATGTCAGAGGTATGTTCTTTACACTGAGGGTGGTGGGTGTGTGGAATGCACTGCCAGCAATAGTAGTAGAGTCAGAGACATTAGGGACATTTAGTGACTCCTGAATAGGTACATTGAAGATAGTACAATAAAGGGTATGTAGATTAGTCTGATTTTAGACTAGGATAAAAGGTTGGCACAATATTAAGGGCCTGTACTATTCTATATTCAACATTAGTTATCCCTCCATCTATCTTGGTGACATCTCTAAACTTAGCAACAATACCCTCAGTTATATCGTAAAGATCGTTAATTATATCATGAATAGTTGTGGTCGCAACACAGACCCCTGCAGAGATGGCTGTGGTTAGCACTGCTTGCCATACAGCGGCAGGGACCCAGGTTCAATTACAGCCTTGGGCGACTGCCTCCCTGGCGCTCGCACGTTCTCCCCGTGTCTACTTGGGTTTTCTCTGGGTCTCTGGTTTCCTCCCACAGTCCAAAAATGTGCAGGTTCAGTGAATTGGCTGTTCGAAATTGCCCAAAGTGAGTTTTGAAAAGATTTGTAGCTCAGGTTGAGGTTTGATGTAGGTTTGCTCACGAGCTGAAAGGTTCATTTCCAGACGTTTCATTACCCTGCTAGGTAACATCTTCAGTGGACCTCAGGTGAAGCAATGCTGAAAGTTGCTGCTTTCTATTTAGATGTTTAGGTTTCTTTGGATTGATGATGTCATTTCCAGTGGTGATGTTATTTCCTGTGGTGAAGTCACTTCCTGTTCCTTTTCTCAGGGGGTGGTAGAAGGGGTCTAACTCAATGTATTTGTTAATAGAGTTCCAGTTGGAATGCCATGCTTCCGGTTGGAGTGCCATAACAGGAATATACTTTCTCTGGCTTCCCATTTTCCAGCCATCCCTTTACCTGTGACTATCTGCCCAAATCAGCTTTTGAAAGTTCTTGCCTAATACTGTCAAAATTGGCCTTTCTCCAATTTAGAACTTCAACTTTTAGATCTGGTCTGTCCTTTTCCATCACTATTTTAAATCTAATAGAATTATGATTGCTGGCCCCAAAGTGCTTCCTCACTGATACCTCAGTCACCTGCCCCGTCAAGTTTTGCACCTTCTCTAGAGGTATATTCACATACCAAATCAGAAAATTTTCTTGTATACACTTTGTATCCTAGAAAATTTAGCTGCCAGTCCTGTCCATCCCTGAACCATGTTTCTGTAATTGCTATGATATCCCAGTTCTTGTTCCTAACCATGCCCAGAGTTCATCTGCCCTCCCTGTTAGGCCTCTTGCATTGAAATAAATGCAGTTTAACTTATTAGTCCTACCTTGTTCTCTGCTTTGTCCCTGCCTGCCCTGACTATTTGACTTGCCTTTGTTCTCAACTGTACCAATCTCAGATTGATCTCTTTCCTCTCTATCTCCCTGGGTCCCACCTCTCTCCCCCTGCCAATGTCATTGGTTCCAATGCTAGCTCCTCTCCCCCTAGAGAACATTCTGAACGCTCTCTGAGACATCCTGGATCCTGGCACCAGGCAAGCATCACACCATTCTGATTTATTAACCGGTCGCAAAAGCTTCCTGTGGGAGAGAATTCCACAGGTTCACAACTCTCTGAGTGAAGAAATCCTTCATCATCTCAGTCCTGAATGGCTTTTCCTTTATTTTTAGTCTGTGAACGCTTGTTCTGTACTTCCCCAACATTGGGATCATCCTTCCTACATCTCGCCTGTGCAGTCCCATCAGAATTTACATGTTTCTCTGAGATCCCTCCTCATTCTTCCATATGCAAGCGAGTACAAGCCCAGCCCAGTCAATCCAGCCAGCCCTGCCATCCTAGGAATCAGTCTGGTGAACCTTCGCTGGATTCCCTCAATAGCAAGAATGCCCCCTTCTTGCTTCTCCCTTACCTTTTACACATATAAAAAAAAACTCTTGAAATCTTCTAGCTAGCTTATTCACAAATTGCATCTCCTCCCCTCTTAATGATCTTCTCATTATCATTTGCTGATTCTCAAAAGCTTCCCATTCCTCTGGTTTCCCATTCACCTTCACCACATTGTATACCTTTTCTTTTGATTGGACGCTCTCCCTGACTTCCCTTCTCATCCATGGATACCTCGTCCTCCCCTTAGTATGTTTGTTTGTCCTTGGGATGATTTTCTGTTGTACCTCCCAAACATACCCATAAACCCCTGCCATTGCTGTTCCACGGTCTTCTGTGCTATGCTCCCCTTCCAATCAACTCTGGACAGCTCCTCCCTCATGTCTTTGTCAATTGTAACTGCATGGTGGATTCTATCATGTTATGGTCACTGCACCTGGCGGTGGGGTGGGGGAGGCTTCACTTTAAGCTCCCTAATCAATCAATACACATCACCGAATCCGGAATTGCTGTTCCTTAGTGGCCCCTACCACAAGCTGCTCCAAGAATACCATCTCGTAGACATTCCACAAATTCCTTTTCTTGAGATCCACTACAAACCTGATTTACCCAGCCCATCTACATATCGAAGTTCCCCATAATTACTGTCATATTGCCTTGCTTACATGCCTTTTCAATCTCCTGATTTATTTTCTTCCCCACACCCTGATTACTGCTAGGAAGTATATAAACAACTCCCATCTCTTTTGTGATTCCTCAACTTTACCCACATAGACTCTACACTTTATCACCAACTCTATATCACTTCTTACTATAGATTTAATTTCATTTCTTACTTAAAATGAAATTCCATCCCCACTGTCCATCTGCCTATCTTTGCAATGGGATATGTGTCTTTGGATATTTAGACACCAGCCTTGATGATCTTTCAGCCACATCTCTATGATACCCAAAAAATCGTATCCATCAATTTTAATCTGTGCTACAAGCTCATTTACAGTCAATTCTTCCCTGACATGATAGTTGTGTTCTTGTGCAACCCTGTGTTATAGAAAAATCACGCTTTAGAAAGAGTGTTTAAATGCAGCTGTATAAAACCTTGGTTAGACCACACTTGGAATATTGTGACCAGTTCTGCTTGCCTCATTATAGGAAGGACATAATGCTTTAGAGAGGGTGCAGAGGAAATTTACTAGAATGCTGCCTGGACTGGAGGGCTTGTCTTATGAAGAGTGGTTGAGTGAGCTAGGGCTTTTCACACTGGAGAGAAGGAAGAGACGTGACTTAATAGAGGTGTACAAGGTAATGACAGTTGTAGATAGCCAGAGACTTTTCCTCAGGGCAGAAATGTCTGTCATGAGGAGTCATAATTTTAAGGTGATTGGAGAAAGGTATAGGTAAGTTCTTTACGCAGAGAGTGGTGGGTGCATGGAATACACGGCTAGCAACGGTAGCAGAATCAGATTCATTAGAGACATTTAAGCGACTGCTGGACAAGCATATGGACAGTGGTAAATTGAGGGGCATGTAGGGTGGTTGATCTTAGATCAAGATAAATGCTTGGTACAATATCGTGGGCCAAAGGGTCAGTATTGTGCTGTACTGTTCTACATTCTATGTGCTATAATCGTGTTTGAGCCAACGCACATTTAAAGGTTTGTGCTTTAGAAACAACATTCCTAATTCGTCAATCGTGTTACAGCAAATTTCTATTGTGTTATAAAACTTGTGTTATAAAACTTGTGTTATAACAGAACAACCTGTAACTTGTATTGTATACTGTATGAATTTAAGTATAACTCCCTCAGTCCTGCATTGTCTGCTCCCTTGCCATAGTTGTCCTTTTATCTGCAATACCTCAAGTTAGATTCCTAAGCCTTTCCATACTCTGTCCTGTTACTTAGATGTGGAGGTGCTGGTGTTGGACTCTCATTCATTGCTGTCCTCCAGGAGGAACATAACATCAAGAAAATGGAAATTCATGTTAGATGCTTGGGATGTAGGATCGGTCAATGTAAGTTAATCGCTCGACTTCTCCGTACATATGCAGTTGCGGTGCTGCCCCTTTAAGAGATCTGTTCCGCTCACTCACAAGGCACACAGCCAGGGGCTCGGTCTACATTTGGCTGTGGAGGAGTTAGCATCGAAAATAAAGTGGTTCTGTGCAGAGTTTTACCTGTGCCTCCTCCTGCTTTCCAGCGCATTACAAACTTAACATTCTCTGCAATAGATAAATTATCTTTGCAAATTGAGGTTTGAGTCATAGAACATAGAAAAATACAGCGCAGTACAGGCCCTTTGGCCCTCGATGTTGCGCCGATCCAAGCCCACCTAACCTACACTAGCCCACTATCCTCCATATGCCTATCCAATGCCCGTTTAAATGCCCATAAAGAGGGAGAGTCCACTACTGCTACTGGCAGGGCATTCCATGAACTCACGACTCGCTGAGTAAAGAATCTATCCCTAACATTTGTCCTATACCTACCACCCCTTAATTTAAAGCTATGCCCCCTCATAATAGCTGACTCCATACGCGGAAAAAGGTTCTCATGGTCAACCCCATCTAAAACCCTAATCATCTTGTACACCTCTATCAAGTCACCCCTAAACCTTCTTTTCTCCAATGAAAACAGCCCCAAGTGCCTCAGCCTTTCCTCATACGATCTTCCTACCATACCAGGCAACATCCTGGTAAACCTCCTCTGCACCCGTTCCAGTGCCTCCACATCCTTCCTATAGTATGGCGACCAAAACTGCACACAATACTCCAGATGCAGCCGCACCAGAGTCTTATACAACTGCAACATGACCTCAGGACTCCGGAACTCAATTCCTCTACCAATAAAAGCCAGTACGCAATATGCCTTATTCTCTGCACTATTTACTGGGTGGCAACTTTCAGAGATCTGTGTACATGGACACCAAGATCCCTCTGCTCATCCACACTTCCAAGTATCCGACCATTAGCCCAGTACCCCATCTTTTTTGTTACTTATACCAAAGTGAATCACCTCACACTTACCCACATTGAACTCCATTTGCCACCTTTCTGCCCAGCTCTGCAACTTATCTATATCCTGCTGTAACCTGACACATCCTTCCTCACTGTCAACAATTCCACCGACTTTCGTATCATCAGCAAACTTGCTCACCCAACCTTCTAGCCCCTCCTCCAGGTCATTTTTAAAAATGACAAACAGCAATGGTCCCAAAACAAATCCTTGTGGAACACCGCTAGTAACTGCACTCCAAGATGAACCTTTACCATCAACTACTACCCTCTGTCTTCTTCCAGCCAGCTAATACCTAATCCAAACCTCCAACTCACCCTCAATGCCATACCTCCGTAATTTTTGCAGTAGCCTACCATGGGGAACCTTATCAAACTCCTTACTGAAATCCATATACACCACATCTACCGCTTTACCCTCGTCCACCTCCTTAGTCACCTTCTCAAAGAATTCAATAAGGTTTGTGAGGCACAATCTGCCCTTCACAAAACCATGCTGACTATCCTTGATCACATTATTCCTATCCAGATGTTCATAAATCCTATCCCTTACAATTCTCTCTAAGACTTTGCCCACAACAGAAGTGAGACTCACCGGCCTATAGTTACTAGGGTTATCCCTACTCCCCTTCTTGAACAAGGGAACCACATTTGCTCTCCTCCAGTCTTCTGGCACTATTCCTGTAGACAACAAGGACATAAAAATCAAGGCCAATGGCTCTGCAATCTCCTCCCTTGCTTCCCAGAAAATCCTAGGATAAATGCCATCAGGCCCAGGGGACTTATCTATTTTCACCCTTTCCAGAATTTCCAACACCTCTTCCCTACATACCTCAAAGCCGTCCATTCTAATTAATTGTGTGTCATATAAGCTTGGAGCCCAGGTTAACTTCATATGGTTGCTCTGGCCAGGGAACTGAATAGGTGGTTAGTGTTGAAAGTGGAACAAAGTAACTTACAACCTAATAGCAAACAAAGTATGTGAATGGTTCTATTATATAAGCAAACATTCTCATCAAAGTAGGCCATTCAGCTCCTTGGGCCTGCTCCACAATTCAATGAGATCATGGCTGATATGTCGCCTAACTCCATATGCTTGCCTTAGACCCATATCCCTTTATACTCTTGCTTAGTAAAAATGTGTCTATCTCAGATTTAAAGTTGATGATTGAATTAGAATTGACAACCACTTGAGGAAGAGAATTCAAAACTTCCACTACTCTTTAAAAGAACAAGTGTTCCTAACATGTCTGTTAAGTGGCCTGTTCTTAACTCAGACTATGCCCTTGGTTCTAGAATTATCAACTAGTGGAAATAGTTTATCAACCCTGTCTTTCTCTCTTAACGTACTGAAAACCTCAATGAATTCACCCCCAAACATTTAAATTCTAGAGAATAAAGGTCTAATTTGTCTAATCTCTCCTCACAACCCCTGGAATCCAGGTATCATCCATGTAATTCTGCGTCAAACTTTCTCTGAGGCCAAAACATCCTTCATTAGGTGTGGTGCCCAGATCTGCTCACAGTATTCTAAGTGGGATCTAACTAGAGGTAAATATAACACATGCATTCTTATTCTTCAGCCCTTTAGATATGAAGGCCAGCATTCCATTAGTCATCTTGAATATTTTCTGCATTTGTTCATGGTATTTTAAAGAGCTATGCACCTGAACCGTCAAATCCCGGAGACATCCATTGTATTTCAATTTGTGCCTTAAAACAAAAACTCTGGCCTATCCTTTTTTGGTCTGAAATGGATAACCTCACACTTGTTTATATTAAAATCCATTTGCCACAGCTTTGACCATTCACTTAATCTATTAATAATATCCTGCTGCAATTTTATGCTTTGTCAACACTGTCTACAATGCTGCCCATTTTGTGTCATCAGCAAATTTGGATATTTGACTTTTTATGTCATTATCCAAGTCATTAATGAATATTGTGAATAATTGAGGCCCCAACGTGGATCCCTGTGGGACACCATTAATCACTTCCTGCCAATTTGAGTACTTACCCATTATTCCAGTTCAGTTTCCTTCTACTCATCAATTTCCTATCCATGTTAGTAATTTGCCCTTGATTTTGTAGACTTCTGACTTAGCTAATAGTCTTTTGTGTGGACTTTATCAAAAGCCTTTTGGAAGTCCTGACAAACAACATCCATCGACTTGCTTCTATCACCTTTGTCACCTCTTCAAAAAACTCTAAGAGATTTGTCAGGTATTACCTACTCTCATGAATCCATACCAATTAACTGAATTTTTGAGGAGGATCAGTTACCCTATCGGGTAAAAACAATGACTGCAGATGCTGGAAACCAGATTCTAGATTAGTGGTGCTGGAAAAACAAAGCAGTTCAGGCAGCATCCGAGGAGCAGTAAAATCGACATTTCGGGCAAAAGCCCTTCATCAGTTACCCGATCCTTGAGTATAGACTCCAACAATTTCACCACAGATGTCAGGCTAACTAGTCTGCAATTCCTTGGTTTCCCTCTGTCACCCTTCCAGGGAACTCTGAAATATTATGGTCAGGGCATTAACAATGTGTTCTCCTATCTCCTTTAACACCCGTGGATGGAAACCATCAGGTCCTGGGGCTTTGTCGCTCTTTGGTTCCATTAATTTCCCCCTTATTGATGACTCACTTAACTTAATTTTATTTATACCCTATCCCTGATCTTCTATAAATTTGTTTGGGTATTCCAGCAAGCTCTCCTCCTTTGCTGCTGTGAATAATGAAGTAAAATAAAGATTCAGCATGTCTGCCATTTCCCCATGTCACTGGCAATATCCCCACTGTCAGCCTTCAGTGGGCCAATAGTACTCTTAACCAGCCCCTTTCTCTGTATAAAACTGTAAAATCTCTCCTTATTGTCTTTTGTGACCCATGAAGGTTCCTTTCATAATTGTTTTTAGCCGTTCTTATAAGCCACTTTGTTGGTTTTTGTATTTGTCCCATTCTGTGGGATCTGTACTGTTCTTTGTATTTTTGTAAGACCTTTCTTTCAAGTTTTTGCAGTCCCTTACCTTCTTAGATGTCCATGCCTGTTTCTTTTGAGAGGTGAAGTTTTTCCTTCTCATGGATACAAACTGCTTCTGAATAGCATTAACTGTTTCTTTAAACACCCTCCATTGTTCCTCAGTTGTTTTATCTTATAAGCAAAGCTTTCCAGTTAATTGTGGATAGTGTTTACCTTATCACATTAAAGGTCTGACTTACGTAAATCCCAAATTCTAGTATCTGAACTTTGCTTGTCTCTTACAAATGTTAAAACTCTCCCAGTCTTTTTACTTTCCTGCTATGCAGCAGAGCCAGCTGTGGTGCCACAAACTTGTCTGTTGCTAATTTCCACTGAGAGGCCAATCCTATCAAAATAGTATATCTTTTTGAGAGGTGAATGGCCACAGAGACTCTTACACTGCCCGCCCATGCTTAGTAGTCTTACTGGTGGTCATCCATGCTTTTCTGTCTGTGTATCCTTTACTTATGATGTGACCAGCTCGCTAAATGTGCTATCCATGATGTCCTCAGCATCAGAGATGGTCCATCAGGATGGTCAATCAGGAAATGCAGCTGAACATAATTCCAGTATATGTGGTTACAATGGACACTGGAAGTGTCCCTGATTTCCCATATACTGCAGAAGGAGTACTTGGCAGGATTGAGTGCTCCTGCCACTGTGAACCTTACCAACTATAAATAATAAACTAGGAACCACTTACTCAAAACTACCCACTATTCACCAAATCAGAATCTGTACTTAGGTACCTTTGTACCTAAGATGACACTGTAAGTGGTGATTTGTAAACATTTCACTGTGAGTACATGTGACAGTAAGAGTTTTGTCTGAAATGTCGAGTTTCCTGCTCCTCGGATGCTGCCTGACCTGCTGTGCTTTTCCAGCACCACACTCTTGACTCTAATCTCCAGCATCTGCAGTACTCACCTTCACAAGTGTGACAATAAACCTAATTCAAAATTTCTCTCTCCCTCTATTCCTAACAAACTACAAATAACAAAAATACAAACATTGCACTCTGTCTCCCTCGTGGTATTTTCACTCAGTCCTTTAAGCTAATTTCTAAATCACCAAAATGCTTCCCACACCACTTGTTTGAACCCTGATGACACCTCAGGAGCTCCGCCTCTAGATTCATCTCCTATCTGCTCCCATTTCCACTCCAACTGAACTTGATCCACTAGTCTTCCCAGTCCCAATTTGACTGAGCTTAATTCACTTCTCTCCCACTCCCTCACAGAGCCTGATCCTCCCCTCTCCCATTCCCGCTCCAACTGAGCTCGATCCGCTCCACTCCCGCTCCAATTGAGCTCAATCCTTTCCTCTTTCCCACCTGCTCCTCTCCCTCTCCAACTGGACTCAATCCACTGCTCTCCCTCTCCAACTGGGTTCGATCTGCTCCTCTCCCTCTCTGACTGAGTTCAATCCACTCCTCTCCCTCTCCAACTGAGTTCGATCCGCTCCACTCCCGATCCAACTGAGTTCAATCCGCTCCACTCCCGATCCAATTGAGTTCAATCTGCTCCTCTCCCTCTCCAATTGGGCTCGATCCACTCCTCTCCCTGTCCAACTGAGTTCGATCTGCTCCTTCAGGGTACAATGTACCTGCACTCCCAGATCTCTCTGCCCATCAACTTTCCCCAAGGCTCTTCCATTCATTGTATAGTTCGCTCTAGAATTACACTTTACTAAATGCATCACCTCACAATTGTCTGGATTGAACTCCATCTGCCACTTTTTCATCCAACTCTCCAGTCTATATTCGCCTGTATTCTTTGACAGTCCCTTATGCTTTCTGCTCCTCCATCAATCTTTGTGTCATTTGCAAACTTGCTAATCATACCAACAGTGCCCTCTTCCAGATCACTAACAACAGTGGCCCCAACACTGACCCCTTTGGTACACCACTGGTCACCTTTCTCCATTTCAAGAAACTCCCTTCAACTACTATGCTCTGTCTCCTGTTGCTCAACCAGTTCTTTATCCACCTAGCTAGAACACCCTGCAGACCATGTGACTGCACTTTCTCTATTAGTTTACCATGGGGAACCTTATCAAATGCCTTACTAAAGTCAATGTGTATGACATCTACAGCCCTTCCTTCACCTACCAACTTGGTCACTCAAAGAACCTATTAAGTTGGTAAGGCATAATCTCCTCCACACAAAACCATGTTGCCTATTACTGATAAGTCCATTCTTTTCTAAATATAAATAGATCCTATCCCTCAGTACCTTCTCCAGCAACTTTCCCACCACTGATGTCAGGCTCACTGGTCTGTAGTTACCCGGAATATCCCTACTCCTCTTCTTGTACAAGGGGCCAAATGGAGAAAATGAGGACTGCAGATGCTGGAGATCAGAGCTGAAAAATGTGTTGCTGGAAAAGCGCAGGAGGTCAGGCAGCATCCAAAGAGCAGGAGAATCGACGTTTCGGGCACAAGCCCTTCTTCAGGAATGAGGAACAAGGGGACAATATGAGCAACCTTCCAGTCCTCTGGCACCTCACCTGTGTTTAAGGATGCCACAAAGATATCCATCAGGGCCCCAGCTATTTCTTCTCTCGCCTCCCTCAGCAACCTGGGTTAGATCCCATCCGGTCCTGGGGATTTGTCCATCTTAATAATCTCTAGCCTATGCAACACATCTTCCAATGGTGCTGCTATTACATGATTTTCTTATAACATGGGATCGCACAGGAACAGAACTATCATATTATGTCAGAACAGACTGTAGTGATGGAAAAGGATAGACCTGATCTAAAATTTAAGGTCTAAATTGAAAAAGGACAATTTTGACGGTATTCAGCAAGAACTTTCAAAATTTGATTGGGAGCAGATATTTGCAGATGAAGAGATGGCTGGAAAATGACAAGTCTTCAAAAATGAGATAATGAGAGTCCAGGGACAGTATATTCTTGTTAGTGTGAAGGGCAAGGCTGGTAGGTGTAGAGAATGCTGGATGATTAGAGACTATGCGTACAGATGACCTGTTCAGATGAGGAGGAATGTGATGGACCTAATATATTGGTGGGGGGATTTGCTAGAGCTAGACCTGAAGGTGCTGAAGGACTCCCTCATAAGAACAGGATATGATGTTCTTCTCATCGATCAACGTGCCATAGCGAGAAACCATAATGACAGACATGGCATACGAATGATAAAGTACCCCTCGTTGTCCAGTACTTCCCAGGAGTGGAGAAACTATGCCATGTTCTTCACAGCCTGCAACATATAATCAATGAGGATGAGCACCTTGCCAAGACCTTCCCCACACTTCCACTTCTCACCTTTAAACAACCACCAAACCTTAAACAGACCATTGTTCACAGCAAACTGCCCAGCCTTCAGGGCAACATTGACCACAAAACCATGCAGCCCTATCACTGCATGACATGTCAGAGTATCGACATGGATACTACCATTACACATGGGGACACCACTCACCATGTTTGCTGCAGGTACTCTTGTGACTTGGCCAATGTTGTCTATCTCATACACTGCAGGCAAGGATGCCTTAAGACATGGCATATTGACGAGACCAAGCAGACGCTACAACAACAGATGAATGGACACCATGCAACAATTGCCAGACAGGGATGTTCTCTCCCAGTCAGGGAACACTTCAGCAGTCAGGGACATTCAGCCTTGAATCTTTGGGCGACCGTCCTCCAAGGCAGACTCTGCAATATGAAACAATGCAGAGTACCCATGAGGATGGTCTCAACCGGGACCTTGGTCTCATGTCACACTACAGGTGACAACACGACACTGTACATATACAAACACACACACACATGCTCTCCCTCAGGGCACATACACAGAAACACACTGATACCCACACACACACCCTCACACGGGCATATATTCCATCATACTCACACACACTGTCTCTCACACACTCTTTCTCCCTCACATGCACACACACATATATAAGTCTATGGGGTGAATTTGCATTTGCAAAATTATATTTGCAGACACATTATATTTTGGTCAAAACGTACACAGTCAATCCATGTGACCATATGACACAGACTATATAGCAAAAGGTCATTGTGTCATGCAACTGAAATTATATATTAAACAAATCTAGATTGCTGTTAAGTCTTTCATCTTTTACAATGGGTTGCAAGTTTCGGTTCATTAATCCTTACATTCCAGAACTTCTTTTAAGTCACATTCTCAAGATGACTTAAGGTTTTATAAAAGAAAAGTGACATCTCAGCTTAGGCTATGCATTAAAGTTGTGAGGTTAGAGTCTGAATGTATCATAATCTCGAGTCAGACAGGTTCAATTTCCAAATGGAATTTATAAAATATTACATGGATTGACTGCTTGCATTGACTGCGTGCTGATTGTGCACTTTTTGAGCAAAATAGAACGTATCTGCAAATATAATTCTGCAAACGCAATTCACCCCATAGACTTGTATATGTGTGTGTGTGAATGAGAGGTGAGAGGGAGAGAGAGTATGAGTGTCTGCATGCAAGCATGAGAGAGTGTGTGTTTGCGTGTGTGCATGCTTGATAAAGTGTGTGTGAGAGTATGATGGAGTAGAAGCCTGAGAGAAGGTGTGTGCGTGATTGTGATTGTGGGGAGTGTATGTGGGTATGCATGAGACTGGCAATTTTTTTAGCCAGTCCTCTATCCATGCTAGTATAGGGTGGTGGATAGTGTCTACGTGGATTTTAGCGAGGCTTTTGACAAGGTCCCTCATGGCAGGCTGACACAAAAGGTGAAGTCACATGGGATCGGCAGTGAACTGGCAAGATAGATACAGAACTGACTTGGTCAGACAAGACAGGGATACAGACAGAACATAGAACATTACAGCACAGGACAGGCCCTTCTACCCTCGATGTTGCACCGGCCTGTGGAACCAACCTGAAGTCCACCTATCATACCAGTTTCATCCAAATGTCTATTCAATGGCCATTTAAATGCCCTTAAAGATGGCAAGTCTACTGCTGTTTCAGGCAGGCCGTTCCACGCCCCTATTACTCTCCTAGTAAAGAAACTACCTCTGACATCTGTCCTATATTTATCCCCCTTCAATTTAAAGCTATGTCATCTCGTGAGAGCCATCACCATCCAAGGAAAAAGGCTCTTCCTGTCCACCCTATCTAATCCTCTGATTATCTTGGATGTTTAAGTCACCTCTCAACCTTCTCCTTTCTAATGAAAACAACCTCATGTCCCTCAGCCTTTCCTCGTAAGACTTTACCTCCGCACCAAGCAGTATCCTAGTAAATCTCCTCTGAACCCTTTCTAAAGCTTCCACATCCTTCCTATAGTGGGGTGACCAGAACTATACACAAAACTCTAAGTGCAGCCGCAACAGAGTTTTGTACAGTTGTAACATGACCTCATGATTCCGAAACTCAATTCCTCTATCAATAAAAGCTAACACACCGTATGCCTTCTTCACAACCCTATCAACCTGGGTGGCAACTTTCAGGGATCTGTGTAAATGGACACCGAGATATCTCTCCTCATCTACACTATCAAGTATCTTACCATTAGCCCAGTACTCTGCATTCCTGTTGCTCCTTCCAAAGTGAATCATGTCACACTTTTCTGCATTAAACTCCATTTGCTATTTCTCAGCCCAGCTCTGCAGCTTATCTATGTCCCTCTGTAACCTGCAATATCGTCAGCACTATCCACAACTCCACCAACCTTAGTGTCATCTGCATATTTAATAACCCATCCTTCTACTCCCTCATCCAGGTCATTTATAAAAATGACAAACAGCAGTGGCCCCAAAATAGATCCTTGCAGTACACCACAAGTAACTGAACTCCAGGATGAACATTTCGCATCAACCACCAGCCTCCGTCTTCTTTCAGCTAGCCAATTTCTGATCCAAACTGCTAAGTCACCCTCAATCCCATGCCTCCGTATTCTGTGCAATAGCCTACCATGGGGAACCTTACCAAGTGCATTACTGAAATCTATATACACCACATCAACTGTTTTACCCTCATCCACCTGTTTGGTCACCATCTCAAATAACTCAATAAGGTTTGTGAGAGATGACCTACCCTTCACAAAACTGTGTTGACTATCCCATATCAACTTATTCCTTTCTAGATGATTTTGAATCCTATCTCTTATAACCTTTTCCAACACTTTACCCATAATCAAAGTAAGGCTCATTGGTCTATAATTACCAGGCTTGTCTCTACTCCCCTTCTCGAACAAGGAGACAACATTTACTATTGTCCAGTCTTCTGGCACTATTCCTGTGGACAATCACGACATAAAGATCAAAGCCAAAGGCTCTGCAATCTCCTCCCTAGCTTCCCAGAGAATCTTAGGATAAATCCCACCCAGCCCAGGGGACTTATCTATTTTCACACTTTCCAGAATTGCTAACACCTCCTCCTTGCTACCATCAATTCTGTCGAGTCTAGTAGCCTGCATCTCAATTTTCACCTCGACATCACTGTCTTTTTCTAGTGTGAATACGGACAAAAAATATTCACTTGGCACTTCCTCGAACTCCACGCACAGCTTTCCACTAGTATCCTTGATTGGCTCTAACCTTACTCTAGTCATTCTTTTATTCCTGTTATACCTATCGAATGCTTTATGGTTTTCCTTGATCCTACCTGCTAATGACTTCTCTTGCCCCTTCCTGGTCCTTCACTTACCATATCACTTGCCCTTCACTCCTTCCTAGAACATCTTGACACCAAGAACAACTACGTAAGAATCCTACTCATCGACTACAGTTCAGCCTTTTTTTTCTGTTTTTCAGCAGCAGCATCAACTCAAAGGGCAGGAGCTTGGACCAGCGGTGCCAGGAGTAGTGAGTCATTGATTTGAACCTTTAAAAACTTACCTCGAGCGCGGGAGTCTTCCATTTCTGTTTTTCAGCAGCAGCAGCAGCAACTCAAAGGGCGGGAGCTTGCACCAGGGGTCTGTTGGGAGCAGTGAGTCACTGACTTGAGCTTTTATATTTGAAATCAGAGAGCAGAGGTTTCTGAGATGGGAGAGACTTCTTCTTTATATTTCCATCCAGCTATATAAGTCAGTGTTTTCTCAACCCGAGATCGTACCTTTGTAGGGCCTCCCACCCAACTACCTCCTCTAGACTTAAAGACCAGGGACACATCAGGTAAGCGTCTCTTCTTTTTTACTTTGTGATAAGGGGACTAGCAGGGATGGCAGTACAGGGAGAGCAATGTTGCTCCTGCATGATGTTTGAGGTGAGGCATGTCATTAGTGTCCCATCCAAGAACATCTGCAGGAAGTGCATCCAACTCTCGCTCTTCCAAGACCGTGTTAGGAAACTGGAGTGGAAGCTGGATGAACTTTGCATCATTCGGGAGGCAGAGGCTGTGATAGTTAAGAGTTACAGGGAAGTGGTTACTCCGAGGCACAAAGAAAGCTGGGTGACTGTTCAAAGGGGGGAAAAAACAGTCAGTGGAAGAATCCCCTGTGGTCATTCCCCTGAAAAACACGTATACTGTTTTGGATATTATTGGGGGGTGGGGGGACTTACCAGGGGTATGCAGTGGGGCCCAGATCTCTGGCACTGAGCCTGTCCCTGTTGCATAGAAGGGAAGGAGGGAAAGGAGGAGAGTGTTAGTCATTGAAGACTCAGTAGTTAGACGCTCAGATAGAAGGTTTGTTGGGAACGAACGAGACTCGCGGTTGGTGTGTTGCCTCCCAGGTGCCAGGGTCTGTGATGTCTCGGACCGTATCTTTGGGGTCGTGAAGGGAGAGGGTGACCAGCCTCAAGTCGTGGTCCATGTAGGTACCAATGACATAGGTAGAAAGAGGGATAGGGATGTAACGCAGGATTTTAGGGAGTTAGGGTGGAAGCTGAGAGCTAGAACAAACAGAGTTGTTATCTCTGGTTTGTTACCCGTGCCACGTGATAGCGAGACAAGGATTTGGGAGAGATATCAGCTGAACATGTGGCTGCAGGGATGGTGCAGGAGGGAGGGTTTCAGGTACTTGGATAATTAGGGTTAATTCTGAGGTAGATGGGACCTCTACAAACAGGACGGTCTTCACTTGAACCAGAGGGGTACTAATATCCTGGGTAGGAAATTTGCTGGTGCTATTCGGGTAGGTTTAAACCAGCTCAGCAGAGGGTTGGGAACCTGAGGTGTAGTTGCAGTGCACAGGAGGATGAGAGTAGGGAGTACAGGGACAGGATTTCACGTGGTCACAGGAATGTGCTGGCAGACAGCAAGCTGGTTTGAAGTATGTTTACTTCAACGCCAGAAGTATCTGAAATAAGGTAGGTGAGCTTGTAGCATGGATAGGTACCTGGGACTTCGATGTTGTGGCCATTTCGGAGACATGGATAGAGCAGGGTGAGGAATGAATGTTGCAGGTTCCAGAGTTTAGGTCTTTCTTATCAATGAATTAGACGCAGGCTTAGGTGGATGGATTAGTAAATTTGCAGACGACACTAAAGTCGGTGGAGTAGTGGACAGTTTGGAAGAATGTTACAGGTTGCAGGGGGACTTGGATAAACTGCAGAATTGGGCTGAGAGGTGGCAAATGGAGTTCAATACAGCTAAATGTGAGGTGATGCACTTTGGGAAGAATAACAGGAAGGCAGAGGTCAATGGAAAAACTCTCGGTAGTGTGGATGTGCAGAGGGATCTTGGAGTCCATGTACATAGGTCCCTGAAAGTTGCCACCCTGGTGGATAGTGCTGTTAAGAAGGCATGCGGTGTGTTAGGTTTCAGTGGTAGAGGGATTGAGTTCCAGAACCGCAATGTCATGCTGCAACTATACAAAACGCTGCTGCGGCCACACTTGGAATATTGTGTACAGTTCTGGTCGCCCCATGACAGAAAGGATGTGGAAGCATTGGAAAAGGTGCAGAGGAGATTTACCAGGATGTTGCCTGGTCTGGAGGGAAGGTCTTATTTGGAAAGGCTGAGAGACTTGGGTCTGTTCTCATTGGAAAGAAGAAGGCTAAGGGGGGATTTGATAGAGACATACAAGATGATCAGAGGATTAGATAGGGTAGACAGCGAAAGACTTTTTCCTAGGATGATGACGTCAGCTTGTACGAGAGGGCATAACTACAAATTGAGGGGTGGTAGATTTAAGACAGATGTCAGAGGTGAGTTCTTTACGCAGAGAGTGGTAAGGGTGTGGAATGCCCTACCTGCTAATGTAGTCAACTCAGCCACATTAGGGAAATTTAAACAATCCTTAGATAAGCACATGGATGATTTTGGGATAGTAGAGGGGGACAAGCTGAGAATAGTTCACAGGCCGGCGCAACATTGAGGGTCAAAGGGCCTATTCTGTGCTGTATTGTTCTAACACTATTATCCCTTTGAGACTGATTACTAAACTTGGTGATCTCAGACTCAGCCCTACTGTCTACAACTGGATCCTCAGATTCCTGACCCACAGGCCCATCAGTGAAGATTGGGGATAATATTTCATTCTCATTAACACTCAACACTGGAGCCCCCCAGTGGTGCATACTCAGTCTCCTACTGTACTCACTGCATACCCATGACTGTGTCGCCAAATACCAGACTAAAACCAAGGAACTCATTATTGACTTATGGCGGTATGTAATTAATGCGCACCAACCGCCCCCCCTCCCCTCACTTAACATTGATAGCACAGAGGTGGAACGAGTGGAGTGTGTCAAGCTCCGGGTTGTTGTCATCCATAACAAGCTTTCTTGGACTCTTCATGTGGATGCAGTGGTTACAAAGGCCCAACAATGTCTCTTCGTCCTCAGGCAGCTGAGGAAATTTGGCATGACGGCAAATACCCTTGCCAACTTTTATAGGTGCGCCATCGAGAGCATTCTGTCTAGATTTTTCACTACCTGGTATGGCAACTGTACCATTCAAGATCAGAGTCTGTTACAGAGAGTGATGAACTCGGCCCGGACAATCACAAAGGCCAACCTCCCATCTATAAAATCCATCTACCAGGCCCACTGTCAAGGAAAGGCCGCCAGCATTCTCAAAGGTCCATCCCACCCTGGCAATGTTTTTCTACAACCTCTACCATCGGGGAGAAAGTATAGAAGCTTGAACACACACGCCATCTGGTTTCCTAACAGTATCTACCCTACTGTTGTTAGAATACTGAATGGACTCACAAAGTCTTAACATTCGCCTGTACCTGTGTTTTTTTCTTGCCGCTGTTTACCTATTATTTACTATCTATGCTACTTAACTCTGTGATCTGCCTGTGTTGGTCTTAAGATAAAGCTTTTTACTGTGCCTTGGTACACGTGACAATAAATTCAATTCCTGGCTAACCTGTAACTCTCAAGCACCCTAATTGAGTCTTCACGTCTCATCCTAACATAAGCCTTCTTCTTCCTCTTGACAAGAGATTCAACTTCTTTAATAAACCATGGCTCCCTCACTTGAACACTTCCTCCCTGTCTGACAGGCACATACTTATCAAGAACTCACAGTAGCTGTTCCTTGAATAAACACGTTTCGATTGAACCCATCCCCTGCAGTTTCCTTCCCCGTCCTACGCATCCTAAATCTTGCCTAGTCACATCACAATTGCCTTTCCCCCAGCAATAACTCTTGCCCTGCAGTATATACCTATCCCTTTGCATCGCTAGAGTAAACATAACTGAATTCTGGTCACTATTACCAAAGTGCTCACATACCTCCAATATTAACACCTGGCCAGGTTCATTACCCAGTATCAAATCCAATGTGGCATTGCCCCTTGTTGGTTCGTCTACACATTGAGTTAGGAAACCATCCTGCACACATTGGACAAAAACTGACCCATCTAAAGTACTCGGATTATAGTATTTCCAGTCAATAGTTGGAAAGTTAAAGCCCCCATAACAACTGCCCTGTCACTATCGCTCCTATCAAGAACCATCTTTGCAATCTTTCCTCTATATGTGCGGAACTAATCAGAGGCCTATAGAAAACTCCCAACAGGGTAACCTTTCCTTTCCTGTTTCTAACCTCAGCTCATACTACCTCAGGAGACGAGTCCTCAAACATCCTGTCCGTTACCGTAATACTGTCCTTGACTAACAATGCATTACCTCTCCCTCTGATACCACCTTCTGTGTTCTTACTTAAACAGCTAAACCCTGAAACTTGCAACAACCATTCCTGTCCCTGCTCGATCCATGTCTCTGAAATGGCCATAACATTGAAGTCCCATGTGCCAACCTGTGCTGCAAGTTCACTCACCTTATTCTGGGAGCTCCTGGCGTTGAAGTAGGCACACTTCAAACCACCTTCCTTATTGCCGGTGAACTCTTGCGACCTTGAAATCATATTTCTGACCTCACTACTCTCAACCTCCTGGACACTGGAACTACAATTTAGGTTCCCATCCCCTGCTGCACTAATTTAAACCGTCCCAAAGAGCATTGGCAAATTTCCCCTGCCAGGATATTGGTGCCCCTCTAGTTCAAGTGTAGACCATCCTGTTTGTAGAACTTCCACCTACCCAGAACAAGCCCAAATTATCCAGGTGTCTCAAACCCTCCCTCCTGAACCATGCCTGTCGCCATGTGTTCAAGTCTCCTCTCTCCACAATCCTCGCCTCGCTAGTACGTGGCACAGGTAACGAACCAGAGTTAACAACTCTGCTTGTTCTAGCTCTATGCTTCCACCCTTCTGCCTTAAATCTCCATCCCTTTACCTACCCATGTTAGTACCTTTGTGGGCCATGACTTGGGGCTGCTCCCTCTCCCTCTCAAGGATCCTGAAAACATGATCCGAGACATCACAAACCCTGGCACCTGGGAGGCAACACACCAATCCTAAATCTCTTTTGCCCCCAAAGAGCCTATCTGTCCCCCTAACTATGGAGTCCCCAATGACTAATGCTCTGTTCCTCTTCCCCCTTCCTTTCTGAGCAACAGAAACAGACCTGTACCCCGTGGCTTACCCCTGTTAAGACGTCCCCCACAATAGAATCCAAAACGGTATACTTGTTATTGAGGGGAATGGCACAGAAGTTCCATTCACTGTCTGTCAGTTCCCTTTCTGTCCCCTGACAGTAACCCATCTGACCTTTTCTTGTACCTGAGGTGTGACTACCTCCCTGTAACTCCTCTCAATAACCTCCTCTGCCTCCCGAACAATCCAAAGTTCATCCAGCTCCAGTTCCCTAATGTGGTTTCAAGGAGCTGTAAGTGGATGCACTACCCGAGATGAAGTCAGCAAGGACACTAGTGGTGACCCTCGCTTCCCACATCCTGCAGGAGGAACATTCAACTGCCCTAACCACCATTCCCACTGTTCTAAATTCCGAAAGAGAGTGGAGAAAAATAAAGGATATAAAAAACTTACCTTAGCAATCCGGTGCACAGAACCTATTTTATTGGTTAGAGGAGGTGGATGGGTGGGAGACACTACCTTAGTAGTATTTTGGCTAACACAATCACCCATAGTACCTAGAACATGGAGCAATGCAGCGCAGAACAGGCCCTTCGGCCCTCGATGTTGTGCCGACCTGTGAACTATTCTCAGTTCGTCCCCCTACACTATCCCAAAATCATCCATGTGCTTATCTAAGGATTGTTTAAATTTCCCTAATGTGGCTGAGTTGACTACATTAGCAGGTAGGGCATTCCACGCCCTTACCACTCTCTGCATAAAGAACTCACCTCTGACATCTGTCTTAAATCTATCCCCCCTCAATTTGTAGTTATGCCCTCTCTTCCAGATGACGTCATCATCCTAGGAAAACGTCTTTCACTGTCTACCCTATCTAATCCTCTGATCATCTTGTATGTCTCTATCAAATTCCCCCTTAGACTTCTTCTTTCCAATGAGAACAGACCCAAGTCTCTCAGCCTTTCCAAATAAGACCTTCCCTCCAGACCAGGCAACATCCTGGTAAATCTCCTCTGCACCTTTTCCAATGCTTCCACATCCTTTCTGTCATGGGGCGACCAGAACTGTACACAATATTTCAAGTGTGGCCGCAGCAGCGTTTTGTACAGTTGCAGCATGACATTGCGGTTCTGGAACTCAATCCCTCTACCACTGAAACCTAACACACCGCATGCCTTCTTAACAGCACTATCCACCAGGGTGGCAACTTTCAGGGACCTATGTACATGGACTCCAAGATCCCTCTGCACATCCACACTACCGAGAGTTTTTCCATTGACCTCTGCCTTCCTGTTATTCTTCCCAAAGTGCATCACCTCACATTTAGCTGCATTGAACTCCATTTGCCACCCCTCAGCCCAATTCTGCAGTTTATCCAAGTTCCCCTGGAACCTGTAACATTCTTCCAAACTGTCCACTACTCCACTAACTTTAGTGTCGTCTGCAAATTTACTAATCCTCCCACCTATGCCTGTGTCTAATTCATTGATAAAAATGACAAACAGCAGTGGTCCCAAAACAGATCCTTGTGGCACACCACTAGTAACCGGACTCCAGGCTGAATATTTTCCATCAACCACCACTCGCTGCCTTCTTCCAAAAAGCCAGTTTCTAATCCAAACTGCTAAATCACCCTCAATTCCATGCCTCTGCATTTTCTCCATCAGCCTACCATGTGGAACCTTATCAAAGGCTTTACTGAAATCCAAGTATACATGTCAACTTCCCTAACCTCATCTACATGCTTGGTCACCTTCTCAAAAAAACTCAGTGAGGTTTGTGAGACACAACCTGCCCTTGACGAAACCATGTTGACTATCTGAAATCAAATTGTTGCTTGCTAGATGATTATAAATCTTATCTCTCATAATCCTTTCCAAAACCTTTCTTACAACAGAAGGAAGGCTCACTAGTCTACACTTATCTAGGTCATCTCTGCTGTCCTTCTTGAACAAATTTATTATTTCACTTAAACAGGCCCTTCGGCCCAACAAGTCCACACCGACCCACAGAAGCGCAACCTACCCAGACCCATTCCCTTACATTTACCCCTTCACCTAACACTAGGGGCAATTTAGCATGGCCAATTCACCTAACCTGCACATTTTTGGACTGTGGGAGGAAACCCACGCAGACACGGGGAGAATGTGCAAACTCCACACAGTCAGTCACCTGAGGCAGGAATTGAACCCGGGTCTCTGGTGCTGTGAGGCAGAAGTGCTAACCACTGTGCCACCGTACTGCCCAAACTTGGCTTGCTTTCACTTGAACATCAGAGGCTGAGGTGTCTGAAAGAAGTTAACAAAATTATGAGAGGCATGAAACTTTAAAAGAGTTCAGAAAAGATTTACAAGGATGTTGCTGGGGTTGGAGGGTTTGAGCTTTAGGGAGAGGCTGAATAGGCTGGGGCTGTTTTCCCTGGAGGGTCAGAGGCTGAGTGGTGACCTTGCAGAGGTTCATAAAGTGATGAAAGGCATGGATAGGATAAATAGACAAGATCTTTTCCCTGGGATGGGCGAGTCCAGATCTAGAGGGCATAAATTTAGGGTGTGAGGGGAAAGATATAAAAGGGTCCTAAGGGACAACTTTTTCATGCAATGGGTGGTGCATGTATGGGATGAGGTGCCAGAGGAAGTGGTTGGCGCTGGTACAATTACAACATTTAAAATACACCTGCATGGGTACATGAATAGGAAGGGTTTAGAAGGATATGGGCCGAGTGCTGACAAATGGGACTAGATTAATTTATGATATCTGATCAGTATAGATAGGTTGGACTGAAGGGTCTGTTTCCGTGCCGTACATCTCTATAACTCTGTGACCCTTCAAACAGCATTCCACCCAGACCCATCGGCTGCTCCATCTCTGTAAACCAGCACTTCCCATGGCTAACCCCCCTAACCTGCACACTGTGGGCAATTTAGCATGGCCAATCCATCTATCCTACACATCTTCAGACTGTGGGAAGAAACAGAAGCACTCAGAGGAAACCCATGGAAAGAATGTGCAAATTCCACACAGTCACCTGAGACTGGAATTAAACCCCAGGTCCTTGGCACTGTGAGCCACCATGCCACCCTGGTTTGATAGGTTTGAGAATCATGACCTTCCCTTCACAAATACACTTTGACTTTGTATAATCCATTTAGTATTTTCTAAACATCCTGTTATCACATCTTTATAAATAGACTCCAGTATTTTGGTCAGACCGTGTTTTGGCTGTACAGGAGATTGGTGAAGCCACTTTTACAATACTATATAATTCTCATTGCCAAATCTATAAGAAGGTAAAAACAAGGACTGCAGATGCTGGAAACCAGATTCTAGATTAGAGTGGTGCTAGAAAATCACAGCAGTTCAGGCAGCATCCGAGGAGCAGGAAAATCGACGTTTCGGGCTAAAGCCCTTCATTAGGAATAGAGGGCCTCGATTCCAGATGAAGGGCTTTTGCTCGAAATGCCGATTTTCCTGCTCCTTGGATGCTGCCTGAACTGCTGTGCTTTTCCAGCACCACTCTAATATAGAATATAGGAAGGATGGTGTTAAACTTGAGAGAGTTTACTGGCATGTGCCAGGACTGGAGAGTTTGAGTTATAAAGAGTGGCTGAATAGGCTCAGCCTATTTTCCCTGGAGTGTCAGAGGATGAGGGGTGACCTTACATATAATAATGAGGGGAGTAGATAGGGCGAATAGTCAGAGTCTTTTCCCCAGGGTAGGGGAGTCCAAAACTCGAAAGCATAGGTTTATGGTGAAAGACTAAAGATTTAAAATGACCTTAGGGGCAACTTTTTCACACAGCGGGGAATGTGTATTCTGGATTAGTGGTGCTGGAAGAGCACAGCAGTTCAGGCAGCATCCGAGTAGCTTCGAAATTGACGTTTCGGTCAAAAGCCCTTCATCAGGAATAAAGGCAGTGAGCCTGAAGCGTGGAGAGATAAGCTAGAGGAGGGGGGGGGGTGGGGAGAAAGTAGCATAGAGTACAATGGGTGAGTGGGGGAGGGGATGAAGGTGATAGGTCAAGGAGGAGAGGGTGGAGTGGATAGGTGGAAAAGAAGATAGGCAGGTAGGACAAGTCATGGGGACAGTTACTGAGCTGGAAGTTTAGAATTAGGGTGAGGTGGGGGAAGGGGAAATGAGGAAACTGTTGAAGTCCACATTGATGCCCTGGGGTTGAAGTGTTCCGAGGCGGAAGACGAGGCACTCTTCCTCCAGGCGTCTGGTGGTGAGGGAGCGGCGGTGAAGGAGGCCCAAGACCTCCATGTCCTCGGCAGAGTGGGAGGGGGAGTTGAAATGTTGGGCCACAGGGCAGTGTGGTTGATTGGTGCGGGTGTCCTGGAGATGTTCCCTAAAGCGCTCTGCTAGGAGGCGCCCAGTCTCCCCAATGTAGAGGAGACCGCATCGGGAGCAACAGATACAATAAATGATATTAGTGGATGTGCAAGTAAAACTTTGATGGATGTGGAAGGCTTCTTTAGGGCCTTGGATAGAGGTGAGGGAGGAGGTGTGGGCGCAGGTTTTACAGTTCCTGCGGTGGCAGGGGAAAGTGTCAGGATTGGAGGGTGGGTTGTTTGGGGGCGTGGACCTGACCAGGTAGTCGCGGAGGGAACAGTTTTTGCGGAAGGCGGAAAGGGGTGGGGAGGGAAATATATCCCTGGTAGTGGGGTCTGTTTGGAGGTGGCGGAAATGTCGGCGGATGATTTGGTTGATGCAAAGGTTGGTAGGGTGGAAGGTGAGCACCAGGGGCGTTCTGTCCTTGTTACGGTTGGAGGGGTGGGGTCTGAGGGCGGAGGTGCGGGATGTAGACGAGATGCGTTGGAGGGCATCTTTAACCACGTGGGAAGGGAAATTGCGGTCTCTAAAGAAGGAGGCCATCTGGTGTGTTCTGTGGTGGAACTGGTCCTCCTGGGAGCTGATCCGGTGGAGGCGGAGGAATTGGGAATACGGGATGGCATTTTTGCAAGAGGTAAGGTGGGAAGAGGTGTAATCCAGGTAGCTGTGGGAGTCGGTGGGTTTGTAAAAAACGTCAGTGTCAAGTCGGTCGTCATTAATGGAGATGGAGAGGTCCAGGAAGGGGAGGGAGGTGTCAGAGATGGTCCAGGTAAATTTAAGGTCAGGGTGGAATGTGTTGGTGAAGTTGATGAATTGCTCAACCTCCTCGCGGGAGCACGAGGTGGCACCAATGCAGTCATCAATGTAGCGGAGGAAGAGGTGGGGAGTGGTGCCGGTGTAATTACGGAAGATCAACTGCTCTACGTAGCCAACAAAGAGACTGGCATAGCTGGGGCCCATACGTGTGCCCATGGCTACCCCTTTGGTCTGGAGGAAGTGGGAGGATTCAAAGGAGAAATTGTTAAGGGTGAGGACCAGTTCGGCCAAACGAATGAGTGTGTCGGTGGAAGGGTACTGTTGGGGATGTCTGGAGAGGACAAAACGGAGGGCTTGGAGGCCCTGGTCATGGCGGATGGAGGTGTAGAGGGAGTGGATATCCATGGTGAAGATGAGGCATTGGGGGCCAGGGAAACGGAAGTCTTGGAGGAGGTGGAGGGCGTGGGTGGTGTCTCGTACATATGTGGGGAGTTCCTGGACTAGAGGGGAATAGGACAGTGTCGAGGTAGGTAGAGATGAGTTCAGTGGGGCAGGAGCATGCTGAGACAATGGGTCGGCCAGGGTGGTCAGGCTTGTGGATCTTGGGAAGGAGGTAGAACCGGGCAGTGCGGGGTTCCCGGACTATGAGGTTAGAAGCTGTGGGTGGGAGATCTCCTGAGGTGATGAGGTTCTGTATGGTCTGGGAGATGATGGTTTGGTGATGGAGGGTGGGGTCATGGTCGAGGGGGCAGTAGGAAGAGGTGTCCTCAAGTTGACGTTTGGCTTCAGCGGTGTAGAGGTCAGTGCGCCAGACTACCACTGCGCCCCCTTTATGCGCTGGCTTGATGGTGAGAATGGGATTGAGCAGAGGGATTGAAGGGCTGCGCGTTGTGAGGGTGAGAGGTTGGAGTGGGGGAGGGAGGTAGACAGGTTGAGGCAGTTAATGTCCCGGCGGCAGTTGGAAATGAAGAGGTCAAGGGCAGGTAATAGGCCAGCGCAGAGTGTCTCGGTGGATGCAGTGTGTTGGAGGTGGGCGAAGGGGTCCTCGGAAGGTGGGCGGGAGTCCTGATTGTGAAAGTAAGCTCGGAGGCGGAGGCGACGGAAGAATTGTTCGACATCACGGCGTGTATTAAATTCATTGATGCATGGACGGAGGGGTTGAAGGCGAGTCTTTGCTGAGGACTGATCGTTCGTCCTCAGTGAGGGGGAGGTCTGGGGGGATGGTGAAAACTCGGCAGGGCTGGGAGCTGGGATCTGGTGTGGGTGTAGAGCTGGGAGTGGGTGCAGAACCTGTAACTGGAATGGGTGTGATGGTGGGGGGAATGGGGGTGGAGTCATGAGCAGGGGCAGTATTCCCCTTGGGGTTCTGGGGGGTGGGAATAGTGACAGTGGGGTCTGTGGGGGGCATGTCAGCAGAATGCAGGTGAGTGGCGCTGGTGGGGGCGGAAGTGGTGGTGATCACGGCAGTAGGGGTGGTGGAAGTCACTGCGATAGGGGTAGCTGCCAGAGAAAGTGTTGGTACAATTACAGCATTTATAAGGCATCTAGATGGTTAATGAATAGGAAGGGTTCAGAACAATATGGGCAGGTGCTGGCAAATGGATGTCTGGACAGGCAGATGAGTTGGAGCAAAGGGTCTGTTTATATGCTGTAAGACTCTTGTTTTCTTTGTCACTAGCTTTCTGAGCATAGCCCCTTCACCAGATGAAGTAAGACAGAAGCACACAGACACAGAATTTTAGGCAGAGAGATCACTTAAATGGATTATGGATTCACCTCCAAAAAGAACCCACCACCAGGGATATATTTCCCTCCCCACCCCTTTCCACCTCCACAAAGACTGTTCCCTCCGCGACTACCTGGTCAGGTCCACGCCCCCCCTACAACCCACCCTCCCATCCTGGCACTTTCCCCTGCCACCGCAGAAACTGTAAAACCTGCGCCCACACCTCCTCCCTCACCTCTATCCAAGGCCCTAAAGGAGCCTTCCACATCCATCAAAGTTTTACTTGCACATCCACTAATATCATTTATTGTATCTGTTGCTCCCGATGCGGTCTCCTCTACATTGGGGAGACTGGGTGCCTCCTAGCAGAGCGCTCTAGGGAACATCGCCGCTCCCTCACCACCAGACGCCTGGAGGAAGAACGCCTCATATTCCACCTCGGAACACTTCAACCCCAGGGCATCAATGTGGACTTCAACAGTTTCCTCATTTCCCCTTCCCCCACCTCACCCTAGTTTCAAACTTCCAGCTCAGTAACTGTCCCCTTGACTTGTCCGGACTTGTCCTACCTGCCTATCTCCTTTTCCACCTATCCACTCCACCCTCTCCTCCCTGACCTATCACCTTCATCCACTCCCCCACTCATCCATTGTACTCTATGCTACTCTCTCCCCACCCCCACACTCCTCTAGCTTATCTCTCCACGCTTCAGGCTCACTGCCTTTATTCCTGATGAAGGGCTTTTGCCCGAAACGTCAGTTTCGAAGCTCGTTGGATGCTGCCTGAACTGCTGTGCTCTTCCAGCACCACTAATCCAGAATCTGGTTTCCAGCATCTGCAGTCATTGTTTTTACCTCACTTTTTATTCAGCTGTTAACACTTTACTCACCCTGCCTGACACTCTCAGTCACCTGCTGAGACTTATTTCTGACACTACACTCTGATCTCTCTACCTATGACCCCTACCTGTGTGTTTCCCTCCAGTTCACCTGAAGGAGCAGCGCTCTGAAAGCTGATGTTGTGGGATATCTGAGCCTGACCAACACCCGCACCTCCACATCATCACCTCCCTGTTACTGACACTAGGCTGAAGATAAACTTCCAAAAAGATTCAGAAAACTAAATATTAAAACTTTAACCCGCCGTTGTACAATCAAACCCAAGAACGGTTTTCCACACCCTGAAAACAATCTAGAACATTCCACAAAGGCGACGCTCGGCGGCTCGAGCCGGAGATATGGGAGGGGCCTGGTGTCAGGGGCGGGGCCTGGTGTCAGGGGCGGGGCTCGTTGCTATGGTTCCTCAGACCGTTCGTTAACGACCAGCGGAAATGGGCTATGTTGATGACGTTAGTTCCGGATCCTGACGCACTAACAACAAATAATACAAGATGTCGGCGGCTGAGGTTGAAATAGAAACATCCGCCCGAGAGCTACCCGGGGGGCCTGGAGCTGGGGGACCGGAGGGACCGGGGCCTGGAGCTGGGGGACCGGAGGGACCGGGGCCTGGAGCTGGGGGACCGGAGGGGCCTGGAGCTGGGGGGCCGGAGGGACCGGGACCGGGGCCTGGATCTGAGGGACCGGGGCCTGGAGCTGAGGGACCGGAGGGAGCGGGGCCTAGAGCTGGGGGACCGGAGGGAGCGGGGCCTAGAGCTGGGGGACCGGAGGGAGCGGGGCCTAGAGCTGGGGGACCGGAGGGAGCGGGGCGTAGAGCTGGGGGACCGGAGGGAGCGGGGCCTAGAGCTGGGGGACCGGAGGGAGCGGGGCCTAGAGCTGGGGGACCGGAGGGAGCGGGGCCTGGAGCTGAGGGACCGGAGGGAGCGGGGCCTAGAGCTGGGGGACCGGGGCCTGGAGCCGGGGGACCGGAGGGACCTGGGCCTGGAGCTGGGGGACCTGGGAGAATGGGACTGGGGACTGGAGAGTTAGGTAGAGAGGGACCAGGGTCTTGGACAGAGGGGTCGGGCCCTGGGGTGGAGAGACCGGGGAGAGAGGGAGCGGAGGAAGCTTGGTCTCCGGCCCCGGGTGACGGTGCGGATGTGCAGCGGATTGAGGAACGCTGGCGGCGGCTGCTATGTCGATGTGAGCCGGCCCTGATCTACTTGCAGAGTCTGTTGGTGTGGGAGCGGCCGCTGCAAAGCGGCCTGATGCTTCTCGGTCTCTCCGGCCTCTTCTGGTAAAGATCCTTTGTCACTGGATTGGGGTACACCTCGGTAGAAATGGTTCCGAGAGGTTTGTTGGGGCCAGTATCTCTGTTTCCCATCCTGGAGACCAGTGATGATTAATACTCAAATGTGAAGGGGGCGGGTTTCCATCCTGGGGCCAATGATCCCCGAAAACCTGAGGGGAGGAATGTCTCTACCTTGTGGCCTGCGGCCAATTCTATACCTAAATACATATCACAAAAATGTAATGGGTTATTTAGATGAGTGCTTGAAACATCATAGCATACGGGGCCACTGGTCAAGTGCTGGAAAATGGCATTAGAATAGGTGGATATCTGATAACCAGTCGCAACAATGGGCCAAGAGGACCATTTAGCATGGTATAAAAAGTCTATGACTCCACTCTCAGACCTGATTTCTATACTGACTGTTTGTTGGAGTCTTTGTCCAAGTTGGCTGCCAATCTTCTACAGAAAGTGATTTGAAGCATTTAATTGGACTGTATCTAACATGTTTTTAAACCATAAAAGGATTACTAGGTTGATGATATGCTTGTGAAAAATTTTCTTATCAAGAAAGATTGAGTAAATTGGGCATTGAAGTTTGGGAGAATGAGGGAAAAAGCACATTGGTGGAACCCCTAAGAATCTTGTCTGTTTCGTTGTGTAGATGTGAGGAAGTTGTTTCCCTTTTGAGTGTCTAGGACCAGAGGGCATCATCTGAGTAAGGAGTTGTCTAGAGCGTAATGAATCTGTGGAATTCTTTACTGCAGGGAGCTGTTGAGTTTGGGTTGTTAAATATTATAAAATTATTCACCAGTAAGGGAATCAAGGGATATTGGGGAAAAGGCAGAATGTAGAATTGCTGATTATAGACTAGCTATGATCTCATTGAATGGCAAAGCTGTCTTGATGGACAAATGACTTGTGCTCCAATGTCATGATTTTTAAATGTCCATAGTTGTGAAAAGCATTTTATAAATTTAAGGCATTCTTTATGTTAAACAGTAGCTGAGATCCTTGGCTGTATTGATACAGGAATAGAATTTGCTTAAGCATTCATAAATCTGTTTTTAACAGATTTCTCAAATGCTCCACTGCCTGCAATAGTCTGTCTGTCATCCTATGTCTCTCTTCCTGCACTCAACTTTGTATCTTTTTTAATTCTTTTGTTATTTGTTTTTTTTAAAACTCATTTGTGGGATGTGGCTGGCCAGCATTAATTGCCCAACATACAAACGATATTGTTTTGAATTTCTGTGCGTTCAGGCGGCACGGTGGCACAGTGGTTAGCACTGCTGCCTCACAGCGCCAGAGACCTGGGTTCAATTCCCGCCTCAGGCGACTGACTGTGTGGAGTTTGCACGTTCTCCCCGTGTCTGCGTGGGTTTCCTCCGGGTGCTCCGGTTTCCTCCCACACTCCAAAGATGTGCAGGTCAGGTGAATTGGCCATGCTAAATTGCCCATAGTGTTAGGTAAGGGGTAGATGTAGATGTAGTGGTATGGGTTGGTTACGCTTCGGCGGGGCGGTGTGGACTTGTTGGGCCGAAGGGCCTGTTTCCACACTGTAAGTAATCTAATCTAATCTAATCAATTTAGTCAATTTAGCTGAGTGACTTGCATCTTTTTAACCATTTGCTCCAAGAACTTCTCCAGGGCAGCCCACCATGTGGAACCTTACCAAAAGCTTTATTGAAATCCATACAGACTGTCTATTGCCCTGCCCTCATCAAACTTCCTGGTCACTACTTCAAAGAACTCCACCAAATTTGTAAGGCATGATCTCCCATGCACAAAGCTATGCTGACTACTCCCAATCAAACCCTATCTTTCCAAATGCATGTATGTCCTATCCCTCAGGATCTTCTCAAGTAACTACCTACCAAACATTTTTTTATGCTTGGTGTGAAGAAATGTCATTCGAAGAGAATAATTCCATTGAATATTTTCAGGAGTTTAGAAGAATGAGAGGTGATCTGATAATGAGGTGTAACATGTTTGGTGGGCTTGACAGCCAAACACTGAAAAGCTAGTCTCTGACATCGAAGCTAGGAACTCTAGGTCCAGGAAATAAGTTTGACTATTTCAGACTGAGAGATAGTGAATTCCTTCACATGCAGAGTTGCATGTCTTTTAAATTCTCTAAGAAGGAAGACTGATGATGCTTAGTTTGTGAGTAAATTCAAGCTGGATGTCAGTAAGTTCTTGGAATTCAGAAGGTATGGTAATGTGGAAAAGTAGAATTGATGTAGAAGATCAACTGGGATATCTAATAGTGAACGATGATCAAGGGACCAAATATCCATTCTTATTCCTTCTTTTAAACTGTGGTGTTCTCCAATGAGCAGAGAATATTCAAGGGAGTTTTGATCAATACTTTCAAGTTGACTAAACAGCTTCCTGTGCCATATTTTTAAAAAAATCTGTTAAATGGCTGGGGTGGATGGGGCTGCATTCTGAATGGGGCAAATTTCAAACCAATTGGCAGAGTAGGTGATTTGGAAAGGGATCTCGAGCCCAGACTTTTTGTAGTTATGGTACTATGAGTTGGTATACATGTGAACTGATTCTCTAGAGTGAAGTTTCGCTTTCACTTCCCACATTCAGGTTGTTTTCCTCTACCTCACTGCGTCCAATCTTCCTGCTTAGCTTGTCAGCATTGGCCATTGTATTCCTGGACCATTGGAAGAGTGAGCTGTTACCCCATGTTGCTGGTAAGTTGAGCCCTTCTCTGCACACAGTTGATGTACAGCAATCTGGTGACCTCTCAACCCCCTGCCATTGATGACCATAATCCCTCCTCACCAGTATTCCCTAGACAGTGACCTGAACAGCAGACCACACACTTTGTCCCTAAATTATCCAGATATGTGCAGCAGAATCATATACGGGTCTGAGCACTATGAGCCAATGTGATATTTGTGGTGCAATTGTAGAAGTTCTAAGAGGTTAATCTTGACATGAGGTGCAACTTGCTACATCTTTTGTGCATTTGTTGAGTGACCAGATGAGTTTCTTGCTCGGAAGCAATAACAAGCGATGACCCCCTCAACTTGATTAATATTCGGCTTTCTATTTTACTAAACTCACCAAATAAGCTGGATGTCAAGGAAGTGAGGACTACAGATGCTGGAGAGTCAGGGTCGAAAAGTGTGGCACTGGAAAAGTACAGCAGGTCAGGCAGCATCCGTGGAGCAGGGCAGTTGACATTTCACACATAAGCCCTTCATCAGGAAGCTACCTTTTCCCAACCCCATCCCCACCCTCCTATTTATCTTTTTTTTTAAAAATAATATATTTTTACTAAGAAAAGTAGATTTTTAAATATTACAACAAATACGAAACAATGCAATTCAAAACAGTACAAAAATAAACCCAAATAATAAAAACATTCCCCAACTCACTCTCCTGTACAAATATATAAACATATATAGAGAAATATAAAATTAAAAAAAACTAAACTAGCTATTTAACTAACTAAATAAATAACAACAAACAAATAAATAGTAATAACTCAGCCCAGCCAAATAAAACACTCATACGTTTACAGTTCCTCCTCCCTGGATATTGGACTAATGAAATTCTCACAATCGTTACGGCTATATAAAAGCCCAATTTAGTGTGTCAGATAAATCTGTGTCCAGGTATTTCAAAAAGGGTTGCCATGTCTTGTAAAAATTCTCAGTTTTGTGGTGTACCATATTTGTGAGAAAATCCAGGGGAATAGGCTCCAGAATAATCTTCCGTCATCGCGACAGGCCTGTGGGGTTTTCGGATATCCAACCTAGCAAGATATTCTTCCTTGCACAGAACGTAAGAATACTGAAAAGTTTTTATTTCTTATGCGTGTCTGCAGGAAATACAGTGGGTAGGCCCAAAAGGAGAGAAATAGGGTCCTTCTCCACCCCTACACCTAAAATCCTCTCCATTGCACCCACTACAGCACTCCAATATGTTTGAAGCCTGTGACAAGACCAAAGACAATGGGTAAGAGTGCCCGTGCAGACCTTGCACTTGAGACATGCTGAAGATACCCCGGTTTAAATTTTGACAATCGGTCTGGGGCTAAGTGGACCCTGTGGAGAATCTTCAACTGTAAAGCATGGGTCCTATTGCAAATTGATATCTTCCTTGCATTCTCCCACAAAGCCTCCCATGCCTCTGAAGAAACTTCAACACCCAGCTCTCTTTCCCACATCTTGCAGAGTCGATCAGACTCATGAGGTGGCACCCCCCAATTGGTGATATAAAGCACTGACAGAGTGTACTCTTAGCCCATAGTACTCCTCTTTCTATGTCAGATTTGTAGGAATCAGTCAAAAGTGTGTTTTTTTAAAAAAAATAAAATCCCTAACTTGAAAAAAACGAAAGAGATCTCTATTGGGTAACTTGTACTTCCATACTAATTGATCGATGGGCATCATTACGTCTCCCTCAAATAAATCACCCATGCAAGATACACCCCTAGCTGTCCAATGTTTAAATCCTGAATCTATCATACTCGGTTGAAAACCTGGCATAGCCACTAAAGGTGTAAACAAAGATGTTTTGCCAATATTACCTTCCCTCTGCCGAGTTGCCCTCCATGCTTTAACAGTATTGATGACCATTGGGTTATGGCAATATTCGAGGTAAAAACAATGACTGCAGATGCTGGAAACCAAATATTGGATTAGTGGTGCTGGAAGAGCACAGCAGTTCAGGCAGCATCCAACGAGCAGCGAAATCGACGTTTCGGGCAAAAGCCCTTCCTGTCCTCACCTAGTCCAAAAACAGCAAACTGGTAAGGGGGCTCCTTGCCTGGGAGGCTTCGATATCTAGCCATATTGAAAGAGGATCTCCACAAACCCAATCACTCACGTAGGTCAAAAGCGAGCTTAATTGGTAATTTTTAATTTCCGGTAGGTCTACTCCCCCCAGTCTGTGAGGCAACTGCAGTTTGGCTAATTTAACCAGGGGCTGTTTACGGTGCCACATAAAGGAGCTGAACCAGCCGTTCAGTCTCCTGAGTGTTTGTTTATTGAAAATCGGGGGAACATCCGTACAGGGTATGGCAAACGAGGGAGAATATGCATCTTAATTTGCGCTATCCGACCCAACCACGAGACTGGAAGTGCTTCCCATCTTTGAAGATCTTGTTTAATTTTTCCAAATAATTGAGTAAAATTGGCTTTGAACAGCCAGTCCAGAAGTGGAGTAATGAATGCACGCAACCCCCCTGTGACTACCTAAACGGGAATCTATAGTCACTCAAGAGCCAACTCTTTTGTAAGACCACCCATAAGCATAGCTTCTGATTTAGCAAAATTAATCTTATACCCTGAAAAAGCGCCAAACGCGTGAATGCATTGTATCAGGCAAGGCACTGAAACTGTTGGATTTGTCAAGAAAATTAGAACATCGTCTGCATACAGCAAGATCTTATGTAATTTTGACCCCACTTCTGGAGCTGATATATTGGGATCCCCACGAATGGCCTCTGCCAACGGTTCAATCACCAACGTAAAAAGTAATGGTGAAAGGGGACAGCCCTGCCGGCTGCCCCTAGAAATATAAAAAATTGCTTGACCTTACCCGGTTGGTAATGACCACCACAAGAGCTACACTGTAGAGAACCTTTACCCATCTTATGAAAACTTCGCCCAGATAAAACCGGTCTAGAATATAGAAAAGGTACAGCTACTCAACTCGGTTAAATACCTTCTCTGCATCTAAAGAAATCACCAATGCCTGTATTGACTGCTGTTGGCATGCTTGAATTACGTTAAGCAGCCTCCTAACATTATTGGAGGATCCGCGATCCTTTATGAAGTCCGTCTGATCCTCTTTAATAATAGAGGGTAACACAGTCTCCAGCCTTAACGCCGGAGCCTTACAGAGGATCTTAAAGTCCACATTTAAGAGCGAGATGGGCCTATATGAAGCACAGTCTTCCGGGGCCTTCCTTTTTTTTTAAGGATGTGAAATATTGGCACCTCTCGGAGATGGTGGGACATAATAATGATTGCTGAATATGTTTAATGATTCACACATCGAGCCTGACAGTGTACTTATAAATTCCTTATAGAATTCACTGGGAAGTCGGTCAGGACCGGGCGCCTTTCCACACTGAAGCTGCCTCACAGCTTCCTGCACGTCTTGCTCTGATAATGGGACGTTGAGAAAGGACTGTTGTTCGGAAGTCACACCCGGGAGCTTCAGATCCCTTTTAAAAAAAAGGATTCCATTTTGGCCTGCCCCTCCTCCAATTCTCAGACTGATATAACTTAGAGTAGAATATCAGGAATGCCACGTTAATCTTTTTAGAATCACATGTTAGGTTCCCAGACCCTTCCCTAATGGCTGTAATGGTATGTGGGGCACTCCTCTTTTTGGGAAAGTATGCTAAGTATTTGCCTGGCTTGTCACCATGCTCATAACCTTTGCATTGCAAAAGCCAGCTCTGTCTTTGCTCTCTGCGTGAGCATGGAATTTAGTGCAGACTGCAGTGCCATAATCCTCTGTAGCTTGACCAACGAGGGTCTGTCAAAATAGGCCTTCTCGGCTGCCTTCAACTGTGCTTCAAGGAGACGTTGCTGCTCACCCTTCTGCTGCTTCCTACTGGTGGAATATGAAATAACTGACCACGTAGCATAAGCTTTGGCAGTTTCCCAGAGAACAGATAGGCTCGGTTGATAGCTATGTTGATGTTTAGGAATGCCTGAAATTCCCTGGAGAGATACTCCACAAACTTACTGTCCATGAGAATAAAGGGGTCCTTTCGCCAGTACCTTGAATCCACTGTAACATCCTTAATCTTAACTCTGAGATACACTGGAGCATGATCAGGGATGGCAATATTACCAATCGTACAAAATGCCACCAGATCCAGGGTTACTGCAGGGATCAGAAAAAAATCAATCCTCTGTGCGGATTAGAGAAGAATGTGAAGCCCCTACATGTAAGGTGGAGACGCCTCCAGATGTCCACCAACCCTAATTCCCCACACAGACCCAATAACTGTTTAGTTTGTGTAGAGGGTATCGAGGGACCTTTAGGCAACCTGTCTGCTGTGGGGTCCATGAGACAGTTAAAATCTCCCCCTATAATGATATGCCGAGACTTGAGACTTATCAGTTTAGAAACAACATCTACCAAGAATTTAAGAGGATAAGCTGGGGGACAATAAACATTTAAAACACCATATTCTTCCCCATTTATCAAGGCTTTAAGAATTACAAACCTCCCGTATGTGTCTTTAACACATGCCAGCAATTTAAATGGGAGATTTTTCCTAACCAATATAGCCACTCCCCTACTTCTGGTATTAAATGATGAAAAATAAAACTCGGTCAAAGCCATTCTGCTGTAATTTCAGATGCTCCTTGTCATCCAAATGTGTCTCCTGTACCAAAGCAATATCCACCTTCTCCTTTCTAAGACTCAAGAGTACCTCCTTCCTCTTAACTGGTGAGTGACTTCCCTTGATATTCCAGGTACACAATTTAATCAAATTATTAGCCATAATCTTCTGCTATTACATTTAAATTCCAGAGAGTAGGAACCCGAACCACAAATTGCTGAGCTTTAGTGTCGCATGGTCCACCAAATATAAAAACTACATAAACTAAAACCACTACGTTTAACAAACATTCAAAATTATTAAAAATAAAAAGCAACAAAAACCAGAAAACAAACCAACATATAAAGCGCCAACAACACTGAGTAGGGGAACTCACCCCCTGCCCGGAGGAGGCAACCACCCATCCCGAACTGCCTATAAGTAGGCATCTAACAATCTCAACCACCTTCACTTCTCCCAGCTACAGCTGCATCACAAGCACAAGCTAAAAAGAATAAACAACCCTCAGAATATCAATATGAATTAAAAAAATTCTTTTATATAAAAAAGGGGAAATAAATACCCCATCCATCCTTTGGTATGTCCTAACTTAGAAACTTAAAATGTAAATCTTAACCACTGCCAGACATAGTTTGAACCAAATTATTATCAGTAGAGGCAAAACAAAGGGAAAAACAAGGCTCCAACCGGATTTCTTCCATTTCTTTTACAGAATGATAAACGCACACCGAAGCAACAATATTTAAACATACTACAAACACAGCCAGAAACCCTTAACCACCTTACCATACATCAAAGAAGTTTCAGAAATGACAGCCAGACTACTAAGACCCCTCGGAATCCTAGTAGCACACAAACCCACCAACACTCAAACAAAAACTAACAAACTTAAAAGACCCAGTACAACCCATGGACAAAACCAACATCATCTACAAAATTCCATGCAAGGACTGCCACAAACACTACGTAGGGCAAACAGGAAAAAAGTTAGCCACCAGGATACACGAACACCAGCTAGCCACAAAAAGACACGACCCTCTCTCCCCATAGCCCTCCACACGGATGAAAAAAAACCACCAGTTCGACTGGGCCAACACATCTATCCTGGGACAGGCTAAGCAAAGACATGCCAGAGAATTCCTCGAGGCCTGGCATTCCAACCAAAACGCCATAAACAAACACATAGATCTAGGTACCATCTATCAACCCCTCAGAAAACAAACAGGAAATGACATCGCCACAAACCCCAGGAACCCCATCCAGGAGAAAGATATAAACAGAAAGCAGGCGACAACAGCTTCGCTTCATTTGGAGGTCGCCACTGATGATGTTACCTAGCCAGGTAATGAAACGTCTGGATATCAAACCTACAGCTCAGCGAGCAAACCTGCACCCTATACATACTACAATTGTTTAAATTAGGTTAGTTTGTCCACAAAGTCTGTTGCCTTCTCCGATGTGTCAAAGAGATGCATGGATCCATCTAAGGTGATCCAAAGCACTGCCAGGTAACTCTGGGAGTACTGAATCCCAAGCTCCTTCAGTCTTCTCTTGACACAATCCTGTGATTTTCATTTGTGGATCACTGCCGATGAAAAGTCTTGATAAAACATGATCTTACACCCCTTGTAAATTAGGGCCTTTGGATCCTTCCCCTAGAGCCTGGAAGCCTCCATGACTCTCTCCTTATCTCGATAATGATGGAACCGCACCAGGAGAGGACAAGGGCGCTGACCCAGACCCGACCTCCACGCTGCGATCCGATGAGCCCTTTCTATCTTCAATCCTGTCATGCCAGCTTCCACGTCAAGGAATTTCGGTAGCCAATCTTCAACAAATTCCGCAGGCTGCTCACCTTCCTTACCCTCAGGCAGACCGATGATCCGAATGTTTTTTTTCTCCTTCCCCTGTTTTCAAGATCATCCACTTGGTTGCGCACATTACGAACCTGCATCTTCAGGGCTTGGATCTCATCCTTGAATGAACTGGCATCAGCTTCCACCACTGTCACTCTGTGCTCCACCTCATCCTTCCTCTTCTCCAGGTCTCTCTGCTGCTGCTGCTGCTGCCCCTGCTTCTGCAGCATGAGAGAGATTGGAGCTAGCTTTTCTTCAGTCTGTTTCCCCAGCATCTCATGAGTCTTCCCGAGCTGGTTCACCAGATCCTGGAGAGTAATTGGCTCCGAGGCTGCTGCAGACCTGGCCTCGGATGCTCCTCCTACCATTTTAGGCATTTCTGGACTGTTGAAAATATGGGTAAGTCAATTTTTAGATGTTTCTTGGGACTCCACAATCTTTCCAATGCCCCAAGAAATCCCGATGACCTGGGTTGGGCGGGTTAAAGGACCATTCCGCTCCTGCTGCAATGCAAGGCTCTGCAGTGCGATCTTCTCATCGCCGCCATCTTCGATTTTTTTCCCCCCCTATTTATCTCTTAGCCTCCTTTTCCCACACACTTTCCGGATGAAGGGCTTATGCATGAAACGTAGACTCTCCTACTCCTTGGGTGCTGCCTGGCCTATGCTTTTCCCGTGTCACACTTTTCTACTCTGGATGTCAAGAAAACCTAATATGGATGTCAGAATGGGTACCTCTCAACTTCCGCTTACTGCTGGCAACAAGGAACCTCTACGTTGCTCAACATCAAACAGCATCTCAATGTGATTAATGGCCATGCAGCACAAAGCATGTTTTTACAAAATCCAGCTACATTTAACTTGTAATTGTACCTTTGTATATATTCAATGCATGCAGAGTATATGTGTTTAGGCATCAAAGATTACCATGTCATTGGTCACAGATTTTACATTGTCTGATGGAACCGCTCCATTATGGTGACCCTCGCGTCAGATTCTAACCCTATCTTAACACATGTCACTTGTTTCTTAATTGTGTCAAGCAACAGGCAAGCTGATAGATGCTGAGGATCTGGAGGAATGAGAGTGGTCATGTGAGGAGAGTGAAAAGGATGCTACCCTTGTGGATGTCAGAGCTCAACTGCAGCGGGCACCTTGAACCACATAGTATCTGATTGGCACCTCATTCTAATAGCCGTGAGCTGGATGCAGAAGACCATCATAAAGTATAAACTCGATCTTGGTCATGCTAGCATTGGGATCATATTGAGAGGGCAACCTGCAGCCTGTAATCATTTTGTTTTCACTACTGGTAGCTGCTTGATAACATATGTTGGGAAGTTACACTGGGCCTTGATGAGAATCTCTCTAAAAGCTTACTGTTACGAGCATTTAGCCAAATGATTCAGCCCATGGTAACCACCCAGAGATCATTCCCTCTTGGCTCACTCCCTGGATTGGAGTCCCCAGTGTAACCTAGGAATTAATGTCAATGTGTGCAGAGAGTGATAGTGTTTTCCCTTTTGTTTTTATACAGTTCAGCGCCTTGTGGATGAAGGTGAGAGGTAAGTTTTTTTCCATTATATTTGATGAATCTAATCACTTCTCAATGGTCAACATGACCTGTAGAGCTGGGCTGAGAGGTGGCAAATGGTGTTTAATGCGGACAAGTGTGAGGTGATTCACTTTGGTCGGAGTAACCAGAATGCAAAGTACTGGGCTAATGGTAAGATTCTTGGGAGTGTAGATGAGCAGAGAGATCTTGGCGTCCAGGTACATAGATCCTTGAAAGTTGCCACCCAGGTTGACAGGGTTGTTAAGAAGGCATGCAGTGTTTTAGCTTTTATTAATAGAGGGTTCAAGTTCCGGAACCATTTGGTATTGCTACAGCTGTACAAAACTCTGGTGCGGCTGCACTTGGAGTATTGTGTACAGTTCTGGTCACAGCATTATAAGAAGGATGTTGAAGCTTTGGAAAGGGTGCAGAGGAGATTTACTAGGATGTTGCCTGGTATGGAGGGAAGAGCTGAAAATGTGTTGCTGGAAAAGCGCAGCAGGTCAGGAGCATCCAAGGAACAGGAGAATCGATGTTTCGGGCAGGAAGGTCTTACAAGGAAAGGCTGAGGGAACTAGGGCTCTTTTTGTTAGAGGGAAGGTGGTTGAGAGGTGACTTAATAGAGACATATAATCAGAAGATTAGATAGGGTCTCCCTGTCCACCCTTTTTCCAAGAATGGTGACGGCAAGCATGAGGGGGCATAGCTTTAAATTGAGGGGTGATAGATATAGGACAGATGTCAGAGGTAGTTCCTTTACTCAGAGAGTAATAAGGGTATGGAATGCTTTGCCTGCAACGGTAGTAGATTTGCCAACTTTAAGTACATTTAAGTCGTCATTGGACAAGCATATGGATGTACGTGGAATAGTGTAGGTTAGATGGGCTTCAGATTGGTATGACAGGTCGGCGCAACATTGAGGGCTGAAGGGCCTATACTGCTCTGTAATGTTCTATGTTCTAACAACATATCTTAAAGTAAGAGAAGCCGAGGTGCCATCTTCAGCTCTGGTACTGATGCCCCCAAACTTCCGTAGGAGTGTTTGATGCTTCTTTCCTGGTGAATGCTGCATCAGCTTGTGTAACCATTGTGACTGGCAGTGACCACATCTGCAGCAAGTGTTGGTTGCTGGAAGAACTCCGGATCAGAGTTGATGATCTGGAATTTGAGCTTCAAACACTGCGGCACATCTGGGAGGGGGAGAGTTACCTGGAGGCTTTGTTTCAGGAGGCAGTCACACCTTGGAGATTAAGTAATTCACATTCAGCTAGTGATCAGGCTTATCAGAGTGTGACTGTAAGTGAGGCAGGTAGGGGGAACCTGAGTTCAGGAGTGGAGGAGCTTCAGCCCTTGACCTTGTCCAACAGGTACGAGATTCTTGCTCCCTGTTCGGATGAGGAAAAGGGCTCTGGACAGGATGAGCCAACTGACCAAGGCACCATGGTGCAGAAGGCCATTCAAGAGGGGGGAGTTAATAGACAAGTAGTGTTTATAGGGGATTCTATAATTAGGGGGACGGATAGTATCCTTTTCAAGCCGGATCAGGAGTCTCGCATGGTGTGTTGCCTATCCCAGTGCCAGGGTGCGGGACATCTCCGACCGGTTTGAAAGGATATTGGAGCGGGAGGGGGAGGATCCAGTTGTTGTGGTCCATGTTGGGACTAACAACATAGGCAAGATTAGGGTGGAGGACCTGTTTGGGGATTACAAAGCACTAGGCAGGAAATTGAAGCACAGGTCCTCAAGGGTCATAATCTCCGGATTACTGCCCAAGCCACGTGCCAATTGGCATAGGGACAAGAAAATTAGGCAAGTAAACACGTGGCTAAGGGATTGGTGTGGGAAAGAGGGATTCCACTTCAAGGGGCATTGGCATCAGTTTTGGAACAGTGGGGATCTGTACCGTTGGGACGGTCTCCACCTGAACCGATCAGGTACCAATGTTCTAGCGAAGAGGATAAATAGGGTGGTCAGTAGGACTTTAAACTTCTGAGTTGGGGGGGAAGGGAAAGTGAAAGCGACAGGGAGTATGGAGGTAAATGGAAAGACAAGCAGCAGGATAGCATGTGTCCAGGCGGATTTAAAATTGAGGCAGACTGGGAATGCAGAAAAAAGCAAGAATAACTTAGGACATCATATGACTTCCGATATCTCTAATGATAAGAAAGTTAGCATTAAGGCACTTTACCTGAATGCTCGTAGCATTCATAACAAAGCAGATGAACTAATGGCACAGATCATAGTGAATGATTATGATGTGGTAGGCATCACAGGGACTTGGTTACAGGGGGGCCAGGACTGGCAGTTAAACCTCCAAGGATTTTCAACTTATCGAAAAGACAGGGAGGTCGGCAGAGGGAGTGGGGTTGCCTTGTTAGTTAAGAACAATATTAAATCTATGGCACTGAATGACATAGCGTCAGATGATGTGGAGTCTGTGTGGGTGGAATTGAGGAACCACAAAGGCAAAAAAACCATAACTGGAGTTGTGTACAGACCTCCTAACAGTGGTCAGGACCAGGGGCGCAACATGTACTGGGAAATAGAGAAGGCATGTCAGAAAGGCAGGGTCACAGTGATCATGGGAGACTTCAATATGCAGGTGGACTGGGTAAATAATGTTGCCAGTGGATCCAAAGAAAGGGAATTCTTGGAATGCTTACCCAGGATGGCTTTTTGGAACAGCTTGTCATGGAGCCCACAAGGGAGCAGACTATTCTGGACCTAGTGCTTTGCAATGAACCAGACTTTATAAAAGATCTTAAAGTAAGGAAACCCTTGGGAAGCAGCGATCATAATATGGTAGAGTTCAGTCTGGAGTTTGAAAGAGAGAAGGCAAAATCTGATGTAATGGTGTTACAGTTAAATAAAGGTAATTATGAGGGCATGAGAGAGGAACTGACAAAAATTGACTGGAAGCAGAGGCTTGCGGAGAAGACAGTAGAGCAAAAATGGCAGGAGTTTGTGGGTATAATTGAGGACACTGTACAGAGGTTCATCCCCAAGAAAAGAAAGATTATCCAGGGAGGGATTAGACAGCCATGGCTGACAAAGGAAGTCAGGAAATGTATTAAAGAAAAAGAGAAATCCTATAAAGTGGCCAAGAGCAGTGGGAAATCAGAAGATTGGGAAGGCTACAAAAACAGAGGATAACAAAGAGAGTAATAAGAAAGGAGAGGATCAAATATGAAGGTAGGCTAGCCAGTAATATTAGAAATGATAGTAAAAGTTTCTTTCAATACATAAGAAACAAACGACAGGCAAAAGTAGACATTGGGCCATTTCAAACTGATGCTGGAAGCCTAGTGATGGGAGATAAGGAAATAGCAGGAGAACTTAACAAGTACTTTGCGTAAGTTTTCACAGTGGAAGACATGAGTAATATCCCAACAATTAAAGGGAGTCAGGGGGCTGAGTTGAGTATGGTTGTCATTACAAAAGAGATAGCGCTAGAAAAGCTAAAAGGTCTTAAAATTGATAAATCTCCTGGCCCCGATGGGATGTATCCTAGAGTTCTGAGAGAGATGGCTGAGGAAATAGCGGAGGCATTGGATGAGGTCTTTCAAGAGTCATTGGAGTCAGGGAAAGTCCCGGATGATTGGAAGATCGCTGTTGTAACCCCACTCTTCAAAAAAGGATCAAGACAAAAGATGGAAAATTATAGGCCAAGTAGCCTAACCTCGGTTGTTGGTAAAGTTCTAGAATCCATCATTAAAGATGAGGTTTCTAAATTCTTAGTAGAGCACAGTCTGATTAGAACAAGTCAACATGGATTTAGTAAGGGGAGGTCATGCCTGACAAACCTGTTGGTATTCTTTGGAGAGGTGACAAGTAGGTTAGACCAGGGAATCCCAGTGGATGTGGTCTATCTAGACTTCCAAAAGGCCTTTGATAAGGTGCCACACGGGAAGCTGCTGAGCAAGGTGAGGGCCCATGGTGTTCGAGGTGAGCTACTGGGATGGATTGCGGATTGGCTGTCTGACAGAAGGCAGAGAGTTGGGATAAAAGGTTCTTTTTCAGAATGGCAGCCGGTGACGAGCGGTGTCCCGCAGGGTTCAGTGTTGGGGCCATAGCTGTTTGCATTATATATTAATGATCTGGATGAAGGGACTGGAGCCATTCTAGCGAAGTTTGCAGATGGTACAAAGTTAGGTGGACAGGCAGGTAGTACTGAGGAAGTGGGGAGGCTGCAGAAGGATCTAGACAGTTTGGGAGAGTGGTCCAGGAAATGGCTGATGGAATTCAACGTGAACAAATGCGAGGTCTTTCACTTTGGCAAAAAGAATAAAAGCACAGACTACTTTCTAAACGGTGAGAAAATTCGTAAAGCCAAAATACAAAGGGATCTGGGAGTGCTAGTCGAGGATTCTCTGAAGGTCAACATGTAGGTTGAGTCTGTGATTAAGAAAGCAAGTGCAATGTTGTCATTTATCTCAAGAGGGTTGGAATATAAAAGCAGTGATGTGCTACTGAGACTTTATAAAGCTCTGGTTAGGCCCCATTTGGAGTACTGTATCCAGTTTTGGTCCCCACACCTCAGGAAGGACATATTGGCACTGGAACATGTCCAGCGGAGATTCACACGGATGTTCCCTGGAATGGTAGGTCTAACATATGAGGAACGGCTGAGGATCCTGGGATTGTATTCATTGGAGTTTAGAAGATGAAGGGGAGACTTAATAGAGATGTACAAGATAATACATGGCTTGGAAAGGGTGGACGCTAGGAAATTATTTCCGTTAGGTGAGGAGACTAGGACCCGTGGACACAGTTTTAGAATTAGAGGGGGTAAATTCAGAATAGAAATGCGGAGGCATTTCTTCAGCTAGAGAGTGGTGGGCCTGTGGAATTCATTGCCGCAGATTGCAGTGGAGGCTGGGACGCTAAATGTCTTCAAGGCAGAGATTGATAGATTCTTGTTGTCTCGGGGAATTAAGGGCTACGGGCAGAATGCAGGTAGGTGGAGTTGAAGTGCCCATCAGCCATGATTGAATGGCGGAGTGGACCTGATGGGCCGAATGGCCTTCCTTCCACTCCTATGTCTTATGGTCTTATGGTAACCCTGACGGTAAGGTTGAAATCGTTAACCTTTGAGAAGCAGCAGAGTGATAAACTTCTCTGCAGACTGTAGGCAGAAACAGAGGCATTGTCTCTCCTAGGATTGCTGAAGCTGGAAACAAACACAGCAATTGCTGGAGAAATTCACAAGGTCTGCCCGCATCTGTGCAGAGAAATGTTAATTCTCTTTCTCTTCACAGATGCCACCAGACCTGTTGAGTTACTCAAGTATTGTGTTTGAGACAGGTTTTTTTAAGCATTTGCAGTAGTTTGCATTTATTTGATGTTGCTGAATTTGTTGTTATTTTGAGACTGATCATGTAGTGTTCTGAGTAAATCTACATGCAGAGCTTCAGACAGGTTGGCCAGCTAAGGACTGATTCTGGCTGCATTAGCCAGGATCTGTTGGAGACACTTTCATTCTTGTTGGACTATATGAGCTGGTGTTACAGGTGGCATGGTGGCTTATTGGTTAGCATTGCTGCCTAATAGCGCCAGGGACCCGAGTTCATTCCAGCCTTGGGCGATTGTCTGTATGAAGTTTGCACATTCTCCTCATGTCTCTGTAGGTTTCCTCTGGGTGGTCTGCTTTCTTCCCACCGTCCAAAGATGTGCAGATTGGGTGATCTGGCCATGCTAAATTACCCATCGTGTCCAGGGATGTGCAAGTTAGGTGGATTAACCATGGGAAATGTAGGGTTTTGGGGATAGAGTAGGGGTGGAGCATGGGTCTGAGTGGATACTTTTCAGACGGTCAGCGTGGACTCAAAGGGCCAAATGGCCTACTCCCACACTTTAGGGATTCAGTGAAAAGTTCCTCCTGACCAGATATGCAAATGAAACACAACTGCTGATGCTGGAGATCTGAAAGGAAAACAGAAATTGCTGATGAAACTCAGCAGTTATGATGCTGAGTAGAGAGAGCAAAATTAACATTGAGTACGATGACACTTCTTGAAACTTGCTGAGTTTTTCCAGCAGTTAGGGATGAGTAATAAGTGCTGATCTGGACAGTGATGCTCACATCCTGTGAATTCATGAATGAATGAATGATTATAAAATTACTGAATTCCCCGCTCTCAACATCCTTTTGGCAGCATTTAGTCCTGACATCACTTGCTGAGGGAGAAACACTTATGATGGTGTCAGTGTGGGCGATGCTTAGAATTTCTTTTTAAAAACTAGATATTTCACAGAATGTGGGTATTGATGGCTAGCCCAGCACTCATTGCCATCCTTAATTGCCCTTGATCTGGGTGACTTCCTTGGCTATTTCAGAAGGCAATTAAATTACCACATTTATACAGCTCTATAGTCACATAGGTTAAATTGGATAAGGATTACAGGTTTCCTTTAGCAAAGGATGTTAGTGAAGTAGAAAGTTGACCACAAGTGACAGTTTCCTAGTCAATGTTACTGAGTCCAGTATTAAAATCCAAAGTTATTAATTGAGGGCGGCACGGTGGCTCAGTGGTTAGCACTGCTGCCTCACAGTGCCAGGGCCCCAGGTTCGATTCCAGCCTCGGGCGACTGTCTGTGTAGAGTTTGCGCATTCTCCCCGTGTCTGCGTGGGTTTCCTCCCACAGTCCAAAAATGTGCAGGTCAGGTGAATTGGCCATGCTAAATTGCCCATAGTGTTAGGTGGGACTGGGTGGGTTACTCTTCGGAGGGTCGGTGTGGACCTGTTGGGCTGAAGGGCCTGTTTCCACACTGTAGGGAATCTAATCAGTTTAATTTCCACAAGCTACTGTGGTGGGATCTGGAGCCAAGTCCCCAGAACCATTAGCTGGGGCTCAATTACAAAAACCGTGACATGATCACTATGTTGCTAGTTACCCAAATTGCCCTAGAGAAGGTGTTGCTGAATTGCTACCATGAGCTACTGCATTCATGTAGTGTAGGGACACAGTGGTGTTGGGCATAGAATTGCTGGACTTTGTTGCAGTGTCAGTGCAGAAATGATGATATGGTTTAATGTCAGGAGGGACTGTAGCTTGGAGGTGGTGAGATCCCATGTATTTGCTGCCCTTGACATTGCAGACGATGGTGTTTGAGGTTTGGAAGATACTGTTGAAGGAACCTTGGTGAGATGCTGCAGTGCATCTTGTTCATGGTATGCACTGCTGCAGTGAGTGGTGAAGGATGTGAATGTTATAGGTGTCGAACTGCTTTGTCCTAGATATTGTCAAGTTTCTTGAGTGTTTTTGGATCTGCACTCATCTGGACAAGTTGGGAGTATTCTATCATGTTCCTTACTTGTAGTTGGTAGACAGGCTTTGGAGACTTGAGAGTTAATTGCAGAATTCCTAGTCTCTAACCTGGCATTAAATTCATATGGCTAGTCCAGTTCAGTTTCTGATCCATGGTAATCCATAAGGTATTGAAAGTGGGATTTCAGCCCCGCTAACACCTATGAGTGTTAAGGACCTGCCTATTAATGTCACATTTGTTAGCACTATGTTTAACTCTCATTTTAAAGACTGGGTTTAGTGTAACCATTCTGATCACAATTCCCTTCTGCAGTCTTGATTTCTGTAATCTAATTGGTTGCTTCTCTTCCGTAACCAGTGACGGAAACTCCATAAGGCCTCGTCTCCTCAGGCTGCCTGACCTTTGCCACTATCTTGCTGAAAGTTGTGTGGCCTTTAACCTCTATCTGAAGGAAGCTCTCGAGTACAAGAAACAGAACCCAAGCAAGGTAGGCACTGCACTAAGTGATAAGGGAAGTGGCACTCTGACAGTGTTTACTCTCTCTTCACTCTGACCTGTGAGGATTTCATTATGGTCTTTTGGCTCTTTTCCCTTCAGTTCTGTCTGAAGATGTGTCTTGGATGCTCAGCATTGGCTGCAATTGGACATTATATCCCAGGAATTATGATATCCTACATCTTCAGTGAGTATGTTCATCCTGCAGGGTAAGAATGTTAGTTCATTCTAAAATTAGATGAAGTAAGAAACAAGGCATCAACCTTAGCGAGTTTTGAGAAGATTTGTAGCTCAGGTTGAGGTTTTGGATGTAGGTTTACTCGCTGAGCTGAAAGGTTCACTTCCAGACGTTTCATTATGATATCACCAACCCAAAGAAACCCAAACATATAAATAGAAAGCAGGAAGTTTCAGCATTGCTTCGCATGAGGTCCACTGAAGATGTTACCTAGCAAGGAAATGAACCTTTCAGCTCAGCAAGCAAACCTACATCCACAAGGCATCAACCTTTCATGTAAATATGCAGACTAGAACCCCTCTCCAGCTCCTCCCTAACAAATGTTAAGCGCGTCTTTAAAACATTAGATTCAAACAATATTTTAAAATAAATGGAAGGAAAAAATGATTTTCCATGCCAATGTTGCACAAAAAAACAGATATTCCTCTTTGACAGCCTCCAACAATCTCCATTTGCACTCATTCCTTTCTTTGTAAAGTAATCTGATAATAAATTTATTTGTCTTGACTTATTGTAACTTTGACGTTCCATGCTAGGATCTCTTAGACTAGCCGGGTCGATCCTTATCCTTTTTCATTCAAACGTTATCAATTGTGTATTATCTCATGGAGCAATTATCGTTCAGACATTCAGTGTGGAAATTATTCCCTGAATGCCTTTGGACAAATTTCTCCTGAAAAATTTGATAAGTAGGACCCATTATCATTGCTTTTACTAAAATTAGTGTTTCTACATTAAAGTACTTCCAACTACCTCTTCTAATTTTGTTTCCCAGGGTGACGGGCAGCACCATTTTTCATTGATAACTGCTGTCAAATGTTCATCACTTCTTCAGCTTAATGTATTTAAAAACCCTGAAGCCTGGCTTCCAAAAATAAATCCTTCTTTAACCTTATTTTTAATATGTTGTTTGTTCCACATTCTTTTCTGTAGAAAATAATTAACCTTCGTTAAAAAAAAATGCTCGAGATTCCCTGAGGGCTGTTTGAACATTACTGGTATCTCTTAGCTGTGACCAGCCTAAATTCAGCAACATAGACTAGGCTGAGAAATCCCAGGTTCTTGACGCAATGTTCGCATCCATAAATGCATCTAGTTTCCCTTCTACATCATTTACTCCAAGAAATGCTTTGCCATGAATTATTTCTCCCTGAAAAAAATGAGCTTTTATATCAATTGACCTCCATTCCCAAGAATATGTGATTAACAAACCTAAAGGAATTTTAACAACAGGATGTGGTGGAATTCAATTCTGCTCGAGTCAGAGCTGTACAGCATGGAACTGGACCCTTCTGTCCAACTCGCCCATGTTGACTAGATATCTCAAATTAATCTAGTCCCATTAGCTAGTATTTGCCTCTTAAACCCTTCCTATTCCTATACCCATCCAACCGTCTTTTAAATGTTGTAATTGTCCCAGTCTCTACCACTTCCCCAGGTAACTCATTCCATACATGCACCACCCTCTGTGTGAAAATGTTACTCTTTAGGTCCCTTCTAATTTTTTCTTCTTTTACCTTGCCCTTTAGTTCTGGACTCCCCCACCTCAAGGAACAGACTTTGGGTATTCACCCTATCTATGCCCTTCATGATTTTATAAACCTCTGAAAGGTCACCCCTCAGCTTCTGATGCTGCAAGGAAAATAACCCCAACTAATTCAGCCTCTTCCTATAGCTCAAACCCACCAGCCCCAGCAACATCCCTGTAAATCCTTTCTGAATCTTTTCATGTTTCACAACATCCTTCCTATAGCAGGGAGACTAGAATTGAAGACTGTTTCTAAAAGTGGTCTCACCAATTTCCCTTACAGCCATAGCATGACTCCCAACTCCTATATTCAATGCTCTGACCAATAAAGGCATGCATACCAAACATCATCTGTACTATCCTATCTATCTGCGACTCCACTTACAAGGAGCTATGAACCTGCACTCCAAGGTCTGTTGGTTCAGCAACACTCCCCAGGATATTACCATTAAGTATACAAGTCCCATCCTGATTTGCCTTTACAAAATGCGGCACCTCACATTTATTTAAATTAAACTTCATCTGCCAATCCTAGGCTTATCCATTGGCCCATCTGATGACTTCAACTTTCCCCCTCACTCCACCAAGAGCATACCATAAGACCATAAGACATAGGAGTGGAAGTAAGGCCATTCGGCCCATCGAGTCCACTCCGGCATTTCTGATGGGCATTTCAACTCCACTTACCCGCATTCTCCCCATGGCCCTTAATTCCTTGTGACATCAAGAATCTATCAATCTCTGCCTTGAAGACATTTAGCGTCCCGGCCTCCACTGCACTCCGCGGCAATGAATTCCACAGGCCCACCACACTCTGGCTGAAGAAATGTCTCCGCATTTCTGTTCTGAGTTGACCCCCTCTAATTTTAAGGTTGTGCCCACAGGTCCTAGTCTCCCTGCCTAATGGAAACAATTTCTTAGCGTCCACCCTTTCCAAGACATGTATTATCTTGTAAGTTTCTATTAGATCTCCCCTTAACCTTCTAAACTCCAATGAGTACAATCCCAGGATCCTCAGCCGTTCCTTGTATGTTAGTCCTACCATTCCAGGGGCCATCCGTGTGAATCTCCGCTGGACACGCTCCAGTGCCAGTATGTCCCTCCTGAGATGTGGGGCCCAAAACTGGACACAGTACTCCAAATGGGGCCTAACCAGAGCTTTATAAAGTCTCAGTAGCACATCACTGCTTTTATATTCCAACCCTCTTGAGATAAATGACAACGTTGCATTCGCTTTCTTAATCACGGATTCAACCTGCATGTTTACCTTTAGAGAATCTTCGACTAGCACTCCCAGATCCCTTTGTACTTTGGCTTTATGAATTTTCTCACCGTTTAGAAAGTAGTCTGTGCTTTTATTCTTTTTTCCAAAGTGCAAGACCTCTCATTTGCTCACATTGAATTCCATCAGCCATTTCCTGGACCACTCTCCCAAACTGTCTAGATCCTTTTGCAGCCTTCCCACTTCCTCAGTACTACCTGCCTGTTCACCTATCTTCGTATCATCGGCAAACTTTGCTAGAATTTCCCCAGTCCCTTCATCCAGGTCATTAATATGTAACGTGAACAGCTGCGGCCCCAACGCTGAACCCTGCGGGACACCGCTTGTCACCGGCTGCCATTCTGAAAAAGAACCTTTTATCCCAACTCTCTGCCTTCTGTCAGACAGCCAATCCTCAATCCATCCCAGTAGCTCACCTCGAACACCATGGGCCCTCACCTTGCTCAGCAGCCTCCCATGTGGCACCTTATCAAAGGCCTTTTGGAAGTCTGGGTAGACCACATCCACTGGGTTTCTCTGGTCTAACCTACTTGTCACCTCTTCAAAGAATTCTAACAGGTTTGTCAGGCACGACCTCCCCTTACTAAATCCATGTTGACTTGTTCTAATCCGACCCTGCTCTTCCAAGAATTTAGAAACCTCATCCTTAACAATGGATTCTGGAATTTTACCAACAACCGAGGTTAGGCTAATTGGGCTATAACTTTCCATCTTTTGTCTTGATCTTTTCTTGAATAATGGGGTTACAACAGCGATCTTCCAACCTCCGCTATTTCCTCAGTCACCTCCCTCAAAACTCTAGGATGTTGCCCATCAGGGCCAGGAGATTTGTCAATTTTAAGACCTTTTAGCTTTTCTAGCACTGTCTCTTTTGTATTGGCAACCATTCTCAACTCAGCCCCTGACTACCTTTAATTGTTGGGATATTCATGTCTTCCACTGTGAAGATTGACGCAAAGTACTTATTAAGTTCTTCAGCTATTTCCTTATCTCCCATCACTAGCCTTCCAACATCAGTTTGAAGTGGCCCAATGTTTACTTTTGCCTGTTGTTTGTTTCTTATGTATTGAAAGTCAAGTCCTGGGGCGGCTCCACTGCCAAATCCTAGCCACCCAATGCCTGGAGGAAGAAGGCCTCATTTGTAACCTTGGATCCCTCCAATTACACAGTATCAATGTCAATTTAACCAATTTCCTCATGTCCCCTTTCTCCACCTTATCCCAGATCCAATCTTCCAAATTGGCACTGCCACTTGACCTGTCCTGCCTGAACATGTTCCTTCCCACCTATCTGCTGCACCCTCTGCTCCGACCTATTACCATCACCCCACCCCCCCAGGTGCATCTACCTATCGCTACCTTCCCCCCCATCCCCATCTCATTTCTTACTTATCTCTCTACCTCCCCTGCCCCTCCCACATTCCTAATGAAGGGTTTATGCCCAAAACATTGACTCTCCTGCTCCTCGGATGCTGCTTGTCCTGTACTTTTCCAGCACCATACTTTTCGACTCTGATCTTCAGCATCTGCAGTCGCAGTTTCTCCTCCATCTGATCAAGGTTCACTTGACTCTTGAGGTTACCTTCGCTATCCACGACCTCACATGCAAACTTAGTAACCATGCCTCCTATGTTTACATACAAAACGTTTATATAAATGATGAAAAGCAGTGGAGCCAGACTGATCCTTATGCCACACCACTGGTCACAGGCCTCCAGTCTGGAAAAAACAACCCTCCACCACCACCCTTCATCTCCTACCTTCAAGCCCATTCTGCATCCAAATGGCTAGTTCTCCCTGTATGCCATGGGATCAACCTTGTTAACCAGTCTACCATATGGAATCTTGTCAAACACCTTACTGAAGTCCATATAGATCACACTGTCCCTTCTTTAACCCTCTTTGTTCCTTCAAAAACGTCAAATCAAGTTAGTGAGACGTTATTTCCCTTGCACAAAACCATGTTGACTATACCTATCAGGCCTTGCCTTTCCAAATGTGTAAATCCTGTCCCTCCAGGTTCCCTCTGACAATTTGCCCATCACTGATGCCAGGTTTACCAGTCTATATTTCCCTGGCTTTTCATTACCATCTTTCTTAGAACATTTAACGTTTCAGTGCAGTACATGTCCTTCGGCCCTCAGTGTTGTACTGACCTATGAAAATAATCTGGTGCCCATCTAGCCTACACGGTTCCATTATTATCCATATGTATGTCCAATACCCATTTAAATGCCCTTAATATCAGCAAGTCAAATACTGTTGCAGGCAGGCCGTCCCATGCTCCTACTACTGAGTGAAGAAACCACCCCGATATCTGTCCTATATCTATCATCCCTCAATTTAAAGCTATGTCCACTTGTGTTAGCCTTCACCATCTGAGGAAAAAGGCTCTCACTGTCCACCCTATCTAACCCTCCGATTATCTTATATGTCTGTATTAAGTCATCTCTCAACCTTCTTCTGTACAACGAAAACAGCCTCAGTTCCCTCTGCCTTTCCTCTTAAGACCTTCCTTCCATACCAGGCAACATCTTAGTAAATCTCCTCTGAACCTTGTCCAAAGCTTCCACATCCTTTCTATAATGCTGTGACCAGAACTGCAAGCAATACTCCAGATGCGGCCTTGCCTGTGTCTTGTATAGTGGAAGCATGACCTTGTGGCTCCTAAACTCAAACCCCCTGCCAATAAACACCAACACCTCACATGCCTCCTTAACAACCCTATCAACCTGGGTGGCAACTATCAGGGATTTATGCACCAGGACACCGAGATCTCTGTGTTCATCTACACTGCCAAGAATTTTACCATTAGCTCAGTACTCTGCATTTCTGTTACTACTTCCGAAGTGAACTACCTCTCACTTTTCCGCATTAAACTCCATTTGCCACTTCTCAATCCAGCTTTGCATCTTATCTATGTCCCTCAGTAACCCACAACACCCTCCAGCACTATCCACAACTCTACCTACGTTAGTGTCATCCACAAATTTACTATCACATCCTTTTCCACTCACATCCAGGTCATTTATAAAAATGCCAAACAGCAGTGGCCCCAAAACATCCTTGTGGTACACCACTAGTAACTGAACTCCAGGATGAACATTTCCCATCAACCAGCACCCTGTCTTCTTTCAGCTCGCCAATTTTTGATTCAAGCCGCTAAATCACCTTCAATCTCGAAACTCTGTATTTTGTGCAATAGCCAATCATGGGGAACCTTATCAAAAGCCTTACTGAAGTCCAAATACACATCAACTACTTTACCTTCATCCACCTGTTTGGTCACCTCCTCAAAGAACTCAATAAGGTTAGTGAGGCACAACCTACCCTTCACAAAATCATGTTGACTGTTCCTAATCAAATTATTCCTTTCCAGATGATTAAGTCCTATCTCTTTTATAACCTTTTCTAACACCTTACCCACAACCGAAATAAGGCTCACTGGCCTATAATTGCCAGGGCTGTTCCAACTCCCCATCTTAAACCAGAGAACAACATTTGCTATCCTCCAGTCTCTGGCACTACTCCTGTCGACAATGATGACCTAAAGATCAAAGCCAAAGGCTCGGCAATCTCCTCCATGGCTTCCCAGAGAATCGGAGGATAAATTCCACCTAGCCCAGGGGTCTTATCTATTTTCAGATCTTCCAAAATTGCTAAAACCTCCTGTCTGTCAACCGCAATCCCATATAATCTTGAACCCTAAACCTCCATATTCCCACAAACATTGCCCTTTTCCAGTGTGAATACTGACGAAAAGTATTCATTAAGTGCCTCCCCTGTGTCCTCAAATTCCAAACACAACTTTCCACAACTATCTTTGATTGGCCCGAATCTTACTCTCGTTATTTTTTTGTTCCTGATATACCTATTGAAGGCCTTAGGGTTTTCCTTGATCCTACTTGTCAAGAACTTCTCATGTCCCTCCTGGCTCTTCTTAACCCTCTCTTTAGATCTTTTCTGGCTAACTTATAACTCTCCAGCCCCTATCTGAGCCTTCACGCCTTCTCCTCACATAAGCCACCGCCTTCCTCTTGACAAGAGAAAGGAGGAGGCTTGTGGCTGTCAATGATATAAAATAGTGGCATCATGTTAGCCAACCTCTAGTTTTCTGGTACTTCACTTGTGGCTACCAGTGATACAAATATCACAGCAAGGGGCCCAGAAATCATTTTGCTAGCTTCCCACACCGTTCTAGGGTGCATCTGATCAGGTTCCAGGGATTTGTCCACCTTCATGTATTTTAACACAATCAGCACCACCACCTCTGTAATATGTACACTTCTCAAGATATCACTTTTTATTACCCCAAGTTCTCTAGTTTTCATATCCTTCTCCACAGAAACTCTGATGCAAAATATTTGTTTAGTATCTCCCCCATCTCCTGTGGTTCCACACACAAGTGGCCTTGCTGGTATTTAAAAGAGGAGAAAGTGAGGACTGCAGATGCTGGAGATCAGAGCTGAAAAATGTGTTGCTGGAAAAGCGCAGCAGGTCAGGCAGCATCCAAGGAGCAGGAGAATCGATGTTTCGGGCGTAAGCCCTTCTTCAGGAAATGTTTTCACATCTGTTTTTATCCATACCTTTTATCATCTTGATTACCTCAATGTGATCTCTCCTCATTCTTCTAAATCCTGGAGTGGAGGAGTCCAGAATTAGAGGGCATAGGTTCAGGCTGAGAGGGGAAAGCTTTGAGACTGGAGGAACAACCCTTTCTCACAGGCAGTGTGTGCATGGAAAGAGCCACCAGAGGAAACGGTTTAGGCAGGCACACCCACAACATCTAAAAGGCATCTGGATACGTAGATCAACAGGAAGTGTCCAGAAGGGCACTGGTCAGGTGCTGGCAAACAGGACCAAACCAGTCCAGGGCATCTGGTCGGCACAGACGAGTCGGAGCGAGGGGTCCGCCTCTGAGGCACGCACCTCCATAACAATATTGGCCTAAAAGCTGGCCTTCCAGCTTGATCTGTAATCCTTGATCTATTATATAGTTTAGTCAAGCTGCACCCTCCATCTCCACTTGTCTGACTGGATTATTACTGTAGGATATCTGTGTCCCACAGTCAGATGTGTTATCACCATGATTGTTAGAAAACAACAATACCAAGGTGATGACTTGTTTTCTCTGACGTAAGAATGAAAGCCATGACCACACATTCACATCCTCCTTTCTCTTGGCAGACGATTCTGAGAACATACAAAGAGGAGCAAAAGTAGACCACTGAGTCTATGTACCCTGCTCTGACAGTATATAATCATACCAGGATAATTTACTCTTCCATAAGCATTCTTCTGAAAAGTAAGATTATAGTTTCCAATCTACGCCTTTAGGTAATTCTCTCTCTGGTACTGTTAATTCATTTTGAAGTCAAATGGTAAAGTAAGAAACCGGATGCCATCCTTTTTATTTAATGTTGGATTTATTTATAGATTGCAACATTGTAAATGACTACTGCCTTCTCTCTAACCAACTGCCAGTGTCCCAGGAGTCTTTATTTCCAGTTTTTAAAAAGTTATCCTATTTGAACATGTGATATGTATCTGGGGCAAGTAGGACTCGAACCTGAATGTTCTGGTGGTGGGACTGTTATAGATGGGCGATAAGCCCCCCTCGCATGGTGGTGCAGGGGACATATTTAATTGGTCTTTCAAGCATATTTGGATAAACCTTTGTGGCAGGTTGGAATTGACCCTTGACCTTCTGGCTCAGAGGCAGGACACTACCACTGCACACTAACATCCCGTAACATGGTGGTGGAAAGTTCTTTTAAAACCACTTTATTAATCAAATTTAATTAAGTTAGGCAGATTAAAGACTTTTAAATGGGTATTCCGAGAAATAGAATGTGCAAAATCTAAATTAACAAAATTCAAATTAGAATGTCGTGTTAGAGAGTAATCATGCTGTCTGGGTCCTGCAGAGCCCCTGCTCAAGGCTTCGAGCATTCTGACCGACATTGAGAAAGTAAAAATGTGCTCAGGGCACTGAATCCATCAATACCTTCCACCTGTACATCTTTAACCTAACAAAACAATGAGCCAGCGATCAACGAAGGAAAGAGAATACAGGTGTAAGTTATTTAGAAGCATCTGTGTAAAACTGGAAATAAACACATTTAATCAAAATAGTCTGAAAACAACAAATGCTGGCGATCACAGTGGGTCAGGCAGCATCCACGGAGAGAGAGAGCAGTTAATGTTACAGTCCAGGTGACTCTTCAGCTGAATCTCAGACTCAGCAACTACCTTCATTCACATCTCTATTATGTTTCGTGCTTGTTAAGTAGCAATGTTAATATTACAAAATGTAATTTCTATTACAAGCACTGTCTAAATTAAATATTTGCAGGACAGTGACCGGTTAGGTACAGCATTAAAACACTGTTGCCATCAAACACTCCCAAAACAGAAACAACTTGGGTTTCAATATGCAGTAAAGCTCTCTATATTGTCCCCATCAAACACTGCCATGACAGGGACAGCACTGAGTTGGGCATAGCTTGAAATGACGTTGCTGGGGAGTGTGGTCATGGCACTTACAGACCCTGTTGTTGTTGTTCTAGTACTGAGCCTGCTTCTGTGGCCTTTGGTGGTTTATCATGAGCTTATTCAGAAGATGTACACAGGGCTGGAGCCTGTGTTGATGAAGCTGGATTACAGCATGAAAGGTGGCACCCAGCACCGACAGAGGGACAGGAAGAGTAAGTCACCGGCTGCTCCCTTGGGGGAGAAACAGAAATCGCTAGAAGCTAATGCACAGGTATACAAAATAATCAAAACATTCATGGAATATTGCCCACAATGTCAGGACTTAGAATAAAAAAAGGTTGGAATGACATTCGAGTTGCATGGAATTCTGGTCAAATCCCATCTGGAGTAACTGGGTTCAGTCTGCACCTCATCTCAGGAAGGAGATTGTGGCCTTGGAAGGGGAGTAGTGCAGATTCACCACAGTGATCCTGGATACCAAAAGCTTAAATAATAAAGGAACAAAGAGCAGGCATGTATTCCAGCAATTGTAGGAAATTAAGGGATAATCAAATCAAGGTGTTTAAGATATGTAAAGGTGTTTACGGGGTAGATTGAGGCTTACCTCTCGCGATGCATTATTATGGTGATAAGACTTTATTATTTAAGCTTTTGGTAGGCTACTGCAAAAAATACGGAGGTATGGCATTGAGGGTGAGTTGGAGGTTTGGATTAGGTATTAGCTGGCTAGAAGAAGACAGGGTAGTAGTTGATGGTAAAGGTTCATCTTGGAGTGCAATTACTAGCGGTGTTCCGCAGGATCTGTTTTGGGACCATTGCTGTTTGTCATTTTTATAAATGACCTGGAGGAGGGGCTAGAAGGTTGGGTGAGCAAGTTTTCGGATGATACGAAAGTCGGTGGAATTGTTGACAGTGAGGAAGGATGTGTCAGGTTACAGCGGGATATAGAGAAGCTGCAGAGCTGGGCAGAAAGGTGGCAAATGGAGTTCAATGTGGGTAAGTGTGAGGTGATTCACTTTGGTAAGAGTAACAAGAAGATGGGGTACTGGGCTAATGGTCGGATACTTGGTAGTGTGGATGAGCAGAGGGATCTTGGTGTCCATGTACACAGATCTCTGAAAGTTGCCACCCAGGTAAATAGTGCGGTGAAGAAGGCATATGGCGTACTGGCTTTTATTGGTAGAGGAATTGAGTTCTGGAGTCCTGAGGTCATGTTGCAGTTGCGGCCGCATCTGGAGTATTGTGTGCAGTTTTGGTCGCCATACTATAGGAAGGATGTGGAGGCATTGGAACGGGTGCAGAGGAGGTTTACCAGGATGTTGCCTGGTATGGTAGGAAGATCGTATGAGGAAAGGCTGAGGCACTTGGGGCTGTTTTCATTGGAGAAAAGAAGGTTTAGGGGTGACTTGATAGAGGTGTACAAGATGATTAGGGTTTTAGATAGGGTTGACCATGAGAACCTTTTTCCGCGTATGGAGTCACCTATTACGAGGGGGCATAGCTTTAAATTAAGGGATGGTAGGTATAGGATAGATGTTAGGGGGAGATTCTTTACTCAGTGAGTCGTGAGTTCATGGAATGCCCTGCCAGTAGCAGTGGTGGACTCTCCCTCTTTATGGGCATTTAAACGGGCATTGGATAGGCATATGGAGGATAGTGGGCTAGTGTAGGTTAGGTGGGCTTGGATCGGCGCAACATCGAGGGCCGAAGGGCCTGTACTGCGCTGTATTTTTCTATGTTAAACGCATAATATAATCAGTATGAATCAATATGTTCTGTGAAAGGGAAATAGTTTATGACAAATGTATTAGTTCTTTGAGGATGTAACAAGCAGGGTAGGCAAAGGCAAGCCAGTGGCTGAAGTGTATTTGGATTTGCAAAAGGCATTTGCTATGGTGCTGCATAAAAGCTTACAGTAGAAGGTAAGAACTCTAGATGCTGGGTGGTTAAAAATTAACATGGACAGAGGATTGTTTAACCTAACAGGAAACAGAATGGAGATAAATGTGTAATTTTCAGATTGGCAAACTGGCAGTGGAGTACCACAAGGATCAGTACTGGGCACTTGACTATTTACAATGTATGTCAATGATGTGGGATGGAGCAACAGATTGCAGTGCAGCCAAATATGCTGCTGATAGTCAAGTAGGAAAGCAAGTTATGATGTCAGGAATATAGCTATGATCATACTGAATGGTAAGCAGGCTCGATGGGCTGAATGGCTTATTAATGTTCCTAGTACATAACCTACAAAGGGATCCAGAAGGTGTGAAAGGACAAAAGTTTTACAGTGGAGTATAATGGAGGAAAATGCACTCCGTTCACTTGGGAAGGAAGAATAGAAAATCACAATAATATCTTAAGTAAGGAAAGACTCCACAATGTTGCAGTGCAGTATGATCTGGGTGTCCTTGTATGGAAATCACAAAAGTTATCAGGCAAGTGTTTAAAACTGCATATGGAAAATTGAATTTTATTGTATAGAGTCTAAAAATAAGAAATTAAATGCTCAGAAAGAACATTCTGTGAATGCTGGGCATTCAAAATAAAAACAAAGTGCTGGAGAAAGTCTGACCTGGTAGCATCTGTGAGAAGAGAAACAGTTCACGTTTTGGGCCCAATATGACTCTTCAAAACTAAAAGGGGCTGGAAAATGATAGTCTTTATGCTGTTGCAGAGGAGGATCAATCCGAAGAGATCATCCAATCGTGGCCCCTTGATATTTAGTGTTGTTACCATCACTGAATCCCCCACTATCAACATCTCATGGGTTATCATTGACTAGCAACTCAATTGAACTCATCACATAAATGCAGTGGCTACAACACCAGTTCAGAAGCTAAGAATACTGAAGTGAGTAATTCCCTTCCTGACTCCCCAAAGCCTGACTACCATCCACAAGGCACAAGTCGGGGTGTGTTGGAATACTCCCCAACTTGCCTGGATGAGTGCAGCCCCAGTGACATTCAAGAAGCTTGACACCATCCAGGACAAAGCAGCCCGCTTGATTGGCACCACATCTACAAACATCCACTCCCTCCACCACGTAGCAGCAGTGTGAACCATTTACAAGATGCACTGCAAAAATCAACCAAAGATCCTCTGATAGTACTTCACAAATACAAAACTGTTTTCATCTAGAAGGACAAGGGCAGCAGATATCTGGGAATACCATCCCCTGCAAGCTCCCCTCCAAACTACTCACCACCCTGACTTGGAAATATATCACCATTCCTTCAGTGTCACTGGGTCAAAATCCTGGAATTCCTTTCCTAATGGCATTGTAGGTCAACCTTCAGCACATGGATTTGCAACGGTTCAAGATGACCACTCACTATCACTTTCTCAAGGGCAACTAGGAATGGGCAATAAATGTTGGCCAGCCAGCAAGAACCCATGTAAAGTTGTTTTTAATTCATTCAAGATACATCAGTTCCCAGTTCTCTGGCCTTGGCCATCTCTGCTTCACCATGGATGTGCATTCCTGCCACACATCTATTCTCCATCAGGGTGGTTCACTTCTTCCTTAAAAAGAGGCATGTTCAGTTACCTTCTACACCACCATCCACCTGGTTGTGCTCATTCTCACTTTGAACAACTTCTGCTTTAACTCATTATGGTCCCACCACTGTCTAGAGTGTCGTTGGAAAAGCACAACAGGACAGGCAGCATCCGAGGAGCAAGAGAATTGACATTTCGGTCTGGAGCTCTTCATCAGGAATCATATTTCTGATGAACAGCTCCGGCCCAAAACGTCGATTCTCTTGCTCCTCTGATGCTGCCTGACCTACTGTTCTTTTCCAGCAACACAATCTCAACTCTGACCTCCAGCATCTGCAGTCTTCTCTTTCTCCTATGATCCCACCACTGACCGTACAGTACAGCAAAGACCCTATGGCCCACCAAGTCTGTGCTGCCCTACCTGCACTAATCCTGCTTTCCTGCACTTCACCCAGAGCTTTGAACGTTATGACATTTCAAGTGTTCATCCATGTACTTTTAAAAGTTTGAGAGATTTCCCATCTCAACTGCACTTCCATGTAGTGCATTCCAGATAAACCCCTGCCCTTCACCTTAAAATTGTGCCTTTCATTATTGACCTTCACTTAAGAGGAAATGGCTGCTTCCTATCTACCCTGTCCATGACACTCATAATCCTAAACACCTCTATCAGGTACCCCCTCAGCATTCTCTGTTCAAAAGATCATCAGTCCATATGGACTAGGAACAGGAGTAGAATGTTTGGCCTTTCAAGCTGATACAATAGGATTGTGGCTGATCAGGTATTCCTCACATACACTTTCCTGCCATTTTGAGTTCAAGTTTGAATTAGCTTTATTGTCACGTACCCACGTGAGTACAATGAAAAGTTTACACTGCCGCTGACTTAAGGCAGTACGGTTGCTCAGTGGTAGTACTGCTGCCTCATGGGGCAGGGTTTGATTCCAGCCTCTGGCAACTGTGTGGAGTTTGCTAATTTTCCCTGAGTCTGCATGGGTTTCCTCTGGGTGCTTCAGTTTCCTCCCACAATCCAAAGATGTGCAGGTTAGGTGAATTGGCCAAGGTGAATTGGCCATGCTAAATTGCCCATAGTGTCCATGGATGTGTCGGTTAAATGCATTGGCCAGGGTCAAGATTAGAGTGGTGCTGGAAAAGCACAGCAGGTCAGGCAGCATCTGAGGAGCAGGAAAATCGACATTTCGGGCAAAAGCTCTCTTTTGTCCGAAATGTGGATTTATCCTGCTCCTCGGATGCTGCCTGACCTGCTGTGCTTTTCCAGCACCACTGTATTCTCCAGCATCTGCAGTACCCACTTCCGCACTAGTCAGATAAATATAGAGTAATGGGGAATGGGTTTGGTTGGGATACTTTGCAGAAGGTTGGTGTAGACTTGATGGGTGGAAGGGCCTGTAGGGATACTAATTAGACAATAGACAATAGATGCAGGAGTAGGCCATTCTGCCCTTCGAGCCTGCACCGCCATTCAATATGATCATGGCTGATCATTGCTAATCAGTATCCTGTTCCAGCCTTATCTCCATACCCCTTGACTCCACTATCTTTAAGAGCTCTATCCAATTCTTTCTTAAAAGAATCCAGAGACTGGGCCTCCACTGCCCTCTGGGGCAGAGCATTCCACACAGCCACCACTCTCTGGGTGAAGTAATTTCTCCTCATCTCTGTCCTAAATGGTCTACCCCGTATTTTTAAGTTGTGTCCTCTGGTTCGGCACTCCCCCATCAACGGAAATATGTTCCCTCCTGCAAGAGTGTCCAGTCCTTTCATAATTCTACTGCGCCATCTTATATACCTAGGTACAGATTTCTCAGCCCAAGTTCTTATGGGAAAAAAAATTAGAAAATAAAGAAATAAGAAGTCCAGCATTGCAAATTGCAGGAATAAATTAGAAAATAGAGAAATGAAAAGTTCAGAATAATGTTCCTTCTTACCCAGTCCTCACTGGCACTTGGTCACCAGTCTGCTGAAGACCTAGACTGCAGACCATGCCAGGATTCACCTCAAGGTAGTCGAGGCCAGGAGACTGCTCTGGAATCATCTCGAGACCTGAAATCCAGCTGAGGCCATGCTAGGTTGGGAGGTCTCCACGATGGGTTTGTGCTGAGGCCTGGTGTCGTAGGCTAAAAATCCAACCCTGTGCTGAGGCCGGGAGTCCAAGGCAGAGAACCTTTGATTCCCCAACTGATTAAGAATCTATCTATCTCAGCCTTAAATATACACAAGGACTCTGTCCCACTTCTCTCTGTGGCAAGTTCCAGAGATACTATGCCCTCAAAAGAAATTCCTCTTCATCTCAGTCTTAAATCAGTGTCCCTTTTTTCTGAAAGTATGCCCTTACTCTCCCACAAGGGGAAACATCCTCTCAGCATTTACCCTGTCAAGTGCCTTCAGAATCTCCTATATTTTAGTGAAATTACCTCTCATTCTTCTAAACCCCATTGAGTAGAGTGCCAGCCTATTTATCCTTTGTTCATAAGGCAATCCCTCCATATCGGGGATCATCCAATGGTACCTGTGAACTGCCTCAATTGCATTATATATTTCAATAAGGAGACCAAAACTGCCCTCTGTACTCTGCAGTGGTCTCACCAATTCCTTTGTTTTTATTCAATCGTGGGATGAGGATGTCGCTGGCTAGGCCAACATTTATTGCCCATCCCAAAGGGCAGGTAAGAGTCAACCCCATTCCTGTGGGTCTGGAGTCATGTGTAGGTCAGACCAGGTAAGAATGGCAGCTTTCTTCCTTAAAGGACATTTAGAGAATCAGGTGGGTTTTTCTGACAATTGACAATGGTTTCATAGTGATTAGACTCTTAATTCCAATTTGTACATTTGTAGTGAGACTTCACTACTCTTTTGAAATGAGAGTCAACAATTCATTAGTCTTCCTGATTACTTGCTGCACCAGTGTTTCATGTACAAGACCCTGAAGTCCCTTTTGTGTTGCAGTTTCTGCAGCTTTTCTCCTTTTAAATAATACTGTTCTTTTGTTCTCCCTTCCATTTTCCTACATTATACTCCTTTTGCCAACATTTTGTCCATTTACTTAACCTAACAATAGCTCTGTATAAACTTTGTATCCCTCTTGCAACTTGCTTTTCCACCTACTTTATATTATCTGCAAATGTGGCTGCAGTACGTTGCTTCCTTCTTCCAAGTCATTAAATACATTACTGATCCCTGTGGAGCCCACTGGTTGTAGGTTGCCAACCTGAAAACATAGTCTATCCAGCCTCTTTTCATAATTAAAATGCTCTAACCACTATTCCAATAATAGCAGGTAATGTAGCGATTGTGAAAAAGGAGGCACTTAAAACAATTGCCATTTCTTGGGGGGAAATGTACTGAGCAGGTTTTTCTTTACTTTATCTACCTGTCCTGATACCTTCAGGGGTTGATGGACATGTGCTCATCCATCTGATTCCAGATGTTTCCCAGGGTTCTAACATTCATCATGTATTCCCTTACCTTGTGGCACAGTGGCTAGTACTGCTGCCTCACAGCACCAGAGACCTGGGTTCAATTCCCGCCCCAGGCAACTGTCTGTGTGGAGTTTGCATATTCTTGCCGTGTCTGCGTGGTTTTCCTCCGGGTGCTCCGGTTTCCTCCCACAGTCCAACAATGTGCAGGCTAGGTGAATTGGCCATGCTAAATTGCCCGTAGTGTCAGGTGAAGGAGTAAATGTAGGGGAATGGGTCTGGGTGGGTTGCTCCTCGGAGGGTCGGTATGGACTTGTTGGGCCGAAGGGCCTGTTTCCACACTGTATGTAATCTAATCTAATCTTGTTTGTCCTGCCCCACTTCTCCTCTCACTTATCCAAATTGAATTCCAGTTGCCACTGATCGACCCGTCTTGACAGTCTATCTATATCTTGACATCTAAGGCTATCTTCCCAACTACAACCCTAGCAATTTTCATATCGTACACAGATTTACTGACCAACCCATCATCTACATTCAGGTATAGCAGGTAAAAGACAAATGGAATTTTGGCATTTATTGCTAAAGGAATGGAGTATAAAAGTAGGGAAGTGTTGTTACAAACGTGTAGGGCATTAAGAAGACCACATCTGGAGCACTACATATAGGTTTGGTCCCCTTCAGCAACAATGTATTGCATTGGAAGCAGTTCAGAGCAGGTTTGCTAAGTTAATTTAAGTGATGAAAGGCTTGTATTATGAAGGCAAATTAGAGTATCGGCCTAAACTGCTCAAAGTTTAGAAGACTGAGATGAGACCTAACTGAAGTTGCTAAAGGGGTTTGACAAAAATAGACATCAGCTGGGACAATCAGGGATGTGAGGTCACAGTTTCAGGTTAAGGCGAATCTGATTGAATATTCACATCTGCTGGAGGGGCTGAATGGTCATCTTCTGTTCTAAATTACTGATTTGAGACAAAGTTAAAAATCACATAACACCAGGTTATAGCCCATCCGGTTAATTTGGAAGCCTAGCTTTCGGAGCACTGCTCCTTCAGCAGATGGTTGTGGAGGTGAAGGTCATGCTCACAGAATTTATAGCCAAAGGAATCAAGTGTCATGGAGACAAGATACAGTCAACAACCTTTGATTAAAACTTTCATCTTTTTTAATGGGATATGCTGGTTTCTGTTCTCTGACATGTAAATCCATGACCCTTGGCTCCTTTGGCTATAAATTCTGTGAGCATGATCTTAACCTCCAAACCACCTGATGAAGGAGTGGCACTCTGAAAGCTAGTGCTTCCAAATCAACCTATTGGACTTTAACCTGGTGTTGTATGGTTTTTAACTTTGTCCACCCCAGTCCAACACCAGTACTTCCAAGGCAGGATTTGAGTCAGGATGAGTTTGTTGCTGTGATGAGTTCTGACTGAAGCAGTTGCTGACACTCCACTGGCACAACTGATAACTTGTAACTTCAGCTCCCTCTGCTGAGAAGTACTTGAACTGCATCTCCAACAAGGAGTTCACTCCAGTGAACAGACAATATATTACTCCTGATTTTAAACATCAATTATTTTAAATATTTGAAATTCAATGTTGGGCCCCAACCCATGTTGAAGGTGTAAGTAAGCATGTGCACGGACACAGGAGCCAGCACTTGACATATTTCCATAATTATGTGTGACATTTTACATAATTAGTGCTTTATTTGTACAATCTCTAATTTTTCAAGCACTAGTGGAAAGTCATTCTCTTTTGTCTACCTAATCAATTCTTTTCAAATTCCTAAAAGTTTCATTGAATTATGCATAATGATCCATATTCCAGGGAATTAAAGTTTAATTTATAAAGCACTGTTAACATGATAAATCAAGTTGCTACAAGGATTATGAAACAAAGTAGTCATTAAAATGCATACAGCAGTCTTGGGTTAGATAACATAACTTGGCAAAAGAGGTATGTTTTAAGGAGCCTCATAAGAGGCAAGTGAGGCAGATAGGCAGAGCAGTTTTAGGGAGGGAATTCCAGAGCTTGGGGCATAGGCAATTGAAGGTATAATCACCAAAGGTGGAGTGAATAAAACTGGCAATGTTCAAGAGGCCAGAGAAAGAGAGCAATATCATTGAAAATAATGGGGTAGGAGGAGAACGCTAGGTATGCACCACAGAGGGAGTCTGAACATGTGATAGTAATTTGCAAGGATGTTGAGGCCAAAACTTGGTTTTTGAGGCGAGGTGATGAAGGCTAATTTAAGAGAGGGAGAACACCTGAAAAGCCAATGGTTAGTATGGGGCTGGAGGGAGGGAGATGAGTGAGTGTTCAGTGGGAATAGGAGGCAAGTCACACTAACGAGGTGAGCTCAGCGGGAATGAGATGTGGGCATGAATCTATCATAACAAATTAGTTTAGGATGAGGACATGGGTTCAGAAGAAGCTGGAGTTGCTAGGCTAGTGGAAGGGAGGCACGTGACAGCAACTGAAACAAATTGTCTCAATCTTAACAATAAGGAAGCTCAGACTTCACACTTGGAGGTGAGGGTGGAGAGGAACAGGTTTAAGAAGATGGTTTGCTGTGAAGAAAAGTCAAGGATTATGTTAGCATTCCACACTAATCCTGGGACAGTTATGGGTTTAAACAGAACCAAGGAGTTTTAAATAGTCCAGCCAGATCTGGCAGTGGATAGTTAAATCAGTTGTCAACCTTTTATGCCTGCATCTTTCAGACCTTAAGTGGTACGATGAGAGCCATAACAAGGGAAATGACTGCGGTGAGAGAGTAAGAGTTGTATTGGGAACTCTGACATTAAAGGAAGTGAGGGTCTGCTTAAGTAAATCAGTGGCTGCAGAAATGTAATAGCTAGTAGAACTGGGATTTTGGGAGTGTAAATGTGTGTTCTGGGGAATAGTTTTGTTTTCCAAGGATGGATGCAGAACGAGGCAGTGTTTGAGTTGTGAAAGGAGAATGTGGACGGTGAATGGTCAGAGATGGCCTTTTTCAAATGGATGAACAAGGCCATGTGAAATGATTAGGTCAAATGGTTTTTAACCTAGTTTATGTAATCTTTGTTCATAACTCTAGAGCTCTGGAAACACTTTTTTCCTTGGGCTGCAATCATTCCAAAGCCACTGGATTTTTTTCTAAGGGTTTTAAATAACTGTAGCAAGGCCTTCTTTTTAAAATCTATTCCTCTAGTTGAAAGGGCTAACATTCCATAAGTAATTTGACTATTTTGTACCTGACTATATACTTGTGATCTGTGCTTAATATTCTTTAGACCTCCGCTGTCCCTCACTTTATATAATTTTAAATCGTTTTGAATTTTCCTTTTTTCATCTAAAATGGATGCGATTGTATTTAATTGCATTGAAATCTACCTGCTGCAGTTTTTATCTGCTCTCTCACGATGGTGTCTATGTACCTTGAAACTGTACCACATGGACAGGACATTGCCGAGTATACATAGGAATGCTGTGTTCAGTTTTATGCTTTGTATCTAGATTGATTCCTGGGGCGAGGAGATTACTTCATGACAAGGCTGGTATTCCTTGATGTTAAGAAGAATGAGAGGTGATCTAATTGGAACATGTAAAATTCTTACGTGGGATTAACAGCACCGATGCTAAGAGTGGTTTCTGCTGGCTGAGAACTTTAGAATATAGGTCACTGCCTCAGAATAAGAGGTCAACCATTCAAAATGAGAAATTTCTCCACTAGAACATTTAGTATTTTATGCCATTGATTCATGGATACTCCTGTTTGAGCATATCCAAGTCCAAGACCATTAGGTTTTGGGAATTTTAGTAATATGGGGATAGTAAGGGTACATATGCTCACATAATATTCAATATAGGAGCAGGAGTAGATTGACCTCTAGACCCTGTACTAATATTCAATAAGATCACAACTAGTCTGGATGTCACCTTAACTTCACATTCCAACATTCTCCCCAGAACCCTTGATAAAAAAAGTTCAATTTATTTACTCACGTGTCATCTTCATTACTCTCTGTGGAAGAAAATTCCAAAGGTTAATGGTTGAGAAAAGAAATTCGTACATGTATTCATCTTGTGGGTACATCCATATTCTGAAATTTCCCCCTTGGTTATAGATTTGCACATGGAGGGAGAGGGGGCGGGGGGGTGGGGGGGGAGGGAGGGGGCATCTCTTTAGCATTCATCCTGTCCGGTCTTGTCAGGGTCTTGAAATGTTCAATAATATGTGATGTAAAGTATGCTTTTTACTTGTTTTAGTTTGATTTACTGTAGGTTTTAATCTAGTGGCATTTGGGATTTCAGTGTGAGACAGGGTTCATTTGTATTTCTGGCGCCATTGTGATTTCTTTTGAAACACATCAAAATAGAAATGAGAGAATAATGGCATTTTCCTTGGGTGAAGTTTATGAATGAATACGGTTTTAAAAAAATGTATTAGGTTTCAGGTAGAAGAATCTGGAATTGTTTTTGGCTTAATAGTAATAGCTTGAAAGATCTGTTGGTTTGAGGTTTGCAGAGGTCTTGGCTGAAGCTGGAATTGTAAAACAATTATAGAGTCATAGAGATGTACAGCATGGAAAAAGACCCTTCGATCCAACTCGTCCATGCCGAAAGTGTTGCAATTATACCAGCCTCCACATCTTTGGGAGTTCATTGCATAGATGCAACACCAGCTGGGTGAAAAAGTTGCCCTTTAGGTACTTTTCAAATCTTTCCCCTCTCACCCTAATCCTATGCCCTCTAGTTCTGGACTTCACCGCCCTAAGGAAAAGACTTTGTCTATTTATCCTATCCATGGCCCTCATAATTTTATAAACCTCTATAAGTTCAGCCTCCGACGCTCCAGGGAAAATAGCCCCAGCCTGTTCAGCCTCTCCCTATAGCTTGAGCCCTCCAACCCGGGCAACATCCTTGTAAATCCTTTCTGAACCCTTTCAAGTTTCACAACATCCTCCCTATAGCAAGGAGACCAGAATTGCATGCAATATTCCAAAAGTGGCCTAACCACTGTCCTGTACAACTGCAACATGACCTCCCAACTCCTATATTCAGTGCACTAACCAATGCCACCGTCATTATGCTATCGGCCTGCGACTCCACTTTCAAGGAACTATGAACCTGCTGTCCAAGGTCTCTTTGTTCAGCAACACAGGATCTTACTAATAAGTGTATAAGTCCTGCTCTGATTTGCCTTTCTGAAATGCAGCACCGCGTATTTATCTAAATCAAACTCCATCTGCCACTCCTCAGCCCATTGGCTTATTTGATCAAGAGCCCATTGTACTCTGAGGTAACATTCTTGGCTGTCCATTACACCTCCAATTTCGGTGTCACCTCTAAAGGTGTTAACTATACCTCCTGTGTTCCCATCTAAATCATTTATATAAATGACAAAATTCAGTGGACGCAGCATTAATCCTTGTGGCACAACACTGGCTGCAGGCCTCAAGTCTGAAAAGCAACACATCCTCTGTCTTCTACTTACGAGCCAGTTCTGTATCCAAATGACTAGTTCTTCCTGTATTCCAGGTAATGTAACCTTGCTAATCAGTCTACTATGAGGAACCTTATCGAACACCTGACTGAAGTCAATTTGATCATGTCTACCTCATTTAATCCCCTCATTTTTTCAGAAAACTCAAATCAAGTTAGTGAGACATGATTTCCCATGCGCCAAGCCTTATTAACTATCCCTAATCGGTCCTTGCTTTTCCAAATAAATGTATATCCTGCCCTTTAGGATTCCCCCCAATAACTTGCCCACCACTGACGTCAGGCTCACCAGTCTATAGTTCCCTAGCATTTCCTTGCCACCATTCTTAAATAGTGGCTTGCTCCTGAGGAAATTTAGTTTGAAAGTTCCAGGGAAGTGTTTAGATAAAACTCTAATGGTGCAATTTGAAGCTGAGAAAGTCTCAGCTCCGTTTATGAAGACTGAAGGAAGAGGTTATCAGATTCTCAAGAAGCTTAAAGTTAAAGTGATGAGTAATTTCTTTACCCAGAGAGCCTGTGGAATTCTTTGGCACAGAAAGTGGTTGGGGCCAAAACATTGAATGTTTTCCAGGAGTTAGACATAGTTATTGGGGCTAAATGGATCAAAGGGTATGGGGCAAAATAGAAACAGGGTACTGAGGAGGATGATTGTAATTATTGGTGGAGCAGACTTGAAGGACCAAATAAGAGAAATTGAAATCTGCAGATACTGGAACGTCAGAGTTGATAACGTGGTGATGGAAAAGCACAGCAGGTCAGGTAGCATCTGAGGAGCAGGAGAGTTGATGTTTTGGGCCTAAGCCTTTCATCAGGATGGGACTGAGAGGTAAATAGGAAGTTGGGACTGGGGAAAGGTAGCTGGGAAGGCAATAGGTAGGTGCAGGTCAGGGGTGATGGTGATTAGTTGGTGAGGTGGTCGGTGGGAAGGAAGATGGACAAATAGGACAGATCAAGAAGGCGGTGTCAAGTTAAATGAAAGAATAGCCTATTCCTATTCCTATTTTCTTTGCTTCTATGTTTAAGTCCTATAAAGTGATAGAGAAGGGAATTCTCCCTGGTGTGCATACTCTCGGCATTAATGGGATTATCTTTAAATTTGAGTTATATGTAAAAGTCTGGATTTTTCTATTTTATCTTATTTTTTGCATAATAAACTTATGTTTTATTATTAAAAGTGATTCTGCCCCATTACATGTTTATTTCTGTGAAAGATCACCTCATGAAAACCAAAATGAAATCTATCAAGCCTGATTTCAGACTGGTATCTGACTTATCATAGAATACCTACAGTGTGGTAGCAGGCCATTTGGCCCATTGAGTCCATATTGACCCTCCAAAGAGCATCACACCCAGACCCACCCCTCTGCCCTATGCCTGCATTTCCCATGAGTAAATCTGCACACCTCTGGGCAATTTAGTGTGGCCAATCCACCTAACCTGTACACCTTTAGACCGTAGGAGGGAACCGGACCATCCGGCGGAAACTCATGGAGACGTGGAGAGAATGTGCAAATTTGGCACAGACCGTTGCCAGAGACTGGAATCAAACCCACGCCTCTAACACTGTGATGTAGCAGTGCTAGCCACTGTGCCACCCCATCCAGTAATAACATCAACTGAGATCATACCATTCCTCTCATTCATCTAAACATCTGCCCAACCAGTGTCATCAGTGCCCTGTACACTTGTAAAAAGACTCCACTATCTTTTATAATTCTTTCCTCCTTGCAGTAAAATTGCGGTCCCTCATAACTTGCACCTACATGCTCACTTTTTGTGATTCATGTGTGAGGACACCAATTCCTCAGTATTTGCAATGTGTCTCCATTTAAAAATATTCTACTTTTTAATTCTATGTACTAAAGTGGATAACCTTTCTACTCCATCTTCAACTTTATGCCCACTTGCCTAACATAGCTACATTCCTTTACAGATTGTTCATCCTCCTCCCATCATGCTTTCTCAATTACCTTTTGTATCATTAACTTTAACTCCAATGAAGTCTGTCCCTTCATCCAAATTGTTAATATGTTGTAAATAGTCAAGGCTGCAGCACTGATTCCTGTGATACTCCACTAGTTGTAGTTTGTCAACCTGAAAATGACCCACTTATCCTGACTGCCTCTCATTTGTTAGCCACTTGCCTATCCGTGCTAATATATCACCCCAGCTGAAGCTATTGGCTTGTACAGTATTGTTTCGCATGACAGGCTATTGAATGCCTTTGGGAACTTCAAATATGCTGCATCTATTGATTCCAGTTTGATGTTTGTTACATCAAATATTAAATTTGTTGTACGTAATTTCACTATCACAAAGCAATGTTGCCTCTGAATTTCATGATTTTCTTCATGTCTTGCTACTGCCTCTTTAAAAATGGATTCCAATAATTTGCCATTGAGAGATTATAAGGTAACTGACCTATAATTTCCTGCTTTGTCTTCCACTTTTGAGCAAAAGCTAGTAAGAAAAGAGTCCTATTGGAAGTGTAACAGCTTCATTCCCTTATGCTTTTCATTACCACTTTGTCAGTTTCATTGGGCTTGGTTATATCCCATTGTTATTCCATGTTCTTTATTCATTTTATATAGTTATGTATTTCTTTCTCCACCTCTTTTGCAGTTTTTGATCTGTATCTATGCTTATTTGACTAATCCCTTTCATTTTGTTTTCAATCTCAGTCCAAATAGATTACATTTCTTGGAGATTGTTTGTTTGTTTGTTTGAACTTCATAGTTTGTTTTTCAGAGAAAGCAATAGTGAAATCGGAGAGCTGTGATGAACCGACAGCAGAAACTGAGAGTGAGAGTGAAGCTGAGCTCTCCTGCTTTAATTCAAAGGTACTGGATTGGATGCATTTGACTTGCCGGTTACTTTAATTTGCCTCTTGATAATTAATACTGCTCATTTCTGGAGTCCTGTTCTGCATTGTATCTGTGTCACTTAAACTTTACAAGCGTTCTCATCTCCATATTATAACAAAGATTTGAAGGCTGTGGAGAATGTGCAAGAAAGATGTACTTGGGACTAGAACTATAGCAAATCTATACCCATCAGGAAAGATTAAACAGTCAAGGACTTTTCCCCACTAACAGGCCAGCTGAGCAGTGACCTGATTGAGGCCTTCAAGATTATGGAATATTGTGTAGAAATAGAGATGATATTTCCACTTATTTGGCAGATCAAAACTAGGTTGGTGGGGTAATAGTCATTAAAACCAATAGGGATGGAGGAGAAACTTCAATTCGCAAGACATTGAGATTCTAGAGTTTGCTACCAAAGGGATGGGTGAGGTGAATAGTAAAGATATATTGAAAGAGAGCTAGATATCAACAAATGGAGAAATGAATTGAGGAATGCTTTGGTGTTAGCTGAAGGGAGTGAAAATAGTTTCAGATGGAGCACAGACAGTGATGTTGAATCTTCTGGGACAAATGATCTATTTCTATGTTGATCCATTTCAGTAGCAGCCAAATAGAATGAAACTCCGTTATAAACACATACTCAGTTTTGATAAATTTGCAAATTGTGGTCAGGCTTCAGAGGTCAGAGTCAAAGATGTGTTTCTTTTTTAAAAAAAGTAACACTGCATTGGAAGTTAAACATGATCACAAAGCTGACTTTCAATTCTGTGCACATCTACTTCAACACCCCTCTGCAACTTTATTTTAAGTACGTGTACAGTGGATATTTCAGGAGATAATCAGCTGGTCAAATCACTTAGTTTTAAACACAACAGAATTTATTTACAAGATTACTGAATGAAACACAAATATCAGAAAACTGGATAACTTAACCTACTCAAAAGCTCCAAGAGGGTCTTCCCAACTTAATGGTGCTGTTCCAAATACTTGCAACAATCCCCATAAATACCCCTTGGCACAAAAAGTAAAATCAAACACCGGTTCTTACAGAATAGAAATCAGAGAGCGAGAGTACCAGCCTGGACCACCACCTGTGGGTCCAGCAGCTTTTTCTCATCACTACTTTTTTAAAAAAAAACCAAGCCAGAGAAAAGCTGAGTTGGGAGAACTGGCCACACCCCTTTATTGCACATTTTGTTTTTTTAAAAACTTGAAAGCCTCTGTCTGAGACAGTATTTATTAGCTATTATCAACTTAGCCCTAAAATCCTACACCCCAGACTTTTCGGAGCCTGTCATTTACAACCTCTCTTTTTTTATATTAAAAAAAAACAAGCACAGCATAACTTAAAGGAGCAGCTTCATCACGCCTTCCCCCTTAAAAGAAAAATGAACCATCAATATCCACAGATGGCTTCATTTTAAAATCCCTTAAAAAAAACTGTTAGTTCTCTAAAATGCACATATACATGACAATGACAATAATCATGCAAACATGCACAACTATGTTTCATTTCAATGTGTTGTGCTCCAGTTATTGAACACCTCCATTTTTCATTCGAGTCTCGATAATGTGTCAGCAAATCACATTTTCTTGTCCTGCCACATGCACAATTTTCAGATTGAATGGCTGTAACAAAAAGCTCCATTTGAACAATCTGGCATTTTTGTCTGTAGATTTCTCCACAAGCTTCAATGGGTTACGATCAGTGTGTGTGATTGTCTCAGATACGTTACTGGTAAAAATAAACACCGAAACGTTATAATGCCAACACCAAGCTCAAAGTCTCCCTCTCAACCGTCGAACATTTCTGCTGATGAATGTTCAACTTCCTGGAGAAATATCCAATAGGACTTTCTATTATCTTGTTGTCATCTTGCAAAAGCACACCCACATCACTTGCATCGACAGCCACCTTGAGTGGCTTTGTGTAACTGTATGGCTAATATCAGGGTGGTGATTAACACAGCTTTCACGCTGTCACATGTCTTCTGACAGTCCGCTGTCCACTGAAACCGCTTGCCTTTCTTTAGCAATTAAGTGAGGGGAGCATCCACGCTGCTTACATTCGGCACAAATTTTCAATAAAATCCACTCAATCTCAGGTATGGTTTACTCCCCATTTATCTTTGTTTTTGCATTCCATTTGGCCATTTGCCTGTGTCTGGTAACATGGCCCAGGAAGGTGACTTGGGCTTTGGCAAATTCACTTTTAGCCAGGTTTACCACCAAACCTGCCTTCTGAAGTCAATCAAACAAGTCTGATCAATGTTATAAATACTCCTTCCACATGTGACTAAAAATCACCAGGTCATCTAGTTATCTGACACAGTTAGGTAATCTGGTAATGAATTATTGCTTAGTCTCTGAAATGTGGCTGGTGCATTTTCCATGCCCAAATGGCATGACTTTAAACTGATACAGTCCATTCTGCTTTATGAAAGCTGAAAATTGCCTTTGCTTTTTCTGTCCAGTATCCTCTGAACAAGTCCAACTTAGAAATATAAGTTGCTTATCTCACCTTCTTAACACAGTCTTCCAATCACGGAATCAAATATGCATCAGTCTTTGTAACTGCATTGACTTTGCGATAGACTACAGATAACCATTGGGTACCTTCTGGTTTTGGCACCATTCCTATGGGTGAGCTCCAGTCATTGTAACTCACTTCAATTATGTCATCTTGGAGTATGTGTTCAATCTCCTTTTGAACCTGTGCCAACTTTAGAGGGTTATGCCTATAAGGATGTTGCTTAATTGGAACAACATCTACATCATGCATGATTAAATTAGATTACTTAGTGTGGAATCAGGCCCTTCGGCCCAACAAGTCCACACTGACCTGCCGAAGCACAACCCACCCAGACCCATTCCCCTACATTTACTCCATCACCTAACACTAGGGGCAATTTCCCATGGCCAGTTCACCTGACCTGCACATTTTTGGACTGTGGGCGGAAACCGGAGCACCCGGAGGAAACCCAGGCAGACACGGGGAGAATGTGCAAACTCCACACAGTCAGTCGCCTGAGGCTGGAATTGAACCCGGCTCTCTGGCGCTGTGATGCAACAGTGCTTACCACTGTGTCGTCTTCCCAGCTTATTTCCACTTATCTCCCCATGTGATAGTAATAACTCTTTTAGGTCATTTTGATTTTTCTCTGGATGATAACTCAGTAATTTATCCGTCATTGCCCAATTTGATTTGAGGAATGTCCAATTCAGAATCCTCCTTCCTTCTGTGCTGTTATCATTAGCACCTTTTCCTCTTTCTTTCCTTCCCTGTCTGGAGTCCCTATCAAGTAGTTCACCTCACTCAATTTCCACTCTATTTGATAAGGTCCACTAAACCTTGCTTTTAAAGGTTCACTTATCAATGGAAGTAACACTGATACCTTATTCTTGATAGCAAAATTGTGAATTTTTGATTTTTTTTTGTCCTTTTCCTGTTTCATTGTATGCTGTAATACTTTTAAATGCTGTCTAACCAACTTTCCAGCTCTATTTAGTCATTCCCTAAAATTTGCCACATAGTCCCAAAATGTGCTCTCTGAATTCTGACTTTCTAATTTCTCAATTTTAATGGTCCTCTCACTTCATGCCCAAAAACTAATTCAAATGGACTGAATTTGGTCAATTCATTAGGTATATCTCTGATCACAAAAAAGCACAAACTGAATTCCCATATCCCTGTTATCTGGATAGTCTTGACTATAAGCCCTCAACATGGTCTTTAATGTCTGATACTACCTTTTTCACGCTCCCTGCTATTCTGGATGGTACACAGTAGATTTGAATTGTTTTATTCCTAAACTATCCACAACTTCCTTTAATAATTTTGATGTGAAGTTTGAACCTTGATCTGATTGTGTCTCTGTAGTGTAGGTAGCTCATATCTAATGAAAAATTTGAGTAATTCCTCTACAATCCTTTTAGCTGTGATATTGCGTAATGGAATGGCTTCTGAAAATCTAGTCGACATATCCATTATTGATAACAAAAACTGATTCCCACTTTGTGTAGGTCCCCTGTCTCAAACAAAATCAATTAAGACTCTTGTAAATAGTTCCTGAAATGCAGATATAAGTATTAAAGGTGTAGGTTTTATTACTGCCTGTGGTCTTCCAATACATGGTAAAAACAATGACTGCAGATGCTGGAAACCAGATTCCGGATTAGTGGTGCTGGAAGAGCACAGCAGTTCAGGCAGCATCGTCCATGACATGCATGACACGTCTGGCAAAATTAAATTTATCGTTGTGCAGTCCAGACCAGTAAAAATGTTGCATTTTAGCTGGAATTTTTCTCACTCCTAAATGACCCCCAAGTGGTAGTTAATGCGCCACTCACAACACCACCTTTCTGTACCCCGCTGACAATATGATTGATGAACTTCTGCCCATTTCTTATCTGCCTGAATATGTGGTGGTCTCCATTTCCTCAGTAAGGCATCATTTTTAAGATTATAACATTCAGAGATACCTTTGGATTCCTTTTCTGTGTATGCCTTTTGGTATAATTGCTTTAAGTTTTGATTTTTCTGCTGTAACTCAGTTAATTTATCTGAGCTAAAGATGCTTGCATTGCCATCTATCTGTTTGTTTGTGCCAACCATCTGATCAAACAGGGTTTCTGCTAATTCTACTTCAACTTTATCTGTACTCTGATCTCTCCTGTTTCAGCTGGTGACTTTATGATCTTGTTACCACAATCAGGAAAAGTCCCAGTATATGTGTCCTGCAATACTTCAGTTGCCTGAGTTCCCATTGGCTTTTTAGCCACAGTAGGCAGCACTCCTGGTGAATCAGGGATATCATTAGCAAGGAGAAAGTGAGGACTGCAGATGCTGGAGATCAGAGCTGAAAATGTGTTGCTGGAAAAGCACAGCGGGTCAGGCAGCATCCAAGGAACAGGAGAATCGACGTTTCGGGCATAAGCCCTTCTTCAGGAATGAGGAAAGTGTGTCCAGCAGGCTAAGATAAAAGGTAGGGAGGAGGGACTTGGGGGAGGGGTGTTGGAAATGCAATAGGTGGAAGGAGGTTAAGGTGAGGGTGATAGACTGGAGTGGGGTGGGGGCGGAGAGGTCAGGAAGAAGATTGCAGGTTAGGAAGACGGTGCTGAGTTCGAGGGATTTGACTGAGACAAGGTGGGGGGAGGGGAAATGAGGAAACTGGAGAAATCTGAGTTCATCCCTTGTGGTTGGAGGGTTCCTAGGCGGAAGATGAGGCGCTCTTCCTCCAACCGTCGTGTTGCTATGGTCTGGCGATGGAGGAGTCCAAGGACCTGCATGTCCTTGGTGGAGTGGGAGGGGGAGTTGAAGTGTTGAGCTACAGGGTGGTTAGGTCATTATCAAGGACAGATTGTATCCCTGGAGCTGAGAGTTTGTCCAGTTCTCCTACCACAAATTCACCACTCATCACTGGACACTCTAACCTCACATTATCTAATTGAGCACTTTTTGTCTCACCATGAATTCCTGTTACTGTACCTTTTTTTGGCAGTAGCCCTTCAGAAGTATATACCTCCTCATCTTTAAGCATCATAGCCAGAGAAAATTCTGTGTCTTTTAATACTGTAACCTCTTTACCTGCTGCTCCTGGCCTATGCGAATAAACTTTACCTTTATAGGTATATGGTTTAAGAAAATCTGGCACTTTATCCTTAACCAACCTCTGACCAACTTGTACGTTCTGATGCAGCTTTAGAACATAGAACATGGAAAAATACAGCACAAATATGCCCTTTGGCCCACAATGTTGTCGAGGATTAATCCTAACGTAAAATATAATAACCTAACCTATGCCCCCCTCAACTCACTGCTATCCATGTGCATGTCCATCCGTCACTTAAATGTCCCCAATGACTCTGCTTCCATCACCACAGCTGGTAACGCATTTCATGCATTCACATCTCTCTGCATAAAGAACATATCTTTGATGTCTCCTTTATACTTTCCTCCTAATATCTTCAAACTGTGACCCCTCGTACCAGTCAATCCTGCCCTGGGGAAAAGTCTCTGGCTATTGACTCTATCTATTCCACTCATTATCTTGTACACTTCGATCAGGTCTCCTCTCTTCCTCCTCCTCTCCAGAGAGAAAAGTCTGAGCTTATTCAACCTTTCTTCATAAGGCAAGGCCTCCAGTCCAGGCAGCATCCTGGTAAACCTTCTTTGCACCCTCCCAAACTTCTGTATCTTTCCTATTGTAGGGCGACCAGAACTGGACACAATATTCCAAGTGTGGTCTCACCAGGGACTTGTAGAGCTGTAGCAAAACCTCGATTCCCCCTGATAATGAAAGCCAAAACACCATATGCTTTCTTAACAACCCTGTCCACTTAGATGGCAACTTTGAGGGATCTATGTACTCTGTTCCTCTACAATGCCAAGAATCTTGTCTTTAATCCTATGTTCAGCATTTGAGTTCGACTTTCCAAAATTTATCCAGGTTTAAATTCATCTGTCATATTTCAGCCCAGCTCTGCATCCTGTCTGTGTCATGCCTGCAGTAGCCCTCTATACAATAGATGACACCTCCAACCTTGTGTCATCTGCAAATTTACTAACTGACCCCTCAACCTCCTTATCAAAGTCATTTATAAAAACTACAAAGAGCAGAGGCCCAAGAACACAGCCCAAGAACCCACTCAACACTGGCCTCCAGGCAGAATACTTTCCATCTACAATCACTCTCTGCCTTCTCTCAGCCAACCAATTCTGAATCCTGATAGCCAAATCTCCCTGTATCCCATACTTCCTGACTTTATGAATGTGCCTTCCATGGGGTACCTTTATCAAATGCCTTGCTGAAGTCCTTATATGCCACATCCACTGTTCGACCTTCATCGACCTGTCTTGGCACCTCCTCAAAGAACTCAATAAGATTTGTGAAGCATACCTGCCCCTCAGAAAGCCATGTTGACTGCCTTTTAATCACTTTATGCTTTGCCAAATCCTATCTCTCAGAATTCTTTCCAAAACTTTGCTGACCACAGACATAAGACTGACTGGTCTGTAATTGCTAGGGATTTCCCTATTACCCTTCTTGCCTCCACTGTGCTCTCTGTGACCACTCCAACAAATTCATTGGCTTATCCTGTTTTAGAACATTGAACAATACAGCACAGAACAGGCCCTTCGGCCCACGGTGTTGTGCCGAACTTCTATCCTAGATTAAGCACCCATCCATGTACCTATCCAAATGCCGCTTAAAGGTCGCCAATGAATCTGACTCTACCACTCCCACGGGCAGCGCATTCCATGCCCCCACCACTCTCTGGGTAAAGAACCCACCCCTGACATCTCCCCTATACCTTCCACCCTTCACCTTAAATTTATGTCCCCTTGTAACACTCTGTTGTACCCGGGGAAAAAGTTTCTGACTGTCTACTCTATCTATTCCTCTGATCATCTTATAAACCTCTATCAAGTCACCCCTCATCCTTCGCCGTTCCAATGAGAAAAGGCCGAGAACTCTCAACCTATCCTCGTACGACCAATTCTCCATTCCAGGCAACATCCTGGTAAATCTTCTCTGCACCCTCTCCAAAGCTTCCACATCTTTCCTACAACTGTTTTCCTACAACTGGCTTCCCAGTGCTTCTCCTAACCCAGCAACACTCTGATTTCACGTGGATTATTGCAGTGAAAACACTGGAGCTTCTTAACTTCTCTGTCCCCTTGAAGGGTTTCCCTTTTACCCTGTGGTAAGTTAACCTTATGGTTTTCACTGAGCCCTACCTTTCCCTTTTCATGTGATGATTTGGAGATGCCAGCTTGGACTGGGGTGTATGAGAGGGAGGGTCTGAGTGTGTGTGTTTTGTGTGTACTTATCTCTCCTTTTCTCATAGAAGGAGAAAGCTCCAACCCTGCGCTTGTCTACTAATTCCAGCAGCTTGGCCTTAATTACCTTTTTGTAAAGCCCCCAAGGTCATTTCTTCCACCACCAGAATACTATTGGAGCCATTGCTATCCCAAGCTCTGTTTAAACCAACCAAACTTAACACCCAGACACAAAAGACACCAACACTTTTGCTGCCTTTGATCCCAATTTGGAACCACAGAACAAATCCTGCAAAGAGCCCTCAACCTGTTATGGACCAGGCCAGACCCCTCAAACCATTTCAAGAAGGTAGCACAGACCTTGCTTTGCTAATTATTTTAAGCAGTTATGAGTGGATATTCCAGAAGAGAATCAGCTGGTCAAACCACGTTGTTTTAAACAAAACTGCATTTATTTACAAGATTACTGAATGAAACACACACACCAGAAAACACAAGACTGAATAACATAACCTGTCTGAAAACCCAACAGATCATCCCAATTTAATGATGCTGTTCCAAATGCTTACAACAATCCCCATAAACACCCCTTGGTGCAAAAGGTAAAATCAAATACAGGTTCTTCCAGGATAGAAGTCAGAGAATGAGTACCAGTCTGGAAATGTTTCTGAGTCCAGCAGCTTTTCTTTCACCTAGTACTTCAAAAAATAAAGCAAGTCAGAAAATCTGAACCAGGCGAACCAGCCAGACCCCTTTCATTGCACATTTTTTTTAAACTTAAGTCTTCTGTCTGAGGTGGTATCTGTTAACTATTATCAAATCGGCCCTAAAGTCATGCACCCCAGACTTTTCAGAGTTTGTCTCTTTTACGGTCTCTCTTTTTATATTAAAAAAAAACAAGGACAGCATAACCTTGTTAAGGAGCAGCTTCATCACAGTTATCCACTCCTAACTGCTGTTGACCTGAATGGCTTGCTGTTATGTAACCATTTTATAAACATTATTTAGGGGTAGTGATAACCTAATGGTATTATTGCTGGACTCTTAATCAACAGACCTAGATCATGTTCTGGGGGAAGCAGCGTTCAAATCCCACCACGGCAGATGGTGAAATTTGAACTCAACAAAAATCTGGAATTAAGGGTCTAACAATGACCGTGAATCTATTGTCGATTGTTGGAAAAGCCCGTGTGTTTCACTAATGTCCTTCCGGGAAGGAAACTGCCATCTTTACCTGCTGTGGCCTATATGTGACTCCAGATCCACAGCAATGTGATTGACTCTTAACTGCCCTCTGGGTAATTAGGGATGGACAATCAGTGCTGACCCAGGCAGTGATGTCCTCATCCCAGGAAATAATAAAGAATAAAATAATGACTTTAAGAACACACCATTCCAGGCCAACATTCCTTCAAAGTTGTATGCACAGCCACTCATGTTTATGTGTGGCAATTGATGTTAGAACTGTTTCATTGACTTCCAGTTTCCCGAAGTCACTGCCATACGTGGGCCTTTAAGGCTCATGCAGCTGCTCGGAAAATTAAAGGAAATGCTGGTCCTCACGTGACCATAGGCCACCGCTACTCTGCATAACACCATAAATCCTACAAGCATAAGTAAACCATTCAGCTTGCTGAGTCTGCTTTGTCATTCAATGAGGAGGTACCTAATCTGATAATCCCCTCTGCCACTTTCCTGCCTTTTCCCTATAACACTTGATTCCCTTAATTGGTTTAGAATCTATCTCAGCCTTAAATGAACTTTATAATCTAGCCTCAACAGCCCTCTGTGGAAAGAATTCCACAGATTTACTAAACAATGAGAAGAAATTTCACTTCATCTGTCTTAATTGTGCAAAACCTTATTCTGAGACTATACCCCCTCATCCCAGACTCTCCCACAAGGGGAAACTAGCTCTCTGCATCTACCTTGTCAAATCCCAGAACCCTAGGCCTAGGGTATGCGTAGAGGTAACTCTACTTTATGTCATAGTTTTAATAAACTGAAAAAAAACTTGAAGTAAATAAAATCCACATACCTTATTAGTGTTGTATGTAGATTTCCCAAGAGTGTGCATGATGGCATCAGTGCTTGTCTCTTTTAAAAGGAAGGCAAAAAGAAAGGTGATGATTCAGCTTCAAGACCAAGAAATAGCAGGCTAAATTCAAAAACACACCAGATGTTCAGAAGCTCCCACAGTACAAAAACACAAAATAAGTTCAAATAGCAGGAGGGAATGGGGTTTTCTTCATTAACTTTAAAAGGCCCTTTGCAGCTTAAAGCAGAAGCACACCTAAATTCAAACAAAGCTGGAATTGGAACCAGCACAGAGATAAGAGGACAAGTTTTGAAATACCCAATAGAAAAAACATTGTGCGCATGTACAGTAGTAAAGTGACAAGAGAAAGCAGAAAGCACAGCAGGAACACTGATGAAGACTATCAGTGTATGCCTGATTGCTGAAAATGCCAGCATACTGAAAGTAAATGAAGGAGTCCAGGAACAGCAAAAACGTGGACATCACGAGAATGAACTGGAGGGTCACAGATATCCTGTCCAAGTTCAAACCTTTTGGCAAACAATGCAACTATGCTTCCTAGAACATGCAGTTGCAGAACTGATTAAATAGGCTGTGAAAATACTGATAGCAGTTGAAAGAGAGGAATTACACAGTCCATGCCACTGAATTATCTGAAAATGACCAAGATCCCATCAACATCCAGAAAGTGCAAGAAGATTGGCTTCATGTAACAGTATATTTTGGAATTCATTGTCCAGAATTGTGTTCCTCAGGTGATAGCCATAGAATCAATGGTGCAGCTTGTCAGTAAATGCCATAATAAACCCAATGAATGCAGTTTTTGAGATTATTAATATATTCCTGAAAGACATAGGTTCAGGGGAAAATGGTGACAGCATGTTAGAAAATGGCAAGAAAACAAAAGGGGGTCGAGGGAAGTGTCTGGTGAGAAAAGTAAGAGTTTTTGGCTCAGGAGTCTTTGGCAAAGAGGCTGAGTGAGGAGATTATGACACAGTTGAAGAGGGTGAAGTCATGACTGCCAAGCTGATTGTGTGCTGCGTGCATGATATGGGAGGTCAGAATCACTGATGGTATCTCTGGTTCCTATAGCTGGGGAAAGTGTGTACACATTCAGCTTCTGAAGGAGCATGTTGCAGCACTGAAGCAAGGATGAGATTACCTCAGGCTCATTCGAGAGAACAAGAATTTTCTGGACAGGACCTTCAGCGAGGTCATTACACTGAGCATACCAGAAGGGAAATGACGATGAGGAAGGAAGAGATGATTCAAGTACAAGAGACCCCGGAGGAAGTACCTCTCGTCAACAGATTGAATCTCTTGGAAACTGTCGAGACAGATGATACTGCCAGTCCGAGAGGCAGACAGGTCTGCCAATCTAAAATTGGCATGGAGGCAGAGCCGAGGAGTCAGACTTCATGCAGAGCCGTGGTAACAGGGGACTACATAGTGAGAGGGATTGAAAGAGGTTTCTGCGGCAACAGGCGGGATTTGAGGATGATGCGTTGCCTTCCTGGTGCCAGGTTTCAGGATGTCACCGACAGAGTACAGGGAATCCTCAAAGGCGAAGGTGAAGAGCCAGAGGTGGTGGTGCATGTCAGCACAAATGACGTCAGGAAGGGGAAGGGCATTCTACACCGGGACTTCAGAGAATTCGGCTGAAAAGCAAGACTTCCAGGCTGGTTATCTATGGTTTACGTCCAGTTCCTCGGGCTGGAGAGGGCAGGAACAGGGAGATAATGGACTTGAACGTGTGGCTGAGGAACTGGTGCAGGAAGCAAGGATTTAAATTCTTGGATCATGGGTATGTTTTGCGGTAAGGGTAAATTATACAAGGGGGATGGGTTGCACCTTAATAGCTGGGGGACCATCATTCTGGTAGGCAGGTTTGTCACTGCAACACAGGTGTCTGGGAGGGAGGGGACAAACTGGAAATTTAACAAGGAAGTTAAAAGGAAAGTGAGAATAAGAGAAGAAAGATAACAGAATCAACAGAGCAGCAAACTCAAGAAGGGATCATACAGTGTGGTTCAGTGAAATAAGGATTGATAGGAAGGGTGAGGGGAATAACAAATTAAAAATATATATGAATGCACGAAGCAGAAGAAATAAGGTGGATGAGTTTGAGGCTCAGTTGGAAATTGACAGTTACGATGTTATAGGGATAACTGAGACGTGGCTTCAAGTGGACAGGGTCTGGGAAATGAATATTCAAGGCTACACGTGCTATTGAAAGGACAGACTGACGGGTGGGGGGGTGGTCCTGCTGCTAAGGAATGATATTCAGTCCCTTGTGAGGGGGGACAATAGAATCAGGAGATGTGGAGTCAGTATGGATAGAGCTGAGAAATTCTAAGTGTAGAAAGACCGTAATAGGAGTTATCTACAGGCCCCCAAACAGTAGTCCTAATGTAGAGTGTAAGTTGAATAAGGAGATTAAAATGGCCTGTTGCAAAGGTATTATTACAGTTGTAATGGGAGATTTCAACATGCAGGTCGACTGGGAGAATCAGAATGGTACTGGATCCCCAGAAAGGGAGTTTGTGGAGTGCCTCCAAGATGGATTCTTAGAACAGTTTGTCCTGGAGCCTACCAGGGAGAAAGCAATTCTGGATCTTGTGTTGTGCAATGAACCGGATTTGATCAGGGACCTCGAAGTAAAGGAGCCATTAGGAGGTAATGACCATAAAATGATAAGTTTTAAACTGCAATTTGAGAGGGAGAAGGGAGAATCACAAGTGTCAGTATTGCAGTTGAACAAAGGGAACTATGGAGCTATGAGGGAGGAGCTGGCCAAAGTTCAATGGTTCATTACCCTAGTGGAACAACAATGGCACATATTTTTGGATGTAATGCAGAATATTCAGGATCAATTCATTCCAAAGAGGAAGAAAGATCCTAAGGGGAGGCAGGGATGGCCATGGCTGACGAGGGAAGTAAAGGACTGTATAAAGATAAAAGAGAAGTATAACATAGCAAAGATGAGCAGGAAGCCGGAGGACTGAGAAAATTTTAAAGAGCATCAGAAGATAACTAAAAAGGCAACATGCGGAGAAAACATGAGGTATGAAGACAAACTGGCCAAAAATATAATGGAGGATAGTAAAAGCTTCTTTAAGTATGTAAAAAGGAAAAAAAAATGGTTAAGACTAAAATTGGGCCCTTGAAGCCAGAAACAGGTTCATTTATTATGGGATACAAGGAAATAGCAGACAAATTGAATAGGTACTTTGGATCTGTCTTCACTGGGGAAGACACAAGCAATTTCCCAGATGTAATAGTGGCTGAAGGACCTAGGGTAATGGGTGAACTGAAGGGAATTTTTATTAGGCAGGAAATGGTGTTGGATAGACTGTTAGGTCTGAAGGGTAATAAGTCCCCAGGACCTGATGGTCTGCATCCCAGGGTACTTTAAGGAGATGGCTCTAGCAATCGTGGACGCATTGGTAATCATTTTCCAATATTCTATCAATTCAGGATCAGTTCCTGTGGATTGGAGGGTGGCTAATGCTGTCCCACTTTTCAAGAAGGGAGGGAGAGAGAAAACAGGGAATTATAGACCGGTTAGCCTGACGTCAGTGGTGGGAAAGATGCTGGAGTCAGTTGTAAAAGATGAAATTACAACTAATTTGGATAGCAGTAACAGGATAGGTCAGAGTCAGCACTGATTTACGAAGGGGAAATCGTGCTTGACTAATCTTCAAGAATTCTTTTGAGGATCTAACTATGAAGATGGACAAGGGAGAGCCAATGGATGTAGTGTACGTGGACTTTCAGAAAGCCTTTGATAAAGTCCCACACAGATTAGTGAGCAAAATTAATGCATAGTATTGGGGCCAAAATACTGACTTGGATTGAAAATTGGCTGGCTGACAGGAAGCAAAGAGTAGTGATAAACGGGTCCCTTTCGGAATGGCAGGTGGTGACCAGTGAAATACCACAAGGTTCGGTGCTGGGACCACAACTGTTTACAATATACATTAATGATATAGATGAAGGCATTAAAAGTAAGATTACCAAATTTGCTGATGACACAAAGCTGGGTGGCAGTGTGAAATGTGAGGAGGATGTTATGAGGATACAGGATGACTTGGACAGGCTAGATGAGTGGACAGATGCATGGCAGATGCAGTTATTGTGGGTAAATGTGTGGACCAGGTAAGTTTCCTTCCCTATAGGACTTAGTCAGGAGAAACCCATTTGGTTCATTACTGACAATAGTATCATGGTCATCATTAGACTCCTAATATGAAATATTTACTGAATTGTATTTCCACCATCTGCCATGGCAGAATTTGAACCCAGGTGACCGGGACATTACCAGGATCTCCAGATTAGTAGTTTAGTGAATAATATCACGAGGGCATCACCTCCTAAGGTTGAAGAGTCCCTGGCATCATTGTAGATCTTTGACTTGTGGTAAGCATTTATCTTACATCTTTGACTGTGCCTGGGTCAGATAGATCCCACAACTTAAATATAGAGTTAATGTGCTTACATTCACCTGGCACTTCTGTTGTTGGAAACAAATCCTTCAGAAATTATTGCGAGTGAGTGAAGATACCGATCACGTTCTTCTTTGGTTTTGCTTATGAAGGCAGTATCACTGGTAATGCATATACATCCTGGTATATTTTCTGTTATTCTGTCCATATACTGCTTGAACAGATCCTGATGAAAACAATATTTTCCTAATGGTGGTGTGAAGCTTTTGACTTTCTGAGATTCCCCAAATAAAAGTAACCAATATCCATGGTTGGCATTTAGCCTGCAGAATTTAACTTCTTTTTCTCCTAATTCCTCTTGTGCTGGAATGTCACGTGGGCACCTCTTTGGGGATAGACTAATGAATCTCAAATCTACACATAATCCTGATTGCACCACCCTTTTAAGTACATACATAATTGAATGGCACCATGTGATGATGCAAGCAGGTGACGCTATTACATTCTAGGTCACCTTACGTGTTTGTGAATATTGCACCCTTTCGGATGTTCTATTGATAGAATTGCATCTCGATTTGCAGATTAACCCATTAACCCTCAACAATCAAAAATAATAAGATGTGAATGTTTGTCTGTGGGCAATGTAGTGGCTCAGTGGTCATCACTACTGCCTCACAGCAGCAAGGACTCGAGTTTGATTCCAGCCTTGTATGACTGTGTGTGGAGCTTAGATGTTCTCAGTGTATCTACATAGACCTCTGCTGGGTGTTCTGGTTTATAAAATCATGAGGGGCATAGATAGGGTAAATAGACAAGGTCTTTTCACTGGGGTGGGGGAGTCCAGAACTAGAGGACATAGGTTTAGGGTGAGACGGGAAAAATGTAAAAGAGACCAAAGGGGCAACGTTTTCACACAGAGGATGGCACGTGTATGGAATGGGTTGCCATTGAAAAGGCATCTGGATGAGCATATGAATAGGAAGAGTTCGGAGGGATATGGGCCGGGTGTTGGCAGGTGGGACTAGATTGGGTTGGGATATCTGGTCCGCCTGGACGAATTCACGTGGACCATCTCTGACACCTCCCTCCCCTTCCTGGACCTCTCCATCTCCATCAATGATGACTGACTTAACACTGACACTTTTTTACAAACCCACCAACTCCCACAGCTACTGGGATTACACCTTTTTCCACCCTACCTCTTGCAAAAATGCCATCCCGTATTCCCAATTCCTCCGCTTCCGCTGTGTCTGCTCCCAGGAGGACCAGTTCCACCACAGAACACACCATTTGGCCACCTTCTTTAAAGACTGTAATTTCTCTTCTCATGTAGTTGAAGATGCCCTCCAACGCATCTCATCTACCTCCTGCACCTCTGCCCTCAAACCCCACTCTGTCCTCACCTTGCACCCTAACAACCTCTGCATAAACAGCAGCATCCACAGACATTTCCGCCACCTCCAAACAGACCCCACCACCAGGGATATATTTCCCTCCCCACACCTTTCTGATTTCCACAAAAACTTTGTCTATTTATCCTTCCCCGACTACCTGGTCAGGTCCATGCCACCCCCCCCCACCCCAACAACCCACCTTCCCCTCCTGGCAGTTTCCCCTGCCACCGCAGGAATTGCAAAACCTGCGCCCACACCTCCTCCCTCCCCTCCATCCAAGGCCCCAAAGGAGCCTTCCGCATCCATCAAAGTTTCACCTGCACATCCACCAATGTCATTTATTGTATCCGTTGCTCCCGATGCGGTCTCCTTTACTTTGGACGTGAGGTTTACAAAATTATGAGGGGCATGATAGGAGAAACAGACAAAGTCTTTTCCCTGGGGTCGGGGAGTCCAGACCTAGAGGGCATAGGTTTAGGGTGAGAGGGGAAAGATATAAAAGAGATCTCAGGGGCAACGTTTTCACGCAGAGGGTGGTACATGTATGGAATGAGCTGCCAGAGGATGTGGTGGAGGCTGGTACAATTGCAACATTTAAGAGGCATTTGGATGGGCATATGAATAGGAAGGATTTGGAGGGATATGGGCCGGGTGCTGGCAGGTGGGACTAGATTGGGTTGGGACATCTGGTCGGCATGGACGGGTTGGACCAAAGGGTCTGTTTCCATGCTGTACATCTCTATGACTCTAACGTCGTGGAATGCCCTACCTGCCAATGTCATTAATTCAGCCACACCTCCAATTTTGGTGTCACCTGCAAACTTACTAACCATATCTCTTATGCTCACATCCAAATTATTTATTTAAATGACAAAAAGTAGTGGACCCAACACTGATCCTTGTGGTTCTCCACTGGTCATAGACCTCCAGTTGGAAAAACAACCCTCTTAAATATACACCGACTACCTTTATACTTAGGCATTCATTCAATCTATCTTGTCTATACCTGACATGTGCTTTCTTTTTTTTCTTAACCAAACCCTCAATTGCTTTAGTCATCTACCATTCCCTATACCTACCAGCCTTTCCTTTCACCCGAACAGGAATATACTGTCTCTGGATTCTCATTATCTCATTTCTGAAGGCTTCCCATTTTCCAGCCTTCCCTTTATCTGTGAACATCTACCCCAGTCAGCTTTTGAAAATTCTTGACTAATACCGTCAAAATTGGCCTTTCTCCAATTTAGAACTTCAACTTTTAGATCTGGTCTATCCTTTTCCATCACTATTTTGAAAAATTATTTTTAAAACTCCACCATCTGCTGTGGCAGGATGTCAGGTTCCAAGAGGTCAATTGTGTTAGCGAACTCTCTAGACCAAGGTATAGACAGAGGTTTCTGTGACCAGCAGCGGAAAATCAGAATGGTGTGTTGCTTCCCTGGTGCCAGGATCAAGGATGTCTCAGAGAGGGTGCAGAATGTTCTCAAGGGGGAGAGGAGCCAGCAGGATGTCATTGTATACATTGGAACCAACGACATAGGAAGGGAAAAGGTTGATATTTTGAAGGGAGATTACAGAGAGTTAGGCAGGAATTTAAAAAGGGGGTCCTCGAGAGTGTAATATCTGGATTACTCTTGGTGCTACAAGCTAGTGAGGGCAGGAAAAGGAGGATAGAGCAGATGAACGCATGGCTGAGGAGCTGGTGTATGGGAGAAGGATTCACATTTTTGGATGATTGGAATCTCTTTTGGGTTAGATGTGACCTGTACAAGAAGGACAGATTGCACCTAAATTGGAAGGGGACTAATATACTGGCAGGGAGATTTGCTAGAGCTGCTCGGGAGGATTTAAACTAGTAAGGTGGGGGAGTGGGTGGGTGGGGAGGTGTGGTGGGATCCAGGGAGATAGTGAAAGAGATCACTGGTACAGTAGAGAACAGAAGTGAGTCAAACAGTCAAGGCAGGCAGGGACAAAGCAGAGAACAAGATAGATCTGATAAGTTAAATTGCATTTATTTCAATGCAGTGGGCCTAACAAGGAGAGCAGGTGAACTCCAGGCATGGTGAGGAACATGGGACTGGGATATCATAGCAATTACAGAAACATGGCTCAGGGATGGACAGGACTGGCAGATTAATGTTCCAGGATATAAATGCTATATGAACAATAGAAAGGGAGGCAAGAGAGGTGGAGGGAGAGGGAACTTGAGAAATAAATTTGTAAGGAGATCTCAGTTATCTGTGAAATAATAGGGTGGTTATGGTAGGGGATTTAAACTTTCCAGACATAGACTGGGACTGCCATAATGTTAAGGGTTTAGATGGAGAGGAATTTGTTGAGTGTGTACAAGAAAATTTTCTGATTCAGTATGTGGATGTACCTACTAGAGAAGATGCAAAACTTAACCTACTTTTGGGAAATAAGGCAGGGCAGGTGACTGAGGTGTCAGTGGGGGAGCACTTTGAGGCCAGCGACCATAATTCTATTCGTTTTAAAATAGTGATGGAAAAGGATAGACCAGACCTAAAAGTTGAAGTTCTAAATTGGAGAAGGGCCAATTTTGATGGTATTAGGCATGAATTTTCGAGAGCTGACTGGGGGCAGATGTTCGCAGGTAAAGGGACGGCTAGAAAATGGGAAGCCTTCAGAAATGAGATAACAAGAATCCAGAGAAAGTATATTCCTGTCAGGGTGAAAGGAAAGGCTGGTAGGTATAGGGAATGCTGGATGACTAAAGAAATTGAGAATTTGGTTCAGAAAAAAGAAGGAAGCATATGTCAGGTATAGACAGGATAGATCGAGTGAATCCTTAGAAGAGTATAAAGGCAGTAGGAGCATACTTAAGAGGGAAATCAGGAGGGCAAAAAGGGGACATGAGATAGCTTTGGGAAATAGAGTTAGGGAGAATCCAAAGGGTTTTTACAAATACATTAAGACAAAAAAGTAACTAGGGAGAGAATAGGGCACCTCAAAGATCAGCAAGGTGGCCTTTGTGTGGAGCCACAGAAAATGGGGGAGATACAAATGAATATTTTGCATCAGTATTTACTGTGGAAAAGGACATGGAAGATATAGAATGTAGGGAAATAGATGGTAACATCTTGAAAAATGTCCATATTACAGAGGAGGAAGTGCTGGATGTTTTGAAACGTATAACAGTGGATAAATCGCCAGGACCTGATCAGGTGTACCCTAGAACTCTGTGGGAAGCTAGGGAAGTGATTTCTGGGCCTCTTACTGAGATATTTGTATCATCGATAGTCACAGGTGAGGTGCTGGAAGACTGGAGGTTGGCTAACGTAGTGCCACTGTTTAAGAAGCGTGCTAAGGACAAGCCAGGGAACTATAGACCAGTGAGACTGATGTCGGTGGTGGGCAAGTTGTTGGACGGAATCCTGAGGGACAGGCTGTACATGTATTTGGAAAGGCAAGGACTGATTAGGGATAGTCAACATTTTTTTGTGCGTGGGAAATCATGTCTTACAAACTTGATTGAATTTTTTTGAAGAAGTAATAAAGAAGATTGAGGACAGAGCGATCGACGTGATCTATATGGACTGCAGTAAGGCTTTTAACAAGGCTCCCCAAGTGAGACTGGTTAGCAAGGTTAGGTCTCAAGGAATACAGAGAACTAGCCATTTGGATACAGAACTGGCTCAAAGATAGAAGACAGAGGGTGGTGGTGGAGGGCTGTTTTTCAGACTGGAGGCCTGTGACCAGTGGAGTGCCGCAAGGACCTTTGCTGGGTCCTCTACTTTTGATCATATAGATAAATGGTTTGGATGTGAGCGTAAGAGATATAGGTAGTAAGTTTGCAAATGATACCAAAATTGGAGGTGGAGTGGACAGTGAAGAAGGTTACCTCAGATTACAAAGGGATCTTGATCAGATAGGCCAATGGCTTGAGAAATGGCAGATGGAGTTTAATTCAGATAAATGCAAGGTGCTGTATTTTGGGAAAGCAAATCTTAGCACGACTTATACACCTAACAGTAAGGTCCTCGGGAGTGTTGCTGAACAAAGAGACCTTGGAGTGCAGGTTCATAGCTCCTTGAACGTGGAGTCGCAGGTAGATAGGATAGTGAAGGCGGCATTTGGTATGCTTTCCTTTATTGGACAGAGTATTGAGTACAGGAGTTAGGAGGTTATATTGCGGCTGTACAGGACATTGGTTAGGCCACTGTTGGAATATTGTGTGCAATTCTGGTCTCTTTCCTATCAGAAAGATGTTGTGAAACTTGAAAGGGTTCAGAAAAGATTTACAAGAATGTTGCCAGGGTTGGAGGGTTTGAGCTACGGGGAGACACTGAACAGACTGGGACTGTTTTCCCTGAAGTGTCAAAGGCTGAGGGGTGATCTTTTGAGGTTTATAAAATCATGAGGGGCATGGATAGGGTAAATAGATAAAGTCTTTTCCTTGGGGTGGGAAACTAGAGGGCATAGGTTTAGGGTGAGAGGGGAAAGATATAAAAGAGATCTAAGGGGCAACGCTTTCACGCAGAGGGTGGTACATGTGTGGAATAAGCCGCCAGAGGAACTAGTGGGGGCTGGTACAATTGCAACATTTAAAAGGCATTTGGATGGGTATATGAATAGGATGGGCTTGGAGGGATATGGGCTGGGTGCTGGCAGGTGGGACTAGATTGGGTTGGGATATCTGGTCAGCAAGGACTGGTCAAACCGAAGTGTCTGTTTCCATGCTGTACATCTCTATGGCTCCCCAGAGCATTCTTTGGGTCTCTGGGTTAATAGTCTCGCAATAATACCACTAGTCCGTTGCCAGCAGATTATTGTCAGTGGATTTGCTATATTTTTGCTGTCGGGTCAGACATAGACTTCACTGCTTGGAAAAGCAAATAATAATCCCAAAGTCTCCTTCAAATTAAGGCAGAGTACTGCCTCTTACTAGCTTAATTTATTAGAAAGTATCTTTACAGCTCTTTCCAGCTTGTCATCATCTACCCCCAACTCATTGGTATCAATCACCATTTCAACCTGAATGTGCAGGAATACTCAGTACTGGATAAGAAGGAAAAGGCCAAAAGACGCAGATGCAGAACTAGGCTATTTGGCCCATCATATTTGCTCCATCATTCAATCTAGTACATTTCTTACATTTAATACATTTCTTACCCCTTTCTCCTACCTTCTCTCCATAACCTTTAATCCCCTTATAAATTAAGAATCTATCCATCTCTGTCTTAAAAACACTCAATGACTTGGCCTCCGCAGCCTTCTGCAGCAATGAGTTCCACAGATTCACCATTCTCTGCATGAAGAAGCTCCTCCTCATCTCAGTTCTAAGGGGTTATCCCTTCAGCTGGGGCTGTGCCCTTGGCTCCTACGGGATACAGATCCCAGATGGTTTTTCCCAACTAGTATCTCCTACTAGTGGAAACATCTTCTCTAGGTCCACTCTATCCAGACATCTTAGTATTCTGGAAGTTTCAACAGGATTCTTCCCTCATCCATCTAAAGTCGATCAAGTACAAATCTAGAGTCCTCAACTGCTTCTCAGATGATAAGATTTTCATTCACAGCATCATTCTTGTCAACCTCCTCTGCACATCCTTTCTTAGATATAGGCCCTGAAGTATTAGACAATAGACAATAGACAATAGATGCAGGAGTAGGCCATTCTGCCCTTCGAGCCTGCACCGCCATTCAATATGATCATGGCTGATCATTCCTAATCAGTATCCTGTTCCAGCCTTATCTCCATACCCCTTGACTCCACTATCTTTAAGAGCTCTATCCAATTCTTTCTTAAAAGAATCCAGAGACTGGGCCTCCACTGCCCTCTGTGGCAGAGCATTCCACACAGCCACCACTCTCTGGGTGAAGTAGTTTCTCCTCATCTCTGTCCTAAATGGTCTACCCCGTATTTTTAAATTGTGTCCTCTGGTTCGGCACTCCCCCATCAGCAGAAATATGTTCCCTCCTGCCAGAGTGTCCAGTCCTTTCATAATCCTATACGTTTCAATCAGATCCCCTCTCAGTCTTCTAAACTCAAGGGTATACAAGCCCAGTCGCTTCAGTCTTTCCGTGTAAGGCAATCCTGCCATTCCAGGAATTGACCTCGTGAACCTACGCTGCACTCCCTCAATAGCCAGAATGTCTTCCCTCAAATTTGGAGACCAGAACTGTACACAGTACTCCAGGTGTGGTCTCACCAGGGCCCTGTACAGCTGCAGAAGCACCTCTTTGCTTCTATACTCAATCCCTCTTGTTATGAAGGCCAGCATGCTATTAGCCTTCTTCACGACCTGCTGTACCTGCATGCTTGCCTTCATTGACTGGTGGACAAGAACACCCAGATCTCTCTGAACAGCCCCTTTACCTAATTTGATACCATTGAGGTAGTAATCTGCCTTCCTGTTCTTGCCACCAAAGTGGATAACCAGACATTTATCCACATTAAACTGCATCTGCCATGCATCTGCCCACTCACCTAACTTGTCCAGGTCACCCTGTAATCTCCTAACATCCTCATCACATTTCACCCTACCACCTAGCTTTGTGTCATCAGCAAATTTGCTAATGTTATTGCTGATACCATCTTCTATATCATTTACATATATTGTTCTCAATATTCTGAATGCAGCTTAAAAAATGTCCTTTCCTGAAGAAGGGTTTATGCCCGAAACGTCAATTCTCGTGCTCCTTTGATGCTGCCTGACCTGCTGCGCTTTTCCAGCAACACATTTTTAAGCTCTGATCTCCAGCATCTGCAGTCCTCACTTTCTCCTATATTCGGAATGTAGTCTGACCAGTCTCAGCAGCCCCTACTTTTGTATTAAGACCATAAGACATAGGAGTGGAAGTAAGGCCATTCGGCCCATCGAGTCCACTCTGCTATTCAATCATGGCTGATGGGCATTTCAACTCCACTTACCCACATTCTCCCCGTAGCCCTTAATTCCTCGAGACAACAAGAATCTATCAATCTCTGCCTTGAAGACATTTAGCGTCCCGGCCTCCACTGCACTCTGCGGCAATGAATTCCACAGGCCCACCACTCTCTAGCTGAAGAAATGTCTCCGCATTTCTGTTCTGAATTTACCCCCTCTAATTCTAAGGCTGTGTCCACGGGTCCTAGTCTCCTCACCTAACGGAAACAATTTCCTAGCATCCACCCTTTCCAAGCCATGTATTATCTTGTACGTCTCTATTAAGTCTCCCCTTAATCTTCTAAACTCCAATGAATACAATCCCAGGATCCTCAGCCGTTCCTCATATGTTAGACCAACCATTCCAGGGATCATCCGTGCGAATCTCCGCTGGACACGTTCCAGTGCCAGTATGTCCTTCCTGAGGTATGGGGACCAAAACTGACACAGTACTCCAAATGGGGCTGAACCAGAGCTTTATAAAGTATCAGTAGCACAACGGTGCTTTTATATTCCAACCTTCTTGAGATAAATGACAACATTGCATTCGCTTTCTTAATCACGGACTCAACCTGCATGTTTACCTTTAGAGAATCCTCGACTAGCACTCCCAGATCCCTTTGTACTTTGGCTTTACGAATTTTCTCACCGTTTAGAAAGTAGTCTGTGCTTTTATTCTTTTTGCCAAAGTGCAAGACCTCGCATTTGTTTACGTTGAATTCCATCAGCCATTTCCTGGACCACTCTCCCAAACTGTCTAGATCTTTCTGCAGCCTCCCCACTTCCTCAGTACTACCTGCCTGTCCACCTAACTTTGTATCATCTGCAAACTTCGCTAGAATGGCTCCAGTCCCTTCATCCAGATCATTAATATATAATGCAAACAGCTATGGCCCCAACACTGAACCCTGCGGGACACTGCTTGTCACTGGCTGCCATTCTGAAAAAGAACCTTTTATCCCAACTCTATGCCTTCTGTCAGACAGCCAATCCTCAATCCATCCCAGTAGCTCACCTCGAACACCATGGGCCCTCACCTTGCTCAGCAGCCTCCTGTGTGGCACCTTATCAAAGGCCTTTTGGAAGTCTAGATAGACCACATCCACCGGGTTTCCCTGGTCTAACCTACTTGTCACCTCTTCAAAGAATACCAACAGGTTTGTCAGGCATGACCTCCCCTTACTAAATCCATGTTGACTTGTTCTAATCAGACTGTGCTCTTCCAAGAATTTAGAAACCTCATCCTTAATGATGGATTCTAGAATTTTACCAACAACCGAGGTTAGGCTACTTGGCCTATAATTTTCCATCTTTTGTCTTGATCCTTTTTTGAACAGTGGGGTTACAACAGCGATCTTCCAATCATCCGGGACTTTCCGTGACTCCAGTGACTCTTGAAAGATCTCAACCAACGCCTCCGCTATTTCCTCAGCCACCTCTCTCAGAACTCTAGGATGCATCCCGTCGGGGCCAGGAGATTTATCAATTTTAAGACCTTTTAGCTTTTCTAGCACTATCTCTTTTGTAATGGCAACCATACTCAACTCAGCCCCCTGACTCCCTTTAATTGTTGGGATATTACTCATGTCTTCCACTGTGAAAACTGACGCAAAGTACTTGTTAAGTTCTCCTGCTATTTCCTTATCTCCCATCACTAGGCTTCCAGCATCAGTTTGAAGTGGCCCAATGTCTACTTTTGCCTGTTGTTTGTTTCTTATGTATTGAAAGAAACTTTTACTATCATTTCTAATATTACTGGCTAGCCTACCTTCATATTTGATCCTCTCCTTTCTTATTACTCTCTTTGTTATCCTCTGTTTGTTTTTGTAGCCTTCCCAATCTTACTGCTCTTGGCCACTTTATAGGATCTCTCTTTTTCTTTAATACATTTCCTGACTTCCTTTGTCAGCCATGGCTGTCTAATTCCTCCCTGGATAATCTTTCTTTTCTTGGGGATGAACCTCTGTACAGTGTCCTCAATTATACCCACAAACTCCTGCAATTTTTGCTCTGTCTTCCCCGCGAGCCTCTGCTTCCAGTCTATTTTTGTCAGTTCCTCTCTCATGCCCTCATAATTACCTTTATTTAAATGTAACACCATTACATCAGATTTTGCCTTCTCTCTTTCAAACTCCAGACTGAACTCTACCATATTATGATCGCTGCTTCCCAAGGGTTCCCTTACTTTAAGATCTTTTATAAAGTCTGGTTCATTACAAAGCACTAGGTCCAGAATAGCCTGCTCCCTTGTGGGCTCCATGACAAGCTGTTCCAAAAAGCCATCCTGTTAGCATTCCAAGAATTCCCTTTCTTTGGATCCACTGGCAACATTATTTACCCAGTCCACCTGCATATTGACGTCTCTAATGATCACCGTGACCTTGCCTGACATGCCTTCTCTATTTCCCGGTACACGTTGCGTCCCTGGTCCTGACCACTGTTAGGAGGTCTGTACACAACTCCAGTTATGGTTTTTTGCCTTTGTGGTTCCTCAATTCCACCCACACAGACTCCACATCATCTGACGCTATGTCATTCATTTAATTTTGTTCTTAACTAACAAGGCAATCCCATTCCCTCTGCCGACCTCCCTGTCTTTTCGATAAGTTGAAAATCCTTGGAGGTTTAACTGCTAGTCCTGACCCCCCCTGTAACCAAGTCTCTGTGCTGCCTACCACATCATAATCATTCACTATGATCTGTGCCATTAGTTCATCTGCTTTGTTATGAATGCTACGAGCATTCAGGTAAAGTGCCTTAATGCTAACTTTCTTATCATTAGAGATATTGGAAGTCATATGATGTCCTAGGTTATCCTTGCTTTTTTCTGCATTCCCAGTCTGCCTCAGTTTTAAATCCCTCTCGAAATGAATGTCAACATTGTGTTTTCTTTTATTCATTCATGCCATGAAGGCATTGCTTTATTGGCCATCACTACTTGCCCAGAAGGCAGTTTAAGAGTCAGTCATATTACTGTGGATCTGGTGTTACATATAGGTCAGACCAGGTGAGGACGGCACTTTCCTTCCCTAAAGGACATTAGTGAAGCCGTGGGTTTTTTCCAACATTCAACAATGGATTCGTCTTCATTAGATTTAAATTTCGCACTGTTTTCAAGATTTCAAATTCCTCCATTTGTTGAGGCAGGATTTGAACCCAGATCCCTAGAGTATTACCTGGGTCTCTGGGTTAATAATCTAGCGATAATACCATTAGGCCATTGCCTCCCCCACATTTCCCTTCCTACTCTCAATTGAACCTGTGTGTTAATTTTAGGACTCTGAACTAGGATTCCCAAGTCTCTTTGTGCTTCACATTTCCAAACCCTTTCCCTATTTAGAAAATAGTCTATACCTCTATTCTTCCAACCAAAGTGCATAGTCTCACACATGCCCACATTATATTCAATCTGCCACTACTTCACCCACTCACCCAGCCTGTCCAAGTTCTCCTGCAGCCTCCCTGCTACCTCAACACGACCTGTCCCTTCACCTATCGGTGTGACATCTGCAAATTTAGCAACAATACCCTTGGTTCTTTTGTTCTGATTGTTAATGTATAATGTGAATAGTTGTGGTCCCAACACTGTCCCCTGCGGAACTCCAGTTCTGTCATCTTCCACCATGAAGACTGATGCAAAGTATCTAGTCAGTTCCTCTGTCATTCCTTTGTTCCCAATTACTACTTCTCCGGCCTAATTTTCAAATGGTCCAATGTCCACTCTTGTCTCTATATATATCTGAAGAAATTTTGCAATCTTCTTTTCCATTACTAGGTATAGAGAAGCTTTTAACAGGCAGAAAGGGAGCAAATCAATGGAACCACAAGAGGAGTAGAATATCGAACATTACATCGCAGTACAGGCCCTTTTGCCCTCGATGTTGCGTCGACCTGTGGAACCAATCTGAAGCCCATCTAACTTACACTATTCCATTTTCATCCATATGTTTATCCAATGACCATTTAAATGCCTTTAAAGTTGGCAAGCCTACTACAGTTGCAGGCAGGGCATTCCATGACCCTATTGCTCTCTGAGTAAAGAAACTCCCTCTGACATCTGTCCTATATCTATCACCCTTCAATTTAAAGCTATGTCCCTTCATGCTCGCCATCATTATCTGAGGGAAAAGGCTCTCACTGTCCAACCTATCTAACCCTCTGATTGTCTTGGATGTCTCAAGTAAGTCACCTCTCAACCTTAGAATGTAGAAAAGTACAGCACAGAACAGGCCCTTTGGCCCACGATGTTGTGCCGAGATGTAATCCTAATGAAAATATAGTAACAACCTACACACCCCTCAACTCACTGCTATCCATGTGCATGTCCAGCAGTCGCTTAAATGTCCCCAATGACTTTGCTTCCACCACCACCGCTGGCAATGCATTCACAACTCTCTGTGTAAAAAAAAAACCAACCTCTGATGTCTCCTTTATACCTTCCTCCTAATATCTTCAAACTATGACTTCTCGTACCAGTCAATTCTGCCCTGGGGAAAAGTCTCTGGCTATTGACTCTATCTATTCCTCTCATTATTTTGTACACCTCTATCAGGTCTCCTCTCTTCCTCCTTCTCTCCAGAGAGAAAAGTCCAAGCATATTCAACCTTTCTTCATATGGCAGGCCCTCCAGTCCAAGCAGCATCCTGGTAAACCTTTGCACCCTCTCCAAATTCTCTGTATCTTTCCTATGGTAGGTTGGCCAGAACCGTACACAATATTCCAACAGTGGCCTAACCAATGTCCTGTACAGCTGCAACATGACCTCCCAACCCCTGCACTCAATACTCTGACCAATAAAGGAGCGCATACCAAACGCCGCCTTCACTATCCAATCGACCTGCGACTCTACTTTCAAGGAGCTATGAACCTGCACTCCAGGGCCTCTTTGTTCAGCAACACTCCCTAGGACCTTATAAGTCGTGCTAAGATTTGCTTTCACAAAATGCAGCACCTCTCATTTATCTGAATTAAACTCCATCTAGCACTTCTCAGCCCATCTGGTCCAGATCCTGTTGTAATCTGAGGTAACCCTCTTCATGTCCACTACACCTCCAATTTTGGTGTCATCTGCCACTCTGCGATTAGACATGAGTTAGGAAGCATGGACTGGGAGCAATTGTTCCATGGTAAAGGCAGTATAGGCATGTAGAGACTGTTTAAGGAACAGTTGTTGAGTGATGAATAAATATGTCCCTCTGAGACAGGCAAGAAGGGGTAAGATAAAGGAACCTTGGATGACGAGAGCGGTGGAGTTTCTCATCAAAAGGAAGAAGGTAGCTTACATAAGGTGGAGGAAGCTAGGGTCAAACTCAGCTCTAGAGAATTACAGGCAGGCGAGGAAGGAGCTCAAAAATGGTCTGAGGAGAGCCAGGAGGGGGCACGAGAAAGGCTTGGCAGAACGGATTAGGGAGAACACAAAGGCATTTTACACTTGGGTGAGGAATAAGAGAATGATCAAAGAAAGAGTAGGGCCGATCAGGGATTGCATAGGGAATTTGTGTGTGGAGTCTGAGGAGGCAGGGGAAGCCCTAAATGAGTTTATTGCTTCTCTCTTTACGAAAGAAACAAACTTTGTAGTGAATGAAACCTTTGAAGAGCAGGTGTGCATGCTGGAATGGATAGAGATAGAGGAAGCTGATGTGCTGAAAATTTTGTCAAACATTAAGATTGACAAGTTGCCAGGCCCGGACCAGATTTGTCCTCGGCTGCTTTGGGAAACGAGAAATGCAATTGCTTCACCACTTGCGAAGATCTTTTCATCCTCGCTCTCCACTGGAGTTGTACCTGAGGACTGGAGAGAGGCAAATGTAATTCCGCTCTTAAAGAAAGGAAATAGGGAAATCCCCAGCAATTACAGACCAGTCAGTCTCACGCCTGTCGTCTGCAAGGTGTTAGGAAGGATTCTGAGGGATAGGATTTATGACCATCTGGAAGAGCATGGCTTGATTAAATGCAGTTAACATGGCTTTGTGAGGGGCAGGTTATGCCTCACAAACCTTATCGAGTTCTTTGAGGATGTGACTAGAAAAGTTGATGAGGGTCGAGCTGTGAATATGGTGGAAATGGACTTCGGCAAGGCATTTGATAAGGGTCCCCATGGTAGGCTCATTTAGGTCAGGAGGAATGGGATACAGGGGAACTTAGCTGTCTGGATACAGAATTGGCTGGCCAACAGAAGAAGCGAGTGGTAGTAGAAGGAAAATATTCTGCCTGGAAGTCTGTGGTGAGTGGTATTCCACAGGGCTCTGTCCTTGGGCCTCTATTGTTTGTAATTTTTATTAATGACTTGGATGAGGGGATTGAAGGATGGGTCAGCAAGTTTGCAGACGACACAAAGGTTGGAGGTGTCGTTGACAGCATAGAGGGCTGTTGTAGGCTGCAGCGGGACATTGACAAGATGCAGAGATGGGCTGAGAGGTGGCAGATGGAGTTCAACCTGGATAAATGCGAGGTAATGCATTTTGGAAGGTCGAATTTGAAAGCGGAGGACAGGATTAAGGATAGGATTCATGGCAGTGTGGAGGAACAGAGGGATCTTGGGGTGCAGGTACATAGATCCCTTAAAATGGCCACCCAAGTGGACAAGGTTGTTAAGAAAGCATATGGTGTTTTGGCTTTCATTAACAGGGAGATTGAGTTTAAGAGTCGTGAGATCTTGTTGTAGCTCTATAAAACTTTGGTTAGGCCGCACTTGGAATACTGTGTCCAGTTCTGGTCGCCCTATTGTAGGAAAGATGTGGATGCTTTGGGGAGGGTTCAGAGGAGGTTTACCAGGATGCTGCCTGGACTGGAGGGCTTATCTTATAGAAGAGAGGCTGACTGAGCTCGGACTTTTTTCATTGGAGAAAAGGAGGAGGAGAGGGGACCTAATTGAGGTATACAAGATAATGAGAGGCATGGATAGAGTCGATAGCCAGAGACTATTTCCCAGGGCAGAAATGACTAACACGAGGGGTCATAGTTTTAAGCTGGTTGGAGGAAAGTATAGAGGGGATGTCAGAGGCGGGTTCTTTACACAGAGAGTTGAGAGAGCATGGAATGCGTTGCCAGCAGCAGTTGTGGAAGCAAGGTCATTGGGGACATTTAAGAGACTGCTGGACATACATATGGTCACAGAAATTTGAGGGTGCATACATGAGGATCAGTGGTCAGCACAACATCGTGGGCTGAAGGGCCTGTTCTGTGCTGTACTGTTCTATGTTCTATGTATAACTGAACTCCAGGATGAAGATTTCCCATCAACCATCACCCTCTGTCCTCTTTCAGCTAGCCAATTTCTGGTCCAAACAGCTAATTTACCCTCAATCCCATGCTTCCGTATTTTGTGCAGTAGCCTACCTTGGGGAACCTTGTCAAACGCCTTAAGAGAAAGTGAGGACTGTAGATGCTGGAGATCAGAGTTGAAAGTGTTGTGCTGGAAAAACACAGCCAGTCAGGTAGCATCCGAGGAGCAGGAGAATCGACGATTCCTGATGAAGGGCTGATGCCCAAAATGTCAATTCTGGTCCTGGTATGCTGCTTGACAGGCTGTGTTTTTTCAGCACCACACACCCGACTGAATTCCATATCCACCATGTCAACCGTATAGAAAGTGTCGGGGTCCTCAAGAACACAATTAGCAAAGAAGAGGCATGGAAAAATGGCAGTGTGCAATATTAGCTTAGAGGTGAGAATCAGAGGATGATGACAGAAGGTCGTTTGTGTGACGGGTATGCAGGTGTCCAATGGCATTCCAGAAGCATCACTACTAGGTCCGTTATTGTTCATGATATATATAAAAGATATTGAAGAAAATATAAGGGGAATTGGGGGATGATAAGAAATTTGTGGATGACACAAAGATTGGCTGGATGTTTGACAGGAAGAAGGAGGTCTTAGAATATAAGTGGATTGACCAGATGGGCAGATTAGTGGCAGATGAAGTTTAACATTGATAGGTGTGAGTTTGAAGGAAAACCTTTTTCACTCAGAGGGTAGTGGGGCCCTGGAATGTGGAGACTGGTAAAGTAGTTGAGGCGAGGTAACCTCATCCTTGGGTGAGTGCGTTGATTTGATTTATTATTGTCACATGTACCAAGATACACAAAACAATTCACTGTGCTATCCAGACAAATCATTCCTTACAGAAGTACATCACGGTAATAGAACAGAATATAATGTCACAGCTACAGAGAAGTGCAGAGAAAGATCAAATCCAGCATGAGAGATCTATTCATAAGTTTGATAAAATTGGGGACGAAGCTGTTGATGCATCTGTTGGTACGTTTTCAAACTTTTCTATCTTCTGTCCAATGGAAGAGTGTATACGCAGGGTGGGAAGGGGTCTTCGATTATATTGCCTGCTTTCTTGAGGCAGTGAGAAGAATAGGTGGAGTCAGTGGTGGACATGACTGTGTTCACAACTCTCCATAATTTTTTGTGGTCTAGGGCAGAGCAATTGGCATACTGAGTTGTGATGCACCCGGATGGGATGTTTTCTGTGGTGCATCTATAAAAATTGGTAAGAGTCATTGTGGACTTATCCTTCTCAGGATGTAGAGACATTGGTGTGCTTTATTGACTGTAGCATCAATGTGGGTGCACAAGGATAGATTGTTGGTGATATTTACATCTAGGAACTTGACGCTCTCGACCATCTCTACCTCAGCACCACTGATACAGACAGGGCTGTGTCCTCCATTTGGCTTCCTGAAGTTGATGACCAGCTCCTTTTTTTTGCTGACATTGAGGGAGAGGTTGTTGTTTTACACTATGCCACTAAGTTCTCTCTACCCTATACTCTTTCTGATGGTATCATCAGCAAATTTGTAAATCAAGTTAGAGTTGAATTTGGCCATAGAGTCGTGAGTGTATAAGGAGAATAATAGGGGGCTGAGTATGCTGTCTTGCAGGCCACCTGTATTGAGGATTATCATGAAGGAGGTGTTGTTGTTTATCCTTACTGATTGCGATCTGTGGATCAGGAAGTCAAGGATCCAGTTGCAGAGTGGGGAGCAGAGTTGACTTAAAATGTCATGATATTCAAGAATATGAGCCTAGTGCTGAAAAGTGGGATTAGGGTTGCTTTAGGATAACATTGTCAGTGCAGACTTGAAGGGTTGAAGGGAACTTTCTGTACTTTTCTTGTTTTATAAGACTCGAGCGTCTTCAGCTGCTTTATCAATGACGTTCCATCCATCATAAGATCAGGATTAGGAATGTTTGCTGAGAGTTGCATAATGTTTGACACCATTCACACCTAATCGGATGTGACTAAATTCAACATGATCTGGATAATACCTAGGTGAGGGTTGACAAGTAATATTCACATAGCACAAAAGTGCCAAGATTTGAACATCTCCAATGAAAGAAAATCTGATCTAAAATCAAATCCTTGAAATTTAATGGCACTAACATCATTAAATGTGCCATTAACTACATCCTGGGCATTACTGAATAATCGAGGTGGCATGGTAGCTCAGTGGTTATCACTTCTCCCAGCACCAGGGACCTGGATTCAGTTACACCCTTAGGTGACTGTGTTGAATTTGCACATTCTCTCCTTGTATACGTGGGTTTCCTCCTACAGTCCAAAGGTTGCAGGTTAGATGGATTAGCAATGGGGAATGCAGGGATAAGGTAGAGGGCAGGTCTGGGTGGGCTACTTTTTGGAGGGTTGGTGTGGACTTGATGGGCCGAATGCCTGTTTCCACACTGTAGCAATTCTATAAAACCACTTCCTATAAATTCACTATTGTCCTCTTTGGAAGGAAATCTGCAGACTTAACCTGGTTTGGCTTACAAGTGACTCTGACTCACAGTAAAGTAGTTTACTCTTTTTTTTTGTGCAGCTGTGATGGGCAATAAATGCTGGCCTAGCCAGTAATGTCCTTATTCCATAGATGAATATAATATTAAAAGAAATTGAATTGGATTCGCATGTAAATACAGTGACAGCAAAAGCAGGTCAGAGGCCTGAAATCCTGCAGCAAGTAACTCACCTCCAGACTCCTTAAACCCTGTCCACCATCTACAAGGCACAAGTCAGGGGTGTGATGTGATACTCCCCACTTACATGGGTGGGTGCAGCTCCAACAACACTCAAGAAGCTTGACACCATCCGAGGCAAAGCAGCTCGCTGGATTAGCGCCACATCTACAAACATCCACTCTCTCTATCACTGATGTGGAGGTGCCGATGTTCAACTGGTTTGGACAAAGTCAGAAGTCACCCAACACCAGGTTAAAGTGCAACAGGTTTATTTGAAATCACAAGGTTTCTGAGTGCTGCTCCTTCGACCTGACAAAGGAGCAGCACTCCAAAAGCTTGTGATTTCAAGTAAACCTGTTGCACTATAACCTGGCGTTGTGTGATTTCTGATACCCTCTACCACTAATGCTTGGTAGCAGCAGTGTGTATTATCTCCAAGATGAACTGTGGAAATTCATCAAAGATCTGTGGACAGCATCTTTCAAACCCATGATCACTACGATCTAGAAGGTAAGGGCAGCAGAAACATGGGAACACTGACACATGCAAGGTGCCCTCAAAACCACTCAGCATCCAGACTTGCAAAGAAACCACCGTTCCTTCTGTGTCGCTGGGTCGGGATCCTGGAACTCCCTCCCAAAGAGCATTGTGGGTATCCTAACACTGTAAGGACAGCAGTGGTTCAAGAAGGCAGCTGACAAGCACCTTCTCACTGGCCATCACAGGGATGGACAATGCTGGCCCAGCTAGTGATGAGCACATGCCATGAGTGAATTTCAAACATTCGTTGGACAATAAATGCTGGCCCAACCAGCGATGCCCACATCCCACAACTGAATAAAAAAAGGACTGAAATTCGTTTTCAAAGGTTCATCTTGTAAAGGTAGCTATTCTCATTTCCTACATGCAACACTTTCATTGCTGCATGTTTATCTGCCCATTCTCTACATTTCACTTGTGAACCTTTCAAATGTTCTTGTGCTGTAGATAAATTTAAATGGACTTAACACAGTAGATTAATTTGGATAATCCCTGAAAGCAAATAGTTAGAAATCTAATCCATTATCCTAGTCCTGTGGACATTTGTGACATTTTGCCTTACTCATGCGTTGGAAGGTCTGATGGGATCTCTCTAAAGCTCCCTGTGTTTAAGGATGGTAAGCAATTGACATAAATTGTTTTGTACCAAATTGCTCATGATTTCCTTGAAAACTTTAGACCTAAACTCAGAACCCAGATCAGACTACTTCTCAATTGGAAGTTCAGAATGCATTAAAAAAAATTCCACCATAACTCCAGCTGTAATGGTCCTTTAAAGGAACAGCTTCTGGGAATTGGATTGTCATTTACATAATTGTAAGGATACACTGATGTCCTACTTCCATTTTTGGCAATGGTCATACACAATCCACTGACACTCACTAAATGGTTCTTCAGAACTGGTATAGGTATCAAAGCTGCAGGTCTAAATGCATGTTGAAATTTTCCAACCACCTGACATATATAACACGTTATACAGAACCTCTGTTTCTATATCCTTATGTAAGATCTGGGAGCACTCAAAACAATACTTTTCACTGTATCTCGGTATATGACCATAAATCAAATCAAGACTGTAATATCCAACAGCAGGTTACTCCCAAACCTCGTGCACATCAAAGTGTCTCCAGAATGAAACAGGATCTGAGCGAGAGCAGATTGAAGACAAAGGTGTATTTGTGATGCACTGGAATCTGTTCCTCTTTGCATGGGGTGAGGATGCTTTTTCTTTAATTACCTTGTACATGGGATATAGTGGCACAGGCAAAGCAGCGCTTATCGTCCATTCTTAATTACCCCTTGACCTGAGTGGCTTGCCACTGGCCAGTTAAGAGTTTACCACATTGCCACACCAGATAACTCTTGCAGATTTCACTCCCTTCAATGGACCTTAGTGAACCACATGGGTATTTACAGTCATCAACATGAATGTGATTAGACTAGCTTTTAATTCCATTTTTTATTGAATTCAAATTTCACCATTTGTCATGGTGGGACTCAAACTCATGTCCCCATATTCTGGATTAGTGGTGCTGGACGAGCACAGCAGTTCAGGCAGCATCCAAGGAGCAGCTGTTAACCTGGGATTCTGGATTAGTAGTTGAATGACTTCATCACCACGCCATCACCTCCCACTTGGAGGCATTTATCATATGTTTTATAACATATTTAATTTTAGCATCAAAATACATTTGTACAAATTCATTGTACAAGTCAACACAGAGTGCCAAATGTTCTCAACTGGTTCATTCTTGCAAAATTGAGAACATTGTGTCCAGCATCGGACATATTAAATCATGCAGACCCCTGTGACAAGAAGCTCACCAGAACCCAATTATGAGATTGTCAGGCGGGCTTACCTGAAGCTACTGTATTCACACACAGGACCCTGTCTTTTTGCGGTTAAAGTAATCTCTGCCCACTCAGCACCTTCATTGAGAAAGAGTTATGGAGATTGCCAATTTTTGTTGCATTCGCCATGGCATCACCCTGAACAGTTAGAATGTACCTGCCTGCTCTAAGCTTAATCACCTATGATTGACAGTTAACAGATCCCTGCTGTAACTCTAGGGCAACTTCAGTCCAACCATTATAACCCTCTCCTCATGCTGTATAAATTGATGTTCCTTTTCAAAGTTTGTTTTCTTGCATCCGAGTCCTAATGAGTGCAAGATCGAATATTTTTATGTTCATTGCGGGATGTAGGGAATGTTGACAAGACCCGTTCCTAACTGTCCCTGAGAAGGTGGTGGTGAACTGAAATCTAACCACTACAATGTGTGTGCACCAGATACACCCACAATGCTAAAATGGAGAGAGTTTGGGGATTTTATTCCAGCAACAACGAAGAAACGGTGATGTATTTCCATGTCAGAATGGTGAGTGACTACGAGGAGCACTTGCAGGTGGTGCCTGTATATCTGCAGTGTTTGTCTTTCCAGATGGCTGTAGTCATGGGTTAGGAAGGTGCTACATAAGGAATCTTGGTGAATTTCTACAGTCCCTCTCGTAGATGCGTCTCAGTGATTGAGTATTAAGATAGTGAATCTGGTACCATAAGACATAGGAGCGGAAGTAAGGCCATTCGGCCCATCAAGTCCACTCTGCCATTCAATCATGGCTAATGGGCATTTCAACTCCACTTACCCGCATTCTCCCCGTAGCCCTTAATTCCTTGTGACATCAAGAATTTATCAATCTCTGCCTTGAAGACATTTAGTGTCCCAGCCTCCACTGCACTCTGCAGCAATGAATTCCACAGGCCCACCACTCTCTGGCTGAAGAAATGTCTCCGCATTTCTGTTCTGAATTTACCCCCTCTAATTCTAAGGCTGTGTCCACGGGTCCTAGTCTCCTCACCTAACGGAAACAATTTCCTAGCGTCCACCCTCTCCAAGCCATGTATTATCTTGTAAGTTTCTATTAAATCTCCCCTTAATCTTCTAAACTCCAATGAATACAATCCCAGGATCCTCAGCCATTCCTCATATGTTAGACCTTCCAGTCAAGCAGCTACTTTGTATTGGGTGGTGTCTAGCTTTTTGACTGTTGTTGGAGCTGCACACATCTAGGCAACTGAAGAATATTCCATCACACTCCTGATATGTGCCTTGTATATTGCAAACAGGCTTTTGGTGAGTCAGGAGGTGAGTTACTTACTGCAGAATTCCCAGACGCTGAACTGCTCTTGTATCCAGTATTAGTATTGGCTAGTCCAGTTCATTTTCTGGACAATGCTAGTTTCCATTGATAGTGGGTGATTCAGCGATGATTATACCACTGGATATCAAAAAGATGTGGTTAGATTCTGTCTTGTTGGACGTGGTCAATACATAGGACAAATGTTGCCTACTGTTGATCTATCCAAGCCGGGACAATGCCCAGGTCTTGCTGCATTTGGACACGGACAGCTTCAGTATTTGAGGAGTCCTGAATGGTGCTGAAATTTTGCATTCATCAGTGACCATCCCCATTTCTAATTTTATGATGGAGGGAATGTCTTTGCTGAAGATAATTGGGTCGAGTTCACTACCATGAGGAATTCCTGCAGAGATGTGTAGGAGCTGAGATGACTGACCTACGGCAAACAAAACCATTTTCCTCCTTGCCAGGTATGACTCAAGTCAGTGGAAAGTTTCTCAAATTCCCATTGAAACCAGTTATGCCAGGGCTCCTTGTTGCCACACTCAATCAAATTGTGCCTTGATGTTAAGGATAGTTTTGGAGCGAGTTTGAGGGCATCAGTGTATGATTGGGCAGATGTTTTGATGCAGTAGTGAAGTCAGGTCTTAGTTTGGGGTGAGGGAGTGATTTCGGGAAGGGTTTGGGGGGTGAGTGTGTTTTTAATTCACCATGGGATGTGGGTGTGGCTGAATGGACCAGCATTTATTACCCATCTCTATTTTTCCTTGAGAAAGTGGGGGTGAGCTACCTGTAGATAGATCCGCAATGCCATTAAGAATGGAATTTCAGGATTTTGACCCAGCGACACTGAAGGAACAGCAATATACAGAACAAGAGTCTAGATTAGACAAGTGCTGGAAAAGCACAGCAGGTCAGGTCGCAGCTGAGGAGCAGGAAAATCAACGTTTCGGGCAAAAGCCCTTGCAGAACAACCTCGGTTATCCGAACGTCAGTTATCCGAATGTTGGATTATCTGAAACCAGCTCCCGTAAAAACATTATCCAATATCTGAACAAAAACTCCCTGCCCATCTCGTTCGGATAATCAAGGTTGTTCTGTATTTCCAAGTCAAGATGGTGAGTGGCTTTGAAGGAAACTTGCAAGTGGTAGTGTTCCTATGTATCTGCTGCCCTTGTCCTGCTGGGGGTGGCAGTATTCTTGGGTTTAGAAGATGCTGCCTAATGTGTACTGATAAATCTTTGCAGTGCATCTTGTAGATAGTACAGACTGTTGCTACTGAGTGTTTGTGGACATGATGCCAATCAAGTGTGCTGGTTTGGCCTGGATGGTGTCAACCTTCTTGAGTGTTGTTGGGGCCGCACTCATCCTAACAAGTGAGGAGTATTCCATCGCACTCTTGACGTGTGTCTTGTAGATAGTGGACAGGTTTTGAGAAGTCAAAATGTGAGTTACTTGCTGCAGGATTCCTAGCCTCTGTTCTGCTGTTATAGCTACTGTATTTGTATGACTGGTCTAATTCAGTTTCTGGTTAAAGGTAACCCCCAGGATATGGATAATGGGGTTTATTATGATGGTAATGCTGTTGAATGACATGGATTAGGTTGTCTCTTTGGTGATGGTGGTTGCCTGGCATTTGTGTTGCTTGAATATTACTTGTCACTTTTCAGCCTGAGCTTGAATATTGAACATTGTGTAGTCATCAGTGTATATCCCCACTTCTGATCTTATGATTGATGAAGGCCATTGACAAAGCAGCTGAAGATGGTTGGGCCTACGACACTGTCCTGAGGAACTTCTACAGAGATAGCCTGGAGCTGAGATGACTGACCTCCAACAACCACAACCATCTTTCTATGTGCTGGGTATGATTCCAATCGCTGGAGAGATTAAACGCTGATCAGTTTATTCTGCAGTTTTGCTGAGGCCCCTTGATGCCACACTTGGTTGAATGCAGCATTGATATCAAGGACTGTCACTCTCCCCTCCCCTCTGGAATTCAGCTCTTTTGTCCATGTTTGAACCAAGGCTGTAATGAGATCAGGAGCTGAGTGGCCCTGGTGGAACCCAAACTGGGCATCAATGAGCAAGCTATTGCTGAGTAGATGAGGCTTAATAGCAATGTTGATGACACCTTCCATCACTTTACTGATGATCAAGAGCAGGCTGATGGGACGGTAACTGGTGGTTGGTTTTAATCCGTTTTTTGTGTATAAGACATACCTGGACAATTTTCCACATATCAGGTAGATGCCACTGTTGTAACTGTACTTGAGCAGCTTGGTTAGGGGAGCATCAAGTTCTTAGGCACAAGTCTTCAGTATGTGATGAAGCTGATCCTTTAACAAGGTTATGGTGTCCTTGGCTCTTTTTTTCAGAGAGGTCATACATGACACAGACTCCGAAAAGTCTGGAAGTGAAGGGTTTTAGGGCCAATTTGATAATAGCTAACAGAGGCTGCCTCAGACACAAGGCTGTCAAGTTAAAAAAAACACTTGGACAAGAAAGGGGAGTGGCCAGTTCTCCATACTCAGCTTTGATCTGGTTTGATTGGGTTTTTAGCAGTAGTGTGGAAAAAAGCTGATGGACCTAAAGAAGCAGGTTCAGGCTGGTATTCTTTCTCTGACCTCAATCCTGTAAGAAGCTGTGTTTGATTTTACCTTTTGTGCCAAAGGGTGTTTATGGGGATTGTTGCAAGTATTTAGAACAGCGTCATTTTAGGTTGGGATGATCTGTTGGTTTTTCGAATAGGTTAAGATATTCGGTACTCTGTTTTCTGGTGTTTCTGTTTTATTCAGTAATATTGTCAATAAGTTCTTTTTGTTTAAAACTAAGTGGTTTGACCAGCTAATTCTCTTGTGGAATATACACTTTACACCTGCTTAAAACAATTAGAAAAGTTAGGATCTGGGCTACTTTCTTGAAACATTTTGAGAGGTCTGGCCTGGTCCATAACAAGTACCATTGCTGGAATGCTTTCAGGGTCCATGGCCCTTGTAGTATCTGATGCCTTCAGCTGTTTCTTGATACCACATGGAGTGATCAGTTTGGATAAAGACTGGTATCTGTAATGCTGGGGACAACTGGAGGAGGCCGAGATGAATCCTCCAATCAGCACTTTTAGCTGAAGATTGCTGTGAATGCAATTTTTTTTTTGCCCTGATGTGTCAGGCTCTTCCATTATTGTGGATGGGGATATTTGTAGAGCTTCCTCTTCCAAAGAATTGTTTAATCAATCACCACAATTGAACTGCAGAGCTTAGATCTGATCTGTTAGTTGTGATCACTTAACTCTGTTGAAGGAAGGGAGTTTGGTGTGGTGAGGTCAGGAAAGGGTTGAAGTTCATGTTTTGGGGGGATCAGGTTGGGAATTTTAGTGAAGTGAAGTCAGAGTGACGTTTTCAGGAGTGAGGTGGGAACGAAATTGGGAAAAGGGGTTTGAAGTCATGAAGGAGAAGTGTAGACAAAGGTCAGGGAGGAAACAGAAACTAGCAAAAGAGGGACTCATTCTGCTGCTTCTGTGTTCTTGACTGAAGCACTGAGTATGAGAATTTCTGTCATAGGTCGATGTCAGGACAACCGCTCTGGCTTTGGCAATCACCGACTCTGAGTTGTCAGATGAAGAGGCTTCCATTCTGGAAAGTGGAGGATTCTCAATGTCCCGGGGAGCAACACCACAACTAACAGATGTATCAGAAGGTAATTCAAGCTTCTGCAATGTGTTTGTATTTTCACAGAATCCCTTACTACAGAAGGAGGCTGTTCAGCCCATTGTGCCTCTGCTGTGAAAAATTAGTCGCAGTCATCATATTCCCTTGTTCCTTCCATTGGTGATGTAAATGTCCTCCCTTTCATATCTATCCTGTCACTACAAAGAGTTACCGTTTCACATCTTTCAAAATATTTCTCATTTCACCCCACATTCTTGGGAGGGAAATGTTCTTCAGGCTATTGTGAAGAGCAAGGGGTAAAGGTCTTTATTTTTTCATTCATTCACGGGATGAGGTCGTCGCTAGCTACTCAGCATTTATTGCCCATACCTAATTGCCCAGAGGGCAGTTAAGAGTCAACCACATTGCTGTGGGTCTGGAGTCACATATAGGCCAGGCCAGGTAAGGATGGCAGTTTCCTTCCCTAAATGGCATTAGTGACCCAGATGGGTTTTTCCAACAGTCCGACAATGGATTCATGGTCACCATTAGACTCTGAATTCCAGATATTTTATTAAATTCAAATTCCACCACCTGCCATGTCAGGATTCAAACCCAGATTGCCATAATGTTTTCTGGGTCTCTGGATTAACAGTCCAGCGATAATACCACTCGGCCATTGCCTCTCCTAATCTATTGGTTGGCTCCTTCAGAAAGCCAGCACACAGATGAATGACCTTGTGTGCAGTAAGATTCTGTCATTACCCTCCTTTGATTTCAGATCTGGACCAGCAGAGCCTGCATAGTGAGCCAGAAGAAGCTTTTGCGAAAGACCTACCGGAGTTTCCCTCGGTGGAGGACTTATCTGGTGATGGAACTCCCTCTCAGATCTCGACAGGGTTAACACCAGAGACCTGTAGCTCTCAGGACTCTCAATTCTTCGTTCAGACACTGAGCTCCCCTCTGCACTTTGTAAATACACATTTCAATGGGAATGGGGCAACAGTGAACATGCCAAAGACTGGCCAAGCCTCTGCTCTAAGCTTGACTCTAGAGGCCTTCAGTGAGGAGATTGTAACCTCAGCAATTACCACAGTGGTTCAGAATACACTGAGCGCCCTGCTTTCTAACCCGCTTACAGGAGACCAGTCTGAGAGCTCAGAATTTCTTTCTACTGAATCACAGCAGGACCTCTCCCAGGCAGGATTGATGGAATTGAACCTGACAGAGGTAGAATCTCATGACGAAGTGGATGATTTTGAGGTGCTGGACCAGGGGGAGTTGGATCAGCTGGACACAGAGCTTGGGCTAAATGAGCAGCTCCAGCAGGTGCAAAAAGGACAGAGTATGTCACAAGTTACAGAAGCTGAGCTACTAAGGCAGAGTTAGTGGCAGCAGCTAGCCTGTAGATTACTGGGTTAGTTAGAAAGGCCTCATATATCCCTCATTGTGTGGCATTGCACTTCCCCTGAATTCATACCTAGACCCTCAATGTGTGTGGTACTGCCATCTACCGAGCCCTTTTCCTTAGTGCACAGTGCTATTGCATCTCAGTCCCTCGTCCAAAGAGCCTGTTCAATGGGTATGCAATCCCACAGAAGCCAGTCTTCATTACATGAGCAACAATGTTAACATAGTACTAAGCACATTAAAATTATTCACTAGGCTATCTTCACTTGATTATTGCTTTGTCGGATGTGGTACTGAACACCACACAATCTGAAAGACCCAGGATGCATCTCCAGCCTGTGCTGAATGAACCGATCTGACTCAATGTGGCGCTAATCCATATGCACACATGTTTGCTGATCCCACCTTGTGTGGCATTGGGAGATCTAACTGATCTCAACTGCCCTGGTTAAGAAGGTGATGATACCTTTGCAATGTACAAAGAGTGCAAAAGAATGACTTGCATCCTTATATAACATTTTTGGTCTCAAGATGTCCAAAGAATATTTACAGGCAATGAAGCACTTCTGAAAGGTAGTCATTGTTGTAATATAGGAAATATGGGAACCAATTCATAAAGAAGATCCTACAGCAGGAATATGCTAATGTCCACTGTTGTGTTTTCGTGAAGTTGGTCAAGGGTTGAGTATTGGAAGACCTTGCCTACTTTAAAGAAGATCTTCCACATCTAGTTGTGAGAGCAGTTCTGAAAGACAGCACCTCTAACAATGCAGCTCTTCCATTGTAGGTGCCAAGGTGCAATTGCTTGCAGATGTTTTCAAGATATTGAGAAATCTGAGATTTCATGACCAAAATTATGCAGAAAGTACTTCACCAATGATCTGTAAAGGTGTATCATGACTTTCTTATTCATTTATTCAGCACTTGTGCTTACAAAGCTGCATCTCCAATACACTTACTTCAACATCCTTATTAACTTATCCTGTCACTTTTAAAGATTTGCGAGTATTTTTCCCAGGTCTCGTTTGGCTTAGACCTTATCAAAATGGGGCCATTCAGACTTTACTACATTTCCAAGTTTCCAAACTTCACACTCATTGTATTAAACTGTGTATGCCATGTGTCAGCCCATTTCACCATTCCGCACGTCTTTCTGAAATCTCTTGTCCCGCTCACTATTTACTACATTGCAAACTTTTATGTTATCTGCAAACTAAAACTGCACATCCTACATGCAAATCCAGACCATTCATGTTTGATATTCTGATATCAATTATGAAAAGTAATGTAAGTCCAATTCTCATTCTTAAACTCCCCTTGATCAGAGACCAATGATTCACATTCTCTGGAGTAGCAGGTAAGGGATGCTGTAACTGAAACAAAGAAATGGGGACATGCAATAGAGTCTTTTTGTTCAAATGGGGAGAGGAATGAACAGAATTTACAGTTTAGGTAGTTTAGTGCCAGTGGCAAAGCGGTTAAAGAAAATAATCTGGAAAAATATTGATTAGTAAATAAGAAGTTCCTAATATTGTTGAAGATGGTGTTGAATGAGCTTTTAACAGAAGTAGCAGAGTGGTTGATGATTAGTAGAGAAGTTGAAATTTAAATATATGGATTTAAAAATGCAAAGAGACTGATACCAGGAAGCAGTTTTGGAGCAGGGCTTGAGCGGGTTGTATCTGCAAAACAGGCTCAAGATGAATTGATAGAGGCTGCTTTTCAGGTAGGGACTCCACCAGAAAAGCTCATGGCTGACTTACAGTTTAGCACATGTTCTACCTTGCCTGCCTCTGTTAAAGCCTATGTTTTTCACCAAATGTTTGGTCATGGGAACTCATAGTTCCTTATGTGGCTCTGTCTGTCTGTCTTTGTTTCATGATGCTACAGGAAACACCTTGGGACAGTTCATCAGTTAAAGGTGTTATGTAAATATAAGTTGTAGTTGTCAAGTTCACAGGAGTTTGCAAAAGATGGCTGTGTGATCAGTGTCAGTGATGGCGATCTGAGTCTTACGATTCCGGAGATGAGTTTTACAAGTGAACAATTAACTTCTCCTCCAGGTTGCAAAAGCACTTGAATGTGGAAAAGGCAACAGCTAAAACTAGGGCCTATATTTTAAAAAAATTTTTTAGGGTGGCACAGTGGTTAGCACTGCTGCCTCATAATGCCAGAGACCCGGGTTCAATTCCCGCCTCAGGGGACTGTCTGTGTAGAGTTTGCACATTCTCCCCGTGTCTGCGTGGGTTTCCTCCGGGTGCTCCGGTTTCCTCCCACAGTCCAAAGATGTGCAGGTCAGGTGAATTGGCCATGCTAAATTGCCCGTAGTGTTAGGTAAGGGGTAGATGTAGGGGTATGGGTGGGTTGCGCTTCGGTGGGGCAGTGTGGACTTATTGGGCCAAAGGGCCTGTTTCCACACTGTAAAGTAATCTAATCTAATCAACCTGTTCAGAGATTTTATTACACACCTCTGGAGCAGGTGGGACTTGAACTCAGGCTTCTATAGTACAGGGTATGGACATTACCACAAGAGGGCCCCAGCTAAGACTGTGATATGCCCAGCTACTGATTAAAATAATAATCACAGTCCAATTGGAAGATTGGAGCCATTAATGTAATCAATGTTTAAGAGCAATAAAGACAAAATACTGTGGATGCTAGAAAATTGAAACAAACATAAAGAGTGCTGGAGAAACTCACCAGGTCTGACAGCATCTGTGGAGAGAGAAACCGAGTTTACATTTCAAGTCCAGTATGATTCTTCAGAATTGACACTTAAGAGCAAATTTGTTGCTGGCCTTCATCAAACAAAGAACTGGCTGTATTCAATCCCTGTTCCAGATTTTTAACCTTTGAACTTGTTCACTGCCCTAGGAAGAGTACAAAAGCCATGGAGGTGATACAGCACCTTTATAGCCTGAGACCTGGTTGGTTCTAAGCTGGACAATCATGTTCAGTTCTAAACTCTGTCCATGAAGGAGGATGTTAGAATCTTGAAGATGCTGCAGAGGAGAATAATCAGAATGGAACCAGGGATGAACAACATCAATGAATGTAGAGAGTCTGGCATTGTTTCCTTAGAGCAGGAAAGATCAGAGGGGGTGGGCTAATTGGGCTTAATAGCTTTCAGGTGTCCTGTTCTAGGGTCGTTAGAGTGCACTGTCCCTATTGAACACTGAGGAAATAAAATATGGGGAGCCAAGAAATGACAGAGTGGCAGCAATGGTTTGCATCAGGTCTTCATAGTTGATGACTATGACTAATATCCAAATTTACTAAATATTCAAGGGGCAAAAGGAGGAGAGGAGAGTAAATTAATACAATAATTATCACTAGAGAAAAAAAGTCCTAGGGAAACTAAAGGAGTTTGTTAAGTCCCCTGGACTTGATAGGATGCAACTGAGGCTATTAAAGGAAGTAGCCTGGCCTGTCCTGAGCAAGGATCATTCACTGTGTCAGTTCAAAACTTGCCATTTGACAGTACGACTTGTCACAGAGAGCTTTTGATGACTTCCCATTGTTTCTCATGCTTTGATCCAAAAGACATCTGGTGGTAGATATTAAAATGTGAAAATGGGAGACAGAGTAATCAAGGGCAAGAGGCAAGTGGGCTACATACAAAGAAAAGTTAAGGTGATTAAAATTGGCAAAAAGGCAAGCCTCAATGCTCTAGACATTAGTGTATAAAGCATTCAGAACAATATAGACAAACTGATAAACAAAATTGACCTCGAATTCTAGATTGTCTTATAAGGGGAAATCAGTCTCTTCATGGATACTTTCTCAATCCCCTTTAGCATCTTAATTATCTCAATTAGACCACCTCTCATTCTTCTAAACTTCAGGGAATATTAGCTTGAACTGCTCAATCTCTCTTCCTAAGACAACTTCCCCCCGCCGCCCAATCTCTGGAATCAGTCTAGTAAACCTCCTCTGAACTGCCTCCAGTGAAACTATATCCCTTGTCAAGTAAGGACACCATACACAATACTCCAGGTATCCATGTAGATGTGCAGTTCTTTTTCAGCACTTTGACAGGATCTGGTTTCGGAGAGATTCAGTGTGATGCACTATGTGCAGCTGTAGTCTTTTAACTTTGTAAAACCTCTGTGGAGGATCTGAACTGGGTGCAGAAGGATGGAGCTTGGGTGACATAACTAGCAAAGATGAACTTGTGAGACATAACTGTTGGCAAGTCATTTGTGTATATATTAAACAGCCTTGCCTTACTAGGCTTGTGGTGCAACAGTAGCACATTTATGTGTAGGGCAGAAGTTTGCATCTTAAAATGATGACACTCATGCCAATTTATTACATCTCAAGATCAGTGTAGTTTTGTGGTGTGTAAGTCAGGAATGTGATGGAAAACTTTGGGTGGGCTCCAACAACACTCAAGAAGCTTGACACTCTCCATTGGCATCACATCCACCACCCTCAGCATTCACTTCCTTCACCATTGATTCACAGTGGCAGTAATGTGTACCATCTACAAAATACAGTACAGTAATTGATCAAGCTTCTTGTAACAGCACCTTCAAACTGTTGACCTTTATCACCGAGACAGACAGTGACAGCAGATTTGGTGGAAGACCACATCACTTGTAAATCCCCTTCAAGTCACTCTTGATGCTGAATTGAAAATATACCACCATTTAGCATGCTCAATTCGCCTAGCCTGCACATTTTTGGACTGTGGGAGGAAACCCACACAGACACAGGGAGAATGTGCAAACTCCACACAGACAGTTGCCTGAGGCGGGAATTGAACCCAGGTCTCTGGTACTATGAGGCAGCAGTGCTAACCACTGTGCCACCATAGGTATAAATCATGGGATTGGTTTAATTAGTCCTGATGAAAGGTTCTGACCTGAAACATCGATTCCCCTTCTCCTTTGGTGCTGCTGACCTGCTGTGCTTCTTCCAGCTGCGCTGTTTATCTATTCTGACTCTCCAGCATCTGCAGTCTCATTATCTCCATAAACCATGGATTTACAGATCAATGAGTTTCACATTAGTGATGGAAACTACTGGATAAAATTCTGAAAAAAAAATCAATCTCCGCTTCGAATGGCAAGGTTTGATTAGCGATAGCCAGCATGGTATTGTCTGAATGAGGTCGTACTGAACAAATTTGACTTTTTCATGGAAGTGACCAGGTGTCAAGATGAAGGTAGAACAGTTCAGCAAAAGCTTTGACAAGGTCCTACTTGGGAGAATGATAAGGAAGGTATAAGCAAATAGGATCCTAGGTAATTTGACAAGCTTGATCCAAAATAAGCTTGGCGATAGGAACAGAGTAATAGAGAAAGGTTGTTCATATGAAAGCCAGTATCTAATGGCGTACCACAGGGATCAACATAGAACATAGAAATGTAAAGCACAGAACAGGCCCTTTGGCCCACAATGTTGTGCCGAGGTTTAATCCTAATGTAAGATATAATAACGTACACATCCCTCAACTCACTGTTCTCCATGTGCCTGTCCAGCAGTCGCTTAAATGTCCCTAATGACTCTGCTTCCACCACTACCGCTGGCAATGCATTCCATGCATTCACAACTGTCTGCGTAAAGAACCTACTTCTGACGTCTCCTCTATACCTTTCCCCTAATATCTTAAAAGTATGACCCCTCGTACCCGTCAATCCTGCCCTGGGGAAAAGACTCTGGCTATTGACTCTATCCTTTAGAGACCTCAATTTTCCTTCCCACGTGGTTAAAGATGCCCTCCAACGCATCTCGTCCACATCCCACACCTCCGCCCTCAGACCCCACCCCTCCAACCGTAACAAGGACAGAACCCCCCTGGAGTTCACCTTCCACCCTATCAACCTTCGCATAAACCAAATCATCTGCCAACATTTCCGCCACCTCCAAACAGACCCCACCACCAGGGATATATTTCCCTCCCCACCTCTTTCCGCCTTCTGCAAAGACCATTCCTTCCATGACTACCTGGTCAGGTCCATGCCCCCCTACAACCCACCCTCCCGTCCTGGCACCTTTCCCTGCCACTGCAGGAATTACAAAACCTACACCCACACCTCCTCCCTCACCTCCATCCAAGGCCCTAAAGGAGCCTTCCACATCCATCAAAGTTTTACCTGCACATCCACCAATATCATTTATTGTATCTGTTGCTCCCAATGCGGTCTCCTCTACATTGGGGAAACTGGATGCCTCCACGCAGCACTTTAGGGAACACTTCATCTTCTGCCTCGGAACACCTCAATCCCAGGGCATCAATGTGGACTTCAACAGTTTCTTCATTTCCCCTTCCCCCATCTCATCTCGGTTCCAAACTTCCAGCTCAGCACTGTCCCCATGACTTGTCCTACCTGCCTATCTTCTTTTCCACCTATTGCACCCTCCTGCCTGGCCTATCACCTTCATCCCCTCCCCCACCTACCTATTGTACTCTATGCTACTTTCTCCCCACCCCCACTCTCCTCTCATTTATCTCTCCACCCTTCAGGCACTCTGCCTGTATTCCTGATGAAGGACTTTTGCCCGAAACGTCAATTTTACTGCTCCTCAGATGCTGCCTGAATTGCTGTACTTTCCCAGCACCACTAATCCAGAATCTGGTTTCCAGCATCTGCAGTCATTGTTTTTACCTATTGACTCTATCCATGCCTCTCATTATCTTGTACACCTTGATCAGGTCTCCTCTCTGCCTCCTTCTCTCCAGAGAGAAAAGTCCGAGCTTATTCAACCTCTCTTCATAAGGCAAGCCCTCCAGTCCAGGCAGCATCCTGGTAAACCTTCTTTGCACCCTCTCCAAAGCCTCTGTATCTTTCCTATGGTAGGGCTGGACACAATATTCCAAGTGTGGTCTCACCAGGGACTTGGAGAGCTGTAGCAAAACCTCATGGCTCTTAAACTTGATCCCCCTGTTAATGAAAGCCAAAACACCATATGCTTTCTTAACAACCCTATCGACTTGGGGGGCAACTTTGAGGGATCTATGTACTTGCACATCCAGATTTCTCTGTTCTTTACACTGCTAAGAATACTGTCTTTAATCCTATATTCAGCATTCGAGTTCAACCTTCCAAAATGCATCACTTCACATTTATCCAGATTGAACTCCATTTGCCATTTCTCAGCCCAGCTCTGCATCCTGTCTCTGGTCACGCTGCAGCCTGCAATAGCCCTCTATACTATCGACGATGCCTCCAACCTTTGTGTCATCTGTAAATTTACTAACCCACCACATAACCTCCTCACCCAAGTCATTTATAAAAACTACAAAGAACAGAGGCCCACAGGACCCCATTCAACACTGATCTCCAGGCAGAATACTTTCCATCGACAACTTTCTTCTGCCTTCTGTCAGCGAACCAATTCTGAATCCAGACAGCCAGATCTCCCTGTATCGCATACCTCCTAACTTTATGAATGAGCCTACCATGGGGAACCTTATCAAATGCCTTGCTGAAGTCCATATCCACTGCTCGACCATCGTCTCCCTATCTTGACACTTCCTCAAAGAACTCAATAAGATTTGTGAGGCATGACCTGCCCCTCACAAAGTCATGCTGACTGCCTTTAATCACACTATGCTATGCCAAATAATCATAAATCCTATCCCTCAGAATTCTTTCCAAAAGTTTGCTGACCACAGACGTAAGACTGACTGGTCTGTAATTGCCAGGGATTTCCCTATTACCCTTCTTGAAAAAAGGAACATTTGCCTCCTTCCAATCCTCCAGTACGACTCCCATGGAGAGTGAGGAGGCAAAGATCCTCGCCAATGGCTTAGCAACCTCCTTTCTCGCTTCCTGGAGCAGCCTGGGATACATCTGGTCTGGCCCTGGGGACTTATCAATCTTAATGTTTTCCAAAATTTCCAGCACATCATCTTCATCAATCTTAATCTGGTCATTTACAACAAGTTCCCTTTCCTTGGAGAAAGCCAAAGCAAAAACCTCATTTAGGGCTTCCCATATCTGCTCAGACTCCACACACAAGTTCCCTCCGCTATCCCTGATCAGCCCTACCTTCTCCCTGATCATTCTCTTATTGCTCACATAAGAGTAAAATGCCTTTGGGTTCTCCCTAATTCTTCTTGCTAAGCTTTTTACGTGCCCCCTCCTGGCTCTCCTCAGTCCATTTCTGAGCTCCTTTCCAGCAATGTTGTAATCCTTTAAATTTGTGCTAGATCTTTGCTTCCTCCACTTTACGTAAGCTGCCTTCTTCCTTTTGATGAGAAGTTCCTCTGTTCTCATCATCCAAGGTTTCTTAATCTTACCCCTTCTTACCTGTCTCAGAGGAACAAATTTGTGCATTGTTTGCAACAACTGCACCTTAAATAGTCTCTACATGTCTGCTGTGCCCTTTCTATGGAACAATTGTTCCCAGTCTGTTCTTCCCAACTTCTGTCTGATAGCGTCATAATTTCCTTTTCCCCAGGTAACTGCTCCTTTCATTCTCCAAGGCTATGCTAAATGTGAGGCAGTTGTGATCACTTTCACCAAAGCGCTCTCCCACCGCGAGATCTGACACCTGTCCTGGCTCATTGCCGAGCACCAAATCCAAAATGGCCTCTCCCCTCGTCGGCCTGTCTACATACTGAGTAAGGAAACACACCTGACAAAACCGGCTCCATCCGAAACATCTGCACTTAGGAGTTCTAGTCGATATTGGGAAAGTTGAAATCACCCATAACAACAACCCTGCTACTTCTGCATTTTTCCAGAATCTGCCCGCCTATGAATCTTCAATCTCTCTACTGCTATTAGGGGGTCTGTAGAAACCCCCCAATGAGGTGGCTGTTTCCTTGCTGTTCCTAACTTCCACCCATACTGACTCAATAGACAAACCTTCCTCAACAACCTTCCTTTCTGTAGCTGTGATACATTCTCTGATTAGCAATGCTACACCTCCTCCTCTTTTTCCACCCTCCCTATTCTTTTCAAATGTTCAAAACCCTGGAACATCAAGCAACCATTCCTGCCCCTGTGAACCCCATGTTTCCGTTATGGCCAAACATTATAGCCCCAAGTACTGATCCCATGCTCTAAGTTCATCACTCTTATTTTGGACACTCCTTGTATTAAAGCAGACACACTTTAATTGATCCATTTGTTTCATCGCATGAGAAACCTCCCTGACAGATTCAATACATCCTGTCACTGCCCTATCTGCAACTGACCCCTCTCAGACATGTGGCTCTGATTCCCACCCCCCTGCCAAACTAGTTTAAACCCTCCTGAATCACAGAAGCTAATCTCCCACCCAGGACATTTGTGCCCCTCCAGTTCAGGTACAACTCGTCCTTCACTGCAGGGTTCCTTATTGTTTGTGATATATACATATAAATGACTTAGATAAGAATTTGGAGGGATGGTAATGACAACTAAGCTTGTGGTGATACAAAGATTGGCCGGTTGGTGAATAGTGACGAAGAAGGTCTTAGGTGCAGGATGATATAGACAAGTTGGTTGGATGGGCAGATCAGTGGCAGGTGGAATTTAGACCTGAAAAGTGTGAAGTGATGCACTTTGAGTACTCCCTTGCCTTGTTTCTTATTCCAAATAATGACAGGACACAAGGAAGCTCAGAGGAACAGAGGGATCTTGGGGTGCTGGCTCACAAATCCCTGAATTCAAAGGATAGATTGAAGAATGAGATTGCTGAATACTTGGAAGTGTATGGTAAAATTGGGCAAAGTCAGCATGGTTTCATCAAGGGGAAGTCATGCCTGACAAATTTGCTAGAATTCTTTGAGAATGTAATGTGCAAGTTAGACCAACAAGAGCCAATGGATGTGATCTACCTGGACTTGAAGAAGGCCTTTGAAAAGGTGCCACACAGGAGGTGACTGAGTAAGAATTTGCTCTTGCTTCTCCAAGTAACTCTCGCTCCTCCAAGACCGCATTAGGGAACTGGAGTGGGAGCTGGATGAACTCCAGATCATTCGAGGGCAGTCTGTGGTAGATAAGAGTTATAGGGAAGTAGTTATTCCAAGACACGTTAGAAGGGGGATAAAACAGTCAGTGACAGGATCCCCTGTGGTCATTCCCCTGAAAAACAAGAATACTGTTTTGGATACTGATGGGGAGGAATGACTTCCCAGGGGCATGCAATGGGGGACAGGTCTCTGGCAGAGTCTTTCCCTGATGCATAGAAGGGAAAGGGGGAAGTGAGGAGAGTGTTAATGATTGGGACTCAATATAGAGGATCAGATAGAAGGTTTGTTGGGAATGACAGTGACTCACGGTTGGTGTGTTGCCTCCCAGGTGCCAGGGTCCATGATGTCTCGGATCATATCTTTGGGGTCCTGAAGGGAGAGGGTGACCAGCCTCAAGTCGTGGTCCACATAGGTACCAATGACATAGGTAGAATGAGGGATAGGAATGTAAGGCAGGATTTCAGGGAGCTAGGTTGGAAGCTGAGAGCTAGAACAAACAAGAGTTGTTATCTCTGGTTTGTTATCCATGCCACATGATATGGAGGTGAGGAACAGGGAGAGATATCAGCTGAATGTGTGGCTGCAGGGATGGTGCAGGAGGGAAGGTTTCAGGTATATAGATAATTTGGTTCTATTCTGGGAAGGTGGAGCCTCTACAAAAAGGACGGTCTTTACTTGAAGAATTTTCTGTGTGGGAAATTTGCTGGTGCTATTTGGAAGGGTTTAAACTAGCTCAGCAGGGGGATAGGAACCTGTGGTGTAGTTCCAGCACACAGGAGGAATGTGAGTAGGGAGGACATGGACAGGATTTCACGGTCACAGGAATGTGCTGGCAGACAGTAAGCTGGTTTTAAGTAAGCAGCATGGATAGGTACCTGGGACTACAATGTTGTGGCTATTTTGGAGACATGGATAGAGTAGGGTCAGGAATGGATGCTGCAGGTTCCAGGGTTTAGATCTTTCATTAAGATCAAGGAAGGTGATAAAAGAGACGGAGGTGTGGTTTTGTTAGTCAAGGACAGTGGCTAAAAGAACATTTGACATCACTATATCAATAGTCCGACAAGGGAAGGGGCCATATTGGACTTGGTGTTGGGGAATGAGCCAGGACAGGTGGTAGAAGTTGCGGTGGGGGGTTTCTTTGGGAACAGTGACCACAATTCTGTAAGTTTTAGAATACTCATAGACAAAGAGTGGTCCTAAGGGAAGAGTACTAAACTGGGCCAAGGCCAATTATATCAAAATTAGGCAGGAGCTGGGATTGGACACAGCTATTTGAAGGGAAGTCCACATTTGATACATAGGAGGCTTTCAAAAATAGGTTAAAAATAGTGCAGGATAGACATGTCCCATTGAAGGCAAAGGATAGGAAGAGCAAGATTCGTGAACCGTGGATGACAGGAGAAATCGTACGAGGAGCCAAGAGAAAAAGAGAAGCGTACATAAGGTCAAGGCAGCTAAGACAGAACAGGCTCTGGAAGAATATCGGAAGAGTAGGACCAGTCGTAAATGTGGAATCAAGTGGGCTAAAAGGGGTTATGAAATAGCTTTAGCGAGCAGAATTCAAGAGAATCCCAAAGCTTTTATTCTTATATAAGAAGCAAGTGGGGAGCTGGAGATAGGATTGGTCCACTAAAGGATAAGGAAGGAAGGCTGTGTGTCGAACCTAAGAGAATGGGTGGGATTTGCATCAGTGTTTACTGAGGAGAGGGACATGATGAATGTTGAGACTAGGGATAGATGTTTAATAACTCTGGATCACGTTGACATAGGGAAAATGTGTTGGGTAGGGTTGGGTAGGTTTAGTAGAAGTTATTTAGGTGGACAAATCCCCAGGACAGATGGGATCTATCCCAGGTTACTGAGGGACATAAAAGAGGAAATAGCTGGGGCCTTGACAGATATCTTTGTAGCATCCTTAAACACAAGTGAAGGTTGCTCATGTTGTCCCCTGTACAAGAAGGGTAGTAGGGGTATTCCGGGTAACTACAGACCAGTGAGCCTGACATCAGTGGTGGAAAAGTAGCTGAAGAAGGTACTGAGGGATAAAATCTATTTATAATTGGAAAAGAATGGACTTATCAGTGATAGGCAACATGGTTTTTTGCAGGGGAGATCGTGCCTTACTAACTTAATAAAGTTCTTTGAGGAAAAGACCAAGTTGATAGATGAAGAAGGGCTGTAGATGTCATACACATTGACTTCAGTAAGACATTTGATAAGGTTCCCCATGGTAGACTAATAGAGAAAGTGAAGTCACATGGTGTGCAGGGTGTTCTAGCTAGGTGGATAAAGAACTGGTTGAGCAACAGGAGACAGAGAGTAGTAGTTGAGGGGAGTTTCTCGAAATGGAGAAAGATGACCAGTGGTGCTCCACAGGGGTCAGTATTGGGGCCACTGTTGTTTGTGATATACATCAATGATCTGGAAGAGGGCATTGTTGGTATGATCAGCAATTTGCAGATGACAAGAAGATTGGTGGAGTAGCAGAAATCATAAGGGACTGTCAAAAGAATACAGGAGAATATAGATAGACTGGAGAGTTGGGCGGAGAAGTGACAGATGGAGTTCAATCTTGGCAAATGTGAAGTGATGCATTTTGGGAAATCTAATACTAACACGAATTATACAGTAAATAGAAGAGCCCTTGGGAAAAGTTGATGAGCAGAGAGATCTGGGAGTGCAGGTCCATTGTACCCTGAAGGTTGCTGCACAGGTGGATAGAGTGGTCAAGAAGGCATATGGTATGCTTGCCTTCATTGGACGGGGTATTGAGTATAAGAGCTGGCAGGTCATGTTAAAATTGTACAAGACATTGGTTTGGCCACATTTAGAATGTGTTCTGTTCTGGTCGCCACATTAACAAAAGGATGTGGATGCTTTGGAGATGGTGCAGAAAAGATTTATGAAGATGTTGCCTGGTATGGAACGTGCTAGCTATGAAGAGAGGTTGAGTAGGTTAGGTTTGTTTTCATTAGAAAAAAGGATATTGAGACCTGATTGAGGTCTACAAAATCATGAAGGGTATAGACAAAGTAGATAGAGATAAGCTTTTTCCCAGGGTGGAGGTTCAATAATGAGAGGTCACGTTCAAGGTGAGAGTGAAATGCTTAAGGGGGATACAGGCGGCAAGTACTTTACACAGAGGGTGGTAGGTGCCTGGAACACGTTTCAAGCAGAGATATAGAGGCAGGCATGGTAGTTTCATTTAAGATGCGTCTGGACAGATGCAGGAGTAGGTGGGGAGCAGAGGGATACAGATGCTTAGGAATTGGGCGACAGATTTAGTCAGTACATTTGGATCGGCTCAGGCTTGGAGGACCAAAGGGCCTGTTCCTGGGCTGTAAATTTTCTTTGTTCTTTGTACTGAGGTGGTATGGGCTGAGGTTACAAACAGGAGAGGAGAGGTCAAATGGCTGGCAGTTTTTTATAGGTCTCTGCAAAGTTCCAGGGATGTGGAGGAGAGGATTTGCAAAACATTTCTGGGTAGGAGTGAAAGGACAGAGTGGTCATTATGGGGGACTTTAACTTCCCCAATATTGACTGGAAATGCTATAACTCTAGTGTGTCAGATGGATCAGGTTTTGTCCAATATGTACAGGAGGGTTTCCTGACACAGTACGTCGAAGAGCCGACAAGAGGGGAGGCCACACTGGATCTGGTGCTTGGGAATGAACCAGGCCAGGTGTTTGATTTAGTTGTAGGTGAGCACTTTGGAGAGAGTGTCCAACATTCAGTTATGTTTAGTTTAGCGATGGAAAGGGATAGGTACATGCCACAGGTCAAGAGTTATCGATGGGGCAGGGCAATTATAATGCGATTAGGCAAGAATTAGGATGCATAGAATGCGGTAACAAAATGCAGGGGATGGGGACAATCGAAATGTGGAGCTGGTTTAAGGAACAGATATTGCGTGTCCTTGATAGGTATGTCCCTATCAGGCAGGGAGGAAGTGATAAGGTAAGGGAATCGTGGTTTACTAAAGAAATTGTATCTCTTGTTAAGTGGAAGAGAGAGGCTTATGTGACATTGAGGCAAGATGGTTTAGATGAGGCGATGGAGAGTTACAGATTATCTTGGAAGAATTTAAAGAGAGAGTTAAGAAAACCAAGGAGGGGACATGAGCAGTGTTTAGAGGGTAGAATAAAGGAGAACCCTAAAACTTTCTATAGGTATGTGAGGAATTGGTAGGAATTGGACCAGTCAAAGACAGAAGTAGGAAATTGTGTGTGGACCGTGTAGAGATTAGAGAGGTGATAAACAAATATTTCTCATCGGTTTTCACTCAGGAAAAGGAGAATATTGTAGAGGAGAAGACTGAGATATGGGCTATTAGACTTGAAAGGATTGAGGTTAGTAAAGAAGAGGTGTTATCAATTCGAGAAGGCGTGAAAGTAGACAAGTCCCTGGAATTTATCCGAGGATTCTCTGGGAAGCAAGGGAGGATACAGCGGAGCCTTTGGCCTTGATCTGAGTCGTCATTGTCTACAGGTTTAGTATGAGAGCACTGGAGGATTGTGAATGTTGTGGCCTTGTTCAAGAAGGATAGTAAAGATGACCCAGGTAATTATACACCAGTGAGCCTGTTGAAGGAAAAGTTTTGGAAAGAATCATAAGAGATAAGATTTATGATCGTCTAGCAAGCAACAGTTTAATTGGAGATAGTCAACATGGTTTGGTCAAGGGCAGGTCATTGAAGTTTTTGAGAAGGTGACCAAGCATATGAATGAGGGTAGGGCAGTTGATGTGGTGTACATGGACTTCAGTAAAGCCTTTGATAAGGTTCCACATCATAGGCTTTTGGAGAAAATGCGGAGGCATGGGATTGAGGGTGATTTAGCAGTTTGGTTCAGAAACTGGCTTTCTGAATGAAGGCAGCGAGTGGTGGTTGATGGAAAATATTCAGCCTGGAGTCCAGTTATTAGCAGTGTGCCACAAGGATCTGTTTTGGGACCACTGCTGTTTGTCATTTTTATAAATGACTTGGATGCAGGCATAGGTGGATGGATTAGTAAATTTGCAGATGACACTAAAGTCGGTGGAGTAGTGGACAGTCTGGAAGAATGTTACAGGTTGCAGGGGGACTTGGATAAACTGCGGAATTGGGTTGAGAGGTGGCAAATGCAGGTTAGGAAGGTGGTGCTGAGTTTGAGAGTTGGGACTGAGACAAGGGAAATGAGGAAACTGGAGAAATCTGAGTTCATCTTTTGTGGTTGGAGGGTTCCTAGGCGGAAGATGAGGCATTCTTCCTCCAGCCGTCATGTTGCCATGGTCTGGCGATGGAGGAGTCCAAGGACCTGCATGTCCTTGGTGGAGTGGGAGGGGCAGTTGAAGTGTTGAGCCACAGGGTGGTTGGGTTGGTTGGTCTGGGTGTCCCAGAGGTGTTCTCTGAAACGTTCTGCAAGTAGGCGGCCTGTCTCCCCAATGTAGAGGAGGCCACATTGGGTGCAGCGGATGCAGTAAATGATGTGTGTGGAGGTGCAGGTGAATTTGTGGTGGATATGGAAGGATCCCTTGGGGCCTTGGAGGGAAGTAAGGGGGGGAGGTGTGGGTGCAGGTTTTGCATTTCTTGCGGTTGCAGTGGAAAGGCGCCGGGAGTGGAGGTTGGATTGATGGGGGGTGTGGACCTGACGAGGGAGTCACGGAGGGACTGGTCTTTTCGGAATGCTGATGGGGGGGGTGGGAAATATATCCCTGGTGGTGGGGTCCATTTGGAGGTGGCAGAAATGATGACGGATGATACGATGTATATGGAGGTATTAGAAGTGGTCAATGTTCTCTAAGGCCTCCCCATGGATCTTCAAGATTTGGGGTTTGCTCCACAATGCCAGGTCAGGCCAGGGAGAACTAACCATTTGGATACAGAACTGGCTCAAAGGTAGAAGACAGAGGATGGTGGTGGAGGGTTGGTTTTCAGACTGGAGGCCTATGACCAGTGGAGTGCTACAAGGATCGGTGCTGGGTCCTCTACTTTTTGTAATTTACATAAATGATTTGGATGCTAGCATAAGAGATACAGTTAGTACGTTTGTAGATGACACCAAAATTGGAGGTGTAGTGGACAGCGAAGAGGGTTACCTCAGATTACAACAGGATCTGGACCAGATGGGCCAATGGGCTGAGAAGTGGCAGATGGAGTTTAGTTCAGATAAATGCGAGGTGCTGCATTTTGGGAAAGCAAATCTTAGCAGGACTTATACACTTAATGGTGAGGTCCTCGCGAGTGTTGCTGAACAAAGACACCTTGGAGTGCAGGTTCATAGCTCCTTGAAAGTGGAGTCGCAGGTAGATAGGATAGTGTGGAAGGGTTTGGTATGCTTTTCTTTATTGGTCAGAGTATTGAGTATAGGAGTTGGGAGGTCATGTTGCGGCTGTACTGAACATTGGTTAGGCCACTGTTGGAATATTGAGTGCAATTCTGGTCTCATAGAACATAGAACATAGAAAAATACAGCGCAGTACAGGCCCTTTGGCCCTCGATGTTGCGCCGATCCAAGCCCACCTAACCTACACTAGCCCACTATCCTCCATATGTCTATCCAATGCCCGTTTAAATGCCCATAAAGAGGGAGAGTCCACCACTGCTACTGGCAGGGCATTCCATGAACTCACGACTCGCTGAGTAAAGAATCTACCCCTAACATCTGTCCTATACCTACCACCCCTTAATTTAAAACTATGCCCCCTCGTAATAGCTGACTCCATACGTGGAAAAAGGTTCTCATGGTCAACCCTATCAAAACCCCTATCTCCTTCCTATCGGAAAGATGTTGTGAAACTTGAAAGAGTTCAGAAAAGATTTACAAGGATATTGTCAGGGTTGGAGGATTTGAGCTGTGGGGAGAGGCTGAACAGGGTGGGGCTGTTTTCCCTGGAGCGTCGAAGGCTGAGGGGTGACCTTATAGAGGTTTCCAAAATTATGAAGGGTAAATAGGCAAAGTCTTTTCCCTGGAGTCGGGGAGTCCAGAACTAGAGGGCATAGGTTTAGAGTGAGAGGGGAAAGATATAAAAGAGACCTACGGGGCAAACTTTTCACACAGAGTGGTGCGTGTATGGAATGAGCTGCCAGAGGAAGTGGTGGAGGCTGGTACAATTGCAACATTTAAGAGGCATTTGGATGGGTATATGAATAGGAAGGGTTTGGAGAGATATGGGCCGGGTGCTGGCAGGTGGGACTAGATTGGGTTGGGATACCTGGTTGGCATGGACGGGTTGGACCGAAGGGTCTGTTTCCATGCTGTACATCTCTATGACTATGACTCTATGGTAAAGGTCCTTTGTCCTGCTGATGATGGTCTGGAGTACATCTTCTGAGGTCGCACATACATAAGTATCACCTGCTTACTGCAGTTTGGTGACATTGGGGTGACTTTGGTTTTGGCTTGAAGGTGGTGGAGGTTGTATAATTTCCCACAGCTCCACTTGAGCAGAGAGCTTGTTGGTCGTGAGGTAAAGCATTGCAGCAAGGTAGATTTAGAACAGAGGGCAGATCCAGCAGAGGGCAACCGAGAGGGAGAGGCATCACTTCGGCGCATACATTACAGCCTGGAAGCAATCACCAGCACTGAAGAGTGAATTGTTGTGGGCCTGGTGGGGGTGTAGACAGAGAAGTGCTACTGCAGAATTAGTTGGTAGCAGATTAACTAGTTTGGGAACTAAGTGGGAAGCTGGGAAGGTAAGATTATAAAAATGAACCTTATGAATATGGAGCCTGCTCTTCAGGACCAAAATGTGCGAAATGCAGCGTGGGAAGGTAAGAGATTATAAAAACTTATCTCGTGCATTTGGGGACTGGAGCTGAGCTGGAGCTGAGCAGACAGCAGCCTGAGAAGGTAAGAGATTCTGATTCGAAATGGTTTAGACTGAGGAGAAACTGAAAAGTAAAGTCACGGGGGTTTTAATTTGATTGACTAAAAAGGGGTCTGCTAAGTTTGAATCTGTACAAACTTGAATCTTGTTAATTTATTGGTTACAACTTTTATAAGCAGAGATACAGAAACAGATAAAAATTGACAAAAACAAATTCAAATCTAATTAAATAAGATAAGGATGGAGGGTCAGGTGGTGTGTTTACCCTGCGTGATGTGGGAAGCTCGTGGACCCCATTGTGGTTCCCAGTGACCATGTTTGTGGTAAATGTTGCTGGAAGAACTCTGGCTCAGAGTCGATGAACTGGAGTCAGAGCTTCAAATACTGTGACACATTAGGCAGGGGGAGAGTTACCCGAACACTATGTTTCATGAGACAGTCATAGAGTCATGGAGATGTATATCATGGAAACAGACCCTTCTGTCACACCCCTTAGACTAACTAACCCGAATTCAGCCAGTGGTCAGGGACAGGAGGGTGTGGCTGTGAGTGAGGCAGGTAGAGGGATCCAGGAGACAGAGTTGCTGGAGCGTCCGCCCCTGACCTTGTTCAACAGCTTCAAGAATCTTGCTCCCTGTTTGGATGTGAATGGGGACTGCAGAAGGATGAGCTGACTGAGCGCAGCACCTTGGTGCAACTTGGGGGAGAGATATTTTATTGTATTTGAGGATAGTATAGTTTGAGGCATAGACACCTGGTGTTCGCGTTCAGGATATCTCATCAGGACTGCAGAGGAACTTGGAGTGAGAGGGAAAAGATCCAGTGGTCATGGTCCACGTAGATACCAATGACAGAGATAAAACTAGAACAGAGGTTCTACTAAGGGAGTATGAACAGCTGGGACCTAAATTAGAAAGCAGAACCAAAAAGGTAATAACGTCTGGATTACTGCTTGAGCCACAAGCTAATTGGCACAGGGTCAATAAGATTAAGCAGGCAAATTAAGAGAAAATAAGGACTACAGATGCTGGAGTTCAGAGACATATAAGATGATGAAAGGATTAGATAGACAGTGAAAGTCTTTTCCCTAGGATAATGATGTCAGCTTGTACGAGGGGACATATCTACAAATTGAGGGGTGATAGATTTAAGACAGATGTTAGAGGTGAGTTCTTTACGCAGAGAGTAAGAAGAGTGTGGAATGCCCTACCTGCTAATGCAGTCAACTCAGCCACATTAGGAAGATTTAAATAATCCTCGGATAAGCACATGGATGATGATGGGATAGTGTAGGGGAATGGGCTTAGATTAGTTCACAGGTCAGTGCAACATTGAGGGCCGAAGGGCCTGTTCTGCGCTACTGTTCTATGTTGTATGATTGGGAAGCTTACAAAGACCAACAGATGGCAACGAATAAAGAAATAAGGAGGAAGAAAATTAGATATGAGGGTGTTGGGAAATAACCAGTCTTGGAGTCAGAATTGGGAAAGAATGACAAGAGTTTATTGTACAAAGAAATCAGAGCTCCGGGGAGAGAGAGAGAGAGAGAGACATCCACTAGCATGGCTGTCAGCTGTGAGCCTTCTCTCCCCCCTCGGAGCACATGTTACGGTATTTTATACATTTCATGGTATAATGGTCCAGATATCGGGTCTTTGTGCAGTATGGTTTGTTTACAGAAAACATTACAGAGTCGTTGTCAGTTTCAGCAGCTACGTAGAAGTCCATTGCTGCAGTAATTGGTCGTGATCATTGTTCCTGAGAAGGAAGATTGTTTTCCATTACTGCAACTCTAAGGTATTAACACTTGGATACAAGCAATCTCAAGTAGTTAGCATTCCTATTGGAGGTCGTTGCTAGACTCAGACACTTCGGAGGGCAGTAGACGTTACTGATGTGTATTCTCTCCCCTACTCGCCTTAAATTAATTGTCTGCATCTATTTTGCTGGTATCCTGTTAGTCTCAGGCAGTATCTGTGTATGCTTCACTGTACTTTTCCATGTATTGGCTCAGTGGCCATCTTGATTCTGTGTGTCCCATGTCAGTATGCCCCATGTCAACTCCCACTTCAAGGGTAAGCTAGCCAGTAATATAAAGGAAGACTATAAGAGTTTCTTTATATATATATATATATATATATATATATAAAAGGCATAAGAGAAGCAAAACTGAACATTTGCAGCTGGAAAATGATGCTGGAGAGATAGTAGTGGGGAACAAGAAAATGGCTGAGGAACTGAATAAAAAATAACAAAGAAAGTTTATAGCCCAGGAACAGGCCCTTCGGCCCTCCAAGTCTGAGCCGATCCAAATCTACTGCCTAAACCTGCCACCCAATTCCTAAGCATCTGTATCCCTCTGCTCCCCAGCTATTCATGCATCTGTCCAGATGCATCTTAATAATTACTTCGCTTCAGTCTTCATGTTGGAAGAAATGAGTAATGTCCCAAAAACTCAAGAGAGTGAGAGGGAAGAGCTGAGAATTGTGGTCATCACCAAGGAGAAGGTGTTAGAAAAACTGAATGGCCTGAAGGTGGATAATCACCTGGATCAGATAGACTACACCCCATAGTTCTAAGGGAGACAGCTGAAGAGATAGTGGAGGCGTTAGTGGTGATCTGTCAGGAACTGCTAGAATCAGGGAGAGTCCCAGAGGACTGAAAAATTGCTAACATGACACCCCTGTTTAAAAAGGGAGTAAAACAAAAAACAGAAGCTTACAGATCAATTAGCCTAACCTCGGTCGTGGGTAAGGTCCTGCAATCCATTGTGAAGGATGAGATTTCTGAATACTTGGAAGTGTATGGTAGAATAGAGCAAAGTCAGCATGGTTTCATCAAGGGGAGGTCATGCGCAACAAATCTGCTAGACTTCTTTGAGGAAGTAATGAGCAGGTTAGACCAAAGAGAGCCAATGGATGTTATCTATCTGAACTTCAAGAAGGCTTCTGACAAGGTGCCGCACAGGAGGCTACTGAGTAAGATAAGGGCCTATGGTGTCAGAGGCAAGGTGCTAGCATGGACAGAATCTTGGCTCTGTCAGAAAGCAGAGAGTGGGAATAAAACAGTCCTTCTCAGGATGGCAGCCAGTGACAAATGGTGTTCAGCAAGGCTTAGTGTTGGGACCACAGCTTTTCACTTTAGAAATTAAAAATCTAAACATAGCCAGGAAAAGGGATGCGGTTCTAAAAAGTGATTTCAGGGAGTTTTGTTGGACTTTGGATGTAGGTGTTGCTTGCTGAGCTGAAAGGTTCATTTCCAGACATTGCATTACCTTACTAGGTAACATCTTCAGTGGACCTCATGCTGAAAATTCCTGCTTTCTATTTATATTTTTGGGTTTCTTTGAGTTGGTGATGTCACTTTCTGTGGTGATGTTATTTCTGTGGTGAAATTTTCTCAAAACTCGCTAAGTTATGTTGGACACTAAAAAGCCAAACAAGCAGAGTAGTAATCTCAAGATTACTACCAGTGCCATGTAGTAGTGAGGTGAGGAACCAGGAGCGAGTGCAGCTGAACATGTGATACAGGGCTGGTGCACAAGGGAGGGTTTCAGATGCGTAGATCATTGGAGTACCTTCTGGGGAAGGTGGGACCTTGTACATGAAGGGCAGATTGCATTTAAACAAGAAAGACACCAATGTCCTGGGTGGGAGATTTGATAGAGCACTTCAGAAGGATTGAAACGAGTTTGGCAGGGGGATGGGAACCAGAGCTACAAATCAGAGGAGAGGGTAGTTGTTAAACATGCCAAAATAGAATGCAGAGAGTCTGTCAGGAAGGATACACAGTTGATGGGGCAAAGGGATAGGTTAAAGTGTGTCTGTTTCAATGCAAGGAGCGTCAGGAATAAGAGTAATGAACTTAGAACATGGATCAGTACTTGGAACTAGGATATTGTGGCCATAACAGAGACATGGAGTTCTCAGGGGCAGCATTGGTTGCTGAATGTTACAGGTGTTAGACCTTTTAAAAAGCATAGGGAGAGGGTAAAAGACGAGGGGAGTATCATTGTTAATTAGAGAGTGCATCACAGCTGCAGAGAAGGAGGTTGTTGAGGAGGGTTTGTCTACTGATTCAGTATGGGTGGGAGTTAGTAACAGGAAAGGAGCAGTCACTTTATTGGGTGTTTTCTGTAGACCCTCCCAATAGCAGCAGAGAGATGGAGGAACAGATTGGACAGCAGATCTTGGAAAAGTGCAGATGCAACAGAGTTGTAGTTATGGATGATTTTAACTTCCCCAACACAGAGGAACCTCGATTATCCAATCGATATGGGCAGGGAGTATTTTGTTCGGATAATTGAATGTTCAGATAATCGAATGCCGGATTACACAGTTTAACCAAGCATCAAGAACTTGTGATCTTGTTCGGATAATCCAAAATTTGGTTATTTGAATGCCAGATAATCGAAGTATTGATTGAAACCTCCTTAGTGCAGATGGTCTGGATGCAGCCAATTTTGTCAGGTGTGTCCAGGAAGGATTCCTGACTCGCTATGTCGATAGGCCGACTGGAGGGAGGCCATATTGGATTTGATGCGAGGCATTGAGCCAGGCCAGGTGTCAGATCTCAGTAGGAGAGCATTTCTCAGAACTCCCTGACCTTTACCATAGTCATGGAGATAGACGGTATGGGAAAGTATTTAATTGGGGGAAGGGAATTACAATGCTATTAGGCAGGAACTGGGGCACCTTAATTGAGAACAGATGTTCTCAGGGAAATGCACCACAGAAATGTGGAGGCTGTTTAAGGAGCACTTGTTGCGAGTGTTGGATACCTTTGTCCCACTGAGACAGGCAAGGAATGGTAAGGTGAAGGAGCCTTGGATGACAAGAGCAGAGGAGCTTCTCATCAAGAGGAAGAAGGAAACTTATTTTAAGGTTGAGGAAGCAAGGATCTGGCACAGATTTAGAAGATTACAGAGTAGTTAGGAAAGAACTCAAAAATGGTCTGAGGAGAACTAGGAAGGGCATGAAAAAACCTTGGCGGGATGTTTTAGGGAAAACTCAAAAGCGTTCTACATGTACATGAGGAATAAGAGAATGATCAGAGAGAGGGTAGGTCCAATCAGGGATATTCAAGGGAACTTGTGCCTGGAGTCTGAAGAGGTGGGGGAGGCCATAAATGAATTTTCAGTATTCACGAGAGAGGGACCCTATTGATAGTGAGAACACAGTGAACCAGGTCAAAAGGCTTGAACAGGCTTGATATTAAGAAAGTGGATGTGTTGGAAATTCTGGGAAGCATCAAGGTAGATAAGTCTCCAAGGCTAGACCAGATCTATCCAAGGTTACTATGGGAAGCGAGGAATGTGATTGCTGTGCCTCTGGCAATGATCTTTGCATCCTCACTCTCTATAGGAGTAGTACCGGCTGATTGGGGGGAGGTGAATATTGTTCTTCTGTTCAAAAAAGGGAACAGGGAAATCCCTGGGAATCACAGACCAGTCAGTCTTACACCTGTGGTAAGCACGGTACTGGGAAGGAATCTGAGAGATAGGATTTATAATTATTTGGAAAAACATAGTTTGATTAAAGATAGTCAGCATGGCTTTGGGAGGGGAAGGTCATGCTTCATAAGTCTGATTGAGTTCTTTGAGGACGTGACGAGACAAGTTGACTAAGGTCGAGCAGTAGATGTGGTGTATGTGGATTTCAGTAAGGCATTTGATAAGGTTCCCCATGGTCGGTTCATTCAGAAAGACAGAAGGTATGGAATATAAGGGAATTTGGCTGTCTGGATACAGAATTGGCTGGCCAAAAGACGACAGTGAGTGGTAGTGGATGTAAAGTATTCCGCCAGGAGATCGGTGACCAGTGGTGTCCCGCAGGGATCTATTCTTGAGTCTCTGCTCTTTGTAGTTTTTATAAATGACTTGGATGAAGAAGTGGAAGGGTGTGTTAGTAAGTTTGCTGATGACACAAATGTCGGTAGTGTTATAGATGGTGTCGAGAGCTGCTGCAGGCTACAACAAGACATTGACAGGATGTAGAGCTGGGCTGAGAAGTGACAGATGGAGTTCAACCTGAATAAATGTGAAGTGATTCATTTTGGAAGGTTGAATTTTAATACTGAATACAGGATTAGAGACAAGATTATTGGCAGTGTGGAGGAACAGCAGGATCTTAGGGTCCGCGTACATAGATCCCTCAAAGATGCCACCCAAGTTGATAGGGTTGTTAAGAAAGTGTATGGTGTTTTGGCTTTCATTAACGGGGGGATTGTGTTTGAGAGCAAGGAGGTTTTGCTGCAGCTCTATAAAACCCTGGTTAGACCACACTTGGAATATTGTGTCCAGTTCTGGTCACCTCATTACAGGAAGGATGTACAGAGGAACCTCGATTGTCCGAACAAGATGGGTAGGCACTATTTTGTTTGGATAATTGATTATTCGGTTAATTGATTTCCTCTGGGGCTTGGAGTTTTCTGTGAAGTCTGCTCCCCGTTCAGGAGACCAGGCAGCAGCACACTGTGTGTGAGACCCCGACTCCCCAGCCCCAACACTGTCCATTCTCACCACCCCCCCCCAAACCCCGTCCACTCACAAACCCCTGTCCGCCCCCAAAACCCCATCCACCCCCAAAACCCCATCCACCCCCAAAACCCAGAGGTGGGGAAGGGGGGTTCAGGGTACACCCCTGTGTAGAACTCCAGGGAAAGTGTGAGGGGAGAGAGAGAGAGAGGGTGGGAGGTCAGTCATTTGGAGATGGTGCCTGGACTGTTCAGGACTATTCTCGGCAACAGTGAACTAAGTTCATTTTTAACCATTGTATCTGTAAACAAGAGACTCGAACAGGGTTGAAACAGCACTTTGATGTATTATTTCTGTCAGGACCTTGAGATCCCCTTTGGATAATCTAATTTTCAGATAATTGATATTCAGATAATCAAGGTTCCTCTATAGATGTTTCAGAGACGGTGCAGAGGAGAGTGAGTTAGGAGGGAGGGAGGGGTGGGGGGTAAGGGGCAGTGTTGGATGGGGTGTGGAGGGTGGGTGAAGGTGGGGGTGTGGGGGGGGGGAGGGGGGGGGAGGGGAGGGTGGTGTTGGATGGGGTTAGGGTGCGGAAGAGAGGAGACCTGATAGAGGTGTACAAGGTAATGAGAGGCAGAGATAGAGTAGATAGTCAGAGACTTTTCCCCAGGGCAGAAATGGCTGTCATGAGGAATCATAATTTTAAGATGATTGGGGAGATGTCAGAGGTAGGTTCTTTACACAGAGAGTGGTGGGTGCATGGAATGCACTGCCAACAGTGGGAGTAGATTCAGAGACATTAGGGACATTCAAGCAACTGTTGGACAAGCACATGGAATTGAATTGAATTTATTGTCACGTGTACCAAGGCACAGTGAAACACTTGCGAGCAACACAGGCAGATCACAGAGTGAAGTAGCAGAGATAGTAAATAACAGGTAAACAGTGGCAAAAACAAAAACACAGGTACAGGCGAATGTTAAGAGTTTGTGAGGCCATTCAGTATTCTAACAACAGGAGGGTAGAAAACATGTGTTTCCAATGTTGATCACGTCTTTTGTTTGCAGTGATTAAAAGTAATCTCGGCTCGGCTTACTGAAATGCTGCTGAGAACAGTCCTGGACTGAGCCCAGGCACCATCTCCAATTGACTGACCTTCCGCGCCCTCTCTCTCTCCCCCTACACTTCCCCTGAAGTTCTACATAGGGGTGTACCCTAAACCCTCCTTCCCCAGATGTCTCCAACATTGTCCTGTACAAGGCAAAGATGAAACCTGTGCATGCGTGTGTGTGCTCTGTTGTCACTAACCCCCCAAAAGATAGCAGTAGCAGCAGGAGTCTTGTTGGGGTCCAGTCCAGCTGCCCCGGAGAGGGGGTGCAGTCAGGTGGTGGGCCGGGGTGGGTACAGGTGGGGAGGGGGGGCGGTGTTGGACAGGGTTGGGGACAGGTTTGATGTTGGACGGGTTTGGGGGGAGGGAGGATGTGGGTGGTGTTGCATGGGGTTAGGGGGCAGGTGGGGGTGGGGGTGAAGAGGGGCAGTGTTGGACGGGGTTGGAGTGCGGAGGTGGGCAATGTTGGACGGGGTTTGGGGAGGGCGGGGTGGGGAGGGCAAGGGGGCGGTGTTGGACGGGGATATGGGGCGGGTGGGCGTGGGCGATTTGAACAGAGTTGGGGTAAGGGGGCATGTTGGACAGGGTTGGAGTGTGAAGGTGGGGGATGGGGCGATGTTGGATGGGGTTGCGGGGACGGGGAGTGATGTTGGACGGGGTTAGAGGGTCTGCAGGAATGGGGGAGGGTGTGGTATTCAGTGGCAGGGGCTGTGTTGGATGGGTTTGGGGGCAAACGAGAGGACAGTGTTGGACAGGGTTGGGGCGGATGGGGTGCGGTATTGGGGACGGGCGGGCGCTCACGCGTGGTGTGCTGCTACCTAGTCTCCTGAACAGGTAGCGGAGTTAACAGAAAACTCTGAGCCCCAGAGAGAAGGATTTGAATCAGTTAACCGAATAATCAAGTATTTGAATGAAATAGTATCTGCCCATCTCATTCAGATAATTGAGGTTCCTTTGTAAATGCTTAGCACAACATCATAGGCCGAAGGGCCTGTACTGTGCTGTACTGTTCTATGTTCTATGAAGGAATGGAGGGCATTCTGGCTACATTTGCAGATAGGTAGGTAGAGGGACAGGGAGTATTGAGGAGGCAGAGGCTGTAGAAGGAGTTGGACAGGTTAGGAAAGTGAGCAAAGAAGTGGCGGATGGAATACAATGTGGGAAAGTGTGAGGTCTTTCACTTTGGTAGGAAGAATTGAAGCATGGACTACTTTCTAAATGGGGAGAAAATTCAGAAGTCTGAAGTGCAAAGAGATATGGGAGTTCTAGTTCAGGATCCTCTCAATGTAAACTTGCAGGTTGAATTAGTAGTTAGGAAGGCAAATGTAATGTTGCCATTTATTTTGAGAGGACTTGAATATAACAGCAGGGATGTACTATTGAGGCTCTATAAGGTTCTGTCAGATCACATTTGGAGTATTGCATGCAGGTTTGGGCCCTATATCTCACGAAGGATGTACTGGCCCTGGAGCGTGTTCAGAGGATATTTGTGACAATGATGCCAGGAATGAAATCTTCACATATGAGTAACGTTTGAGGACTCTGGGTTTATACTCGGAGTTTAGAAGGATGAGGAGGATAATTGAAACATACAGAATACTAAATGGCCTGGACAGAATAGATATTGGGAAGATGTTTCCATTGGTAGGATGGACTAGGACCCGAGGGCATAGCCTTAGAGTAAAGGGAAGACTTTTTAGAACAGAGATATGGAGAAACGTCTTCAGCCAGAGAGTGGTCAGTCTATGGAATTCACTGCCACAGAAGACTGTGGAGGCCAGGTCATTGAGTATATTTAAAACTGAGTTAGATAGGTTCTTGAGTATCAAGGGTTTTGGGGAGAAAGTGGGAGAATGGAATTGAGAAACTTATCATCCATGATTGAATAGTGTAGCAGACTCAATGGGCTGAATGGCCTAATTTCTGCTGCTATGTTTTATGGTCTAACAGTGTTGTTGGGACAATGACACAGCCCTGCTTGACACCAGTCTGAATGAGGAATGGGTCAGTGGTGGAACCTTTTGTCATTACCGTGACTTCCATATTGTCATGGAGCAGGTGAAGGATAGTGACTGTCTTCATTGTACAATCATTGTACAGTTATGTCCCTTGTGCCCCTCCATGGCCGGAAGCCACACTGCGATTATGGGAGGGGTTCCTCAGCCAGAGGGAGGACACGTTTGAGGAGGACCTTGGCGATGACTTTTCCCATGGCTGACAGCAGTGAGACTTGTTCCCTTTTTTGAAAATACTCATGATTGTGACAAATTGGGGCTTTCCTGGTACGTTCCCCCCCTTCCAGATAAGGCAGACAAGGGCATGTAGCTGCAGCAGGAGCTCCTTGCCTCTGCACTTCAATGCCTCAGCAGGGATCCCATCTGGTCCAGCAACCTATTGTTCTTAAGCTGGTGGATGGCCTTCTCTACTTTGTTCAAGGCTGGGGTGTTGCTTAGAGCATGGTGTGTAGCGTGCTGCGGGATACGGTCAAGGACACTTGGATCGTTAACAGAGCCCTGGGTGAGGAGGTCTCTGAAGCGCTCCCACAGCCTTTTTCGATGGCTTCTTTACCTTTAATAAGAGTCACTCCCTCCTTGGCCAGCAGTGTTGTGGTGCCTTGGGTGTTTGGTCAGTATGTGATCTTGATAGCACAAAAGAAACCATGCATGTCAAGGTTGACAGCCATTCATTCGACCTTCAGTGCTTTCTCCACCCACCACCTGTTCTTTATGTCACGGGTTTGTTTTTGTACCTCTGCCTTCAGTTGCCTGTAGACCTGCCTTTTCTCTTCTGAGTGCGGTTATTGTTTTACACTCAGGAATGCCATGCACTTCTGGCTTAATAGTTCTTGGATCTCCTGATCATTCTCATCAAACCAGTCTTGGTACTTCCTGGTTAAGTGACTAACCAAGTTTTGCAGGCATTGATGATGGTGGTCTTAAGGGCAGACCAGAGGCTGTTGGGATCCCGTGACTGGGTGTCACTGAGGGTCACTAGGTTTGTTGAGAGTAGTTGGTTGTATGAAGCCATTTTTTTCTGGGTGGCTCAGAGTTGAACGTTTTTGTGGCACTGTGGCTCAGATCAGGTGATGGTCTGTCCAGCGGTAGTTGACTCCTGTCATGATGCATGGTTTTAATGGATTTCCAATCCCTCGCTCTGACAATGATGTAGTTAAGAGGTGCCAGTGTTTGGAGCATGAGTGCAGCCACGTTGTCTTTTATTTGTCCCTTTGGGAGAACAATGAGATGGTGATGAAGGGGTTGTGTTCATGGCATTTGGTCAGGAGAAGGGTGCTGTTGGAAGTTTTGCATCCATACTCCTTCTTTCCCAATTACATCATCCCAAAGGGATTCATGCAGATAGATTGGTCCAAATGTGATGGGTAAAGGGCCTCTTCTGGGCTCTATGATTCTATGTGCACACGAGTAAGGAAAGCTGAACTTGTACAAGACATTGTACAAGGAAAGGATATGTAAGTTTACTCAAGGGCAAAGGAAGAAATGTATCCATGAAGCCAGAGGAAGGAAGTGAGTACTTAATGAGTACTTTGCTTTGGTATTCACTAAGGAGAAGGACCTGGATGATGGTAAGGTTAGGGAGGGGTATGTTGATATTCCAGGGTGTGTCACTATTAAGAAAGATGATGTGTTGGGTGTCTTGAAATTTTTTTTCATTCATAGGACAAGGGTGTCACTGGCTAGGCCAGCATTTATTGGCTATCTCTAATTTTCCAGTGGACAGTTCAAAGTCAACCACATTTCTCTGGGTCTGGGGTCATATGTAAGTCAGACCACATGAGGATGGCAGTTTCCTTCCCTAAAGGACATTAGTGACCCAGATGCATTTTTCCCTACAATTGACAACAGATTCATGGTTATCATTAGACCTTTATTTCTATATTTTTATTGAATTCAAATTCCACCACCTGCCGTGACAGGATGCAAACTCAGGTCCTTCAGGAAGGGCTGATGCCCGAAACGTCGATTCTCCTGCTCCTTGGATGCTGCCTGACCTGCTGCGCTTTTCCAGCAACACATTTTCAGCTCTGATTTGAAGCATCTGCAGTCCTCACTTTCTCCTTGATGAGCCTTACATCATTGATAGGAAAATTATTGAAGTAGATTCTTAAGAGATAGGATTTACTTGCATTTGGAAAATAATGGATTTATTCGGGATAGTCCACATGGCTGTGTGCAAGAGAAGTCTTCCAAATTTGATTTGAGTTTTTTGAGGATGTGACGAAGAGGATTGATGAGTATAGGACAGTAGCTCTAAAACATTTGAAAGTCAGTCATGGTAAGCTGGTCCAGAGATTATGACACATGGGAGTTTGTAAACTGGATACAAAATTGGCTTGGACAAAGAAGACAGAAGGTAGTTGTCGAGGGGTGTTTTTCTGACTGGAAGATCTGTGACCAATGAATGACGTGGAGGTGCCAGTCTGGGTGGACTAAGTCAAAAATCACACAACACCAGGTTATAGTCCAACAAGGTTATTTGAAATCACATGCTTTTGGAGTGACACTCCATCAGGTGCAGAAAGGGCACGCTGGCACAGAGTTTATAAGCACAGATCGAGGGATCATACAATTGGTGCAAGTATAGTGAACAATCCTAAAATGGCTGATGGAGAAATCTGTTAGAAAAGAGATACAAGTTTTGATTAATCAAGATGCGAATCCAGAATCCTGTTTCAAGTCACTGCCTGTAATAATTAAAGGTTGTCTGCCTAACTTTCCAAACTTCAATCAAGCAGAGATACAAAAGGTGACATCTCAGGTCAGATACTGACTGTAGACATTGTAAGTGTGAGACCTTGTTCAGGGAAAGTTAGGCAGATGCTGATAAAACCTTTCATTTAGGGCAGCATGATGGCACAGTGGTTAGCACTGCTGCCTCACAGCATCAGGGACCTGGGTTCAATTCTAGCCTTGGGCAACTGCCTGGGTTGAGCTTACACATTGTCCCCATGTCTGCATGGGTTTCCTCCCACAGTCCAAAGATGTTAGGTGAATTGGCTATGATAAATTGCCCATAGTGTTCTGGTCAGTTAGACTCGAAATGTCAGCTCTTTTCTCTCCTTACAGATGCTGCCAGACCTGCTGAGATTTTTCCAACATTTTCTCTTCTGGTTTCAGATTCCAGTATCTGCAATAATTTGCTTTTATCCAGTGTTCTGGGATGTGTAGTTCGGTGCATTAGTCAGGGGAAATGGAAAATAATAGGGTGGGTAAATGGGTCTGGGTGGGATACTCTTTGGAGGATCAGTGTGGACTTGGGCCAAATGGCCTGTTACCACACAAGGGGAAAGTGAGGACTGCAGATGCTGGAGATCAGAGCTGAAAAATGTGTTGCTGGAAAAGCGCAACAGGTCAGGCAGCATCCAAGGAACAGGAGAATCGACGTTTCGGGCATGAGCCCTTCTTCAGGAATGAGGAGAGTGTGCCAAGCAGGCTAAGATAAAAGGTAGGGAGGAGGGACTTGGGGGAGGGGCGTTGGAAATGCGATAGGTGGAAGGAGGTCAAGGTGAGGGTGATCGGCCGGAGTGGGAGTGGGGGCAGAGAGGTCAGGAAGAAGACTGCAGGTTAGGAAGGTGGTGCTGAGTTCGAGGGTTGGGACTGAGACAAGGTGGAAATGAGGAAACTGGAGAAATCTAAGTTCATCCCTTGTGGTTGGAGGGTTCCTAGGTGGAAGATGAGGAGCTCTTCCTCCAACCGTCATGTTGCTATGGTCTGGCAATGGAGGAGTCCAAGGACCTGCATGTCCTTGGTGGAGTGGGAGGGGGAGTTGAAGTGTTGAGCCACGGGGTGACAGTGACTTGAAACAGATTCTGAATTTGCATCCCAATCAATCAAAACTTGCATTGCCTTTCTAATGGAATTGTCCATCATCCATTTTAGATTTGTTCACTGCATGTACACCAATTGTACAATCCTTTGATCTCTCTGCCTATAAACTCTGGGTTGGTATGCCGTCTCTCACTGCACCTGACAAAACAGTGTCATCCTGAAAGCTTTGATTTCAAATTAACCTTTGTAACCTGGTATCATGTGACTTTTGACTGTGACCAGTGATCTACAAGAATCAATACTGGGACCTCTAATGTTTATAATCTTTAAAAATGATGAAAATATTGTAGGTGGTCTGATTAGTAAATTTGCAGACAACTCAAAAATTGGAGGAGTTGTGGATAGTGAGGAAAGCTGACAAAGGATATAACAGGATATAAATCAGTTGGTAAGTTGGATGGAGAAACAGCAGATGGAGTTTAAGCTGAACAGGGGTGAGAAAATGCATTTTGAGACATCAAATGCAACAGTAAAATATACAGTACATGGCAGGACCCTTAGGAACTTTGATTGTACAGAGGGATCTTGGGGTGCAAGGCCATAGCTGCCTGAAAGTGGCAACACAAGTGGATAAGATGGTTAAGGTGTATGGCATTCTTACCTTCACAGTCTGAGCACGGAGTATAAATGTTGTCATGTTGCAGCTGGAGGAAAACGTTAGTTAGGCAACTTGGAGAGTAATAGGTGCAGTTCTTTGGACAGGGTGCAGAAGGGACTTACCAGGATTTTGCCTGTATTGGAGTGTATTAGCTGTGAGGTTGAACAAACTTGGACTGTTTGTGCTAGAGTGTCAGAGATTGAGGGGTGACTTGATAGAAGTATATAAAATTATAAGGGGCATGCTAAAGATGGATAATTAGGGGTCTTTGTCACAGGGTGGACATGTCAAATATGAGGAGGCATTCTTTTATAGAGGGTGTTTGGTGCCTAGTAAGTGTTGTCAGGGGAGGTGATAAAAGCAGATATGATAGCAATATTTAAGAAGCATTCTGACATGAACAGGAATAGTTTGTTGATGGATGGGATTAGTTTTGAATGGCATTATGATCAGCACAGCCATTGTGGACCAAAGGACTTGTTCTTGTACTGAACTGTTCTTTGTTCCATTAGATTTCAGCTTGACTATTGTGTACAATTCGAAGGGCCACATTCTCAGAAAGAAGCAAAAGATTGACAAAGAGGTTTGTACTCTGAACTGCTGTGCTCTTCCAGCACCACTAATCCAGGATTTGGCTCATCATGCCTGCCCTAACTCTCCCAATGAGCATTTCACTTAGTGCAATCTTTAGCCTTCTCCTTATGATCCTGAAGTTCAGACTTAAAATTATTTGTGACAAAAAATTTGCCTCATGTCTTTTGCATTTTATTATTTCAAATCTGCACACCCTCATTCTTTAATTTGTTCCCATCTATTTTAATTCTATGTTTCTTTAGAATAAATTGCTAGAGAAATCCTGATAGTCTACTATTTGTGGCTTACTGTGTCTTCAGCAGTGAAAACGGAATCAAAACACTTGGTCAAAGTGTCTGTTATTTCCTTGTTTCACTCATACTCGTCTCATCTTTCAAGAGTCAAATGTTTCCTTCAGCTGCTCTTCCTTCTGTTTTCCCCCTTTTTTTAAGTCATTGTTTGCTAGTTTCTAAATGTTCCCAAGTTACTGGCCTAACACTTTGTTCTTTTGTTTCAAATTGATTATTGTTGGTCATTACAGAATCCCTGTGTGGAAACCTTCAGCCCCCAACAAGTCCACACCGACCCTCCTAAGAGTAACCCAACAAGAACCATCCCCCCATCTCTATATTTACCCCTGACTAATACAGCTAACCTACACATTCCTGAACACTATGGGCAATTTAGCATGACCAATACACCTAACCTGCACATCTTTGGACTGTGGGAGGAAACCAGAGCACCTGAAGGAAACCCACACAGACATGGGGACAGTATGCAATATAGGCAGTCAACCTGAGTCCCTGGTGCTGTAAGGCAGCAGTGCTAACCACTGAGCCACCATGCCACCTCTCTGACTTATTAGTTATTGGTTAGAGCCACAACTGGGAAGAGACAATACATTGGGCTTTCTTCAGGCTTGAGACGTTTTTCCAGCTAACCACTGAGCCGCCGTTGGCCAGGAAAGATTCACTGTTCCTCCAGGAATTTTTGTTGTCAATCGGTAAATGTTTAGTGCATTAGACTGTCTCCTTAAATGTCTGCCACTGCCATTTGTATGCTGTGTACCTTCCTATCACACCGATTCTATCATTACCTGTACTGTTAATCCTACACTATTGGTGTCCTAGCTCTAGAGCTTTCTAAATCTCATTAAAACTACTTAAAATTCTCTTAACAGCAGTTATTTTATTCACCAAGACAGTTGACTTTGCACAGTTCAGTTGAAGCTCCTTGTAATGGTAGCAGTGCTCCTCTTATGCTAGCAGTGGTGTCAGTGCCCAATGATTTGAGATGAGTCTTGCATTCAACTTTTGATTTTATTTGTCGATTTCCTTTTGGTTTTAAAAAACATAGCCACAAGTTGCTTGTACTTACCCAGCAGAACATCATTCTTAGCCCTATCCATATTACTGATACACAAACATACAACAATGGGATCCTTAACTCTGGTTCAGTTTTGGGCACTACACGGTTAGAAAGAATGTAAAGACATTTAAAGCAAGGCTCCCTCTAAATTCCACTGCCATTCCAATGCACTGACTTCCAGTTTTGGAGGTGTGTGCTGTGCACGCATCCAAACAAACAGTATGAGGGAGTGTTTGTTAACAATGGGTTTAAGAGGAATTAATATGCAAAAACATTCATGCAAACAATTCCAAGAATGAGAAATTTGATTCATGTAGAAAGATTGGGATTATTCTCCTGAAAGATAATAGTGGGAGGAAATTTAATAGAGGGCCTGTAGAGTAGGGAGATCTTATTCCCACTTTGGAAGGGTCAAGAACCAGAGAGCACAGATTGACAAAAGTGTGACAAAAGTAGCAATGCTGACATGAGAAAATGTGTTTTCATGCAGTGTGTTTAGGGAGCAGATTCAATCAAGGCATTCAGGGGGAAATCTATTATTTCTACACTACTTCAAGAGAAGGCAGTAGTGCTACATGGACTGCCAACAGACAGACAGAATCAGGACTCCATCCCATTTCCAGATTTTATGAAACCATTGGAGGGGTCAAAAGTTGGAAAAACGTATTCAAAAAGCAGAGGAGATCCTTGGCTGTCTTAAATTTCTTACTTTTATATTCATTTTTTATTAACCTTCATGCAACACTGGTTTAAAGCCGTGTTAGGCTGGAGTGTCATGAGTGTGGTACTGGAAAAGCACAGCAGGTCAGGCAGCATCCGAGGAGCAGGAGAATCTACATTACGGGCAAGAGCCCTTTAAAGTCAGGGTATGACACTTGGAAAGCCCCACTCTACCAGAAGACTGGAAGGAATAATCTAGCTATGTGGAGACAGCTGAGGAGTTGGGCTGTATTCAACAAACACAGTGGAGAAGGCTATGAACACTTATGAATTGTTTTGATGAGTTTATCCTCATTTACCCCAGGAGGTCACAGATGTCAACTGATTTCTCTCCACAGGTTCTGCCAGGTCCACAGAATTTCTAGCAACTTCTGTCTTTGTTTCAGATTTCTAGCACCACATTTCTTTTTTAATCCAGAAAGGGATATCTGACTTGTTCACCCTTTAGTCACTTCTCTCTTCATTTCCAAAAGGAGATGTTTCTTGCTCTACAAATGCTGCAAGACCTACTGAGTTTCTCCAATATTTTCCAATTTAATCCAAAGGAAGTTGGATAAAGGTCTGAAGAATGGAAGGAGGAGGATAACTGGATGACTCATTCATAGCCAAAGCTGTACAGGACTTTGGTTAGGCCACATTTGGAGTACTGTGTGCAGTTCTGGTCGCCTCACTTTAGGAAAGATGTGGAAGCTTTGGAGAGGGTGCAGAGAAGATTTACCAGGATGTTGCCTGGAATGGAGAGTAGGTCGTACGAGGATAGGTTGAGAGTTCTCGGCCTTTTCTCGTTGGAACGGCGAAGGATGAGGGGTGACTTGATAGAGGTTTATAAGATGATCAGAGGAATAGATAGACAGTCAGAAACTTTTTCCCCGGGTACAACAGAGTGTTACAAGGGGACATAAATTTAAGGTGAAGGGTGGAAGGTATAGGGGAGATGTCAGGGGTGGGTTCTTCACCCAGAGAGTGGTGGGGGCATGGAATGCGCTGCCCGTGGGAGTGGTAGAGTCAGATTCATTGGCGACCTTTAAGCGGCATTTGGATAGGTACATGGATGGGTGCTTAATCTAGGATAGAAGTTCGGCACAACATCGTGGGCCGAAGGGCCTGTTCTGTGCTGTATTGTTCTATGTTCTATGGCAGAACTGCTTGCTCCTGTGCTCTACAATTAAACTCCACAATTTAAATAGAAATCTACAAATCTACAACGTTCCAGCATTGTATGGGTGTGACAATACGTTGGCCAATTACCAAGTTCCACAACGACTAGGATTGAGCTAAACATGATTAGCCATGGATTTGGGGAAGGCAAAAGTATGAGAATATCTGGTTAAATCTGCACTTTATCATAACAGGAACGGTTTATGGAAACTGAAATTATATTTCCTTAAAATAAACTGGACTTTGGAGTAAAGTATTAGTGGGGTTAAGGGTTAAACGTTTAAACGAAAGCCAAAACTAAAATTTAGATTTCTAAGTACCACTAGAAAAAAATCTTCAAAACTTCATCACATTAACAAGATAGCTGCATTTTCAGCAAGATACCTTTCTTAACTGTGATAACAAAAAATAGTGGAACTTTAGTGTAGGAATCAATTTGGAAGTAATTATTTGATGCTACTCTTAACAGCTATAGGTCTTTTCCTCCAACTCAATGAAAATGCTTTACCTCTCATATCAGTAAAAACAATTTCAGACTCCTCGGAGATCACCGCATCAAAATGAACAGTCAACAGGCAAAACACAGCTACTGTTCAATCACTGACAGGCCTTGTCAGTAAATAACTGACTAATAAGCAGTGGCGTCTTTTCATTTAAACTTTTATTAACAAGTCTGCTGACACATGCACCTCTGGAAAAGATCAGACTCCCCAGCCACTGCTCACTGATCCTTCAACTCCCGCAGACGGCGAATTGCAGACTTCACTGTAACAGCTGAGGTGGTACTGGCAAAGATTAAAAAAAAAGGGAAAAAACAAGAGTTTGTCAGAGTAAAACTGGCAGGGTTATTCCACAAACACACCAGAGCTAGATCACACTTGGCAAAACAAGTTAAGCCAACATATCACAACAGCAAGCAGTGCCAACACAGTTGGTAAAAAGAAACTGCTGTCACTTTTATAATACCCTTCATGATCTTAGAATTTTCCATTGAGATCGAAACAGAAAGCAAGGACTGCAGATCAAGGTTGAAAGTGTCGCGCAGGTCAGGCAGCATCCGAGAAGGAGAGTTGATGTTTTGGGAACAAGTAGTGTGGGGAGGGGGCCTCTTCTATCATCAAATCCTAGCCACTGACGCTTGGAGGAAGAACGCTTCATCTTCTGCCACAATATATGCTCAGGAAGAATCCAGACAGACCATAAGATACAAAAACAGAATTAGGCCATTCAATGATGGCTAATATGGTTCTCACCCCATTCTCCTGCTTTCTTCCTGTAACCTTTAATCCCCCTACAAATCACGAATATATCTGTCTCAGGTCTTAAATACAATCACAACTTGGCCTCCACAGCCTTCTGCAGCAATGAGGTCCACAGATTCACCACATTCTGGCAGAAGAAATTCCTCCTCATCACAGCTCTAAAGGGTTGTCCCTTAACCTGAAGGCTGTGCCCCAAGTCCTAGTGTCTTCAGCTAATGGAAACATGGTAACTATTCAGCCTGGAGCCCAGTTACAAGTGGAGTTCTGCAGGGATCAGTTCTGGGTCCTCTGCTGTTTGTGGCAGAGTCAGAATCATTGGCGACCTTTAAGCGGCAATTGGATAGGTACTTAAGCTAGGACAAATATTTGGCACATCATTGTGGGCCGAAGGGCCTGTTCTGTGCTGTATTGTTCTATGTTCTATGTACATCTATGTCCACTCTTTCCAGGCCTCTCAATATCTTGCAAGTTTCAACCAGATGCCACACCCACCCTTCTAAATCCCATTGAGGAAACCTAGTGTCCTCAACTGCTGCTCAAAATGATAAGCCTTTCATTCCTGGGCTCATTCTTATAAACCTCCTTGAACACCAGCACATCCTTTCTTAGACATAAGCCACTGGGCCCAAAGCTGTTCACACTTTTCCAAATGCAGTCTGACCACAACCTTACACAGCCTCAAGAGTACCTCCCTGCTTTTGTTTTCTCGCCCTCTTGAATGCCAACATTTATTTTGTTCTTGGTGCTTAAGAAGGCAAATGCAATGATCAGATCATTTGAAACAAAGCAAAAAATTGCAGATGCTGGAAATCTTAAATAAGAACAAAGTTCCAGAAACATTCAGGTGCAGTAGCATCTACTGAGACAGAGAGAGACAGAGAGAGAGAGAGAGAGAGAGAGAGAGAGATGATGCAAGAATGCCCAAAGAGACATGTTAATTGCTCAAATCTGGCACTCCCTTGCCAAGTAACATTGGAGCCACACAAGTGCCAGACAATAACCATCTCCAATAAAAGATCATTTAACCCTTGCCCTTGATATTCAATGGTATTATTATTACTCAATCCCACATTTAACTGAGAAGGAATTGAACTGGTCCAGCCAAATACAGGAAGGCACTGGCATGGAGGAAACATAATACAGAGGAACCTCACTTATGTGACATTCGATTATCCCAATATTGGATTATCTGGCAAGATCCTGATGCTTGGTGAAACTATGATATTCGACATTCGATTATCCAGAATTCCATTAACCAAATGAAATACCCCCTGCCCATGACCTTCGGATAATCAAAGAATCCAAAATCTGATGGTATAATTGCTGAGGACCAAGATGGATTTGGCGGTATTTGAATTGAAAAAAAATTCCAAAATTCGAAATCTAATAATGACAACATAACCATTGATAATTGTAAGGCAGTCTGGTTCACTAATTTAAAAATCACACAAAACCAGGTTATAGTCCAACAGGTTTAATTGGAAGCACACTAGCTTTCGGAGCGATGCTCCTTCATCAGGTGATTGTGGAGGGCTCGATCGTAACACAGAATTTATAGCAAAAATTTACTGTGATGTAACTGAAATTATACATTGAAAAATTGATTGTCTATTAAGCCTTTCATCTGTTAGAATACAGTGATAGTTTCACTTCTTTCATATGTAAATCACAAAACCTTTTTTAAAAAAAAAGGTTGCATTCTCGGGTTAGCTGTTAACAATGGTGATAGTTAGACAATATGTTGAAGGTGTTAGCCCCCTGTGTTCTCTGTCTATGACCTGATGTTTAGATTGTTATCTCACTTTTTAGATTAGAATCAGAGTGTTACATAAATTCAAGCAGTTTTTGAGCTCAGAGTTCTACATGAATGTATGCAGTTTTTGAGCAAAGTGCAATGTAACTTTGCAAGTACAAATTCACCACACAAAGTGTGTGTGTGGTGAGTGCAGAGTGTCTTAAGTCTGTGAGAGGGTGCTTGTGAGTGTGGAAGTGTGTGTAGGTGCCCTGGACTTTCAGCCTCGGACCTTCGGGTGACCATCCTCCAAGGTGGACTTCGGGACAGGCAGCAGAGGAAAGTGGCCGAGCAGAGGCTGATAGCTAAGTTTGGTACCCATAGGGAGAGCCTCAACCGGGACCTTGGGTTCATGTCACATTACAGGTGATCACCATTGCACTACACACACAGACACCCACACACACCCTTATAGACACACACACTCCCACATGCACCCCCTCACAGACTTAAGACACTCCACACACACACAGTGGTGAATTTGTACTTGCAGAGTTACATTGCATTTTGCTCAAAAACTGCATACATTCATGTAGAACTCTGAGCTCAAAAACTGCATGAATTTATGTAAAACTCTTATCTCACTTTTTAGATTAGAATCAATCTAAACATCAGGTCATAGACAGAACACAGGGGGCTAACACCTTCAACATATTGTCTAGCTATCACCATTGTTAACAGCTAACCAGAGAATGCAACTTTTAAAAAAGGGTTTTGTGATTTACACATGAAAGAAGTGAAACTATCACTGCATTCTAACAGATGAATGGCTTAATAGACAATCAATTTTTTCAATGTATAATTTCAGTTACATCACACTGAAAATTTTTGCTATAAATTCTGTGTTACAATCGAGCCCTCCACAATCACCCCATGAAGGAGCGTCGCTCCAAAAGCTAGTGTGCTTCCAGTTAAACCTGTTGGACTATAACCTGGTGTTGTGTGATTTTTAACTTTGTACATCCCAGTCCAACACCGGCATCTCCAAATCATGGTTCACTAATATCCTTTAGGGCAGGAAATCTGCTCTCCTTACCTAGTCTGACCAAATCTGTGCTATTAGGGAAAAGAAATAATACTGACCTAGCTAGTGACATCTATTCCAATGAACGAATTTTTATAAGTGTAGACAAGCAGGCCAGGGAGTGGAATTCCATAGCAAGTAACGCCCTCCTCAAAGTCTCTCTAATAGTACTGTAGGTATTCTTGAACCACTGTAGTCTTTGGGGTCACCATCACCATCATCTTCCCCAGGCCAATAAATGCTAGACCAGCTAAGTTTTTAAAATAAATCCATTCACAGGATGTGGATGTCACTGGCAGGGCAAGCATTTATTCCCCAGCACTAACTAACCAGAGGGCAGTTAAAGGGCAACCACATTGCTGTAGATCTGGAGTCACATGTAAGCCAGACCTGATAAGAACAGCAGTTTCCTGTGCTAAAAAGAACACCAGTGAACTAGATGCATTTTTACAACAACCGACAATGGATTCACGGTCATCATTCGACTCTTAATTCCAAATTTTTATTCAATTCAAATTTTACCATTTGCCATGGCAGGATTTGAACCTAGGTCACTGGATAAATAGTCTAGTGTTAATACAACTAGGTCATCGCCTAAGTCCCAATTCTCCACCGTTTGTGCACAACACTGCTTCCAATCCCAACCAAACCCAGTGCCCCACCTTCCAACCGGTCCCAGTGAGAACTGTTCACTTACTTGTAGGCCCAAGCCCCGCCGGCTACTGTTTTCATACAGGATCCACAATGCCAGATGCCAACAGCCCTCCTCTTCATCTTTGTCTGAAGAAGCAAGACAGGGGTCAATCAGAACTGGAATATCATACAATCGAGCTCAAAAGCACAGAGTCATTCAGCATGGAACCAGACCATTTGTTCCACGCTAATTATGTTCCCTAACTAAACTAGTCCCATTTGCCTACATATGCCCCACATTCCTGCAAACCTTTGTTATTCATGTAAGTATAATTTAAAATGTTGTCACTGTATCTGCATCCACTATACCCTCTGGCAATTCATTCCACATACAAATAACAGTGTAAAAAGGCTGCCCCTTATGAACTTTTTAAAACTTTCTCCTCTCACCTTAAAAATATGCCGCACGTCTGACACCTCACTCCCCTTCCTGGACCCCTCCATCTCCATTAATGACGGCCGACTTGACACTGACTTTTTTTTTTAAACAAACCCACCGACTCCCGCATTTACCTGGATTCCACCCCTTCCCATCCTATCGCCTGCAAAAATATCATCCCATATTCCCAATTCCTCCGCCATATCTGCTCCCAGGAGGACCAGTTCAACCACAGAACACACCAATGACCTCCTTCTTTAGGGACCGCAATTTACCTTGGTTAAAGGTGCCCCCAAATGCATCTCGTCCACATTCCGCCCTCAAACCCCACCCCTCCAACCATAACAAGGACAGAACCTCCCTGATGCTCACCTTCCACCCTTTGCATAATCCACATCATCCAATGACATTTCCGCCACTTCCAAACAGACCCCACCACTAGGGATATATTTCCCATCCCACCCATTTCCGCAAAGACCATTCCCTCAGTGACTATCTAGTCAGGCCCACGCCACACAACAACCCACCCTTCCTTGCCACCACAAGAATTGCAAAACCTGTGTCCACACCTCCTCCGTCACCTCCATCCAAGGCCCTAAATGAGCCTTCCACATCCAAAGTTTCACCTGCACATCCACCAATGTCATTTATTGTATCCATTACTCCAAATGCGATCTCCTCTACATTGGGGAGACTGGACACCTCCTAGTGGTCCGGGACACACGGACCAATCAACCCCAGCGCCCCGTGGCCCAACATTTCAACTCCCCCTCCCACTCTGCCGAGGACACGAAGGTCCTGGGCCTCCACCGTCACTCCCTCACCACCCGACGCTTGGAGGAAGAACGCCTCATCGTCCGCCTCAGAACACTTCAACCCCATGGCATCAATGTAGATTTCACCAGTTTCCTCATTTCCCCTTCCCCCTCCCCACAACTCACCCCAGCTCCAACCTTCCAGCTCAGCACCGTCCCCATGACCTGTCTATCTTCCTTTCCACCTATCCACTCCACCCTCCTCTCTGACCAATCACCTCTACCCCCCACCCATTGTACTCTATGCTACTTTCTCCCCACCCTCCTCTCATTTATCTCTCCACCCTGCAGGCACTCTGCCTCTACTCTTGATGAAGGGCTTTTGCCCGAAACGTCGATTTTCCTGCTCCTCGGATGCTGCCTGGCCTGCTGTGCTTTTCCAACACCACTCTAACCTAGACTCTGATTTCCAGCATCTGCAGTACTTGTTTCTACCTAGTTGATTTTAACCCTCTGGGTGAAGAAGTTCCTTTGCAGTTCAGTTCTAAACCTGCTTCCTCTAATCTTGAGGCCATGCCCTCTTGTCCTAGTTTCACCTACCTGTGGAAACATTCTATTTTATTGACTCCCTTCATAACTTTAAATGTTCCTATAAGATCCTCCCTCATTCTTCTGATTTCCAATGAATATCATCCCAATCTACTCAGCCTCTCCCCATAAGCCAACACCCTCAACTGTGGAATCAACTGAGTGAACCTCCTCTGCACCCCCGCCAGTGCCAGTGCATCCCAATGTACCTATGTTCCTTTGCAAAGTTTCACAGCCCTCTGCACTTTGCTCTGCCACTCATCTTCGTATCATCGACAAAGTTTGACACAGCACGCGTGGTCCCCAACTCCAAATCATCGATATAAATTGTACATAATTGTGGTCCCAACACTGATCACTGAGGCACACCACTTGTCACTGATTGCCAACCAGCACAGTACTCATTTATCCCCACTTTTTGCTTCTTGTCAGTCAACCAGTCCTCTATTCATGCTTATACTCTACCCATAACACCATGCATCCTTATTCTATGATGAGAAAGTGAGAACTGCAGATCAGAGCTGAAAATGTGTTGCTGGAAAAGTGCAGCAGGTCAGGCAGCATCCAAGGAGCAGGAGAATCGACGTTTCGGGCATGAGCCTTTCTTCAGGAAAATGATGAAGGGCTGATACCCAAAACGCGATTCTCCTGCTCCGTGGAGGCTGCCTGACGTACTACACTTTTCCAGCAACACATTTTCAGCAGCATCCTTATTCTATGAAACAGCTTAATATGCAGCACAGCAATGGGGGGGGGGGGGGGAGGGAATGGGGAGATTGGGGGGGGAGGGAGAGAATGGGGATGGGGGGGGAGGGAGGGAATGGGGATGGGGGGGGAGGGAGGGAATGGGGATGGGGGGGGAGGGAGGGAATGGGGATGGGGGGGGGGAATGGGGATGGGGGAGGGAGGGAATGGGGATGGGGGGGGGGAGGGAATGGGGATGGGGGGGGAGGGAATGGGGATGGGGGGGGAGGGAATGGGGATGGGGGGGGAGGGAATGGGGATGGGGGGGAATGGGGGGGAGGGAGGGGATGGGGGGGGAGGGGAGGGAATGGGGATGGGAGGGGAGGGGGGGGGGGGAGAGGAGGGGGGGGGGGGGAGGGGAGGGGAGGGGGGGGAGGGGGGGGGAGGGGAGGGAATGGGGGGGAGGGGAGGGGGGGGGAGGGGAGGGGGGGGAGGGGAGGGAATGGGGATGTGGGGGGAAATGGGGATGGGGGGGGAAATGGGGATGGGGGGGGAAATGGGGATGGGGGGGGAAATGGGGATGGGGGGGAATGGGGATGGGGGGGAATGGGGATGGGGGGGAATGGGGATGGGGGGGGGGAGGGAATGGGGATGGGGGGGGGGAGGGAATGGGGATGGGGGGGGGGAGGGAATGGGGATGGGGGGGGGGAGGAGGGAATGGGGATGGGGGGGGGGGGGAGGGAATGGGGATGGGGGGGGGGAGGGAATGGGGATGGGGGGGGGAGGGAATGGGGATGGGGGGGGGAGGGAATGGGGATGGGGGGGGGGAGGGAATGGGGATGGGGGGGGGGGGGGGAGGGAATGGGGATGGGGGGGGGGGGAGGGAATGGGGATGGGGGGGGGGAGGGAATGGGGATGGGGGGGGGAGGGAATGGGGATGGGGGGGGGGAGGGAATGGGGATGGGGGGGGGAGGGAATGGGGATGGGGGGGGGAGGGAATGGGGATGGGGGGGAGGGAATGGGGATGGGGGGGGGGGAGGGAATGGGGATGGGGGGGAGGGAATGGGGATGGGGGGGGGGGAGGGAATGGGGATGGGGGGGGGGAGGGAATGGGGATGGGGGGGGGGGAGGGAATGGGGATGGGGGGGGAGGGGAGTGAGAGAGATTGGGTGGGGTGAGGGAGGAGATGGTGTGTGTGTGTGTGGGGGGGGGGGGGAATGACCGGGCGTCACTGGGGCTCCCTCCCCCCGGACCCGGCCCCGGACCCGGACCTTGCCGCAGAACGAGCAGGTGTACTTGGCGTGTTGGCTGATCTCGATCTTCTTCACCATCTTGCGGAGGGACGCTCCGTACCGGGTCCCGTACTTGCCCACGATGCCCACCTTCTTGGTCCGCTTGGCCTGGAAGATAAACACCGCGGATCAGAGCACAGCCCCGGAGCCCGCGCTAGGCCCCAGATCCTCCCCACACCCTGACCCCTTCACTCCATAACCAACTCCCCGATTAGCGGGAGGTGTAAGGCGGGCCCCCGGGAGCTGTGCGGCAGCCGATGGTTCCCGGGGAGTCCGGATGGAGGCGGATTGCGGCCCGGGCCCGGGATCTACTGCCAGAGACACTCACCATCTTGAGAGCAGAGAGGGCGGGACCTAGTGCGCAGGCGCTATAAGGGCCGGACCACGCATGCGCAAACTGCTCCCCGGGATTTAAAGGTGCAGGGTCCCCACGTCTTAAAGAGAGTTAAAAATCACCCAACACCAGGTTATAGTCCAACAGGTTTAATTGGAAGCACTAGCTTTCAGAGCGTCGCTCCTTCATCAGGTGATAGTGGAGGGCTCGATCGTAGCACAGAATTTATAGCAAAAATTTACAGTGTGATGTAACTGAAATTATACATTGAAAAATTGATTGTCTATTAAGCCTTTCATCTGTTAGAATACAGTGATAGTTTCACTTCTTTCATGTGTAAATCACAAAACCTTTTTTTTAAAGTTGCATTCTCGGGTTACCTGTTAACAATGGTGATAGCTAGACAATATGTTGAAGGTGTTAGCCCCCTGTGTTCTCTGTCTATGCCATGATGTTTAGATTGTTATCTCATTTTTTAGATTAGAATCAGAGTTTTACATAAGTTCATGCAGCTTTTGAGCTCAGAGTTCTACATGAATGTATGCAGTTTTTGAGCAAAGTGCAATGTAACTCTGCAAGTACAAATTCACCACACAAAATATATGTGTGCATGTGGGTCTTTGTCTGTGTGTGTGTCTGTCTGTCTGGGGTGGGGGTTGTGAGTGTGAGAAAGTGTGTGTATGTGTAGTGAGTGCAGAGTGTCTTAAGTCTGTGAGGTGGTGCATGTGTGAGTGTGGGAGTGTGTGTCTATAAGGGTGTGGGTGTCTGTGTGTACATCTGTGTACCTGTGTCCTTGTATATGTGAGAGTCTGTGTGTGAAGGAATGTGTGTGTGTGTATGTAGTGCAATGGTGATCACCTGTAATGTGACATGAACCCAAGGTCCCAGTTGAGGCCCTCCCTATGGGTACCGAACTTAGCTATCAGCCTCTGCTCGGCCACTTTCCTCTGCTGCCTGTCCCGTAGTCCACTTTGGAGGATGGTTACCCGAAGGTCCAAGGCTGAATGTCCTGGACCACTGAAGTGTTCCCCAACTGGGAGGGAACCCTCCTGTCTGTTGATTTTTGTGCGGTGCCCATTCATCCGTTGCTGTTGCCTTTGCTCGGTTTCCCCAATGTACCATGCCTCCGGGCATCCTTGCCTGCAACATATAAGATAGACAACGTTGGCTGAGTCACATGAGTACATGCCAAGTACAAGGTGGGAGGCGATCCCACGCGTAATAGTGGTATCTATGTCCACAATCTGACACGTCTTACAACCTTTCATGGTGGACGCTGCATGGAGTTGTCCTGAGAGCCGGGCAGTTTGCTACGAACAATGATTTGTTTGAGGTTTAGCGGTTGTTTAAAGGCTAGTAGTGGAGGTGTGGGGAAGGTCTTGGTGAGGTGCTCATCCTCATTGATAATGTGTTGCAGGTCACGAGAACATGGCGTAATGTTTCAGCCCCTGGGAAGTACTGAACAACAAAGGGTATCCTGTCAGTTGCAGCACGTGTCTGTCTCCTGAGGAGGTCATTACGGTTCCTTGCTGTGGCAATTCGGAACTGGGGGGTCGACGAGTTGAGAATCGTACCCCGTTCTTGTGAGGGCATCCTTGAGAGTACTTCCAAATCATGTCTTAAAGAGACAGTTAAAAATCACACAACACCAGGTTATAGTCCAACAGGTTTAATTGGAAGCACTAGCTTTCGGAGCGATGCATCATTGCTCCTTCATCAGGTGATTGTCAATGATGCGTCGCTCCGAAAGCTAGTGCTTCCAATTAAACCTGTTGGACTATAACCTGGTGTTGTGTGATTTTTAACTTTGTCCACCCCAGTCCAACACCAGCATCTCCAAATCATAAAGAGACAGTGACAAAGATGTACAACCCTCACCTCCAACTTTCTTCATGATCCTTGGCAGGGCTGCTTCAGTTACTTCTCCACTGTTTGCTGTAATTTGTTCACATTTTGAAGGGACTGGGGTGGACAAAAAGAATGACTGCAGATGCTGGAAACTAGAGTCCAGATTAGAGTGGTGCTGGAAAAGCACAGCAGTTCAGGCAGCATCCGAGGAGCAGGAAAATCGACGTTTTTGGGCAAAAGCTCTTCATGAAGGGCTTTTGCCCGAAACGTTGATTTTACTGCTCCTCGGATGCTGCCTGAACTGCTGTGCTTTTCCAGCATCACTCTAATCTGGATACCAGATTTATAGTCCAACAGGTTTATTTGAAATTGCAAACTTTCAGAACTCCATTCCTTCCACACCTAGTCTAATAATGACCCTGAAATCACTGATAATTGATGCAAAGAACCGCCTCGTTCACTAATGTCCTTCAGAGAAGGAAATCTGCAGAATTTGGAGATCTGAAATAAAAACAGCTGGAGAAGCACATCTGACAGTATGTGGTATTAACACTACACAGTTAATCCAGAAATTCATAGGACATATAACATAGAAAAGTATAGCACAGACCAGGCCCTTTGGCCCACAAATTTGTGCTGAGGATTATTCCTAATGTAAAATAACCTACACACCCCTCAATTCCCTGCTATCTATGTGCATGTCCAGAGTCATTTAAATGTCCCCAATGACTCTGCTTCCACCACCACCGCTGGCAATGCATTCACAACCTAACTCTGATGTCCCATCTATACCTTCCTCCTAATATCTTAAAACTATGACCCCTCATGCCAGTCAGTCCTGCCCTGGGGAAAAGTCTCTGGCTATGCCTCACATTACCTTGTTTACCTCAATCAAGACACCTCTCTTTCTCCTTCTCTCCAGAGAGAAAAGTCCGCTTATTCAACTTCTCTTCATAAGACAAGCTCTCCAGTCCAGGCATATCCTTGTAAACCTTCTTTGCACCCTCTCCAAAGCCTCCGTATCTTTTCTATAATAGGGCAACCAGAACTGGACACAATATTCCAAGTGTGGTCTCACCAGGGTCTTTTGTAGAGCTGTAGCAAAACCTCACAGCTCTTAAACTCGATCCCCCACTGTTAATGAAAGCCAAAACACCAAAAGCTTTCTTAACAACCCTATCCACTTGGGTGGCAACTTTGAGGGATCTATGTACTTGAACACCAAGATCCCTCTGTTCCTCCAAACTGTCAAGAATCCTGTCAGCAATGAAACTCCACCCCACCCCCTTTTACTTCCCTCCCCGTCCTGTCTGAAGCATCTATATTCTGGAACATTTAGTTGCCAATCATCATGCCCTTCCTTCAACCAAGTCTCTGTGATTGCAATAACGTCATACTCCCAGGCACCAAACCAAGCCCTAAGTCTGCCTTACACACTATACTCCTTGCATTAAAGTAGATACATTTCAGGCCACCAGTTCTTTTGCGCTCATCTGCTCTCTGCCTACTCTTCTCTTTATTAATGCTATCTTCATAATTCTTACAGTCTCCAGTCTCCACTTCGCTGCCTACTTGTCTTCTCTTCTGGTTCCCAGTCCCTTGCCACATTAGTTTAAAACCTCCCCAACAGCAGTAGCAAAAACTCCCCCAAGGACATTGGTTCCTTTCTGGTTCAGATGTAGACCATCCATTTTGTAATAGTCCCACCTTCCCCAGAACCAGTCCCAATGTCCAACAAATCTGAACCCCTCCCTCCTACACCATCTCTCAAGCCACGTGTTCATCCTGCCGATTTTTTCATTTCTACCCTGGCTAGCACATGGCACTGGTAATAATCCCGAGATCACTACCTTTGAAGTCCTCCTCTTTAACTTCTCTCCTAGCTCCTTGAATTCTTCTTTCAAGACCTCATCTCGTTTTCTACTTATATCATTGGTGCCAAGGCAACTGGCTGTTTACTCTCCCCTTTTAGAATGTTCTTCAGCTGATCGGTGATATCCCTGACCTGAACACCTGAGAGGCAACATACCATCCGGGAGTCCTGTTTTCGGCCACAGAACCGCCTATCTACTCCCCTCACAATAGAATCCCCAATGACTATGGCCCTACGAGTCGTTTTCCCACCCTTCTGAACAGCAGTGCCCGCCACGATGCCATAATCCTGGCAACTGCTGCCCTCCCCTGGTGAGCCATCTACCCCAACAGTATCCAAAATGGTATACCCGTTTTGGAGGGATATGACCACTGGGGACACCTGCACTGCCTACCTACTCTTTTTCTGCCTTTTGGTCATCCTCAGCAATTGTCTCCCTTAGCAATTCTAACCTGCAGTGTGACTAGTTCACTAAATGTGCTATCCGCGACCTCCACAGCATCGCGGATGCTCCACAGTGAGTCCATCCGCAGCTCCAGAGCCGTCATGCAGTCAAACAAGAGCTACAACTGGACACACTTCTTGCAAACGTAAGAGTCAGGAACGTTAGATACATTTCTGAGCTCCCACATCAAGCAAGAGGCACAGGCCACTGGTCTGAGGTCCCCTGCCATTGTAAGCTTAGCTTTATATGAACTAACTAAAACCAAACAATGCACTTAAATATATGAAAAAGAAAGATGAAGAAAAAATAAAAGCCTTACCTTACTGAGTCTTTTTCCTCCAGTTAGAGGGAGGAGGGGGGCAGGAGAGAGATACTACATGTGTAGTATCTTGGGTTAGAACGTAGAACATAGAACAATACAGCACAGAACAGGCCCTTCGGCCCATGATGTTGTGCCGAACATTTGTCCTAGCTTAAGCACCCATCCATGTACCTATCCAATTGCTGCTTAAAGGTCAACAATGATTCTGACTCTGCCACTCCCACAGGCAGCGCATTCCATGCCCCCACCACTCTCTGGGTAAAGAACCTACCCCTGACATCTCCCCTATACCTTCCACCCATCACCTTAAATTTATGTCCCCTTGTAACACTCTGTTGTACCCGGGGAAAAAGTCTCTGACTGTCTACTCTATCTATTCCTCTGATCATCTTATAAACCTCTATCAAGTCACCCCTCATCCTTCGCCGTTCGAATGAGAAAAGGCCTAGCACTCTCAACCTATCCTCGTACGACCTATTCTCCATTCCAGGCAACATCCTGGTAAATCTCCTCTGTACCCTCTCCAAAGCTTCTACATCTTTCCTAAAATGAGGCGACCAGAACTGCACACAGTACTCCAAATGTGGCCTAACCAAGGTCCTGTACAGCTGCAACATCACCTCACAACTCTTGAATTCAATCCCTCTGCTAATGAACGCTAATACACCATAGGCCTTCTGACAAGCTCTATCCACCTGAGTGGCAACTTTCAAAGATCTATGAACATAGACCCCAAGATCCCTCTGCTCCTCCACCTTACTAAGAACCCTACCGTTAACCCTGTATTCTGTATTCTTATTTGTCCTTCCAAAATGGACAACCTCACACTTGACAGGGTTGAACTCCATCTGCCAATTCTCAGCCCAGCTTTGCATCATATCTAAGTCCCTTTGCAGCCGACAACAGCCCTCCTCACTATCCACAACTCCACCAATCTTCGTATCGTCTGCAAATCTACTGACCCACCCTCTTCCAAGTCATTAATAAAAATTACAAACAGCAGAGGACCAGAACTGATCCCTGCGGAACTCCACTTGTAACTGGGCTCCAGGCTGAATATTTATCATCTACCACCACTCTCTGACTTCGACCGGTTAGCCAGTTTTCTATCCAATTGGCTAAATTTCCCTCTATCCCATGCCTCCTGACTTTCCGCATAAGCCTACCATGGGGAACCTTATCAAATGCCTTACTAAAATCCATGTACACTACATCCACTGCTCTACCCTCATCCACACGCTTGGTCACCTCCTCGAAGAATTCAATAAGACTTGTAAGGCAAGACCTACCCCTCACAAATCCGTGCTGGTTGTCCCTAACCTTCGTCGACCTGTCTTGTCACCTCCTCAAAGAACTCAGTAAGATGAGTGAAGCGTGACCAGCCCCTCACAAAGCCATGCTGACTACCTTTAATCATGCTATGCTTTTCCAAATAGTCATAAATCCTATCCCTCTGAATTCTTTCCAAAACCTTGCTGACCACAGACGTAAGACTGACTAGTCTGTAATTGCCAGGGATTTCCCTATTACCCTTCTTGAAAAGAGGAACAGCATTTGCCTCCTTCCAATCCTCTGGTACGACTCCCGTGGAGAGTGAGGAAGCAAAGATCTTTGCAAGCGGCTTAGCAACTTCTTTTCTCGCTTCCCGGAGCAGCCTTGGATAAATCTGATCTGGCCCTGGGGACTTAGCAATCTTAATGTTTGCCAAAATTTCCAGTGCGTCATCTTCATCAGTCTTGATCTGTTCAAGCCTGTATCCCAGCTCCTCAAAGTTCTCATTCACAACAAGGTCCCTTTCCTTGGTGAAAACCGAAGCAAAAAACTCATTTAAGGCTTCCCCTATCTGCTCAGACTCCACGCACAAGTTCCCTACTTTATCCCTGATGGCCCTACCTTCTCCCTGATCATTCTCTTATTTCTCACGTATGAGTAAAATGCCTTTGGGTTCTCCCTAATCCTTCCTGCCAAGCCTTTTTCATGCCCCCTCCTGGCTCTCCTCAGTCCATTTCTGAGCTCCTTTCTAGTCAGCCTGTAATCCTCTAAAGCTGTGCTAGATCCTTGCTTCCTCCACCTTATGTAAGCTGCCTTCTTCCTTTTGACGAGAAGCTCCTCTGTTCTCGTCATCCAAGGTTGCTTAATCTTACCCCTTCTTACCTGTCTCAGAGGAACAAATTCGAGCATCACTCACAACAACTGCTCCTTAAATAATCTCCACATGTCTGCTGTGCCCTTTCTGTGGAACAATTGCTCCCAGTCTGTACTTCCCAACTCCTGTCTGATAGTGGCAACGTTTCCTTTTCCCCAATTAAATATCTTCCCTTGGTAACAGCTCCTTTCCCTCTCCAAGGCTATGGTAAATGTGAGGCAGTTGTGGTCACTGTCACCAAAGCGTTCTCCCATCACGAGATCTGAAATCTGTCCTGGCTCATTGCCGAGCACCAAATCCAAAATGGCCTCTCCCTTCAACTGGCCTGTCTACATAGTCCCTCCTGGACACACCTGAGAAAATGGCTCCATCCAAACCATGTGTACTAAGGAGGTTCCAATTGATATTGGGGATGTTGAAGACACCCATAACAACAACCCTGCTACAAGTCTTTGCAGTGATATGTACTTCTTGTGAGATGTGGGAGTTTAAAGAGAGTTTAAGGATTACTGCGGATTATATCTGCCATAAATGCTATTGGATGCGAATCTTATCAGATCGAGTGGATCGGTTGGAGAGACAAATAGAAGCGATGAGGAATTTACAACAGTATGTGATGGATGGCAGTTATAGGAAGGGGGTAAAGTCTCAGATACAGTCACATAGATGGGTTAATTCCAGGAAGGCTAAGAGAGGAAGGCACCTAGGGCAGGAGTCTATTGTGGATATCCTCATTTCAAACAGGTATACTGTTTTGGAAAATGTAGGGGGTGATGGATTCTCAGGGGAACGTAGCACAAACAGCCAAGTTTCTGGTATTGAGACTGGCTCTAATGCAACAAGGAGTACGTCGGCTTCCAAGAGATCAATTGTGTTAGGGGATTCTGTAGTCCAAGGTACAGACAGACGTTTCTGTGGCCAGCAGAGATGAAGCAGAATGGTGTGTTGTTTTCCTGGTGCCAGGATCAAGGATGTCTCAGAGAGGGTGCAGAATGTTCTCACGAGGGAGAGGGGCCAGCAAGTGGTCATTGTCCATATTGGAACCAACGACATAGGAAGGGAAAAGGTTGAGATTCTGAAGGGAGATTACAGAGAGTTAGGCAGAAATTTAAAAAGGAGGTCCTCAAGTGTAGTAATATCTGGATTACTCCCAGTGCTACGAGTTAGTGAGGACAGGAATAGGAGGATAGAGCAGATGAATGCATGGCAGAGGAGCTGGTGTATGGGAGAAGGATTCACATTTTTGGATCATTGGAATCTCTTTTGGGGTAGAAGTGACCTGTACAAAAAGGACGGATTGCACCTAAATTAGAAGGGGACTAATATACTGGCAGGGAGATTTGCTAGAGCTGCTCGGGAGGATTTAAACTAGTAAGGTGGGGGGGTGGGGGGGACCCAGGGAGATAGTGAGGAAAGAGATCAATCTGAGACGGGTACAGTTGAGAACAGACGTGAGTCAAACAGTCAGGGCAGGCAGGGACAAGGTAGGACTAATAAATTAAACTGCATTTATTTAAATGCAAGGGGCCTAACAGGGAAGGCAGATGAACTCAGGGCATGGTTAGGAACATGGGACTGGGATATCATAGCAATTACAGAAACATGGCTCAGGGATGGGCAGGACTGGCAGCTTAATGTTCCAGGATACAAATGCTACAGGAAAGATAGGGAGGCAAGAGAAGAGGGGGAGTGGCATTTTTGATAAGGGATAGCATTACAGCTGTGCTGAGGGAGGATATTCCTGGAAATACATCCAGGCAAGTTATTTGGGTGGAACTGAGAAATAAGAAAGGGATGATCACTTTATTGGGATTGTATTTTCGACTCCCCTAATAGTCAGAGGGAAATTGAGAAACAAACTTGTAAGGAGATCACAGCTATCAGCAAGAATAATAGGGTAGTTATGTTAGGGGATTTTAACTTTCCAAACATCGACTGGGACTGCCATAGTGTTAAAGGTTTAGATGGACAGGAATTTCTTAAATGCGTACAAGACAATTTTCTGATTCAGTATGTGGATGTACCTACTAGAGAAGGTGCAAAACTTGATCTACTCTTGGGAAATAAGGCAGGGCAGGTACCGAGGCGTCAGTGGGGAAGCACTTTGGGGCCAGCGACCATAATTCTATTAGTTTTAAAATAGTGATGGAAAAGGATAGACCAGATCTAAAAGTTGAAGTTCTAAATTGGAGAAAGGCCAATTTTGATGGTATTAGGCATGAATTTTCGAGAGCTGACTGGGGGCAGATGTTCGCAGGTAAAGGGAAGGCTAGAAAATGGGAAGCCTTCAGAAATGAGATAACAAGAATCCAGAGAAAGTATATTCCTGTTCGGGTGAAAGGTAGGTATAGGGAATGCTGGATGACTAAAGAAATCGAGGGTTTGGTTAAGAAAAAGAAGGAAGCATATGTTAGGATAGATCGAGTGAATCCTTAGAAGAGTATAAAGGAAGTAGGAGTATACTTAAGAGGGAAATCAGGAGGGCAAAACGGGGACATGAGATAGCTTTGGCAAATAGAATTAAGGAGAATCCAAAGGGTTTTTACAAATATATTAAGGACAAAAGGGTAACTAGGGAGGGGATAGGGCCCCTCAAAGATCAGCAAGGCGGCCTTTTTGTGGAGCCACAGAAAATGGGGTAGATACAAAATGAATATTTTGCATCAGTATTTACAGTGGAAAAGGATATGGAAGATATAGACTGTAGGGAAATAGATGGTGACATCTTGCAAAATGTCCAGATTACAGAGGAGGAAGTGCTGGATGTCTTGAAATGGTTATAAGTGGATAAAGCCACAGAACCTGATCAGATGTAACCGAGAACTCTGTGGGAAGCTAGAGAAGTGATTGCTGGGCCTCTTGCTGAGATATTTGTATCATCGATTGTCACAGGTGAGGTTCTGAAAGACTGGAGGTTGGCAAACGTAGTGCCACTGTTTAAGAAGGGCGGTAAATACAAGCCAGGGAACTATAGACCGGTGAGCCTGACCTCAGTGGTGGACAAGTTGTTGGACGGAATCCTGAGGGACAGGATGTACATGTATTTGGAAAGGCAAGGACTGATTAGGGATAAGTCAACATGGCTTTGTGCGTGGGAAATCATGTCTCATAAACTTGATTGAGTTTTTTGAAGAAGTAACAAAGATGATTGATGAGGGCAGAGCAGTAGCTGTGATCTATGTGGACTTCAGTAAGGCGTTCGACAAGGTTCCCCATGGGAGACTGAATAGCAAGGTTAGATGTCATGGAATACAGGGAGAACTAGCCATTTGGATACAGAACTGGCTCAAAGGTAGAAGACAGAGGGTGGTGGTGGAGGGTTGTTTTTCAGACTGGAGGCCTGTGACCAGTGGAGTGCCAAAAGGATCAGTCCTCTACTTTTTGTCATTTATATAAATGATTTGGATGCGAGCATAAGAGGTACAGTTAGTAAGTTTGCAGATGACACCAAAATTGGAGGTGTAGTGGACAGCGAAGAGGGTTACCTCAGATTACAACAGGATCTGGGCCAATGGGCTGAGAAGTGGCAGATGGAGTTTAATTCAGATAAATGAGGCAGAAAACTCAGAAAGGGATCATGCTGTAAGGTTGAGTGAAATAGGGGTTGATGGGAAGGGTGAGAGCAGTAACAAATTAAAAATACTATATATGAATGCACGAAGCAATAGACATAAGATGGATGAGCTTGAAGCTCTTTTGGAAATTGGCAGATACGATATTGTGGGGATAACTGAGACGTGGCTTCAAGTGGACAGGGCCTGGGAAATGATTATTCAAGGCTACACGTGCTATCGTAAGGACAGACTGACGGGAAGAGAGGGTGGGGTGACCTTGTTGGTAAGGGAGGATATTCAATCCCTTGCATGGGGGGACCTAGAGTCAGGGGATGTAGAGTCAGTATGGATAGAGCTGCGAAATACTAAGGGTAAAAAGACCCTCTTGGGAGTCATCTACAGGACCCCAAACAGTAGTCTGGATGTCGGATGTAAGTTGAATCAGGAGCTGAAATCGGCCTGTCGCAAAGATGTTACTACAGTTGTTATGGGGGATTTTAACATGCAGGTAGACTAGGAGAATCAGGATGGTTTTGGACCTCAAGAAAGAGACTTTGTGGAGTGCCTCAGAGATGGATTCTTAGAGCAGCTGGTGCTGGAGCCGACCAGGGAGAAGGCAATTCTGGATCTGGTATTGTGTAACGAACCAGAATTGGTCAGAGACCTCGAAGTGAAGGAGCCATTGGGAAGTAGTGACCATAATACATTAAGCTTCAATCTGCAATTTGAGAGGGAGTGGGTACAATCGGAAGTGACAGTACCTCTGCTGAATAAAGGGAACTATGGAGCTATGAGGGAGGAGCTGGCCAAAGTTCAATGGTGCAATACCTTAGCAGGGATGACCGTGGAGGAACAATGGTGGATATTTCTGTGTATAATGCAGAAGTTGCAGGATCAGTTCATTTCTAAAAGGAAGAAAGATCCCAGGAGGAGACATGGGCGGCCGTGGCTGACGAGGGAAGTTAAGACAAATATAAAGTTAAAAGAGAAAATGTATAACATAGCAAAGATAAGTGGGAAAACTGAGGACTGGGAAGCTTTTAAAGAGCAACAGAGGATTACGAAGAAGGAAATACGCAGAGGAAAAATGAGGTACAAAGGTAAACTGGCCAATAATATAAAAGAGGATAGTAAAAGCTTTTTTTAAGTATGTGCAAGGCAAACGTCGATTTTGAAGCTACTTGGATGCTGCCTGAACTGCTGTGCTCTTCCAGCACCACTAATCCAGAATCTGGTTTCCAGCATCTGCAGTCATTGTTTTTACCTCAAAAAAATGGTTAGGACTAAAATTGGGCCCTTGAAGACAGAAACAGGGGAATATATTATGGGGAACAAAGAAATGGCAGAAGAATTAAATGGGTACTTCAGATCTGTGTTCACTGGGGAAGACAAAAGCAATCTCCCTGAGGTAACAGTGGCTGAAGGACCTGAATTTAAGGGAATCTATATTTGCCAGGATTTGGTGTTGGAGAGACTGTTAGGTCTGAAGGTTGATAAGTCTCCCGGGCCTGATGGTCTACATCCCAGGGTACTGAAGGAGGTGGCTTGGGAAATCGTGGATGCGTTGGTGATTATTTTCCAGAGTTCGATAGATTTGGGGTCGGTTCCTGAGGATTGGAGGGTGGCTAATGTTAGACCACTTTTTAAGAAAGGTGGGAGAGAGAAAGCAGGAAATTATAGACCAGTTAGTCTGACCTCAGTGGTGGGAAAGATGCTGGAGTCTATTATAAAGGATGAAATAGGATGGATAGTGGTAACAGGATAGGAGAGAGTCAGCATGGATTTATGAAGGGGAAATCATGCTTGACTAATCTTCTGGAATTTTTTGAGGATGTAACTCTGAAGATGGGTGAGGGAGATCCAGTAGATGTAGTGTACCTGGACTTTCAGAAAGCTTTTGATAAAGTCCCACACAGTAGGTTAGTGAGTAAAATTAGGGCGTATGGTATTGGGGGCAAAGTACTAGATTGGATTGAAAATTGGTTGGTTGATAGGAAACAAAGGGTAGTGATAAACGGCTCCATTTCGGAATGGCAGGCAGTGACCAGTGGGGTACCGCAGGGATCAGTGCTGGGACTGTAGCTTTTTACAATTTATGTTAATGATATAGAAGATGGGGGGTATCAGCAATAACATTAGCAAATTTGCTGATGATACTAAGCTGGGTGGCAGGGTGAAATGTGATGAGGATGTTAGGAGATTACAGGGTGACCTGGACATGTTAGGTGAGTGGGCAGATTCATGGTAGATGCAGTTTAATGTGGATAAATGTATGGTTATCCACTTTGGTGGCAAGAACAGGAAGGCAGATTACTACCTAAATGGGATCAATTTAGGTAAAGGAGCAGTACAGAGAGATCTGGGTGTTCTTGTACACCAGTCAATGAAGGCAAGCATGCAGGTACAGCAGGTAGTGAAGAAGGCTAATAGCATGCTGGCCTTCATAACAAGAGGAATTGAGTATAGAAGCAAAGAGGTTCTTCTGCAGCTGTACAGGGCCCTGGTGAGACCACACCTGGAGTACTGTGTGCAGTTCTGGTCTCCAAATTTGAGGAAAGACATTCTGGCTATTGAGGGAGTGCAGCGTAGGTTCACGAGGTCAATTCCTGGAATGGCGGGATTACCTTACACTGAAAGACTGAAGCGACTGGGCTTGTATACCCTTGAGTTTAGAAGACTGAGAGGGGATCTGATTGAGACATATAAGATTATGAAAGGATTGGACACTCTGGCAGCAGGAAACATGTTTCCGCTGATGGGTGAGTGCCGAACCAGAGGATACAGCTTAAAAATACAGGGTAGACCATTTAGGACAGAGATGAGGAGAAATTTCTTCACCCAGAGAGTGGTGGCTGTGTGGAATGCTCTGCCCCAGAGGACAGTGGAGGCCCAGTATCTGGATTCATTTAAGAAAGAGTTGGATAGAGCGCTCAAAGATAGTGGAATCAAGGGTTATGGAGATAAGGCATACTGATTAGGAATGATCAGCCATGATCATATTGAATGGTGGTGCAGGCTCAAAGGGCTAAATGGCCTACTCCTGCACCTATTGTCTATTGTCTAAATGTGAGGTGATGCATTTTGGGAAAGCAAGTCTTAGCAGGACTTATACACTTCATGGTAAGGTCCTAGGGAGTGTTGCTGAACAAAGAGACCTTGGAGTGCAGGTTCATAGCTCCTTGAAAGTTGAGTCGCAGGTAGATAGGATAGTGAAGAAGGTGTTTGGTTTGCTTTCCTTTATTGGTCAGAGTACTGAGTACAGGAGTTGGCAGGTCATGTTGCGGCTATACAGGACATTGGTTAGGCCACTGTTGGAATATTGCATGCAATTCTGGTCACCTTCCTATTGGAAAGATGTTGTGAAACTTGAAAGGATTCAGAAAAGATTTACAAGGATGTTGTCAGGGTTGGAGGATCTCAGCTATAGGGAGAGGCTGAACAGGCTGGGGCTGTTTTCTCTGGAGCGTCGGAGACTGAGGGGTGACCTTATAGAGGTTTACAAAATTATGAGGGGCATGGATAGGATAAATAGGCAAAGTCTTTTCCCTGGGATCGGGGAGTCCAGAACTAGAGGGCATAGGTTTAGGGTGAGAGGGGAAAGATATAAAAGAGACCTAAGGGGCAACTGTTTCATGCAGAGGGTGGTACATGTATGGAATGAGCTGCCAGAGGAAGAAGTGGAGGCTGGTACAATTGCAACATTTAAGAAGCATTTGGATGGGTATATGAATAGGAAGGGTTTGGAGGGATATGGGCCGGGTGCTGGCAGGTGGGACTAGATTGGGTTGGGATATCTGGTTTGCAGATATCTGGTCGGCATGGACAGGTTGGACTGAAGGGTAGTATCTCCCACCCATCCTCCTCCTCTAACGTTAAAAAAAACGTTGTGGGAGCCAGATTGACAAGGTAAGGTAACTAGTTTATTTCCTAATTATTTTTAGTAGTCACTTTGGGAGTTAGAATGGTGGGAATGGAGTTTAGGGCAGTGGAATGTTCCTCCTGCAGAATGTGGGAAGTAAGGGTCACCACTAGTGTCCCTGCTGACTACATCTGTGGAAAGTGCACCCAACATCTGCACCTCGAAAACTGCGTTAGCGAACTGGAGCTGGAGTTGGATGAACTTCGGATTATTTGGGAGGCAGAGGGGGTTATTGACAGGACTTACGAGAGGTAGTCACTCCCCAGATAAAAGAAAAAGACAGATGGGTGACAGTTAGGGGACAGAAAGGGAACCGGCAGGCAGTGCAGGGATTCCCTGTGGCCATTCCCCTCAACAATAAGTATACCGTTTTGGATAGTGTTGGGGGGGGGAGACTCACCAGGGGAAAGCAGTGGGGCACCTACTGCTCAAAAGGGAAGGGGGTTAGAAGAGCAGAGCAGTAGTCATTGGGGACTCGATAGTTAGGGGGACAGATAGGAGGTTCTGTGGGGACGAGAGAGACTCACGGTTGGTGTGTTGTCTCCTGGTGTGGTGCCAGGGTCCGTGATGTCTCTGATCGTGTTTTTGGGGTCCTTCAGGGGAGGGAGAGCAGCCCCAAGTCGTGATCCACATTGGCACCAACGACATAGGTCGGAAGAGAGATGGGGACTTGAGGCAGAAATTCAGGGCACTAGGATGGAAGCTTAGAGCTAGGACAAACAGAGTTGTTTTCTCTGGTTTGCTGCCCGTGCCAGGTGCTAGTGAGGTGAGGAATAGGGAGAGAAAGAAGTTGAAAACATGGCTACAGGGATGGTGCAGGAGGGAGGGTTGCGGGGTTTGGGATAATTGGAGCTCTCTCTGGGGTAGGTGGGACCTCTACAAGCAGGATGGTCTTCATCTAAACCAGAGGGGTACCAATATCCTGGGTGGGAAATTCACTAAAGCTATTAAGGTGGATTTAAACTAATACAGCAGGGGGATGGGAACCGAAATTGTAGGACAGGTACAGAAGAGGATGAGAGCAGGAAGTTCCCAAATCAAGTATCTGACACTGGCAAGTGAGAACCTGGTTTGAAGTGTGTGTACTTCAAGCATCCGAAATAAAGTGGGTGAACTGGCAGCGTGGGTTGGTACCTGGGACTTCGATGTTGTGGCCATTACGAAGACATGGATAGAGCAGGGACAGGAATGGCTGTTGCAGGTTCCGGGATTCAGGTGTTTCAGTAAGAACAGAGAAGATGATAAAAGAGGGGGAGGTGTGGCATTGTTGATCAGGGACAATATTACAGTTGTAGAAAGGATGTTTGGGGACTCATTAACTGAGGTAGTATGGGCTGAGGTTAGAAACAGGAAAGAAGTCACCATGCTGGGAGTTTTCTATAGGCCTCCGAATAGTCCCAGAGATGTAGAGGAATGGATAGCAAAGATGATTCTCAATAGGAGTGAGGGAGGCAAGGTAGTTGTCATGGGGGACTTCAACTATCCAAATGTTGACTGGGATCACTACAGTACGAGTACTATAGATGGGTCAGTTTTTGTCCAATGTGTGCAGGAGGGCTTCCTGACACTGTATGTAGACAGGCCAACAAGGGGCAAAGCCACTTTAGATTTAGTACTGGGTAACGAGCCTGGCCAGGTGTTAGATTTGGAAGTAGGTGAGCACTTTGGAGATAGCAATCACAATTCTGTCAGGTTACTTTAGTGATGGAAAGGGATAGGTGTACTCCACCGAGCAAGAGATACAGCTGGTGGAGGGGAAATTACAATGCAATTAGGAAAGATTTAGGAAGCGTAGAATGGGGAAGGAAACTGCAGGGAATGAGCACATTAAAGATGTGGAGCTTATTCAAGGAAAAGCTCCTGTGTGTCCTAGATAAGTATGTACCTGTCAGGCAGGGAGGAAGACATACTACACGTGAGCCATGGTTTACTAAGGAAGTGGAATCCCTGGTCGAGAAGAAGGCTTATGTTAGGACAAAATGTGAAAACTCAGTTAGGGCGCTTGAGGGTTACAAGGTAGCCAGGAAAGACCTGGGAGTGCAGGAGAGAGTGAAAAAACGATAAGAGTAGTGGTATTTCACCGGCGGCCGAAGCCTCCCACTTATTCTACACCTCTCATGTCTCTTCACAGTGCCAGACTAGAGTCAAGCTCAACAATTTCTTTACTCAGAGAGTAGTAAGGGTATGGAATGCTTTGCCTGCAATGGTAGTAGATTCGCCAAGTTTAAGTGCATTTAAGTCGTCATTGGACAGGCATATGGACGTACATGGAACAGTGTAGGTGGGATGAGCTTCAGATTAGTATATGTCGGTGCAACATCGAGGGCCGAAGGGCCTGTACTGTGCTGTAATGTTCTATGTCTGTTTCCATGCTATACATCTCTATGACTCTATCTAGATTTTTCCAAAATCTGCCGTCCTATCAGTTCTTCAATCTCTCTACTGTAGAAAACCCCCACTGAGGTAGCTGCTCCCTTGCTGTTGCTTACTTCCACCCAAACAGACTCGGTAGACAAACCTTCCTCAACAACCTTCATTTCTGTAGCTGTGATACATTCTCTGGTCAGCAATGCTATACCCCCTCCTCTTTATCCACCTCATCTGTTCTTTTTAAATGTTCGAAACCCTGGAACATCAAGCAACCATTCCTGCCCCTGTGAAACCCACATCTCTGTTATGGCCACAACATCATAGCCCCAAGTACTGATCCATGCTCTTAAGTTCATCACTCTTAGTTCAGACATTCATTGTGTTAAAGCAGACACACTTTAACCGAACCCCTTGTTTCATAACATAAGAAATCTTCCCAATAGATTCACTACATCCTGTCACTGCCCCATATGCAACTGTACCCCTCTCAGATATGTAGCTCTGATTCCCACCCCCTTGCCAAACTAGTTTAAACCTTCCTGAACCACACGACCAAATTTCCCACCCAGCATATTTGTGCCCCTCCAGTTCAGGTGCAACCCGTCCTTCAAGTACAGGTCCCATCTTCCCCAGGAGGTATCCCAATGGTCTAGGTATCTGAAGCCCTCCCTCCTGCACCAGCCTCGCAGTCACGTGTTAAGCTGCATTTGCTGCCTGTTCCTCACCTCATTATCTCGTGGCACCGGTAGCAAACCTGAGATCACTACTCTGCTTGTCCTGCTCTTCAACTTCCAACCAAACTGTCTGTATTCACTTTTCAGATCCTCAATCCCTTTCCTGGCTATATCATTGGTGCCAATATGTACCACGATTTCTGGCTGCTCCCCCTCCTCCTTCAAAATCTTGTAAACCCAATCGGCAACATCCCGGACCCTGGCACCAGTGAGGCAACGTACCTTCTGGGAGTACTGCTCCTGACCACAAAATCTTCTGTCAATCCGTCTAACTATTGAGTCCCCTACCACTAGCGCTTTTCTATTCTCCCTCCTCCTCTTCGGAGCCTCAGTGCCAGAGACCTGACAACTATGGCTTCCCCCGATAGGCCGTCCCCACCAGCAGTATCCAAAACGGTATACTTATTGCTGAGGGGAACAGCCACAGGGGATCCCTGCCCTTTCTGTTAGCTCCCTTTCCTCCCCCTGACTGTAACCCAGCTGTCCTTATCCGGTGTCTGGGGAGTGACCACCTCCCTGTACACCCTCGCAATTTCTCCCACAGCCTCCGGATGATCCATAGTTCATCCAGCTCCAATTCCAGTTCCCTAACTCAGTTTTCAAGGAGCTGGGAGTTGGGTGCACTTCCTGCAGATGTGGTCAGCAGAGACATGTGCACTGTCTCTCACTTGCCACCTTCTGCAGGAGGAACATGCAACTGCCCTATCAATCAGTCATACCCTGCTAATCTGAAAGCCCACACAGGACTAAACAAAGGAAGAGAAGAAAAGAAAAAAAAAAGAGAAAACCTGAAAACCTACTGAGTTTACAGATTCTTACTAAGGTTAGAGGAAGTGGGTGGGAGGGAGGCCCTACGGTGTAGGGTCTCAGGTTTAGATCTCATCCACTTAGAAATTTCCCGGCAGCCCTTGTTTCTCTCTGCCCTCTCACCTCACCTCAGTAATTGTTCTGAGGACCCAGATTCAAATCCTGCCATGACAGATAAAGAAATTTTAATTCATTAAACATCTGGAATTAAGAAACTACAGATGACCATGAAACCATTGTTGGTTATCAGAAAAACCCATCTGGTTCACTAATCTCCTTCAGGGAAGGAACTCTGCCCACCTCACCTGGTTTGGCCTACATGTGACGCCAGATGTGGTTGTTTCTCAACCGAAGTGTGGAATGGCCGAGGAAGCTGCTCAGTTGTACCAATCACTATGAGGTCCCAGCACCGATCTGTGTAGTACATTGTTCAACAAAGGCTTCCAAATACCAAAAAAAACCCCTCCACCATCACCCTTTGCCTCTTATTTGTAAGTCAACTTTAGATCCAATTTGCCAACTTACCTTGGATCGCATGGGTTCTTACCATGTGGGACCTTGGCAAAGACCTTACTGAAGTTCATGTGAACCACAACTGCACTACCCATGTCAATATATTCAGTCACCTGTTCAAAACACTCAATTAAATTTGCCAGACAGGATCTCCCTAGAACAAATCCATGTTGATTATCTCTTATCAATCCCTACCTTTCCAAGTATTGATTAATTTTCTACCTGAGAATTTCTTTTCCAACAAAACAGATGTCAGACTATCTGAACTGTAATTAACTTGCCTATCACTGCTGCCCTTCTTGGGCAAACAAACCACATTACCTATCATCCAGTCATTTGGCACTTTACCTGTGGCCAAAGTATTAAATATCTCCACCAGAGCCACAGCAATCTCTTCCCTTGCCTCCCATTGCAGCCTGGGATACATTTTATCAGGCCCTGGGGAAATTATAAACCGATACGCCTGTTAAAACATCTAAAACCACTTCTGCCCAGCTACATCTTCTTTGTGAATACAGATGAGAAATAGTCATTTGACCTCACCAACATCACTGGCTCCACGCACAGGTCACCCCTTTGGTCCATAACAGGCCCCATTCTTACCCTGGCAATCCTCTTACTCTTGGATGTTGGGAGGATGTTTCCATTGGGAGGAGAGACTAGGACTCAAGAGCACAGCCTTAGTGTAAAAGGAAGACCTTTTAGATTGGAGATATGGAGAAACGTCTTCAGCCAGAGAGTAGTGAATCTATGGAATTCACTGCGAAAGGAGGCTGTGAAGGCCAGGTCATTGAGTATATTTAAGACAGAGATAGATAGGTTCTTGAATATCAAGGGGATCAAGGGTTATGGGGAGAAAGCAGGAGAATGGGGTTGAGAAACTTATCAGCCATGATTGAATGGCAGAGCAGACTCAATGGGCTGAATGGCCTAATTTCTGCTCGTATGTCTTATGGTCTTAAGTCTAATTGGGCCTTGCTCCTGACTTTACATCTATTTTGTGCCCCATATCTCTGCTAAATCAGTTTAAAACCTCCCCAACTGCACAAACAAACTTCCCAGCAAAGATATTAGACCCATTCCAGTTCAGGAGCAATCTGTCCAGTTTGTACAGATCCCACTTATCCCAGAAACTGTCCCAATGATCCAAAAATCTAAAGGCCTCCCTCCTGCATCATCCTTTAACCAAGCATTCACCTGACTACCATCTTCCCGAGCAATTAGGGACAGGCAATAAATGAGGTCTCGTATAATGATGGAGGAGGAGAATGCAGAGTTCAGGCTCTGGAGCCCAGGATTCCTCTGCTCCTATTTCCATCTGCATTTCTTTTCCGTCATTTTCTTTTTGTGTCTTTTGCTGGCAGAGGGCATGGGTGGGTCCAACATGGAACCGGGCATCGGCGGCTGATATGTCAGCGGGGGTGATGTCGGTGAGGTGGGTGAAAAGATGGTCCTGAATAAGTCCCGACTTTGATGTTTTCGGTCGAAAGCAGACGGTGGCAATGCAGTAGTAGGAGCAGCATTGATTGCGGTGAACAGATGGTGCCTGTGGAATGGTGACTCTGACATTGCCTGCACTGCCACCTGCGTGGGACCCACCAATGTTGATAAGCCAGCTCAGGGACCATAATGGAGATGGTGGGATGAAGGTGAACTCTTTTTCAGCAATTTTTAAAATTTAAAAAATTCTTCAGTTACTCAAAATGGAGCCGAACCGTGGCAACATTTGAAGCTTTTCACAATACTTTACTGTATTATTGACTGTAAAATACATGACAATAAATCATTCATTCAAATGCTAGCTAGCTAACAAAGCCTACGTCCCACAAGTGAATAAAAATAAGTTAATGTTTTGAGTCCAACATGACTCTCTAGAAGTTGCTATCCTTACCTGGTAAACCCTATATATGATCTCCAAATTCATAGGGTTACTGATATCAACTTTGTTGAAAATAATTCTTAGGTATTAAAGGTATTAAGGGGTGTGGAGGGAAACAGTGAATATGACATTGTCCCAGTGGATTAGCCATGATTATATAGTATGTCAGATCAGGCTAGAAGGACTCACTCCTTCAGTGTTGCTGGCCAAATCTTGGAACTTCCTCTGTAGCAGCATTGTGGATCTACCTACAGCACATGGATTACAGTGGCTCAAGAAAATAGCTCACCACTACCTTCTCAAGGGCAATTTGGAATAAATGTTGGCCCAGCCAGCACCACTGTCCCACGGGTGAATTAAAGGAAAATCTGAGCTGCATTTCATTTCTCTCCAGGGTCAATGCGTTACGAACTGATGTGATCCAAGGGTAAATTTTATAAAAATGATTACAGAGGAACCTCTATTATTTGAACAAAACGGGCAGGCACTATTTTGTTCGGATGATTGATTATTCGGTTAATTGATTCAATGCCTTTCCTCTGGGGTTCGAAGTTTTCGGTTAAGTCCGCTCCCTGTTCAGGAGACAAGGCAGCAGCACACCACACCACACCACACGCGAGCCCCCACCCACCCCTAAACCTCGTCCAACACCAGCCCCTTCCCCCCCACCCCCCTACCCCCGCACCCAAACCCATCCAACACCACTCCCCCACCCCATCCAACACTGCGACCCCCTCCCTCCCACCCCTCCACGCCATCCCACATCCCCCTCCCTCCCACCCCTCCACGCCATCCAACACCCTCCCTTTCCCCACCCCTCCACGCCATCCCACACCCCCCTCCCCCCACCCCTCCACGCCATCCCACACCCCCCTCCCTCCCACCCCTCCACGCCATCCAACACCCTCCCTTTCCCCACCCCTCCACGCCATCCAACACCCTCCCTTTCCCCCACCCCTATCCAACACTCCCCCCCCCCCCCTCCCCCAACCCCTTCCAACACCGCACCCCCCCCCACCCCTCAACCCCCTCCAACACCGCACCCCCTCACCCCTGGCCAACAATGTCCCCCTTCCCCTCACTCCTGCCCGTCCCCCAACCCTGTCCAACACGTCCCCAGCCCGTACCCCCCGTCCCCTCCGGGGCAACCTAGACCGCTGCAGCCTTTTGAGGGGTGAGTCTCCAAATAGCACGTGCGCACACACATTTTACTGCAAGGTTTTGACAGGTCCCACCTCTGCCCTATACAGGGCAATGTTGGGGAAAGGGGCGGGGAGAGGGGGGGAGGTTTAGGGTACACACCTGTGTAGAACTCCAGGGAAAGTGTGTGGGAATAGAGAGGGGGCGGGACCTCAGTCATTTGAAGGTGGTGCCTGGGCTCCCATCAGTGCAGGACTGTTCTTGGCCGAGTTCACTTTTAATCAATGTAAACAAAAGATGTGATCAGTGTTGAAAACACGGCTTTGATGTAATGTTTCCATCGGGACCTCGAGATCTCCTTCAGATAATCTGATATTCAGATAATTGATATTTGGATAATCGAGGTTCCTCTGTACATAGATTCATCTAAATATGAATTTTTTTGGAGGAAAAGGCACAGGGTTCAATAATGTTGGATCTACAAGGAGCAAGGAGCTTCAATGGAGTCATACAGCTTGGAAACCTTTGCGGAGGAGGTCAAGAAGCCCAGACTATGGGTGGAGTAAGATAATTGTATTTTTGAACTCAGAGAATTGGAGACCTCTGAGTCTCCAATGTGACAGTCCAATGTGACTTTATAATTCTTCTCAGCAAAGTGCATGAGCTAAATGATTAGTTGGTATCTACCACCTCACCTCCAGAAAAGGGAACATAACCAGTCCAGGGAGACATCCCAGCGTCAACAGGCGACCGACTGTGTGGAGTTTGCACATTCTCCCCGTGTCTGCGTGGGTTTCCTCCGGGTGCTCCGGTTTCCTCCCACAGTCCAAAGATGTGCAGGTCAGGTGAATTGGCCATGCTAAATTGCCCGTAGTGTTAGGTAAGGGGTCGATGTAGATGTAGGGGTATGGATGGGTACGCTTCGGCGGGGCGGTGTGGACTTGTTGGGCCGAAGGGCCTGTTTCCACACTGTAAGTAATCTAAATCTAAATTTTGGATTTAGAGCATCATTTTGGACAATCTGTGACATTTCTTTCTTCAAGAGTTTGTGTGTGTTCATGTTTCTTTTGTTATCAAGGAATTTTAAGTAGGCAAACTTTGTCAATAATTGTTGCATGTTTATTTGAGAGGGTCTGTAAACCAGTTATTTGTTGCTGCCTAAAGAAACCTAGCTGATTTGTTCATACATTGAACCAGACACACACTAACATTGGTGAAATAGGCAATTCTATAATCTGTTCAATTTGAATTTTGTTGTGATCAATGAAGGACTGGGACTGAAAAAAAAACATAGTACACACCTCCAACCTAAGACATAACAACCTACACCATTTCAACACAACGCCACAGCCCCAAATCCCCATTAATGTACAACCACACCCCCTAGGTTGTTTCTAGATGATTTAGCACTTGATGCAGGTATAAAAACTATACATGTTCTTCACCAAATTTCTCCAGACTGAGTCTTAGTTGCACTCCTTTGTAAAACATTGTTTTGGTTTATGACCATTTTTACTATACATTATTTACAAAATGTACTCATTTACACAAATGTGTGTATTTTTTGGTTGAATTTCTTATTTCAAATAGAATCGCATTATTTTGTAAAATACTCCTCAATCCGTCTCTTTTTAGGGGTACTCTCTGTATTATTAGATTGTTGTGAAATTCCAGTGTCAGTGCAGAAGCTGCTTCCAGGATCGATGCCAGTGTCCCGGTGAGAATTAAGACAGACATCAGCAGCTTCAAGCAGAAGAGCTTCATCATCTATGTCTTCAGAATCAAATGCTGTTTGGAGAAAATCAACCATTTTCATCTGCCTCGGACCCTACAGACAAATATAAACCAACTCAGATTCATCAAATAATCACAATGGAAGTGACCAAAAGTCAAAGAGTCCAAATCCAAGTCAAAAAGCCTACATCTAAAGACCAAACACGAAGCCTCCATCTACTCTCAAGATCCTGAAAGTCCCCTGTCCTTGAAAATATTTCCCACACAAATCCAGGGCACACAAGCAGCTCAAAACTCTGGACTGTGTGGCATAGAAACACACAAACACGGAACAAGAACTATGCCATAAAATTATAGTCATACAGCAGAGGTTGTGAGGTTTCCTGCCTCAGCTACCCTCCCAGGGCAATCCACGTTCCCACCACTCGGTTTGAAAAAGGCTTTTAAAAAGCAGAGAACAAGGTAGGACTGATAAATTAAACTGCATTTATTTCAATGCAAGAAGCCTAAAGGGAAGGCAGATGAACTCAGGGTGTGGTTAGGAACATGGAACTGGGATATCATAACAATTACAGAGACATGGTTCAGGAATAGACAGGACTGGCAGCTTTACGTTCCAGGGTGTAGATGCTAAAGGAAGGATAGAAAGAGGGGAAAGTAAGGATAAGGTGTAGTATTTTTTATTAAGGATAATATTACTGCAGTACTTAGGAAGGATATTCCTGGGAATGCATGCAGGAAAGGTAATTGGGATTGAATGACAGACCGTACAAAAGTCAGCAGGAAATTGAGAAACAAATTTGTAAGGAGATCTCAGTTGTGGATTTTAACTTTCCAATTAGACTGGGACTGCCATAGTGTTATTGGCTTGGATGGAGAGGAATGTGTTGTGTACAAGAAAATATCCTGATTCAGTATGTGGATGTACCTATTGGAGAAGGTGCAAAGTTTAACCTACTGTTGGGAAACCAGGCAGGGTAGGTGACTGAGATATCACTTTGAGGCTACTGACCATAATTCTATTAGTTTTAAAATAATGGTGGAAAAGAATAGACTGGATCTAAAAGTTAAAGTTCTAAAGGCCAATTTTGATGTATTAAGCAAGAACTTTCAAAAGTTAATGTGGAGCAGATGTTCGCAGATAAAAGGATGGCTAGAAGATGGGAACCTTCAAACATGAGATAATGAGAGTACGGAAACAGTATGTTCCTGTTAGGGTGAAGGGCAAGGCTGGATGACTAGAGAAACTGAAGTTTTACTAAAGAATAAGGAGGAAGCAAATATCAGGCATTGACAGTAGAGATCGAGTGAATCCCTGGAAAAAATATAAAGGCATGAGGAGTATACTTAAAAGGGAAATCGGGAGGGCAAAAAGGGGACAAGAGATAGCTTTGGCATACAGGGTTAAAGAGAATCCAAAAGGATTCCATAAAACATTAAGGACAAAAGGGTAACTACGGAGAGAGTAGGGCCCCCCTTAAAGATCAGCAAAGCTGCCTGTGTGTGGAACCACAGGAGATTCAGGTGATACTAAATGAGTATTTTGCATCAGTGTTTAATGTGTAGAAGATTAAAGAAGATAGAGAATGTGGAGAAATGAATAGCTTGAAAAATGACCATATTACAGACGATGGGGTGCTGGAATCTTAAAACACAAAGATGGATAAATCTTTGCATCAATGTTCACTGAGGAGAGGAACATGATGAATGCTGAGATTAGAGATAGAAGTTTATTAGTTTGGATCACGTTGACATAAATAGGGAAGATGTGTTGGGTAGGCTAGAGGCTATTAAAGTGTACAAATCTCCAGGACCGGAGGGGATCTATCCCAGGTTGCTGAGGGAGGCGAGAGAGGAAATAGCTTGGGCCCTGACAGATATCTTTGTAGCATCCTTAAACACAGGTGAGGTGCTGGAGGACTGGAAGGTTGCTCATGTTGTCCCCTGTACAAGAAGGGTAGTAGGGATATTCCGGGTAACTACAGACCAGTGAGCCTGACGTCAGTGGTGGGAAAGTTGCTGGAGAAGGTACTGAGGGATAAGATCTATTTATATTTAGAAAAGAATGGGCTTATCAGTGATAGGCATCATGGTTTTGTCCAGGGGATATCATGGCTGACCAACTTAATTGAGTTCGTTGAGGAAGTGACCAAGTTGATAGATGAAGATAGGGCTGCGGATGTCATATACATGGACTTTAGTAAGGTGTTGATTAAGGTCCCCCCATGGTAAACTGATAGAGAAAGTGAAGTCACATGGTCTGCAGGTGGTTCTAGCTAGGTGAATAAAGAACTGGTTGAGCAGCAGGAAACAGAGTAGTAGTTGAAGGGAGTTTCTCGAAATGGAGAAAGGTGTTCCACAGGGGTCAGTGTTGGGGCCACTGTTGTTTGTGATATACATAAATGATCTGGAAGAGGGCATTGTTGATATGATCAACAAGTTTTCAGATGACAAGATGATTGGAGTAGCAGAAAGCATAAGGGACTGTCAAAGAATACAGGAGAATATAGACTGGAGAGTTGGGCAGAAAAGTGGAAGATGGGAGTTCAATCCAGACAAATGTGAAGTGATACATTTTGGGAACTCTAATTCTAGAGCAAATTATACTGTAAAAGGAAGAGCCTTGGGAAAAGTTGATGAGCAGAGAGATCTGGGAGTGCAGGTCCATTGTACCCTGAAGGTTGCTGCACAGGTGGATAGAGTGGTCAAGAAGGCATATGGTATGCTTGCCTTCTTTAGACGGGGTATTGAGTATAAGAGCTGGCAAGTCATGTTAAAATTGTACAAGACATTGGTTCGGCCGCATTTAGAATACGGTGTACAGTTCTGGGCGCCACATTACCAAAAGGATGTGGACGCTTTAGAGAGGGTGCAGAGAAGGTTTACGAGGATGTTGCCTGGTATGGAAGGCGCTAGCTATGAAGAGAGGTTGAGTAGGTTAGATTTGTTTTCAGTAGAATACAAGGAGATTGAGGGGGGACCTGATTGAAGTTTACAAACTCATGAAGGGTATAGACAGGATAGATAGAGATAAGCTCTTTCCCAGGGTGAAGAATTCAATAACGAGAGGTCATGCTTTCAAGGTGAGAAGTGCAAAGTTTAAGGGGGATACACATGGCAAGTACTTTACACAGAGTGTGGTGAGTGTCTGGAATGTGTTGCCAGCAGAGGTGGTAGAGGCAGGCACGGTAGATTCACTTAAGATGCGTCTGGACAGATGCATGAGTAGGTGGGAAGCAGAGGGATGCAGATGCTTAAGAATTGGGCGACAGGTTTAGACAGTACATTTGGATCGGCTCAGGTTTGGAATGTTGAAGGGCCTGTTCCTGGGCTGAAAATTTTCTTTGTTCTGTCTCCAAGACCTGATCAGGTGTACCATAGAACTCTGGGAAGCTAGTGATTGCTGGGCCCTTGCTGAAATATTTGTATCATCAATAGCTGCAGGTGAGCTGTCTGAAGACTAGAGGTTGGCTAATGTAGTGCCACTATTTAAGAAAGGTGGTAAGGAAAAGTCAGGGATCTATAGACCAGTGAGCCTGACATCAGTGATGGGCAAATTATTGGAGGGAATTCTGTTGGACAGGATTTACAGGTATTTGGAAAGGCAAGGACTGATTAGGGATAGTCAACATGGCTTTGTTTGTGGAAAATCATCTCGCACCAACTTGATTGAGTTTTTTTAAGGAGTAACGAAGAGGATCAATGAGGGCAGAGTGGTGGATGTGATCTATATGGACTTCAGTAAGACGTTTGAGAACAATCCTCAATGTAGACTGGTTAGCAAGGTTAGATTACATGGAATACGGGGGGACCTAGCCATTTGGATACAGAAGTAGCTCGAAGGTAGAAGACAGAGAGTGGTGGTTATTATGGACCAGGTCAGACCCCCTCAAAATATTTTAAGAAGATAGCTCAGACCCTAACTTTTTAATTTTTTTTGAGGAAGATGTGAAGTGGATATTCCAACAGTAATGCAGCCGGTTCAAACCACTCAGCTTTAAACAAAACAAAATTTATTTAACAACTACAGATGAAACACGAACAAAAGAAAACAATTTAGAATAACAATTTATTTGAAAACCCAACTGACCCTATTGCCACATAATGAAGATGTTCTAATTCTTGCAACATCCTATAAACACACCCCTTGGCAAAAAGTAAATACAAACACAGATTCTTACAAGTAGGAGAGATTTCAGAGAGAAAGTACAGGCAAGACTTCTGTTAAAACATGGAACCTCTTTTCACTGTGGCTGCTTCTCTGCTATCAGCAGTTTTCTTACTCTCTGCTAAAAATGAAACCAAAACTAGAGAAAAAAAACTGGAACTGGGTGAGCTGGCCACTCCCCTGCCATTGTTTAAAGAAGCCACTTCCAGACATATCAGCATCTCTGTATTTACAACCCCTCTAGAAAAAAATCCAAGAACATATTAACCTTGTTAAAGGGGCAGCATCCGTCACATAGTGGAAGGCTGCTTTTCAGACTGCAGGCCTGTGACCAGCGGTGTGCCACAACAATCGGTGCTGGGTCCACTGTTTTTTGTCGTTTATATATACGAATATTGGAGGAGATGGACCAAGGGGCAAAGAGTGGCAGATGGAGTTGAATTTAGATAAATGTGAGGTACTGCATTTTGGAAAGGCAAATCAGGGCAGGACTTACTCACTTACTGGTAAGTTCCTGGGGTGTGTTGCTGAACAAAGACCTTAGAGTGTAAGTTCATAATTCCTTGGAAGTGGACTTACAGGTAGACAGGATAGTGAAGGTGGTGTTTGGTACGAGTGCCTTTATTGGTCACTGCATTGTGTATAGGAGTTGGGAGGTCATGTTATGACTGCATAGCACATTGCTTAGGCCACTTTTGGAATACTGTATGCAATTCTGGTCTCCTGCTGTTGGAAAGATGTTGTGAAACTTGAAAGGGCTCAGAAAAGATGTATAAAAATGTTGCTGGGGTTGGAGGATTTGAGCTATGGGGAGAGGCTGAATAGGCTGGGGCGGTTTTCCCACCTCCTGACTTCCCAAAGCCTTTCTACTATCTAAGGCACGAGGCAGAAGTGTGATGAAACACTCTCCACTTGCTGGATGAGTGCAGCTCCAAAAACACTCAAGACGCTTGATATCACCCAGGGCAAAGCAGCCTGCTTTAATGGCACCACATCCACAAATGGAAGTCTGAACAGAGTATAGAATGTTCGGAGATGGGGTAATCTTAACGAAGCAATTTGGCGAACAATGAGAGGGCATGATGAGATACTGATGGGTAAAATGAGGGAAAAATCTCAAGTTATTCTCTAAGTACATTAAGGAAAATAGCAGGGCCCATCATGGACCAAGAGGGCATGGAAATAGACATGTTAAAGTACTTCACATCTGTCTTCACTCTGAATGAGGTGGTTATGTAGGTTCAGAATTTGGGAAGCGGGGCAATGAAGTCCTTGAGCAGAATGATATTATTTGGTGGGTTTGAAATAGGACAAATGAACATGTCTGAATGAGTTGTATCCCAAGTTGCTGTGGGAGTCAAGGGAGGAAATTACAGGAGTCTGACCCAAATTTTTAACTCCTTGCTAGCTAAACACATTCAAAAGTACATGGATGAAAGCTTAGAATGTTATAACATTCAAGGTTATAGGACCGAAGGGTCTGTTTCCATGCTATACATCTCTATGACTTGAAGTGCGAGAAAGTGGGATTAGTGCAGATGGCTGGCGTAGATTCAATGGGCCAGAGGGTCTTTTCAGTCCTGTATAGTTCTCCAATTCCCAGGACAGTACAGGGCTAGATACAGAGTAAAGATCACTCTACACTTTTAAACAAAAACTAAAGGTCCCTCCACACTGTCCCCACCAAACACTCCCAGTTCAGGTACAGAATGGGGCTATATGAAGAAAATACAGATGTTGTGGTTCTGTTCGCCGAGCTGGGAATTTGTCTTGCAAACGTTTCATCCCCTGTCTAGGTGACATCCTCAGTGCTTGGGAGCCTCCTGTGAAACGCTTCTGTGCTGTTTCCTCCGGCATTTATAGTGGCCTGTCTCTGCCGCTTCCGGTTGTCAGTTCCAGCTGTCCGCTGTAGTGGCCGGTATATTGGGTCCAGGTCGATGTGTTTGTTGATAGAGTCTGTGGATGAGTGCCGGAATTCTTGGACATCATCAGAAATACACACATAGACAAGGAAGAAACTATGGTCTCATTCGATGTAACGGCACTGTTCACCTCCATCGACAAAACACTAGCCAAAGAAACAATAGCCAACCTGCTGGACAGACATAACAGACAACAGGACGTTGAACCTATCAACAAAGACGGCATACTCCATCTACTGGATTTGTGCCTCACAACACACTTCACGTTCAATAACCAAATATACGAACAAATCAACGGAACACCCATGGGCTCACCGATCTCTGGACTCATAGCAGAAGCAGTAATGTAAAGGTTAGAACAAAAAGTCTTACCACAACTTCAACCCAAACTCTGGGTCAGATACGTGGATGACACCTTTGTAATAATTAAAAACACAGAAATAGAGAACACACACCAGATCATCAACGCCACACTCACAGGAATCCGATTCACTAGAGAGGAAGAAAAGGACAACCAACTCCCATTCCTAGACGTGATGGTACAGAGAACACCGAACAGAGAATTCACCACAAAGGTTTACAGGAAAGCCACACACACAGACCAAGTCCTAAACTATGAAAGCAACCACCCCAACACACACAAACAAAGTTGCATCAGGACACTATTCAAAAGGGCCACAACACACTGCAGCACACCAGAACTACAAAAAGAGGAAGAGGAACACCTATACAAAGTATTCGCCAAAAACAGATACCCTCGCAATTTCATCAACAGATGCCGAAGGGAGAGACAACGGAACGAGGACATGCCGCAACCCAAAGGACTAGCCACACTACCATACATCAGGAGCAGTTCTGAACTGACAGCTAGACTACTGCGACCACTAGGACTCATAACAGCACACAAACCAACAGCCACGCTCAGACAACAACTCACCAGAACAAAGGACCTGATACCCGACATGAGCAAAACTAATGTAGTGTACAAAATCCCATGCAAGGACTGCACAAAACACTACATCGGACAAACAGGAAGACAGTTAACGATCCGTATACACGAACACCAACTAGCCACGAAACAACACGACCAGCTATCCTTAGTAGCCACACACACAGACGACAAGCAACATGAATTCGACTGGGACAACACTACCATTATAGGGCAAGCCAAACAGAGAACAGCCAGGGAATTCCTAGAGGCATGGCACTCATCCACAGACTCTATCAACAAACACATCGACCTGGACCCAATATACCGGCCACTACAGCGGACAGCTGGAACTGACAACCGGAAGCGGCAGAGACAGGCCACTATAAATGCCGGAGGAAACAGCACAGAAGCGTTTCACAGGAGGCTCCCAAGCACTGAGGATGTCACCTAGACAGGGGATGAAACGTTTGCAAGACAAATTCCCAGCTCGGCGAACAGAACCACAACAACGAGCACCCGAGCTACAAATCTTCTCCCAAACTTAGGAAAATACAGAGTTGTGAAACTGGTTATTTACCTTTCGAAAATAATCCGTTGTTTCAGTCTCTGCAAAGTTGTTTTCTGACAGACCAGCCTGCCCAAGAACCTTGACCTTTTCTTGAATTATGGGCCTGGAAATACATTGGGAAGAGAGGTCAGTAAATTGCAGAGGAGCTGCATGGTACCTGACAGCAGATATTAGGTAACTCTCCTCAATTCCATTACCTTCAACTCACTTTTATCTATTACCCTGTCCTGCTGAAATCTGAGCTAAGTTCTTGGCATAGTGTCTTTTCCAAACTCTTTTACTGAAGCTTTGCTTCTGATCTTTGAAACCCTCTTACTGATGGAGACGGGAATCTCCCTACCCAACACACACCCCACCCCACCACCCGAACACCCGACCACAGCCCCACAGGTGCACCATGAGACATGGCCCTTCCCCGCCCTGGGACCCTGTGGGACCGGGCCTTTCCCACTTCGCCACCCTGGGGCCCCGTGAGACTGGGCCCTTCCCCACCCTGGGGCCCTGTGGGACTCTTTGGTGCTCTATGTGAGTGAACTGCCCCCAACCATGATGCCCTGTTTGGGATATATGATAAGTGTCTGCAATCTGCTGTACGTTTGAATATGGTACCATTTAGCCGACAGAGACCAATTTGGAACGAATCCACACAGACTAAGCAGCAGTCTGGGTAGAGAAAGCTGACAGGGGATTGAGATGTCAAAAACGTGAATCTGGACAGAGTGGATAGGGAGAAACTATTCCATTGATGGAAAGCTCAAGAACCAGAGGGCACAAATTTAAGGTAAATCAAATAACCTCCCCTCCCATCCCTAAACTTTCTTCTCAGCCCTCCCCCTCCCTTCCACTCCTCCCAGCCACCTACCGGATCCCTTCTTCCCATTGACCAACCGGATCGTATCCTCTACTAGTCTTCACCTCTCCCCATTTCACCACCCTGCGCCCACCACCTCTTTATCTGCAGTTCCCCCTACACCCACTCCCAGTCCTGAAGAAGGGTTACTCCTGAAACGTTGACTTCTCCACCTGCTGATGCTGCCTGCCTTGCTGTGTTCCCCCAGCCTCCTGCCTGTCCCTCCTGATGCTGACTGCCTTGCTGTGTTCCTCCAGCCTCCTGCCTGTCCCTCCTGATGCTGCCTGCCTTGCTGTGTTCCCCCAGCCTCCTGCCTGTCCCTCCTGATGCTGCCTGCCTTGCTGTGTTCTCCCAGCCTCCTGCCTGTCCCCTGATGCTGCCTGCCTTGCTGTGTTCTCCCAGCCTCCTGCCTGTCCCTCCTGATGCTGCCTGCCTTGCTGTGTTCTCCCAGCCTCCTGCCTGTCCCCTGATGCTGCCTGCCTTGCTGTGTTCCCCCAGACTCCTGCCTGTCCCTCCTGATGCTGCCTGCCTTGCTGTGTTCTCCCAGCCTCCTGCCTGTCTACCTTGGATTCCAGCATCTGCAGTTTGTTTGCCTCAAAAGAAGCAATGGCAATGTGAGGAAAAACATTTTTCATAAGGTGAGTGGTTACAGTATGGAAAGCACTTGAAATCATAGAATTTTATAGAATAGATGGAGGCCATTGACCCATTGTATCTGTACTTTCTCCTGAAAGAGCTACCCTGCCAGCTCACTTCCTGCCAGTGTGATGGAGGCAGGTTTAATTAAGGCATTAAAGAAGGAACTGGATCATTACTTGAAGATGACTGGGCAATGGAAGCAACACGGTAAGTGGTAGTAAGTTAGCGGCTGTTTTGGGGAGCTAGGATAGGAGTGATGGACAGATGGCCTCCTCCTGTGCTGTAACCAATTTTTCATTCCCGCTCAATGTGGAACTGAAACCTGAGGGTTCATGCTGGATTCATGAATGTACAGGTGACTTTCTGGAGTTCAGTTTCCTAAAGACAGCCAGGGAAAGGAGGCAAATGAAGGCAAGATGGACAAAGCCAACTCACACCAAACAGAATCATAAAGTAATCGAGCATGGAAACAGACTCTTTGGTCCAACTTGTCCACACTGACCAGATATTCCAATCTGACCTAGTCCCATTTGCCAGCATTTAGCCCATATCTCTCTAAACCTTTCCTATTCATATACCCATCCAGATGCCTTTGCAATGATGAGATGTGGAGGTGCCGGTGTTGAACTGGAGTGGACAAGGTCAGAGGTCACATGATGCTAGGTTATAGCATAGTATGCTATTCTTATCAGGGCGTCTTTCAGCATCTTTAAGTGCCCATCGCGTTCTCCTTGTCGGAGTAGATCCTGCGTATATGCAGGGCTTGTCCCTAGGGGATGGCTTCTTTACTATGTTTTGAGTGGAAACTAGAGAAGTGCAGTGTTGTGAGGTAATCTGTGAGCTTGCGGTAGAGTGAGGTATTGAGGTGTCCATCCTTGATGGAGATGAGCGTGTCCAAGAATAAGGAGAAAGTGAGGACTGCAGATGCTGGAGATCAGAGCTGAAAAATGTGTTGCTGGAAAAGCGCAGGTGGTCAGGCAGCATCAAAGGAGCAGGAGAATCGACGTTCGGGCATATGCCCTTCTTCAGGAATGAGGAGGATGTGCCAAGCAGGCTAAGATAAAAGGTAGGGAGGAGGGACTTGGGGGAGGGGCGTTGGGAATGCGATAGGTGGAAGGAGGTTAAGGTGAGGGTGATAGACCGGAGAGGGGGTGGGGGCGGAGAGGTTGGGAAGAAGATTGCAGGTCAAGAAGGCGGTGCTGAGTCCGAGGGTTGGGACTGAGATAAGGTGGGGAGAGGGGAAATGAGAAAGTTGGAGAAATCTGCATTCATCCCTTGTGGTTGGAGGGTTCCTAGGCGGAAGATGAGGCGCTCTTCCTCCAGGCGTCCTGTTGCCATGGTCTGGCGATGGAGGTGGCCAAGGACCTGCATGTCATTGGCGGAGCAGGAGGGGGAGTTAAAGTGTTCAGCCACGGGGCGGTTGGGTTGGTTTGTGCGGGTGTCCCAAAGGTGTTCTCTGAAACGTTCCGCAAGTAGGCGGCCTGTCTCCCCAATGTAGAGGAGGCCACATCGGGTGCAACGGATGCAGTAAATGATGTGTGTGGAGGTGCAGGTGTCCAAGAATAAGGCTGATTCTGAAGAGTAGTCCATGGCAAATCTGATGGTGGGATGAAATTTGTTGATATCGTTGTGTAGTCGCTGAAGTAATTCCTCGCCATGAGTCCAAAAACAGGATATGATACTCAATTCATCGATTACCAGTTCCGACATGCCACAGCAAGAATCCTCAACACCTCCTCAGAAAACTTACATAGGATAATCACCGATAGAGTACCCTTTGTTATCCAGTACTTCCCTGGAGCGGAGAAATGACACCATGTTCTTTGTAGCCTTCAACATGTCCTCGATGACAACGAACATCTCGCCAAGGTCATCCCTACACCTCCACACAACCGACAAACCTTCAACAAACCATTGTTTGCAGCAAACCACTCAGCCTTTAGGACAACAACCTCACACTACCCTTCCATGGCTATCTTTGTAAGACAGTCCAGATCACTGACATGGATACTATCATCATACATGGGAACACCACCCACCTCATACACAGCAGATACTCATTTGACTTGGCCAAGGTGATCTCTCTCACACGTTGCAGGTAAGGATGCCCCAAAGCATGGTATATTGGTGAAACCTGCAGACGCTATAACAACGGATGAATGGACACTGTGCAACAATTGCCAGACAGGGATGTTCCCTCCCAGTTGGGGAACAATTCAGCGATCAAGGACGTTCAGCTGCTGGTCTTTGGGTAAGCATGCTCCGAGGTGGCCTTCGAGACACATAATGCAGAAACTGATAGCGGAGTTCTGTACCCATGAAGATGACTTCAACTGTAATCTTGGGTTCATGTTGCGCTACGTGAAAATCTGTAAAATGTCTATAAAATCTTTTTTACTATTCTGTTTTGATACCATCACCTTGATAACTTGTCATAATCTCTCTACCTTAATTCACGTGTATAGTTTTGGATTACTTGTTACTTTGGTTAGACCCTCGGCATGGAACTCTGATGCCTATCATATTGTTCCAGCTGAAAAATTGCAGACGCTGTAAATAAGAAACAAAAGCAGAAGTTGCTGGAAAAGCTCAGCTGGTCTCGTAGCATCTGTGAAGAGAAATCAGAGTTAACATTTTGGGTCCGGTTAACTTTCTTGATTGGTTATTCCAGCCATTTGGTTCGTCTCCAACACCATCTTATTTTTAACGTTGTGCAATTACCTCACTGTCTCAATTAAACAGATCATAGGCTATCCCTTCACTTGCTATTCAGTTGTTGACATTTTACTCACACCGTCTGACACTTTTGATCACTTTCAAAGATTTGTTAATCAGCCTATTGACACTCTATTTACACTAATGATACTATTTTTTGATCTCTCTGCCTATAAATTATGTGCTTGTGTGCTTCCCTTCATTTCACCTGATGAAGGAGCAGCGCTTCAAAAGCTTGTGATTTCAAATAAACCTGTTGGACTATAACCTGATGTTGTGAGACTTCTGACTTTTCAAATGTTGTATCTACCTCTACCACTTCCTTTGGTAGCTCATTTCATTCTTTGCATGAAAAAGTTACCTCTTGGGTTCTTTTTAAATCTTTACTCCCTCACATTAAAACTATGTCCTCTAGTTTTGAACTGCCCCCACCCTAGGAAAAAGACCTTGGATTCAGAACTAAGTGTGTTGATGCAGCTGGGAAATCTGTCTTTGTCTCTGTCATATAGTATGCAGTCAACTTTCCTCACCAGAGATAATCATCAGCAGTGCCTCGAGCAACCAAGTAATGAATATCTACACAGTTTGACTGCCCTATGCGATGAACTCTGTCTTCAGCTTGAAAGAGGATCTGCAGAGTCAAAATAAGAGAGGGCAACATATCAAAAAAGGAATGAAAGCAGTGGCCCTGAACATCATATCTAAAATCAAACAACTGCCCAGCTGGGAGATACCCAACCCCAGGTACTGAAACTAGACAATGTTCCAGTTATACAACCCATTCAATAGAATGTTTCTCATCAAACTTAGTACCATTTCCTTCAGAGGTCAGTTTTGAAACGTTATGTCTTTAACTCCCACTCCAGAGACTTGTGCAGCACACCATAAGTAAAATAGGTCTTATATTAAACATTAAATATTGCTGGTTGTTTCCACCTTAGTGTAATTCATTGTTGGGGTGGCATGGTGGCTCAGTGGTTAGCACTACTGCCTCACAGTGTCAGGGACCTTGGTTCAATACCAGTCTCGGGTGACTATTGGTGTGGAGCTTGCATATTTTCCCCCATGTCTGCGCAGGTTTCCTCCCACAATCCGAAAGTGTGCAGGTTAGGTGAATTAGCCATGCTAAATTACCCATGGTGTTCAGGGATGTGTAGGTTAGGGGCATTAGTCTGGGTAAATATAGGATAATAGGATAGGGGAATGGGTCTGGGTGGGTTACGCTTCGGAGGGTTGGTGTGGACTTGTTGGGCCGAAGGACCTGTTTCCACACTGTAGAGATTCTATGATTCTCTATAAATATAATTAAATACTGTTTCCCAATATTATCCTCCACTGCAGCCAAAAGTAAACACTAACGAAAGACAAATGTATGAGGAAATTTATCATAGTAAACTAATGTTTAAAAAACAGATTTAAACTCTCCTTGTTAAACTGAACTCTCACTTACACCAGGGTTCCAGAAAAGTTCAGCAATGATGACCAGATCAGCAGAGGATAAAGTCAAGCCCATATTGGCAGCTGTGATTGACAGCACAGCTACACAGCGTTGCTCAGAAAACTGGAACTGGTCACACAGGGACTGGCGATCGGAGGAGGAAGTAGAGCCATCAATACGGATAAATTTAACTTTCTGCGAACAAAATTAATAATTAAGTTATTCACACTTGGTTTCACAGCACAAGGTCAATCCACACACTATCTGTAAAGTGTGGACCCCAAAACTGAATGAAATACCAAAATCTAAAATGATTTAGAAAGATTTGGTCTAATCTTGTGACCTATACCACTATTAATGCTATGGATCCATGTGCTTTTTAACAGCCTTCTTACCTTATCTAGCCACCATTGATGTATGTATATTCCTCGTGATGTCCTTCCACTTTCTTCATTATAATTCATATTACCTGTACTCATTCTTCCTAACAGATCACTTCATTCTTCTCTTTCCTTTCTATGGATTGCTACCTTTTTATAGAGGAGAGGCTGGAGTACCCCATTGATCTTGAGAGAGATTTTGTGAGGTGTTCTCAATTCTTGGCAGGGCCACCCATTCTGATAAAGTCAGAGGGAGGAAGCAAAGCGCAACTTAGTACAATGCCTCAACAATAAGTCAGCAAAAATTATTTGTGCGATATTAACGGTTGCAATTGCAGCTGAAGGATGCAGCAGTCGACAGAACTCTGATCATTAATGTTACCCTGCCACTGGTACCGGGTCTCTCACAGTATCTCTCTCTCTCACTCTCACACACACACACACAACGCTGATGGGGTGCCGGATCGAGAGATCTGGAAGTTCCTGGGTACAGACAACCAATAGGTGGTGGAGTTTGTTCCACTCTTGGAATAGGAACAGGAGAGCATTCAGCAGCTTACTTACAGAACAACCCTCTTCAGGATTCACTGTGCTCATCCCACTGGGGGAATAGGTTAGAAAAGGTGCCCTAAAATGTTTGTTCGGTCACCAACTTGGCTGGAAAACTGCATCCAGTGGGCTCCTCTACCTGCGGTCTGAAAACCAAAGTCAAACTTAAACTCAATCTTGGAACCTGGAATGTATGAACCCTCATGGACAATGAGCAAAACAATACTCCAGAGCAAAGAACTGAGGCACTTCAACATTTACTTCGCTGACCTGGAGGCAACTCAAAGAGAAGGTGAAGGTCAGCTGATGGAAAAAGGTGCTGTTTACACTTTCTTTGAGAGGAGAAGCAGAGGATCAACCCAGGAAGCATGAATTTGGATTTACTTTTAAGAACAAACTTGTCAATTGACTCTCAGAGGTCCCTGTTGGCATCCATGATCACCTCATGACTGTCTGCATACAATGTACCACAAACCAGCAGGCAACAGTTGTGATTGCCTCTGCTCCAAACCTTTATGTCACAGGTAGGGACACCATCACACAAACTGGCCAAAAGAACTACAGCAGAAACTGAAACACCTGATCAGTGGATCCAGACAATCTATACAATCGACACAGGAATTCTTGGACATCATCAGAAATATACACATAGACAAGGAAGAAACTATGGTCTCATTCGATGTAACGGCACTGTTCACCTCCATCGACAAAACACTAGCCAAAGAAACAATAGCCAACCTGCTGGACAGACATAACAGACAACAGGACGTTGAACCTATCAACAAAGACGGCATACTCAATCTACTGGACTTGTGCCTCACAACACACTTCACGTTCAATAACCAAATATACGAACAAATCAACGGAACACCCATGGGCTCCCCGATCTCTGGACTCATAGCAGAAGCAGTAATGCAAAGGTTAGAACAAACAGTCTTACCACAACTTCAACCCAAACTCTGGGTCAGATACGTGGATGACACCTTTGTAATAATTAAAAACACAGAAATAGAGAACACACACCAGATCATCAACGCCACACTCACAGGAATCCGATTCACTAGAGAGGAAGAAAAGGACAACCAACTCCCATTCCTAGACGTGATGGTACAGAGAACACCGAACGGAGAATTCACCACAAAGGTTTACAGGAAAGCCACACACACAGACCAAGTCCTAAACTATGAAAGCAACCACCCCAACACACACAAATGAAGTTGCATCAGGACACTATTCAAAAGGGCCACAACACACTGCAGCACACCAGAACTACAAAAAGAGGAAGAGGAACACCTATACAAATTATTCGCCAAAAACGGATACCCTCGCAATTTCATCAACAGATGCCTAAGGGAGAGACAACGGAACGGGGACATAGAACATAGAACATAGAACAATACAGCACAGAACAGGCCCTTCAGCCCACGATGTTGTGCCGAACTTCTAACCTAGATTAAGCACCCATCCATGTACCTATCCAAATGCCGCTTAAAGGTCGCCAATGATTCTGACATGCCGCAACCCAAAGGACTAGCCACACTACCATACATCAGGAGCATTTCTGAACTGACAGCCAGATTACTGCGACCACTAGGACTCATAACAGCACACAAACCAACAGCCACGCTCAGACAACAACTCACCAGAACAAAGGACCTGATACCCGACATGAGCAAAACTAATGTAGTGTACAAAATCCCATGCAAGGACTGCACAAAACACTACATAGGACAAACAGGAAGACAGCTAACGATCCGTATACATGAACACCAACTGGCCACGAAACAACACGACCAGCTATCCTTAGTAGCCACACACACAGACGACAAGCAACATGAATTCGACTGGGACAACACTACCATTATAGGGCAAGCCAAACAGAGAACAGCCAGGAAATTCCTAGAGGCATGGCACTCATCCACAGACTCTATCAACAAACACATCGACCTGGACCCAATATACCGGCCACTACAGCGGACAGCTCGAACTGACAACCGGAAGCGGCAGAGATAGGCCACTATAAATGCCGGAGGAAACAGCACAGAAGCGCTTCACAGGAGGCTCCCAAGCACTGAGGATGTCACCTAGACAGGGGACGAAACGTTTGCAAGACAAATTCCCAGCTCGGCGAACAGAACCACAACAACCAGCTGGTCATCTTCAACAAACTATTCTGCCAAAAAGACAAGTTCATGACTTCTTCAAAGCATTCATGATGAAAGCACTACCACATGGTCAATTATAAATCACACAACGCCAGGTTATAGTCCAACAGGTTTATTTGGAAGTACTAGCTTTTGGAGTGCTACCTGGTCAACAACACGTTCAATTATATCATCCGTCAATCCTAAGATCCAAAGGATGTCCTCATTACCAAAGCAATGACTAGTGCTGATGACTGCTGGTCAGACGACCAGTTATCTGCTCCTCAGTGTCTATCAAATGCCACTAGAAGCAGCTGAAGATAACAGAACAGTTCAGAAAAGGGGTTCTAAAAAGAGTTACTGGACCCAAAGCATTAGTTTTGCTTTCTCTCCACAGATGCTGCCAGACCTGCCAAGTTTTTCCAGCAATTGTTTTCATTTTTGTTCAGAAACAGGCACTGCATTGAGACATCAAAGCAGACCAATGTCTTTACCAAAGTCTCCAGAGAGTTTGTTTTAATGGAGTGGAGGAAATCTGGAAAGAGCTGAAGACAGCCATCATCTTTTGCTATGAAGAAACCAATGAACACAAGACCAGAAAACATTAAGACCACTTTGACGACAATGACCACATCATTAAAGACCTCATTGACAAGAAAACTCTCCGAGCCTGGCAAAACAACATCACCAGCAAGGCAAAGAAGAGAACTCATCAAACAGCAAAAGGTGGAGTTACAAAGAAAACAGAGGAAAATCAAGAACCAACGGTGGACTGAGAAAGCTAAGGAGCTGCAACTCATTGCTGACAAGCTCTACACTCTGGGTTTCTTCAGTGTCACCAAGTCGATGTATCCAACACCTGTGGCCTCAATCTGATGAGGTAAAAACAATGACTGCAGATGCTGGAAACCAGATTCTGGATTAGTGGTGCTGGAAGAGCAGTGCAGTACTGCTCCTCGGATGCTGCCTGAACTGCTGTGCTCTTCCAGCACCACTAATCCGCAATCTGATGAGGAGGAATCTTTTGAGAGACAGAGTAAACATCAACCTCCAATGGAGAGAACACTTCAAAGAGCCACAACACAAGTGTCAACAAGACAAATGTGAGGAAGTTCCCTAACTCTCCATTAAGATGATCTTGGACTCCCATCTAGTATAGCAGAAGCATCCATTAGACATTTGAAGAATGGATAAACCACATGCGTAGATGGGATTTCAGTAGAGATTTTCAAAATTGGAAGGGCAAAGCTCAATCATCTCTGTTAACTGTTCTAGGACAAAGAATGTTTTTTTAAAATTCTTCCTGCTGAAGTGCAAAACCTCACATTTTTTCTACATTTCAATCCATTTGCCACGTTTTTGCCCACTTGCTTGTCTAGATCCCTCTGCAGATTATTTGTCTCATCCATAAACTTGACAATAGTAATTTGCTTTCCCCATCTGAGTCATTCAAATATATTGTACATAATGATGGTCCCAGCACTGATCCCTGTGGCTCTCCACTAGTTACAGGTCGCCAGCCTAAACTGTCCACTTATCCCAATTCAATGAGTTCTATTTCGCTAATCAATCCTCTATCCATGCTAATTTATTATTTCCAATACTAAGGCTGTCATCTTATTAAGTAGCCTAACGTGTGGAACCTTATCAAATGCCTTCTGGATTCAGCAAGATGGCGGCGATTTTGTAGGACTGCTGTGGATAGTTCTGCCTAACAGTCAAGGCATACCAGTGTTTTTTGCCATTCCTGGCCAACTTACGTGGTGGAAATATTAGTTTAAAACCTTACAGAATACATATTTGTTAATATTTGAGAGTGGGAAGATGCCAAAGGGAAAAGGAGTAAGCAAACAGCAGCAGGGAGGACACTCCCCTGCAGCACCTACCAAACCAGAGACTGCAGCAGCAGCAGCCTCTCCTGAACCCCCGCCCCCGGGGACCTGACAGACTCTCAGGAATTGGCTGCGGTGATGGAGAGACTTAGCTTGAAAGTTGTGGCTGCGATTGAGGAAATCCGTGGGGAGATTCGTGCCCAGGTGCAACCTATTGCATCCATGTTGCAGAAGCACGAGCAGGAGATCCAGGTCCTCGGGGAGATGCTGGAGGTGGTGGAGAATCGAACTAAGGCCTCGGAAGCTGCAATGGAGTCCTCATCCAGTCGGATCGAGGTGCTGGAGTGAGACGTGTGGGCCTTGCAAAACCATATCGACAACCTCGAAAATCGAGGTTGGAGGATAAATCTCAGAATTGTCGGGCTCCCTGAAGGTTAGGGATTTCATCCAGAAGAAGAGTGCGAGCAGCAGCGGAGGTAAGTTGAACCCGAAAGACTGCAGCTAAGGTAAGGCAGTTTTTATTTTAAAATTACTTACCGATAGCGGACAGCGGTGTTTTCACTTTCACAGAAGGAGCGGGAGCAGCGGAGGATGTGACGAGGACCAGAGGGGCAACCGGGAAGGAAAGGGGAGGTTGAGGGAGTAATTGAGAGGAGTTACTGGGAGTTGGTTACTCCTAAGGCTCAGGACAAGGATAGATGGATTACAGTTAGGGGGAGGAAAGGAGACGGACAGACAATGCAGAGATCCCCTGTGGACATTCCCCTCGGCAATAAGTATACCGTTTTGGATACTGCTGGTGGAGATGACCTACCAGAGGAAAGCCATAGCAGTCAGTTCTCTGGTACTGAGCCTGACACTGTGGCAAAGAAGGGAAGGGGGCAGAATAGAAAAGTACTCGTGGTAGGGGACTCGATAGTTAGGGGAATCGACAGGAGATTTTGTGGTCAGGATCGGGATTCCCGGAAGGTATGTTGCCTCCCTGGTGCCAGGGTCCGGGACGTCTCCAATCGGGTGTATAAGGTTCTAAAAGGGGAGGGCAAACAGCCAGAAATCGTGTTACATATTGGCACCAATGATATAGCCAGGAAAAGGATTGAGGATATAAAGAGTGATTTCAGGGAGTTAGGATGGAAGCTGCAAAGCAGGTCGAACAGAGTAGTGTTCTCTAGTTTACTGCCGGTGTCACGAGGTAGCGAGGAACAGGGAGTGGGCGCAGCTTAACACGTGGCTGCACAGCTGTTGTAGGAGGGAGGGCTTCAGATATGTAGATAATTGGGATGTCTTCTGGGGAAGGTGGGACCTGTACAAGAAGGACGGGTTGCATCTGAACCGGAAGGGGATCAATGTCCTGGGTGGAAGGTTTGCTCGAATAGTTTGAGAGGGTTTAAACTAGTATGGCAGGGGGGTGGGAACCTGAGCTGTATACCGGAGGTGAGAGTTGATGCAGATGAGGCGATAGCAAGAGGTAGACCAGCTAGTGAGAAGGATTTTCCTGGGAAAGAACCAAGGGATCAGTTAAAGTGTGTTTGCTTTAACGCAAGGAGTATCAGGAATAAAAGTGATGAACTTAGAGCATGGATCAGTGACTGGTCCTATGATGTTGCGGCCATAACAGAGACATGGGTTTCTCAGGGGCAGGAATGGTTGCTGGATGTTCCAGGATTTACAGCATTTAAAAAGAATAGGGAGGGGGGTGGGGGGGGGGGAAAAAGAGGGGGTGTAGCACTACTAATCAGAGAGGGTATCACAGCTATAGAAGCTTCCATTGTCGAGGAAGATCTGCCTACCGAGTCAGTATGGGTGGAAATTAGGAACAGCAAGGGAGCAGTCACCTTGTTAGTGGTTTATTACAGGCCCCCCAATAGCAGCAAGGGAGATGGTAGAAAGCATAGGTCAGCAGATTTTGGAAAAGTGTGGACGTAGTAGGGTTGTTGTAATGGGTGACTTTAACTTTCCCAATATTGATTGGAACCTCCTTCGAGCTGAAGATTTGAATGGAGCTGTTTTTGTAAGGTGTGTTCAGGAGGGTTTCCTAACTCAGTACGTTGACAGGCCGATGAGGGGAGAGGCCATTCTAGACTTGGTGCTCGGAAACGAGCCGGGACAGGTATCAGATCTTGTGGTGGGAGAGCATTTTGGTGAGAGTGACCACAACTGCCTCACATTCTACATAGCTATGGAGAAGGAGAGGATTAGGCAAAATGGGAGGATATTTAATTTGGGAAGAGGAAACTATGATGCGATTAGACATGAATTAGGAAGCATGGATTGGGAACAATTGTTCCATGGTAAAGGCACTATAGACATGTAGAGACTGTTTAAGGAACATTTGTTGTGAGTGATGAATAAATATGTCCCTCTGAGACAGGCAAGAAGTGGTAAGATAAAGGAACCTTGGATGACGAGAGCAGTGGAGCTTCTCGTCAAAAGGAAAAAGGTAGCTTACATAAGGTGGAGGAAGCTAGGGTCAAGCTCAGCTCTAGAGGATTACAGGCAGGCGAGGAAGGAGCTCAAAAATGGTCTGAGGAGAGCCAGGAGGGGGCACGAGAAAGGCTTGGCAGAACGGATTAGGGAGAACACAAAGGCATTTTACACTTGGGTGAGGAATAAGAGAATGGTCAAAGAAAGAGTAGGGCCTATCAGGGATAGCATAGGGAATTTGTGTGTGGAGTCTGAGGAGGTAGGGGAAGCCCTAAATTAGTTTTTTGCTTCTGTCTTTACGAAAGAAACGAACATTGTAGTGAATGAAACCTTTGAAGAGCAGGTGTGCATGCTGAAATGGATAGAGATAGAGGAAGCTGATGTGCTGAAAATTTTGTCAAACATTAAGGTTGACAAGTCGCCAGGCCCGGACCAGATTTGTCCTCGGCTGCTTTGGGAAAAGAGAAATGCAATTGCTTCACCACTTGCGAAGATCTTTTCATCCGCGCTCTCCACTGGAGTCGTACCTGAGGACTGGAGAGAGGCAAATGTAATTCCTCTCTTCAAGAAAGGAAATAGGGAAATCCCCGGCAATTACAGACCAGTAAGTCTCACGTCTATCGTCGGCAAGGTGTTAGAAAGGATTCTGAGGAATAGGATTTATGACCACCTGGAAGAGCATGGCTTGATTAAATGCAGTCAACACGGCTTTATGAGGGGCAGGTCATGCCTAACAAACCTTATCGTGTTTTTTGAGGATGGGACTAGAAACGTTGATGAGGGTTGAGCTGTGGATGTGGTGTATATGGACTTCAGTAAGGCATTTGATAAGGTTCCCCATGGTAGGCTCATTCAGAAGGTCAGGAGGAATGGGATACAGGGGAACCTAGCTGCCTGGATACAGAATTGGCTGGCCAACAGAAGACAGAGTGGTATTAGAAGGAAAATATTCTGCCTGGAAGTCTGTGGTGAGTGGTGTTCCAAAGGGCTCTGTCCTTGGGCCTCTGTTTGCTACTTTTATTAATGACTTGGATGAGGGGATTGAAGGATGGGTCAGCAAGTTTGCAGACGACACAAAGGTTGGAGGTGTCGTTGACACTATAGAGGGCTGTTGTAGGCTGCAGCGGGACATTGACAAGATGCAGATGATGGGCTGAGGTGGCAGATGGAGTTCAACCTGGATAAATGCGAGGTAATGCATTTTGGAAGGTCGAATTTGAAAGCTGAGTACAGGATTAAGGATAGAATTCTTGGCAGTGTGGAGGAACAGAGGGATCTTGGTGTGCAGGTACATAGATCCCTTAAAATGGCCACCCAAATGGACAGGGTTGTTATGAAAGCATATGGTGTTTTGGCTTTCATTAACAGGGGGATTGAGTTGAAGAGACGTGAGATCTTGTTACAGCTCTATAAAACTTTGGTTCGACCGCACTGGGAATACTGCGTCCAGTTCTGGTCACCCTATTATAGGAAAGATGTGGATGCTTTGGAGAGGGTTCAGAGGAGGTTTATCAGGATGCTGCCTGGACTGGAGGGCTTATCTTATGAAGAGAGGTTGACTGAGCTTGGACTTTTTTCATTGGAGAAAAGGAGGAGAGGGGACCTAATTGAGGTATACAAGATAATGAGAGGCATAAATAGAGTCGATAGCCAGAGACTATTTCCCAGGGCAGAAATGGCTAACACGAGGGGTCATAGTTTTAAACTGGTTGGAGGAAAGTATAGAGGGGATGTCAGAGGCGGGTTCTTTACACAGAGAGTTGAGAGAGCATGGAATGCGTTGCCAGCAGCAGTTGTGGAAGCAAGGTCATTTAAGAGACTACTGGACATGCATATGGTCACAGACATTTGAGGGTGCATACATGAGGATCAGTGGTCGGCACAACATCGTGGGCTGATGGGCCTGTTCTGTGCTGTACTGTTCTATGTTCTAAGACTATGCTTCTCACTAAGCCCTATAAGCCCGATACAGAGAGGCTGTTGCTACATTCCACAAGTGCCCTCTATCGCCTGCTGGCAGGATATTAACCGGTTATGTGAGGTCTGGGAGCAAGAGCTGGGAGTGGAGATCTCTTCTGAAACATGGGAGAACATATAGGAGAATACTCGAAAAATCTTAATCTGTAACAGGACATGCACTACGCAGTTTAACGTTCTGCACAGGGCTCATCTGGCACCAGCCCTTCATCAGGAATAAAGGCAGTGAGCCTGAAGCGTGGAGAGATAAGCTAGAGGAGGGTGGGGGTGGGGAGAGAGTAGCATAGAGTACAATGGGTAAGTGGGGGAGGAGATGAAGGTGATAGGTCAAGGAGGAGAGGGTGGAGTGGATAGGTGGAAAAGGAGATAGGCAGGTCGAACAAGTCAAGGAGACAGTGCTGTGCTGGAAGTTTGAAACTAGGATGAGGTGGGGGAAGGGGAAATGAGGAAGCTGTTGAAGTCCACATTGATGCCCGGGGTTGAAGTGTTCCGAGGCGGAAGATGAGGCGTTCTTCCTCCAGGCGTCTGGTGGTGAGGGAGCGGCGGTGAAGGAGGCCCAGGACCTCCATGTCCTCGGCAGAGTGGGAGGGGTAGTTGAAATGTTGGGCCACCCTCTCCCACTCTGCTGAGGACATGGAGGTCCTGGGCCTCCTTCACCGCCGCTCCCTCACCACCAGACGCCTGGAGGAAGAACGCCTCATCTTCCGCCTCGGAACACTTCAACCCCAGGGCATCAATGTGGACTTCAACAGTTTCCTCATTTCCCCTTCCCCCACCTCATCCTAGTTTCAAACTTCCAGCACAGCACTGTCTCCTTGACTTGTCCGGACTTGTCCGACCTGCCTATCTCCTTTTCCACCTATCCACTCCACCCTCTCCTCCTTGACCTATCACCTTCATCTCCTCCCCCACTCACCCATTGTACTCTATGCTACTCTCTCCCCACCCCCACCCTCCTCTAGCTTATCTCTCCACGCTTCAGACTCACTGCCTTTATTCCTGATGAAGGGCTTTTGCCCGAAACGTCAGTTTCGAAGCTCGTTGGATGCTGCCTGAACTGCTGTGCTCTTCCAGCACCACTAATCCAGAATCTGGTTTCCAGCATCTGCAGTCATTGTTTTTACCTCCAGACTAACTGGTCTATAATTCTCCATTTTCTCTCTACCTCCTTTCTTAAAAAGTGGAGAACATTAGCCACTCTCTAATCTGCAGGAACTGATCTTGAATCTATAGAACATTGGAAAATGATCACCAATGCATCCACAATTTCTAGAGCCACCTCCTTCAGTACCCTGGGATGCAGACCATCAGGTCCCGGGGATTTATCAACCTTCAGACCTAACAGCTTTTCCAACACCGTTTCCTGCCTAATATAAATTCTTCAGTTCAGGTCCTTCAGCCACTATTACATCTGGGAGATTGCTCATGTCTTCCCCAGTGAAGAAAGATCTAAATTCAACTCTTCTGCCATTTCTTTGTTCCCCGTAACAAATTCAAGGGCCCAATTTTAGTCTTAAAGGCAGGATTCTTGGCAGTGTGGACGAACAGAGGGGTCTTGGGGTCCACGTCCATAGATCCCTCAAAAGGTGCCACCCAGGTTAATAGGGTTGTTAAGAAGGCATATGGTGTGTTGGCTTTCATTAGCAGGGGGATTGAGTTTAAGAGCGCGAGGATATGCTGCAACTCTATAAAGCTTCGGTTAGACCACACTTGGAATATTGTGTTCATTTCTGGTCGCCTTATTATAGGAAGGATGTGGAAGCTTCAGAGAGGAAGCAGAGGAGATTTATCATCGAACACAGAATATAGAACAATACAGCGCAGAACAGGCCCTTCAGCCCTCAATGTTGCGCCGACCTGTGAACTATTCGCAGCTCGTTCCCCTACACTGTCCCAAAATCATCCATGTGCTGATCTAAGGATTGTTTAAATCTCCCTAATGTGGCTGAGTTGACTACCTTAGCAGGTAGGGCATTCCACACCCTTACCACTCTCTGCGTAAAGAACCTGCCTCTGACATCTGTCTTAAATCTATCACCCCTCAATTTGTAGTTATGCCCTCTCGTACAAGCGGACATCATCATCCCAGGAAAAAGCCTTTCACTGTCTACCCTATCTAATCCTCTGATCATCTTGTATGTCTCTATCAAATCCCCCCTTAGCCTTCTTCTCTCCAAAGAGAACAGACCGAAGTCTCTCAGCCTTTCCTCATAAGATCTTCCCTCCAGATCAGGCAACATCCTGGTAAATCTCCTCTGCACCTTTTCCAATGCTTCCACATCCTTTCTGTAATGGGGCGACCAAAAATGCACACAATATTCCAAGTGTGGCCGCACCAGTGTTTTGTATAGTTGCAACATGATATTGCGGTTCCGAAACTCAATACTTCTACCAATGATACTTAACACACCTGGGTGGCAACTTTCAGAGATCTATGCACATGGTCTCCAAGATCCCTCTACACATCCACACTACCAAGAATCTTTCCATTGACCCACTAGTCTGCCTTCCTGTTATTCTTCCCAAAGTGCATCACCTCACATTTAGCTGCATTGAACTCCATTTGCCACCTCTCAACCTAATTCCGCAGTTTATCCAAGTCCCCCGCAACCTGTAACATTCTTCCAAACTGTCCACTACTCCACAGACTTTAGTGTCATCTGCAAATTTACTAATCCATCCATCTGTGCCTGCGTCCAAGTCATTTATAAAAATGACAGACAGCAGTGGCCCCAAAACAGATCCTTGTGGCACACCACTAGTAACCGGACTCCAGGCTGAATATTTTCCATCAACCACCATTCGCTGCCTTCTTTCAAAAAGCCAGTTTTGAATCCAAACTGCTAAATCACCCTCAATTCCAAACCTCTGCATTTTCTCCATCAGCCTCCCATGTAGAACCTTATCAAAGGCTTTACTGAAGACCATGTATACCACGTCAACTGCCCTACCCTCATCTACATGCTTGGTCAACTTCTCAAAAAACTCAATGAGGTTTGTGAGACACGACCTGCCCTTGATAAAACCATGTTAACTATCTGAAATCAAATTGTTGCTTGCTAGATGATTATAAATCTTATCTCTTATAATCCTTTCCAAAACTTTACCTACAACAGAAGTAAGGCTCACCAGTCTATAATTACCTGGGTCATCTTTGTTGCCTGTCTTGATCAAGGACACAACATTTGCAATCCTCCAGTCCTCAGGTACTAAACCTGTAGACGATGATGACTCAAATATCAAAGCCAAAGGCTCTATCTCCTCCCTAGCTTCCCAGAGAATCCTCGGATAAATCCCATGCGGCCCAGGACTTTCACTCCTTCTACAATTGATAACACCTGTGCATAACTAACCTCGATCCTTTCTAGTCTAATATCTCATACCACACTCTTCTCCTCTACAATATTCTCCTTTTCCTGAGTGAACACCGATGAGAAATGTTCATGTAGCACCTCTCCGATCTCTACAGGGTCCACACTCAACTTCCCACTTCTGTCTTTGACTGGCCCTATTCCTACCCTAATCATCCTTTTATTCCTCACATGGTAGGCTCATTCAGAAGGTCAGGAGGAATGGGATACAGGAGAACTTAGCTGTCTGGATACAGAATTGGCTGGCCAACAGAAGACAGAGTGGTATTAGAAGGAAAATATTCTGCCTGGAAGTCTGTGTTGAGTGGTGTTCCACAGGGCTCTGTCCTTGGGCCTCTATTGTTTGTAATTTGTATTAGTGACTTGGATGAGGGGATTGAAGGATGGGTCAGCAAGTTTGCAGACGACACAAAGGTTAGAGGTGTCGTTGACAGTATAGAGGGCTGTTGTAGGCTGCAGCGGGACATTGACAAGATGCAGAGATGGGCTGAGAGGTGGCAGATGGAGTTCAACCTGGATAAATGCGAGGTGATGCATTTTGGAAGGTCGAATTTGAAAGCTGAGTACAGGATTAAGGATAGGATTCTTGGCAGTGTGGAGGAACAGAGGGATCTTGGGGTGCAGGTACATAGATCCCTTAAAATGGCCACCCAAGTGGACAGGGTTGTTATGAAAGCATATGGTGTTTTGGCTTTCATTAACAGGGAGATTGAGTTTAAGAGTCTTAAGATTTTGTTACAGCTCTATAAAACTTTGGTTAGACCGCACTGGGAATACTGCATCCAGTTCTGGTCACCCTATTATAGGAAAGATGTGGATGCTTTGGAGAGGGTCAGATGAGGTTTACCAGGATGCTGCCTGGACTGGAGGGCTTATCTTATGAGGAGAGGTTGTCTGAGCTTGGACTTTTTTCATTGGAGAAAAGGAGGAAGAGAGGGGACCTAATTGAGGTATACAAGATAATGAGAGACATGGATAGAGTCGATAGCCAGAGACTATTTCCCAGGGCAGAAATGGCTAACATGAGGGGTCATAGTTTTAAGCTGGTTGGAGGAAAGTATAGAGGGGATGTCATAGGTGGGTTCTTTACACAGAGAGTTGAGAGAGCATGGAATGCGTTGCCAGCAGCAGTTGTGGAAGCAAGGTCATTGGGGACATTTAAGAGACTGCTGGACATGCATATGGTCACAGAAATTTGAGGGTGCATACATGAGGATCAATGGTCGGCACAACATCATGCGCTGAAGGGCCTGTTCTGTGCTGTCCTGTGCTATGTTCTATACCTATAGAAAGCTTTAGGGTTCTCCTTTATTCTATTTGCTAAAGACTGTTCGTGTCCTCTCTTTGCTCTTCTTAACTCTCTCTTTCAATCCTTCCCAGCTGATCTGTAACGCTCCATCGCCTCATCTGTACCATCTTGCCTCATCAACACATAAGCCTCCTTCTTCTTAACAAGAGATGTAATTTCTGCAGTAAATCACCGTTCCCCTACCTTATCACTTCCTCCCTGCCTGACAGGGACATACCTATCAAGGAGACGCAATATCTGTTCCTTAAACCAGCTCCACATTTCGATTGTCTGCATCCCATGCATTTTGCTACCCCATTCTATGCATCCTAATTCTTGCCTAATCGCATTATAATTGCCTTTGCCCCATCGATAACTCTTGACCTGGGGCAATGTACCTATCCCTTTCCATCGCTAAACTAAACGTATCTGAATTATGGTCACTCTCTCCAAAGTGCTCACCTCCAACTAAATCAAACACCTGGCCTTGTTCGTTACCAAGCACCAGATCTAGTGTGGCCTCCCCTCTTGTCGGTCCTTCGACATACTGTGTCAGGAAACCCTCCTGTACACATTGGACAAAAACTGATTCAACTGACGTAGTAGAGCTATAATATTTCCAATCAATGTTGGGGAAGTTAAAGTCCCCCATAATGACCACCCTGTTCCTTTCACTCCTACTCAGAATAATTTTGCTAATCCTCTCTTCCACCTCCCTGGAACTCTGTGGAGGCCTATAAAAAAACTCCAAGCAGTCTGACCTCTCCTCTCCTGTTTCTAACCTTAGCCCACACTACTCAGTAGATGAGTCCTCATCAAAAGTTCTTTCAACCACCGTTGTACTATCCTTGACTAACAAGGCCACACCTCCCCTTCTTTTACCGCCTTGCCCGTTCTTAATGAAAGATCTAAACTCTGGAACCTGCAACATCCATTCCTCACCCTGCTCTATCCATGTCTCCGAAGTGGCCACAACATCGAAGTCCCAGGTACCTATCCATGCTACAAGCTCACCTACCTTATTCCGGATACTTCTGGCGTTGAAGTACACACACTTCAAATCAGTTTGCTGTCTGCCAGCACATTCCTGTGACCCTAAAATCCTGTCCCTGTCCTCCCTACTCTCATCCCCCTGTGCACTGCAACTACACTTCAGGTTCCCATCCCTCTGCTGAGTTAGTTTAAACCCTCCCGAATAGCACCAGCAAATTTCCCCCCAGGATATTAGTACCCCTCTGGTTCAAGTGAAGACCGTCCTGTCTGTACAAGTCCCACCTTCCCCAGAATGAGCCCCAATTATCCAAAAACCTGAAACCCTCCCTCCTGCACCATCCTTGCAGCCACGTGTTCAACTGATAAATCTCCCTATTCCTTGCCTCACTATCATGTGGCACAGGTAACAAACCAGAGATAACAACTGTGTGTGTGCTAGCTCTCAGCTTCCACCCTAGCCCCCCGAAATCCTGCCTTCCATCCCTATCCCTCCTTCTACCTATGTCGTTGGTACCTACATGGACAACAACTTGAGGCTGGTCACCCTCTCCCTTCAGGGCTCCAAAGATACAATCTGAGACATCACAGACCCTGGCACCTGGGAGGCAACACATCAACCATGAGTCTCGTTCATTCCCAACAAACTTTCTATCGGAGCCTCTAACATGATGTTGCCTGGACTGGAGGACATTTCTGATGAAGAAAAGTTCAGGGAGCTCGGGCTTTTCACATTGGAGTGAAGGAGGATGAGATGTGACTTGATAGAGGTGTACAAGATGATGAGAGGAATAGATAGCCAGAGACTTTTTTCCCAGGGCAGGAATGTCTATCATGAGGGGTCATAATTTTAAGGTGATTGGAGGTGGTTTTAGGAGAGATGTCAAAGGAAGGTTCTTTTCACAGAGAGTGGTGTGTGTGTGAAATGCACTGCCAGCAGTGGGAGTAGTCAGATACATTTTTGGAGGCTTTATAAGAGAAGGATTTACGCAAAGTCAGATACATTAGGGACATTTAAACAACTCTTAGATAGTCACATGGATGATAGTAAAGTGACGGATATGTGGGTGAGTTTGATCTTAAAAGCAGAATAAAAGGTAGGCAAAACATTGCGGGTTGAACGGCCTGTACTGTGCTATGTTCTCTTGCACACTATTTCCACACACATTTCTTTCACAATAAATAATCTTCAAATGCCCTCTTGAATGTTTCAATTAAACCTTACTCCCCTATGCTTGCAGGTAGTATATTCCATACCTTAACTACTCACTGTGTGAAAAAGGTTTTAATCTTACCATCATGGCTTCTTTTGCAGCTCACTTTTTAAAATTCTACTCCCTCTTGTTCTTTATCCTTTTTCAAATGGGACCAGTTTCTCCATATTTACTCCGTACAGCCTACTGATGATTTTGAAAATCTTTTCTTTCTATTTATTTCCAGGATGAGGGTGTTGCTGACTAGGCCAGCATTTATTGCCCATCCCTAATTGGCCAGAGGGGAGTTAAGAATCAACTGTATTGCCGTGGGTCTGGACTTTCATGTGGGCCAGACTAGGAAAGGATAGCAGTTTCCCTCCCTAAAGAGCATCAGATCTCCTCTCAGCTGCCATCACTCCAAGGAGAACAGTCCTAACTTCTGCAATCTGTTTTCATAAACTCTCTCATTCCTGGAACCATTCTTATTAATTGTTTCTGCACTTTCTTCGATGCACTGATAGTTTTCCTACAATGTGGCATCTACAACTGTCTAAAACAGATGGTATAAATACAGAATAAATGATGGCTTTCCCCTTAGATTCGTATTCTTGCAAGTTATCATGATGAGTGCAAGACCAAAAGACATTTTATCAAAGTTTTTATCAGCAATACTTGATACTTCCATCAATTGAAATGATATTATCAAGAAAAGCACTGGCCTAAATAGCAATAGAATTCAGCTGACTACGCAGGATATCTAAGCTTCAGGAAACCAATGTGTAATTAATTAAATTGTCTGAAATAAACTTATATTTTATCAAAAACATTAAAAATAGCTCAGCTAGTCAGGCATGAGATTACTTTTGTTTTCTATTTTAATCATTTACCATACACCTGTGTGATATGTTTCATATTCGAGATGAAAGACTTTGGAGTTGGAGGTAAGTGTCCTAAGAACATATCGAATTGGGCGAAAGTATGTGAAGAACAAAATGGCCACTGATGAAAAGAAAAACTCTTATCAGTTCAGTGTAGATATTTAACTACTTGAAAAAGTGACTGAAGTAACATCTCTAGGTTATATTTCTTGAGCAAGCTGTGTCTGAAAGACTTCAAAACCAGCTGAAAGAGGTTAGTGGCTTGACCATATGAGCCAGAACATCAGAACTCTGTAACATTCTATACTTTACCCTTTTGCTTTCAAGCATATTCCATTTGCCTCTGTTATTTTGAAAAAGCCAGTGTCTGCAAAAAAACAAGTTTTTCTCTCTCCTGAGGGGAAAGAGAGAAAATGTATTCTTTTTCCATTTATTCCTAAAACGTGGGGGCTGTATCAGCATTTATTACCTGACTTCAGTTGCCCCAGAGAATGGTTAAACGGAATTCTCAAACCACAGTTGTCTATGTGCTGTCAGTGCACCACAAAACCTTTAGGAAGAAGGTCGTCAGATTTTGACCCAGGTACCACTGCAGGAATGTCAATATATTTTCAAGTTAGGATGGTGAAGGGCTTGGACGGGAAATTGCAGGTGGCAGCACCTGCTGCCCTTGTCCTTCTAGATGGAAGGCACTTTCTAAGCAGCACTGTTGATATTTATGGGTTGATCAACCTTTGTACTTCTGCGTTACCAGCTGTGCATAAGAATCAATCTTCTTTAAATATGTTTTGTTTCAAAGTTTGGGAGAAGATTTGTAGCTCAGGTGCTCGTTGTTGTGGTTCTGTTCGCCGAGCTGGGAATTTGTGTTGCAGACATTTCGTCCCCTGTCTAGATGACATCCTCAGTGCTTGGGAGCACTTCTGTGAAGCTTCACAGGAGGCTCCCAAGCACTGAGGATGTCATCTAGACAGGGACAAAACGTCTGCAACACAAATTCCCAACTGGGCAAACAGAACCACAACAATGTTTTGTTTCAATAATAAACACATCATGCTGCCTGAATTACAGGGCATGAGCTAGAAAAACTCAGGTTGTTTTCTCCTGAGCAGTGGAGGCTAGGGGGAGTCATACTGAAAGTCCATAAAATTATAAGGTGCATAGATAGGGTTGATAGTCAGTATCTTTTTCTGAGAATTGATATATCTAATACTAGGGGGCAAGCATTTAAGGTGGTGGTGGTTTTGGGGAGGGGGGGGAGAGAAAGAGGGAGGGAGCGGGGAAGATGTGAGGGGCAATGGAGTTCAGTGGAGATATGGGGGCAAATTGTCTACACATAGTGTGGTAGAGGTCATTGTGAAGGCAGATATAATGGGGCATTAAAGTGACTAGTGAGTTTTGAGAAGATTTGTAGCGGTTTTGTATGTAGGTTTGCTCGCTGAAATGGAAGGTTTGTTTTCAGATGTTTCGTCACCATACTAGGTACCATCAGTGAATCTTCAAATGAAGCACTGGTGTATATGTTTGAGTTTCCTATGGTTGGTGACATCATGCCTTATGGTGATGTCATTACCTGTTCTTTTGCTCTCTCTTCTCCTCACCTCCCCTCCCCGCCCGCCCCCCCAGGATAAACGGGATCCAAGTCAGTGTGTTTGTTGATAGAGTTCTGGTTGGAATGTTATGCTTCTACATTGGACACCCAGATACACAAACATCAACTAGCCACAAAATGACATGACCCACTCTCACTAATATGCTTATAAACAGATGAGGAAGGACACCATTTCGACTGGGACAACACATCCATCCCAGGACAAGCCAAACAGAGACACGCACGAGAATTCCTAGAAGCATGGCATTTCAACCAGAACTCTGTCAACAAATACATTGACTTGATACATAGAAAGCAGGCTACACCATCAGTGCTTCATTCGGAGGATCATTGAAGATGTTACCTAGTCTACTGACGAAACGTCTGAAAACAAACCTTCCAGCTCAGCGAGCAAACCTACATCCATTTAACTGACTTTTAGATAAGCACATGAATATGCAAAGAACGGAGGGCTATGGACCAAGGGAAGACAGAAGGAATCAGTTTAATTTGGCACCATGTTCATCACAACATTGTGGGCCAAGGCACCTGTTCCTGTACTGTACTGTTCTATTCTATATTCTAATTGAACAGATATTTTTCATCTGTCGTCATTGCAGAGAATTCAATTACCATCTCAGAAATCATTGAGAAACAGAATTTGGAAGGAAGCAAGGAGCTAAAAACAATGATGTGTTCCCTGATACTTTGTTTATAAATTTTTTCTCTCTTCAAAAATATTTTTTTCCAATAATTTTCTTTTACAATTTTACGTTTGTTAGGTGTGTAATACTCTTTATTTAAAATTTAATTCAGAGATTTCACTGTAACTGCGCATGCTCCAGGGTTCCAGAAAAAGCAACTGGGAAAAGCTACACCATCACAATTTTGTAAGATCTCTGTAGTTCTGTTCCTTTTATGAATTTCCAATTTTAATCATGTCACCACAAGCAGCCTCACCCTCACTTGCTTGGGCCCCACGCTCTTGAATTCCTTTCTTTCACCTCTCTACCTCGCTTTTCTCCTTTGGGACGTTCCTTACTTTGACCAAGTTTTTGATCATCTTATTGAATAATTTCCTCTGTGGCTTGGCATCATACTAAAAATTACAGATTGGTTGCAGTACAGAGTTTGGTCATGACTGTACTAGCTCTACAAATAGACTCCACCACCAGGGATATATTTCCCTACTCACCCCTATCCGCTTTCTGCAAGACCATTTCCTCCATGACTCCCTTGTCAGGTCCATGCCACCACAACTCACCTTTCCCTGCCACCGCAGGAATTGCAAAACCTGTGCCCACACCTCCATCCAAGGCACCAAAGGAGCCTTCCACATCCAAAGTTTCACCTGCAACTCCACATGTTATTTATTGTATCCATTGCTCCCGATATTGGTCTCCTCTACATTGGGGAAACAGGACGCCTACTTGCAGAGCGCTTCAGAGAACATCTCCAGGACAGCCACACCAACCAACCCCATCGCCCTGTGGCCAAAGTCCCCCTCCTACTCTGCCAGGTACATGCAGATTCTGGGCCTTCTCAATCACCACACCCTAACCACCCAACACCAGGAGGAAGAACACCTCATCTTCTGCCTTGGGACCCTCCAACCACACGGCATCACTGTGGACTTCACTAATTTCCTCAATTCTCCTCCCCCCACCTTGACCCAGTTCCAACCTTCCAACTCAGCACCGGTCTCATGATCTTTCCTACCTATCCATCTTCCTTCCCACCTATCTGCTCTATCCTCCCTTCTGACCTATCAACATTACCCCCACCTCCATCTACCTATCAGACTCTCAGCTGCCTTCACCCCAGACCCACCCCCCTCCCATTTATCTCACCCCCACCTCGGCTCAATTTTCATTCCTGATGAAGAGCTCTTGCCTGAAATATCGATTCTTCTGCTCCTCGGATGCTGCCTGACCTGATGTGTTTTTCAAGCACTAAATTCTCAATACCGATGTCATATTCATACCACCATTGAGACCAGTAAAATGATGGGTTTCACGCCTGACTCAGTTCATTTGCTGCTGAGAAAACTGAATGGGGAGGGTGAATGTGTGGAAGACTTATGAAAAATTCATATGATGCCCATCCCTAATTGTCCTGGCAAAGGGAGCAGTGAGCGGATTACTTCAACTGTGGTAGTCCTTGGGATGAACGGACACCCTAGTTAGGAAGGCAGTTCCTGGATTTTGACAAACAACACTTAATGAACTACGATATTGAATGGCTTGAGGTACATGAGAAGACTGAGTAGACAATAGGAGCAGGAGTAGGCCATTCAGCCCATCACCATTCATGATCATCATGGCTGATCATCCATAATCAGTATCCTGTTCCTGCCTTATCCCCATAACCCTTGATTCCACCATCTTTAAGAGCTCTATCCATCTCTTTCTTGAAAGCAACCAGAGACTTGGCCTCCACTGCCTTCTAGGGCACAGCATTCCATACACCCACCACTCTCTGGGTGAAGAAGTTTCTCCTCAACTCTGTTCTAAGTGGCCTACTCCTTATTTTAAAACAGTGTCCTCTGGTTCTGGACTCACCCAGCAGCAGAAACATGCTTCCTGCCTCCAGAATGTTCAATCCTTTAATAATTTTATACATCTCAATCAGATCCCCTCTCATCCTTTTAAACTCAAAGTCTATACAAGCCCAGTCACTCCAATCTTTCAGAGTAAGATAGTCCTGCCATTCCAGGAATTGACCTTGTGAACCTATGCAGCACTCCCTCAATAGCTAGAATGTCCTTCCTCAAATTTGGAAACTAAAACTGCACACAATACTCCAGGTGTGGTCTCACCAGGGCCCTGTACAGCTGCAGAAGGACCTCTTTGCTCCTATATTCAATTCCTTTTGTTATGAAGACCAACATGCCATTAGCGTTCTTCACTGTCTGCTGTACCTTCATGCTTGCTTTCATTGACTGATGTACAAGAACACCTAGATCTCGTTGTACTTCCCCTTTACCTAACTTGACTCCATTTAGATCATAAAGAGAAAGTGAGGACTGCAGATGCTGGAGATCAGAGCTGAAAATGTGTTGCTGCAAAAGCGCAGCAGGTCAGGCAGCATCCAAGGAGCAGGAGAATCGACGTTTCGGGCATGAGCCCTTCTTCAGGAATCTCTTCCCACCAAAGCGGATAACCACACATTTATTCACATCAAACTGCATCTGCTATGCAGCTATCCACTCATCTAGCCTATCTAGGTCACCCTATATTCTCATAACATCCTCCTCACATTTCACCTACCACCCAGCTTTGTGTCATCAGCAAATGTGCTAATATTACTTTTAATGCTTTCATCTAACTCATTAAAGTATATTGTAAACAGTTGCAGTCCCAGCACCGAACCTTCCGAAAGGGACCCGTTTATCACTACACTTTGCGTCCTGTCAGCCAGACAATTTTCAAACCAAGTCAGTAACTTGCCCCCAATACCACATGCCCTAATTTTGCTCACTAATCTCCTATGTGGGACCTTATCAAAGGCTTTCTGAAAGTCCAGGTACTCTACATTCACTGGTTCTCCCTTGTCCATCTTCATAGTTACATCCTCAAAAATTTCCAGAAGATTAGTCAAGCACGATTTCCCCTTCATAAATCAGTGTTGACTCTGACCTATCCTGTTACTGCTATCCAAATTAGTTGTAATTTCATCTTTTATAATTGACTCCAGCATCTTTCTCACCACTGACGTCAGGCTAACCGGTCTATAATTCCCTGTTTTCTCTCTCCCTCACTTCTTGAAAATTGGAACAACATTAGCCACTCTCCAATCCACAGGAACTGGTCCTGAATCGATAGAACATTTGAAAATGATTACCAATGCGTCCACGATTTCTAGAGCCACCTCCTTAAGTACCCTGGGATGCAGACCATCAGGTCCCGGGGACTTATCAACTTTCAGACCCAACAGTCTATCCAACACCATTTCCTGTCTAATATAAATTCCCTTCAGTTCATCCTTCAGGTCCTTCAGCCACTATTACAGTGACTTCCCCAGTGAAGACAGATCCAAAGTACCAATTCAACTCTTCTGCAATTTCCTTGTTCCCCATAATAAATGCACCCGTTTCTGTCTTCAAGGGCCCAATTTTAGTCTTAACCATTTTTTTTTCTTTTCACATAATTAAAGAAGCTTTTATTGTCCTCCTTTATATTGTTAGCCAGTTTGCCTTGTTACCTAATTTTTTCTGTGTATTGCCTTTTTAGTTATTCTCTGTTGCTCTGTAAAAGTTTCCCAGTCCTCCGGCTTCCTGCTCATCTTTGCTATGTTATACTTCTCTTTTATCTTTATACAGTCCTTTACTTCCCTCGTCAGCCATGGCCACCCCTGCCTCCCCTTAGGATCTTTCTTCCTCTTTGGAATGAACTGATCCTGAATATTCTGCATTATATCCAGAAATACGTGCCATTGTTGTTCCACTAGGGTAATGAACCATTGAACTTTGGCCAGCTCCTCTAAAATTTATCATATTATGGTCACTACCTCCTAATGGCTCCTTTATTTCGAGGTCCCTGATCAAATGCGGTTCGTTGCACAACACAAGATCCAGAATTGCCTTCTCTCTGGTAGGCTCCAGTACAAGCTGCTCTAAGAATCCATCTCAGAGGCATTTTACCAACTCCCTTTCTTGGGGTCCAGTACCATTCTGATTCTCCCAGTCAACCTGCATGTTGAAATCCCCCTTAGCAGCTACAGTAATACTTTTGTGACAGGCCAATTTCAACTCCTTGATGATGGTGAATGAGGTGTCAATCATACAGGCTCCTTTGTGATGCTGTTGAGCTTAAGTATTATTGGAGCTGCATTCATCCAGGAAAATGGGGAGTATTTCATCACACTCCGGACTCATGTCTTGAAGATAATAGGCATGTTTTGGGGAGTCATAGAATTATAAAGATCCACAGCATAGAAATAAGGCTCTTCAGCCTATCATGTCCACACCAGTCAAAGACAACACTTAATTAGTCTAATCCCACTGCTCGGAGAAAGTGAGGACTGCAGATGCTGGAGATCAGAGCTGAAAAATGTGTTGCTGGAAAATTGCAGCAGGTCAAGCAGCATCCAAAGAGCAGGAGAATCGACGTTTCGGGCATAAGCCCTTCTTCAGGGCACACGCCTAACTACGCCTCCACGCCTAACCCCACCCCCACACCAGGTCCTAGCTCCCAGCCCTGCCGTATTTTCACCATCCCTCCAGACCTCCCCCTCTCGGAGGATGAAAAATCAGTCCTCAGCAGAGGCCTCACCTTCATCCCCCTACGCTCCCGGATCTACAAGTTCAACACGCGGCGAGACATCAAACAATTCTTCCGCCTCCTTCGCCTCCGCGCCTACTTCTTCAACCAGGATTCTCGCCCATCCTCTGATGACCCCTTCTGCCGCCTCCAACACACCCCACCCACCTGGACACCCTGTGCTGGCCTCTTGCCTGCCCTCGATCTCTTCATAGCCAAGTGCCGCCGCGACATTAACTGCCTCAACCTGTCCACCCCCTTACCCACTCCAACCTCTCACCCTCACAACGTGCAGCCCTCCACTCCCTCCGCTCCAACCCCAACCTCACTATCAAACCAGAAGACAGGGGAGGCACGGTGGTAGTTTGGCGCACCGACCTTTACATCGCTGAGGCTAAATGCCAGCTTGCGGACACCACCTCCTACTGCCCCTTGACCATGACTCCACCTCCCACCACCAAACTATCATCTCCCAGACTATCCATAACCTCATCACCTCAGGGGATCTCCCATCCACTGCCTCCAACCTCATAGTCCCACAACCCCTCACCTTCCGTTTCTACCTCCTGCCCAAAACCCACAAACCGGAGTGCCCCGGCCGACCCATTGTCTCAGGCTGCTCCTGCCCCACCAAACTCATCTCTGCACACCTCGACACTGTCTTGTCCCCCTTAGTCCAAGACCTCCCCACCTACATTCGGGATACCAACCCTCCACCTCCTCCATGATTTTCGCTTCCCCGGTCCCCAACACCTTATCTTCACCATGGACATCCAGTCCCTATACACCTCCATCCCCCATCACAAAGGACTCAAAGCCCTCCGCTTCTTCCTTTCCTGCCGACCCAACCAGTACCCTTCCACTGACACCCTCCTTCGACTGACTGAACTGGTCCTCACTCTGAACAACTTCTTTTTCCAATCCTCCCACTTCCTCCAAACCAAAGGAGTAGCCATGGGCACCCGCATGGGCCCCAGCTATGCCTGCCTCTTTGTAGGATATGTGGAACAGTCATCTTCCGCAGCTACACTGGCACCACCCCCCACCTTTTCCTCCGCTACACTGATGACTGTATCGGCGCTACCTCGTACTCCCACGAGGTTGAACAATTCATCCATTTTACTAACACCTTCCACCCAGACCTCAAATTTACCTGGACCGTCTCAGACTCCTCCCTCCCCTTCCTAGACCTCTCCATTTCTATCTCGGGCGACCGACTCAACACGGACATTTACTATAAGCCGACCAACTCCCACAGCTACCTAGATTACACCTCTTCCCACCCTGCCCCCTGTAAAAACGCCATCCCATATTCCCAATTCCTTCGCCTCCGCCGCATCTGCTCCCAGGAGGACCAATTCCAATACCAAACAACCCAGATGGCCTCCTTCTTCATTATCCCACTGCTCATCTGCCATCCTTACTTAGTCTGGCCTGCATGTGACTCCAGCCCACAGGTGACTCTTAACTCAACCAGTTTCTCTCACTTATTCTATTGAGTCCAGTTTTTCTATAGTTCCTTGACGCAAAACTTGGTTAAATGCTACTCTGACACAGAAGCAGTCACTGCCAAATCCCTTCTAGATTCACTTTTCGTTCATTACTGCAATACTATTAGAGGGTCAGTACTGAGGGAGTCCTGCACTATCACAGGGTCAGTATTGAGGGTGTGTTGCACTGCTGCAGGGTCAATACTGAGGGAGAGCTATGCTTGTGAATGTATTAGTATTGAAAATGAGCAGTGTGCCTGTATTGGGTAGCACTGCACTTCACTGGGTCAATGCTGAGGAAGTGTTGGGTTGTATGTAGTCTGAAACTAAACTGCATTGAGTAGATACTGCTCCCAGACTGTTATTGATAATGCCCATTAATTTCATTCATAAAAACATAGAAAATAGGTGGAGTAGGCCATCCAGCCTTTCAAGCCTGCAGTACCATTCAATATGATCATAGCTGATCATGCAATTTCAGTATTCCATTCTCATACCCATCCAATTTCTGCCCATACCCCTTGACGCCTTTACCCTCAAGGGCCACATCCAGCTCCCTCTTGAATATATCTAATGAACTGGCCCCAACAGGTTCCTGTGGGAGAGAATTCCACCGGGTTCACAACTCTCTGACTGAAGAAATTCTTCCTCATCTCAGTTCTGAATAGCGAACTCCTTATTCTTAGGTTGTGATCCATAGTTCTGGACTTTCCTAACATCAGGAACATTCTTCCTGCATCTAATCTGTTCAATCCCATCAGGGTTTTATATGCTCCCATGAGATCCCCTTTCACTCTGAAGTCCAGCAAGTATAAGCCCAGTCAATCCAATCTTTCCTCATTCGTCAGTCTTGCCATCCTGGGAATCAGTCTGATGAACCCTTGCTGGACCCCCTCAATAACAAGAATGTTCTTCTTCAGACTGGGAGATCAAAACTGCACAGCTCCAAAGCTCTGTATAACTGGAACAGTTCATTCCTACCCCTATATTCTAATCCTCTCATTATGAAGCCTAGCATGCCATTAGCTTTCCTCCCTGCCTGCTGCACTTGCATACCGACCTTCAACGACTGCTCCATCACGACACCCAAGTCTTGTTGCATCCCACCTTTTCCTAACTGCCACCATTCAGATAATAATCTGACTTCCTGTTTTTGCTACCAAAGTGGATAACCTCACATTTGACAAGTATTTGCCCACTTGAGCCAACCTGTCCATGTTACCCTGCAGGGTCTTCGCATCCTCCTCAAAGCACACACTGCCACCCAGCTTAATGTCATCTTCAAATTTGGAGATATTACATTTAATTCTTTCTTCCAAATCGTTAATGTATCTTCTGAACAGCTGAGATCCCAGCACTGAACCCTGCGACATCCCAATCATCACTGCCTGCCGTTCTGAAAAGGACCCGTCTATTCTATCTCTCTGCTTCCTATCTGCCAACCAGTTCTCTATCAATGTCCATGCATTACCTCCAATACCATGACCTTTAACTTTCCTTCCTAATCTCTTGTGTGGAACCTTGTCAAAAGTCTTTTGAAAGTCCAGATACACTATCTACTGATTCACCCTTGTCCACTCTACTGGTCATAGCCTCAAAAAATTCCAGAAGATTTGTCAAGCATGCTTTTCCCTTTAGTGAATCCAAGCTGATTAGGATTGATTCTGTCACTGCTTTCCAAATGCTCAGCTATTATATCTTTAATAAATGACTCCAGCATTTTCCCCATCACCAATGTCAGGCTAACAGGCCTATAATTCCCTATTTTCTCTCTCCCTTTATTAAAGACTGTGGTTACATTAGCTCAATCGTAACAATGCTGTCACCTTAAAAAGGTTATTTTCTCCTTGGTTTTTGTTTGAAGAGGGGTTGTAAGTGCAGAAGTGCTGAGGAGTCTCAAAAGTTTAACAATGGAAAGGGAGTGGCTGGTTCTCCCAGTTTGAGTTTTTCATAGTTTTTTTGCTGTAGCAGTCACAAGATGCACAAGTTCAAAAGTATTGCAAGCTTCAGTAAAGGATTCCTCTGACTTTCTCTGAAATCTCTCTCTGGATGTTATTCCCTTCTCCCTGTAAGAATCCGTGTTTGAATTTATATTTTTGCCAAGGGTGTGTTTATGCGATGTTACTATACTGGAACAGTTATAAGCATAGTTACTGTATCAGGTCAGTTAAATTTTCCAATAGTTAAGTTACTCTAAATTCCACTTTCTTTTCTTTGTGTTTCAACTGTAATATTTAAATAAATTCTGTTTTGCTTAAAACTGAGTGGTTTGATCAGTTGCATCATTACATCTGCCTTTAAAATAAGAAAAGGTTAGGGTTTGAGCTACTTCCTTAAAATATTTTGAGGAGGTCTGGCCTGCCCCATAACACAGTCCATCGGAACTCTATACCCGAAAATGTTACCTTCTCTCCTAGAGTCTCACACAACGCATCTAGTACCAGCTGGTGATGCCCAAACACCAGGAATTTCTCCCGGCCACTCTCCAGCAGATCCTTCACATATTCTCTGAAAAAAAAAAGAGGAAAATTAGTAAATTTAACCAGCAAAGAAGATTACAAGAAAAGCCGTGGGTGGGTGGGGGTCATGCTGACTTATGGAGGAACTGGGAAGTGAGGTAGGAAGTGAAGGAGAAACGGGTTTAGAATACAGGCCCTTACAAAGATAACTAGGCCTTGTGAGATGAGACAAAGTGGAAATGCAAAGGGAGGGAGATGCCATGGAGGAAAAGTTACGGACCGGAAAGGGGAGTTACAAAGTTATGAAACAGACTCCCTGGAAGGACAGATGATTACAGAACGGACTTGCAATTACAGTTTAAAGGAGATCACTATAGTAAATTAATACAGCAATTAAAGTGCGAAATTTAATTTGGAAATTTTGCCAAGAGCAAACTCTCAGAACTGCAAATAAAAGCAGGTAGAAGCATAGAAAATAGGTGCAGGAGTAGGCTGGAGTGTGGTTCTGGAAAAGCACAGCCGGTCAGGAGTATTCCATTCAGCCCTTGGATCCTGCACCACCATTCAATACGATCATGGCTGATCTTGCAATTTCAGTTACCCACTCCTGCTTTCTCTCCACACGCCTCGACCCCTTAGCTGCAAAGGCCACATCCAGCTCCCTCTTGAGGTATTTGGGACAGATGAGGTGAAGGAGAATTACAGATCAGCTAGGAAGGATTTAAAGAGAGTGTTAAGAAGACCAAAGAGAGGACACGAGCAGTCTTCAGCAAATAGAATAAAGGAGAATCCTAAAGCTTTCTATAGGTATGTGAGGAATAAAAGGATGATTAGGGTATGAATAGGGCCAGTCAAAGACAGAAGTGGGAAGTTGAGTGTGGACCCTGTAGAGATCGGAGAGGTGCTACATGAACATTTCTCATCGGTTTTCACTCAGGAAAAGGAGAATATTGTAGAGGAGAAGAATGAGGTACAAGATATTAGACTAGAAAGGATCAAGGTTAGTTACACACAGATGTTATCAATTCTAGAAGGAGTGAAAGTAGACAAGTCCCCAAGACTGGATGGGACTTATCCAAAGATTCTCTGGGAAGCTAGGGAGAAGATATCAGAGCCTTTGACTTTGATATTTGAGTCGTCATTGTCTGCAGGCTTAGTACCTGAGGACTGGAGGATAGCAAATGTTCAAGGGCAGTAGAGATGACCCAGGTAATTATAGACCAGTGAGCCTTACTTCAGTTGTACTAAGGTTTTGGAAAGGATCATGAGAGATAAGATTTATAATCATCTCGCAAGCAACAATTTGATTTCAGATAGTCAACATGGTTTCATCAAGGGCAGGTCGTGTCTCACAAACCTCACTGAGTTTTTTGAAAAGGTAACCAAGCAAGTAGATGAGGTTAGGGAAGTTGATGTGGTATACATGGACTTCAGTAAAGCCTTTGATAAAGTTCCACATGGTAGGCTGATGGAGAAAATGCAGAGGCATGGAATTGAGGGTAATTTAGCAGTTTGGATTAGAAACTGACTTTCTGAAAGAAAGCAGCGAGTGATGCTTGATGGAAAATATTCAGTCAGGAGTCCAATTACTAGTGGTGTGCCACACGGATCTGTTTTGGGACCCACTGCTGTCTGTCATTTTTATAAATGACTTAGACGCAGGCACAGATGGATGGATTAGTAAATTTGCAGACAACACTAAAGTCGGTGGAGTACTGGACAGTTTGGAAGAATGTTACAGGTTGCAGGGGGACTTGGATAAACTGCAGAATTGGACTGAGAGGTGGCAAATGGAGTTCAATGCAGCTAAATGTGAGGTGATGCACTTTGGGAAGAATAACAGGATGGCAGAGTACTGGGTCAATGGAAAGGATCTTGGTAGTGTGGATATGCAGAGGGATCTTGGTGTTCGTGTGCATAGATCCCTGAAAGTTGCCACCCAGGTAGATAGTGCTGTTAACAAGGCATAGAGTGTGTTAGGTTTCGTTGGTAGAGGGATTGACTTCCGGAACCGCAATATCATGCTGCAACTATGCAAAACGCTGGTGCGGTCACACTTGGAATATTGTATTCGGCTCTGGTCGCCCCATTACAGAAAGGATGTGGAAGCATTGGAAAAAGTGCAGAGGAGATTTACCCGGATGTTGCCTGGTCTGGAGGGAAGGTCTCATGAGGAAAGGCTGAGAGACTTGGGTCTGGGTGGGTTGCTCTGCGGAGGGTCAGTGTGGACTTGTTGGGCCGAAGGGCCTATTTCCACACTGTAAGTAATCTGACAGTTCACAGATCGGTGCAACATCGAGGGCTGAAGGGCCTGTTCTGTGCTGTATTGTTTTATGTTCTATTGAATATAGCTAACGAACTGACCCCACCATCTTTCTGTGGCAGTGTATTCCACAGGTTCACAACTCTGAGGGAAGAAACAACCTACAAATTGAATTGTTTGTCAAAGGGGTTATGGTCCATTGAGAATTCAGTCTTTCATGAAATTTAACATTCAAAAGAGGCTGCCTTTGAGTTATAAAGACACAGAAAATACCTCCAGCTACAATTAAATAAAAATAGTGTACACACAGATAGTTACAGTCATACAGCATGGAAACAGACCTTCCGGCCTAACTCATCCTTTCTGATCAAGTTTCCGAAACTAAACTAGTTCCACTTTCCTGCATTTAGCCTATATCCCTCTAAACCTTTCTTATTCAGGTACAAGCCCAAATATAGAACACAGAAAAGTACAGCACAGAGCAGGCCTTTAGGCCCACCATGTTGTGCCGAGGATTAATCCTAATGTAAAATAAATTAACTTAACCTACATACCTCTCAATTCACTGCTGACCATGTGCATGTCCAGCAGTCGCTTAAATGTCCCAAATGACTCTGCTTCCACCACCACCGCTGGCAACGCATTCCATGCATTCACAACTCTGCGTAAAGAACCTTCCTCTGACGTCCCCTCTTTACCTTTCTCCTAATATCTTAAAACTATGACTCCTCGTGCCAATTAATCCTGCCCAGAATAATCTCTGGCTATTGAATCTATCCACGCCTCTCATTACCTTGTATTCCTTGATCAGGTCACTATTTTCCTCCTTCTCTCCAGAGCAAAATGATCGAGCTTAGTCAACCTCTCTTCATAAGGCAAGCCCACCAGTCCAGGCAGCATCCTTTTTTGCACCCTCTCCAAAGCCTCTATATCTGTGGGGTGACCAGAACTGGACACAATATTCCAAGTGTGGTCTCACCAGGGACTTGTAGAGCTACAGCCAAACCTCACGGCTCTTAAACTCTATCACCCTGTTAATGAAAGCCAAAACACCATATGCTTTCTTAATAATCCTAGCCTCACAGTGGCAACTTTGAGGGATCTATGTACTTGCACACCCAGATCCCTCTGTTCCTCCACACTGCCGAGAATCCTGTCTTTAATTCTATATTCAGCATTTGAGTTCGACCTTCCAAAATGCAACACTTTGCATTTATCCAGGTTGAACTCCATCTGCCATTTCTCAGCCCAGCTCTGTAAGCTGTCTATGTTGCGCAGCATCCTGCAGTAGCCCTCTATACAATCACCGACACCTCCAGCCTTTGTGTCATCTGCAAATTTACTAACCCACCCCTCAACCTCCTCATCCAAGTCATTCATAAAAACTACAAAGAGCAGAGGCCCAACAACAGATCACTGCGAGACCCCACTCAACACTGGCCTCCAGGCAGAATACTTTCCATCTACAACCACTCTCTGCCTTCTGTCAGCCAGCCAATTCTGAATCCAAATAGCCAAATCTCCCTGTATCCCATACCTCCTGACTTTATGAATGAGCCTACCATGGGAAACAATAGACAATAGGTGCAGGAGTAGGCCATTCTGCCCTTCGAGCCTGCACCACCATTCATTATGATCATACCTGATCATCCTCAATCAGTGTCCTGTTCCTTCCTGATCTCCATAACCCTGATTCCACTATCCTTGAGAGCTCTATCCAACTCTTTCTTAAACGAATCCAGACTCTGGGCCTCCACTGCCTTCTGGGGCAGAGCACCCCACACACCCACCACTCTCTGGGTGAAGAAGTTTCTCCTCATCTCTGTCCTAAATGGTCTACCCCGTATTTTTAAGCTGTATCCTCTGGTTCAGCACTCACCCATCAGCGGAAACATGTTTCCTGCTGCCAGAGTGTGCAATCCTTTCATAATCTTATATGTCTCAATCAGATCACCTTTCAGTCTTCTAAACTCAAGGGTATACAAGCCCAGTCGCACCAGTCTTTCAGCGTAAGGTAATCCCGCCATTCCAGGAATTGACCTCGTGAACCTACGATGCACTCCCTCAATAGCCAGAATTTCTTTCCTCAAATTTGGAGACCAGAAATGCACACAATATTCCAGATGCGGCTTCACCAGGGCCCTGTACAGCTGCAGAAGAACCTCTTTGCTTCTATACTCAATCCCTCTTGTTATGAAGGCCAGCATGCTATTAGCTTTCTTCACTACCTGTTGTACCTGCATGCTTGCCTTCATTGACTGGTATACAATAACACCCAGATCTCTTTGTACTGCCCCTTTACCTAACTTGACTCCATTTAGGTAGTAATCTGCCTTCCTGTTCTTGCCAAAGTGGATAACTACACACTTATCCACATTAACTGGCATCTGCCATGCATCTGTCCACTCACCTAACCTGTCCAGGTCACCCTGTAATCTCCTAACATCCTCCTCACATTTCACCCTGCCACCCAGCTTTGTATCATCAGCAAATTTGCTGATGTTACTATTAATACCATCTTCTATATCATTAACATAAATTGTAAAAAGCTGCGGTCCCAGCACTGATCCCTGCGGTACCCCACTGGTCACCGCCTGCCATTCCGAAAGGGAGCCGTTTATCACTACTCTTCGTTTCCTGTCAGCCAACCAATTTTCAATCCAAGTCAATACTTTGCCCCCAATACCATGCACCCTAATGTTGCTCACTAACCTCCTATGTGGGACTTTATCAAAGGCTTTCTGAAAGTCCAGGTACACTACATCCACTGGATCTCCCTTGTCCATCTTCAGAGTTACATCCTCAAAAGATTCCAGAAGATTAGTCAAGCATGATTTCCTCTTCATAAATCCATGCTGACTCTGACCTATCCTGTTACTGCTAACCTTACCAAATGCCTTGCTGAAGTCCATATACACCACATCCACTGCTCGACCGTCGTCGACCTGTCTTGACACTTCCTCAAAGAACTCAATAAGATTTGTGAGGCATGACCTGCTCCTCACAAAGCCATGCTGACTGCCTTTAATCACACTATCCTTTGCCAAATAGTCATAAATCCTATCCCTCAGAATTCTTTCTAAAACTTTGCTGACCACAGACGTAAGATGCAAGAGAAACAACATTCACTTCCTTCCAATCCTCTGGTACGACTCCTGTGGAGAGTGAGGAGGCAAATATCCTCACCAGCGGCTTAGCAACCTCTTCTCGCTTTTCGGAGCAGCCTAGGATACATCTGGGCTGGCCCTGAGGACTTATCAATCTTAATGTTTTCCAAAATTTCTAGCACATCATCTTCATCAATCTTAATCTGGTCAGGACTGTATCCCAGCTCCTCTAAGTTTTCATTTACAACAAGTTCCCTTTCCTTGGTGAAAACTGAAGCAAAAAACTCATTTAGGGCTTCCTTTATCTGCTCAGTCTCCATACACAAGTTCCCTCCGCTGATCGGCCCTACCTTCTCCCTGATTATTTTCTTATTCCTCACGTATGAGTAAAATGTCATAACTGTACCTGCATCCTCCACTTCCTCTAGCAGTTCATTCCACATACAAATCACCCTGTGTGAAAAAGCTGCCGCTCTAGGTCATAGAGTCTTTTTTAAATCTTTCTCATCTCACCTTAAAATATGCCCTGTAGGTGTGAACTCTCCTACCTATGGAAACGACCTTTGCTATTCACCTTATGTATGCCCCTCAAATTTTAAAAACCTCTATAAGGTCATCCGTCAACCTCCAATGCTCCAGTGAAATCCATGCCTATAAGCCTTGAAGTCCAGATAAAAGAAGTTGTCTCTCAAAGAAAGTTTGATACAAAGACAACTTATTTTCTGAGGAAGCTATACTGGTCTGACAGTACAATCCTCTTCACATATTTGTTTGCATATCCAATCTTTTTCCCTAAGATAGATTGTAGACAGCGTTTAAATTTACAGGTGAGTTGTATGCTATAAATACATATATTTAGCACATCCTTTATGATATAGTACCATTTAAATACAGTAATCCAGAATTGATTCTTAAAATAAATATTCACAAGTATTGAAAGGATTGTAGTCAAATGTGCAATTCTTCAAGAATCAGAGATACAGGGAGATTTAGCTATCTGGATCCAGAATTGGCTGGCTGACAGAAGACAGAGAGTGGTTGCAGATGGAAAGTATTCTGCCTGGAGGACAGTGTTGAGTGGGGTCTCGCAGGGGTCTGTTCTTGGACCTCTGCTCTTTGTAGTTTTTATAAATGACTTGGATGAGGAGGTTGAGGGGTGGGTTAGTAAATTTGCAGATGACACAAAGGTTGGAGGTATCGTCGATAGTATTGAGGGCTACTGCAGGCTGCTGCGCGACATAGGCAGGATGCAGAGCTGGGCTGAGAAATGGCAGATGAAGTTCAACCTGGATAAATGCGAAGTGTTGCATTTTGGAAGGTCAAACTTGAATGCTGAATATAGGATTAAAGACAGGATTCTTGGCAGTGTGGAGGAGCAGAGGGATCTAGGTGTGTAAGTACATAGATCCCTCAAATTTGCCACCCGATAGGGTTGTTAAGAAAGCATATGGTGTTTTGGCTTTCATCAACAGGGGGATAGAGTTTAAGAGCCGCGAGGTTTGGCTGCAGCTCTACAAGTCCCTGGTGAGACCACACTTGGAATACTGTGTCCAGTTCTGGTCGCCCTACAATTGGAAAGATACAGAGGCTTTGGAGAGGTTGCAAAGAAGGTTTACCAGGATGCTGCCTGGACTGGAGGGCTTGCCTTATGAAGAAAGGTTGAATAGACTTGGACTTTTCTCTCTGGAGAGAAGGAGGAAGAGAGGAAACCTGATTGAGGTGTACAAAATAATGAGAGGAATAGAGTCAATAGCCAGAGACTTTTCCCCAGGGCAGGATTGACTGGTACGAGAAGTCATAGTTTGAAGATATTAGGAGAAAGACATAAAGGAGACGTCAGAGGTAGGTTTTTTCCGCAGAGTTGTGAATGCATGGAATGCGTTACCAGCGCTGGTGGTGAAAGCAGAGTCATTAGGGACATTTAAGCGACTGCTGGACATGCACATGGATAGCAGTGAGTTGAGGGGTGCTTAGGTTGTTACTATATTTTACATTAGGATTACATCTCGGCACAACATCGTGGGCCAAAGGGCTTGTTCTGTGCTGTACTTTTCTAATCAAAAAACAGATAACAATAGAAAATTGGTAAATGTTCAGGAAACAGTGAGTGGGAATAAGGGGTTGTTTTTCAGGTTGGCAATCCATGATCAGTGGGTTCCACAGGGATTAGTGCTGGAACCACAACTGTTTACAATTTATTGTTAATGACTTGGGGAGAAATGTACTGCAGCCAAATTTGTAGAGGACACAAAAATAGATGGAATGTCAAGTCGCAAAAGGGATACAAACAGTTTAGAGAAAAATAATGATAGATTAAATAAATGGTCAAAAAGTTAGGAAATGGATTGTATGGTGTGAAAATGTGATGTTGTTCATTTCGGAAGAGCAAAAAAGAACAAAGCAAGATTTAAATTGAGAAAAACTGCGTAAGTTGCAACACAAAGGGAATTGGGGATCTTCTGCGTGAAACACAGAAAGCAAACAAACAGGTGTAGCATGTAGTCATATAATATAAAATGGTACAGCATAAGAACAGGCCTTTTGGCCCAAGTCTGCACCAACCATGTTGCCATTCTAAATTAATCCCACCAGCAGATGGCCCATATCTCTCTATTCCCTGCATGTTCACATGTCTGTCTATACGCTTCTTAAACATTATTGTATCTGCTCGGACTATTTCCCCTAGCAGCACGTTCCAGACACTTACTATCCTCTGTGTAAATAAAAATCTGCCTCACTTATCTCCTTTAAAACTTTCCCTGTCTCATCTTAAAACTATGCCCTCGAGACATTTCCACCTCGAGTTAAAGACTCCCAACTATCTATCTTATCCATGCCTCTCAGAGTTTTATATATTTCTATAAAAGCAAATTACCGCGGATGCTGGAATCTGAAACCAAAAGATAAAATGCTGGAAAATCTCAGTAGGTCTGGCAGCATCTGTAATGAGAGAAAAGAGCTGACGTTTCGAGTCTAACTGACCCTTTGTCAAAGCTCTGACAGAGGGTCAAAGGGTCAGTCAGACTCGAAACGTCAGCTCTTTTCTCTCCTTTCAGATGCTGCCAGACCTGCTGAGATTTTCCAGCATTTTCTCTTTTGGTTTTATATATCTCTATCAGCTTGCCTCTCAGCCTCCGACCCTCTCACAAAAATATCTAAGTTTGTCCAATCTCTCCTCACACTAATACACTCCAATGCAGGCAACATCCTGATAAACCTCTTTGCCTTGCTCTCCAAAGTCTCCACATCCTTCCTATCGTGTGGTGACCAGAACTGCACACAATAGTCCAAATGTAGGCTGACTAAAACTTTATACAGCTGCAACATTATTTGCCAACTTTTATCTTCTTTATCACCTTACCCACTTGTGTTGTCACTTTCAGGTAGCTACAGACTAATTCTCCAAAAATCACTCTGCATATTAACACTTCCAAAGACCCTGCTGAGTACTTTCCATGCTTTACTGTGGACTTTCTTCTTGTATTAGACCTCCCAAAAAGCATCACATCCCACCTATCCAGATTAAACTCCAGCTGCCATTTCTCCACACAACTTTCCAACTGGTCTCTATCCCACTGTACCCTTTGACAACCTTCCTCACTATCCAAACTTCTACCAATTTTCGTGTTGTCTGCAAACATACTCATCAGATTTCCTATATTTTCATCCAATTCACGTATATTACATTCAACTGAGATCCCAGTAGAACACCACTGGTCACAGACCCCCCCCAGTCAGAAAAACACCCCTCTACAACTGCCTTCAGTCTTCTAATGAACAAGCCAACATTGTATCCAACTCACCAAGAATCACATGTGACTTACCTTTTCTGGACCAATCTAGCTGGTCAGACCTTGTCAAGTGCTTTAGTAAGGTTTACGAAGACTACATCCACTGTCCAACCTTCATCACTTCCTCAAAAAACTCAAATTTGTGAGACAAGACCTCCTCTGTACAAATCCATGCTGACTATCCTTAAGTCCATTATTTTTCAAATGCAAGGAAATCTTATCCCTAAGGATTTTATAGAGCAGTATGTAAATAGTCCAACTCAGGAAGGGGCCACACAAGATCTGGTGTTCAGGAATGAGTCCAGCCAGGTGGTTGAAGTTTCAGTAGGGGATTACTTTGGGAATAGTGATCACAATTCCCTAAGTTTTAGAATACTCATGGACAAAGACTAGAGTGGTCCAAAAGGAAGAGTGCTAAACTGGGGGGGAAGGCCAACTAGAGCAAAATTCAGCAGGAGCTGGGGAATGTGGATTGGGAACAGCTGTTTGAGGGTAAATCCACATTTGATATATGAGAGGCTTTTAAAGAGAGAGGTTGCAAGACAGACATGTCCCTGTGAAAATGAGGGATAGAAATGGCAAGATTAGGAATCATGAATGACAGGTGAAATTGTGAGACTAGCTAAGAGGAAAAAAAAAGTATATATAAGACCTAGGTGACTGAAGGCAGACAAAGCTTTGGAAAAATATTGAGGAAGTAGGACCAATCTAAAACAAGGAATTTAGGAAGTTAAAAGGGGACATGAAATATCTTCAGCAAACAGGGTTAAGGAAAATCCCAAAGCCTTTTATTTGTATGCAAGGACCAGAAGGGTAACGAGAGAAAAAAGGTTGGCCTACTCAAGGACAAAGGAGAAATGTTATGCGTGGAGTCAGAGAAAATGGGTGAGATTCTTAATGAGTACTTTGCGATGGTATTCACCAAAGAGAGGGACATGATGGATGTTGAGGTTAGGGATAGATGTTTGATTACTCTAGTTTTTAGATCAGAGTGGTGCTGGAAAAGCACAGCAGGTTAGGCAGCATCAGAGGAGCAGGAAAATCGACGTTTCATCAGGATTACTCTAGGACAAGTCGGCATAAGGAGGGATGAAGTGTTGGATACTCTAACAGGCATTAAGGTGGACAAGTCCCCAGGTCCGACGGGATCTATCCCAGGTTACTGAGGGAAGCGAGAGAGTAAATAGCTGAGGCCTTAACAGATATCTTTGCAGTATTCTTAAACACGGGAGAGATCCTGGAGAACTGGAAAATTACTAATGTTGTCCCCTTGTTTAAGGAGGGTAGCAGAGATAATCCAGGTAATTATATACTGGTGATCCTGAAGTCAGTGGTAGGGAAGCTGCTGGAGAAGATACATTCGGAAGAAAATGAGCTTATCAGTGAAAGGCAGCATGTTTTTATGCAGGGAGGGTCATGTCTTACCAACTTAATAAAACTCTGAGAAAGTGACAAAGTTGATTGATGAAGGAAGGACTGTAAATGTCATATACATGGATTTCAGTAAGGCATTTGATAAGGTTCCCTATGGTAGGCTGATGGAGAAAGTGAAGCCACATGGAGTCCAGCATGTACTAGCTAGATGAATAGAGAACTAGCTGGGCAACACGAGACAGAGTAGTACTGGAAGAGAATTTCTTAAAATGGAGAACTGTGACCAGTGGTGTCCCACAGAGATCCGTGCTGGGACCACTGTTGTTTGTGATGTACATAAATGATCTGCAGGAAGGTACGGGTGGTCTGATTAGCAAGTGTGCAGATGATGCTAAGATTGATGGAGTAGCAGATAGTGAAGGGGACTGTCAGAGAATACAGCAGAATATAGATAAATTGGAGAATTGGGCAGAAATGGCAAATGGAGTTCAATCCGGGCAAACACAATAAGATGCGTTTTGGAAGATTCAATTCAAGAGCTAACTATACAGTAAATGGAAAGGTCCTGGGGAAAATTAATGTACATTTTGAATACTGCATACAGTTCTGGTCACATTACTAGAAGGATGTGGATGCTTTGGACAGAGTGCAGAGGAGGTTCACCAGGATGTTGCCTGGCATGGTGGGCGCTAACTATGAAGAGAGGTTGAGTAGATTAGGATTATTTTCATTAGAAAGATGGAAGCTGAGGGGCAGACCTGATTGAGGTCTACAAATTCATGAGAGGTACAGATAGGGTGGATAGCAAGAAGTTTTTTCCCCCCCCAGAGTGTGGGACTCAATTACTACGGGTCACAAGTTCAAGGTGAGAGGGGAGAAGTTTAAGGGAAATATGCGTGGAAAGAACTTTAGGCAGAGGATGATGGGTACCTGGAAAATGTTGCCTCGTGTAGAGGCGGGCACAATAGCATCATTTAACATGTATCTAGAGACTGGGTAGCGAGCAGAGGGAGTCAGATCCTTGGAAAATAGAGCTGAAAATGTGTTGCTGGAAAAGCGCAGCAGGTCAGGCAGCATCTAAGGAGCAGGAGAATCGATGTTTCGGGCATGAGCCCTTCTTCAGGGCTCATGCCCGAAACGTCGATTCTCCTGCTCCTTGGATGCTGCCTGACCTGCTGCGCTTTTCCAGCAACACATTTTCAGCTCTCATCTCCAGCATCTGCAGTCCTCACTTTCTCCTTGGAAAATAGAGAACAGGTTTAGGTAGAGGATCTGGATGGGCACAGGTTTGGAAAGCCAAACGGCCTGTTCCTGTGCTGTAATGTTCTTTGTTCTTTATTCAAGAATCTACTCCAATAATTTTCATTCTGCTGATTTTAAGTTTACGGGGCTATAAATTCCCGGATTATCCTTGTTGCCCTTCTTAAACAAAGGAAAACCATTGATGATTCTCCAGTCCTCTGAACCTCAAAGTGTCTAAAAATGATACAAGATTCCAGTATCCTCTTTGCCTCCCTCAGTATTCTGGGATAGATTCCTTCAGGCCCTGGGGACCTATTTACCTTAACATTTGTCAAGACTTCAACACCTGTTTCTAAATATCAACATACCTAGAAATATCATCATACTCCTCCACAATCATGCCATCATCCATGTTCTTCTCCTTGGTGAAAACCAATGCAAAGTACTCATTAAGGACCTCACCCACTTTCACTGGCTCGATATATAAATTCCTTCCTTTGTTCTGGAGTTGGATCCACCTTTGCCCTAACTACCCTCTTGCTCCTAATATATGTATAAAATGCATTGGAATTCTACTTAACCCTTCTTGATAAGTTCTCTTTGAGCCCTCCTAATCACTTGTTTCAGTTATTTCCTGCTTTCTTTATATTTCTCAAGGGCCCTGTCTGATCTTACTTTCCTAAACTTTGCATATGTTTCCTGTTGTGGTTCTGTTCGCCGAGCTGGGAATTTGTCTTGCAAACGTTTTGTCCCCTGTCTAGGTGACATCCTCAGTGCTTGGGAGCCTCCTGTGAAGCGCTTCTGTGCTGTTTCCTCCGGCATTTATAGTGGCCTGTCTCTGCCGCTTCCGGTTGTCAGTTCCAGCTGTCCGCTGTAGTGGCCGGTATATTGGGTCCAGGTCGATGTGTTTGTTGATAGAGTCTGTGGATGAGTGCCATGCCTCTAGGAATTCCCTGGCTGTTCTCTGTTTGGCTTGCCCTATAATGGTAGTGTTGTCACAGTCGAATTCATGTTGCTTGTCATCTGTGTGTGTGGCTACTAAGGATAGCTGGTCGTGTCGTTTCGTGGCTAGTTGGTGTTCATGGATACGGATCGTTAGCTGTCTTCCTGTTTGTCCTATGTAGTGTTTTGTGCAGTCCTTGCATGGGATTTTGTACACTACATTGGTTTTGCTCATGTTGGGTATCGGGTCCTTTGTTCTGGTGAGTTGTTGTCTGAGAGTGGCTGTTGGTTTGTGTGCTGTTATGAGTCCTAGTGGTCGCAGTAGTCTAGCTGTCAGTTCGGAAATGCTCCTGATGTATGGTAGTGTGGCTAGTCCTTTGGGTTGCGGCATGTCCTCGTTCCGTTGTCTTTCCCTTAGGCATCTGTTGATGAAATTGCGAGGGTATCCGTTTTTGGCGAAAACCTTGTATAGGTGTTCCTCTTCCTCTTTTTGCAGTTCTGGTGTGGCCCTTTTGACTAGTGTCTTGATGCAACTTTGTTTGTGTGTGTTGGGGTGGTTGCTTTCATAGTTTAGGACTTGGTCTGTATGTGTGGATTTCCTGTAAACCTTTGTGGTGAATTCTCCGTTCGGTGTTCTCTGTACCATCACGTCTAGGAATGGGAGTTGGTTGTCCTTTTCTTCCTCTCTAGTGAATCGGATTCCTGTGAGTGTGGCGTTGATGATCTGGTGTGTGTTCTCTATTTCTGTGTTTTTAATTACTACAAAGGTGTCATCCCAAACTCTGGGTCAGACATGTGGTTGAATTTGCGGTAAGACTGTTTGTTCTGACTTTTGCATTCCTGCTTCTGCTATGAGTCCAGAGATCGGTGAGCCCATGGGTGTTCCGTTGATTTGTTCGTATATCTGGTTGTTGAATGTGAAGTGTGTTATGAGGCACAAGTCCAGTAGTTTGAGTATGCCGTCTTTGTTGATAGGTTCAACGTTCAACGTTCTGCTGGTAGTATGATTATGTTCTTATCGTTTCTTAGTGATTTTAGTGCTTCCCTCTCCTTGGTGTTGAGGTTATGTGTTTGTCTTTTTCTTGTTATCAGCGATACGATACTTTGTCTCACTGTTTGTTGTGTCTCTTCTGTCAGTTCATTGTTCCTGAGTGTGCATTCTAGTGCTGCTAGGAAGTCTGCTGTCTTGGCGTCCCTGTGGTTGTAGTTGAGCCCCTTGGTCAGTATTGTTCTTTCCGTGTCTGTGAGCTGTCTGTGGGAGAGGTTTTTAACCCAGGTGTGTGTTGTGGTGTCCTCTTCATTGTGTGTTAGTTTGGCCATTTTTTTCTTTTAGTGCCGTTTTTTTGGGTGTGTTGTCCTGTTCTGTTCTATGGTCCGGGTCCATTCCTGATTGGTGGTTTTTGAAATTAACGATTTTTGGCGTGCAATTTCTTGTCTGTATTTGTGTAGTCTGTTGTGAGCGTCTATAATCATTACCTGGATCATCCTGAATCCGTTCTGTCTGGCTGTGTCCCTGACTTGTGGACTGTTGACTGGTGGTCTGTATCTGACACATGGTGGAAGGATTCGATTCTTTCGGCATTCATGCAGGAACCGGAGTTGTTCGTATGTGGCGCTTAGGCGGTTGGCACAGGATTCCCATTTCCTGGCTTGTCTTAGCGTCTCTCGCACGTAGGTGTTCAAAGTTTGGGAGAAGATTTGTAGCTCGGGTGCTCGTTGTTGTGGTTCTGTTCGCCGAGCTGGGAATTTGTCTTGCAAACATTTCGTCCCCTGTCTAGTCGCAAATTCAACCCAAACTCTGGGTCAGATATGTGGATAACACCTTTGTAATAATTAAAAACACAGAAATAGAGAACACACACCAGATCATCAACGCCACACTCACAGGAATCCGATTCACTAGAGAGGAAGAAAAGGACAACCAACTCCCATTCCTAGACGTGATGGTACAGAGAACACCGAACGGAGAATTCACCACAAAGGTTTACAGGAAAGCCACACACACAGACCAAGTCCTAAACTATGAAAGCAACCACCCCAACACACACAAACGAAGTTGCATCAAGACACTATTCAAAAGGGCCACAACACACTGCAGCACACCAGAACTGCAAAAAGAGGAAGAGGAACACCTATACAAATTATTCGCCAAAAACGGATACCCTCGCAATTTCATCAACAGATGCCTAAGGGAAAGACAACGGAACGAGGACATGCCGCAACCCAAAGGACTAGCCACACTACCATACATCAGGAGCATTTCTGAACTGACAGCCAGATTACTGCGACCACTAGGACTCATAACAGCACACAAACCAACAGCCACTCTCAGACAACAACTCACCAGAACAAAGGACCCGATACCCAACATGAGCAAAACCAATGTAGTGTACAAAATCCCATGCAAGGACTGCACAAAACACTACATAGGACAAACAGGAAGACAGCTAACGATCCGTATCCATGAACACCAACTAGCCACGAAACGACACGACCAGCTATCCTTAGTAGCCACACACACAGATGACAAGCAACATGAATTCGACTGGGACAACACTACCATTACAGGGCAAGCCAAACAGAGAACAGCCAGGGAATTCCTAGAGGCATGGCACTCATCCACAGACTCTATCAACAAACACATCGACCTGGACCCAATATACCGGCCACTACAGCGGACAGCTGGAACTGACAACCGGAAGCGGCAGAGACAGGCCACTATAAATGCCGGAGGAAACAGCACAGAAGCGCTTCACAGGAGTCTCCCAAGCACTGAGGATGTCACCTAGACAGGGGACGAAACGTTTGCAAGACAAATTCCCAGCTCGGCGAACAGAACCACAAAAACGAGCACCCGAGCTACAAATCTTCTCCCAAACTTTGCATATGCTTTCTTTTGCTATTTGACGAAAAACTTTCAATATCTCTCATTATCCAGCATTTCCAAATCTTAAAATCCTCATCTATCATCTTCACAGCAACATGCTCATCCTCAACTCTTTAAAAAAACTGCCCTTTAAAAGACTCCGACATTTTATTCAATCGTGGGTTGTGGGCATTACTGGCTGGCCTGCACTTCTTGCTTGCTCCTAGTTGCCCTCGAGAAGGTGGTGGTAAGCTGCCTTCTTGAACAGCTGCAGTCCATCCGGATATGGATTTATATTCAAACAGCTGTCCCAATCTAATTTCTACACTTCACAGAACATAGAACATTACAGCACAGTACAGGTCCTTCAGCACTTGATGTTGCGCCAAAGGATGTGGACGCTTTGGAGAGGGTGCAGAGAAGGTTTACGAGGATGTTGTCTGGTATGGAAGGTGCTAGCTATGAAGGGAGGTTGAGTAGGTTAGGTTTGTATTCATTAGAAAAAAGGAGATTGAGGGGGGACCTGATTGAGGTTTATAAAATCATGAAGGGTATAGACAGGGTGAATAGAGACAAGCTTTTTCCCAGGATGAAGGATTCCATAACAAGAGATCACGCTTTCAAGGTAAGAGGTGGAAAGTTTAAGGGGGATACACGTGGCAAGTACTTCACACAAAGGGCGGTGGGCATTTGGAATGCGTTGCCAGCAGTGGTGGTAGAGGCAGGCACGGTAGATTCATTTAAGATGTGTCCGGACAGATTATGAGTAGGTGGGGAGCAGAGGGATACAGATGCTTAGAAATTGGGCGACAGGTTTAGACAGTAGATTTAGATCGGCTCAGGCTTGGAGGGCCAAAGGGCCTGTTCCTGGGCTGGAAATTTTCTTTGTTCTATCTACCACCCCTCAATTTAAAGCTATGTCCCCTTGTGCTATCCATCACCATCTGAGGAAAAAGGCTCTCACTGTCCACATCTGATTATCTTACATGTCTCAATTAAGTCACCTCTCAACCTTCTTCTCTCTCTAATGAAAACAGCCTCAAGTCCCTCAGCCTTTCCCCCATTACCAGGTAACATCCCAGTAAATTTCCTCTGAACCCTCTGCAAACCTTCCACATCCTTTCTATAATGCAGTGACCAGAATTGTACGCAATAGTCCAAGTGTGACTGTACCAGAGTTTTGTACAGCTGCAGCATGACCTCATGGCTCTGAAACTCAATCCCTCTACCAATAAAAGCTAATACACCGTATGCTTTCTTAACAACCCTATCAACTTGGGTGGCAACTTTCAGGGATCTATGTACATGGACACAGATCTCTCTGCTCATCTACACTGCCAAGAATCTTACCATTAGCCCAGTACTCTCTATTCCTGTTACTACTTCCAAAGTGAAACACCTCACACTTTTCCACATTAAACTCCAGTTGCCATTTCTCAGCCCAGCTCTGCAGCTTTTCTATGTCCCTCTGTAACCGGAAACATCCTTCGGACTATCCACAACTCCACCGAAATTAGTATCATCCATAAATTTACTAACCCATCCTTCTACGCCCTCATCCAGGTCATTTTTAAAAATGACAAACAGCAGCGACCCCAAAACAGATCCTTGTGGTACACCACTAGTAACCGAACTCCAGGATGAACATTTCCCCCATTAACCACCACCCTCTGTCTTCTTTCAGCTTGCCAAATTCTGATCCAAACCGCTAAATCAACCGCAATCCCATGCCTCCATGTTTCTGCCTAATCCTGTAATTAGTCTTTCCAATTTCACCCAAGGACTAATCTTATCCTTATCCAGAAGCATCTTAAAACTTATGGAATTATGATAAAAGACTCTATGACTCTAATTCACAAAATGCACCCCCATTCCCTCAATACGACCACTACCAAAACTTTGATTACTTATTCTCCAATCCATGGTCTCATCCACCCCTTCTCTGGTTGGACTGTGTCATACTATTTCAAGAAACATGCCAGGATGCACCTACCAAATTATGCCCCATCTAAGGCCCTGGTGAAAGGGAATCCCAGTCAACATCGGTGAAGTTAAAATCACCCATGATATCCCTGTTGTTTTTACATCTTTTCAAGATCTTCCTTTTGTCTCCCACAGGCTCTTGGGTGGCCTATACTGTAGCCCCAGAGTGACTACGCTTTTCTTATTCCAGAGTTCTATCCATATGGTCTTGCTGGATGAGCCCAAGGTGTCTCTCTCTTTGTCACAGCACTTCTTCTGAATCTGTAATGCAATACACCTATCTCATTTACATCCTTCTCCATCTTACCTGAAACATCTAAACCTTAGAACGTTTATCTGTCAGTCCTGCCATTCTCTCACTCAAGTTTCTATAATTCCGACAATGTTCTAATCCAAGCTCTCATCTCCCTTATCTGTTATACTCTTTGCAATAAAAAAGATAGACTTCAGACTGCCAGTCCCACCATGGTCATTAACCTGGCCCTGCCTGTTCTACCAGTCAGACTTGCTTGATTGAATCACGACCTTCTCCTCAAATGATTATATATGCTATCCTACAACTTTGATTCCCACCATGTTCCCAGCCGAAACCCAAGAGCATCACCTCGCTGCCCCCCACCATCTCCACCATTTTATACATTCCAGAGTGGCACTGACAATGTAAAGATAAGAGAGCCATTAACAATGGGATCACTCCTGGGCAAACTGTTATTAAGGACAGACCTTTGTGGAGGGTAGGCTGATGATGAGACAAACACCACTTTACTCACACAATTGATCGGACTTTGGCCTCTGCTGTACGATTGTAGAAGAGCAGCAAAGCTTCCTTTTTCTCTCGTTTCTGTTATAACGAAATAAGGCAAGTTGGAGCAAAGATTAAAATCTGAATGCTTTTAAATGACAAATCCTTTCAAGTTTTAACAAATGTCAGGGGTTTTCAATGGGTAGGTTTCATTGAGCTGGAATGCTAGCTGATACTCTTCTGCCCAGTAGTACGCAAGGCCACACTTACTCCCAATGTCCATCCACCATGGCTCCAGCTCAGGGTGGGAGCTGGAGAATTGGGGTGTTAGCCAGGAAAGGCAGTGGTGTAACCCATGTGCACTGTATTAATGACACTTGTCCCTTCACAAGTCAATGAAACATAGAAAATAGGAGCAGGAATATTTCAATGAGATTATCTCTCATTCTTCTAAACTTCAGTGAGTGGAGTCCCAAAGTGTTTGCTTATAAGACAATCCTTCGATATGGAGAAAGTGAGGACTGCAGATGCTGGAGATCAGAGCTAAAAAATGTGTTGCTGGAAAAGCACAGCAGGTCAGGCAGCATCCAACGAGCAGGAGAATCAACGTTTTGGGCATAAGCCCTTCTTCAGAAAGGAGGGCTTTCCTGAAGAAGGGCTTATGCCCGAAACGTCGATTCTCCTGCTCCTTGGATGCTGCCTGACCTGCTGTGTTTTTCCAGCACCACACTCTCGACTATTTATTGTCCTGCCTTCCCACTTTAGTTTAGCCAACTTGTTCTTTGCGTTTGCACTATTTCCCTTTTTCGAATATAATATGCTTGGGATCGGGGAGTCCAGAACTAGAGGGCATAGGTTTAGGGTGAGAGGGGAAAGATATAAAAGAGACCTAAGGGGCAACTTTTTCACGCAGAGAGTGGTATGTGTATGGAATGAGCTGCCAGAGGATGTGGTGGAGGCTGGTACAATTGCAACATTTAAGAGGAATTTGGATGGGTATAGGAATAGAAAGGGTTTGGAGGGATATGGGCCGGGTGCTGGCAGGTGGGACTAGATTGGGTTAGGATATCTGGTCGGCGTGGACAGGTTGGACCGAAGGGTCTGTTTCCATGCTGTACATCTCTGTGACTCTATGACCTCACTTTCAAGCAAAATGTAAAATTCATGTTTTGTCCATTCATCCTGAAAGCTTCTGGATATAGGTTTGCTAGCTGAGCTGGAAGGTTCATTTCCAGATGTTTCGTCACCCTACTTGGTAACATCTTCAGTGGGCCTCCAGGAGAAGCACTGCTGATAATTCCTGCTTTCTATTTATATGTTTGGGTTTCTTTGGGTTGGTGATGTCATTTCCTGTTATTTTTCTCAGGGGGTGGTAGATGGGGTCTAACTCGATGTGTTTGTTCACAGAGTTCTAGTTGGAATGCCATGCTTCTAGGAATTCTCATGTCTCTCTCTGTTTGGCTTGTGCTGTCCCAGTTGAAGTGGTGTCCTTACATAGAGATGAGGAAGGAACTCCATCAACAAACACATCAACTTGGACCCCATCTACCACCCTCTGAGAAAAAGAACAGGAAATGACAACAGCAACCCAAGGAAACCTAAACACAAATAGAAAGCGGGACAAAATGCCAGCGCTTCACTGGAGGCTCACCGATAATTCCTGAAGAAGGGCTCATGCCCGAAACGTCGATTCTCCTGCTCCTTGGATGCTGCCTGACCTGCTGCGCTTTTCCAGCAACACATTTTTATCACCGTTAATGTTACCCAATATAGTGATGAAACATCTGAAAACGAACCTTCCAGAGCAAACTTACATCCATTGGTTAGAGTTATTTGTTCACCATCAAATAGTAATGGGAGTGTGGACATTGCTCAATCAAATGAAAGAAACATGTAGTCAGGGCAACAAAGTAATCATGGGTGATTGAAACCTGCAGATAAACTGGATAAACCAACTGTGCATTAAATTTAGAAAGGACAATTTCTGGAGTATGAAAGGACTGCCAGACTACTCAGACCCCTTGGCATCATGGGGTAGCCCACAAACCCACTAACACACTAAATCAGCAGCTAATGAACTTGAAAGACCTTATACAGAAAACAAGCAAAACTAATGTCATTTACAAAATACTGTGCAAGGACTGAAACAAACACTACATTGGACAAACGGGCAGAAAACTAACCACCAGGATACATGAACGTCAACTAGCCACAAAAAGACATGACCTGCTATCACCAGTATCCTTACATATAGATGACAACGGACACCACATTGACTGGGACAATACATCTTAGGTCAAGCCAAACAGAGACACGCATGAGAATTCCTAGAAGCATGGCATTCCAGCCAGAACTCTATCAACAAACACATCGACTTGGACCCCATCTAACACCCTCCGACAAAAAGAACAGGAAATGACATCACCAACCCAAGGAAACCTAAACACAAACAGAAAGTGGGACATAACACCAGCACTTCACCGGAGGCTCACTGATGATGTTGGATTAGTGGTGCTAGAAGAGCACAGCAGTTCAGACAGCATCCAACGAGCAGCGAAATCGACGTTTCGGGCAAAAGCCCTTCATCAGGAATAACGTCGATTTTGCTGCTCGTTGGATGCTGCCTGAACTGCTGTGCTCTTCCAGCACCACTAATCCAGTATTTGCTTTCCAGCATCTGCAGTCATTGTTTTTACCTCACTGATGATGTTACCTAGTATGGTGACAAAACGTCTGAGAACGAATCTTCCAGCTCAGCAAGTAAACTTGCATCCACAACCTCAACCTGAGCTACAAATCTTCTCAAAACTCACTAACTCTAACCAAAGTTCTGCTGCCCTTTGCAGTTTCTCAGTTCACTAAAACAGATTCCACACATTAGTAAACGAGGATCTCAGAACAATGTACTGATCCCATCTTATATTACCAGTGCAATTTAACTACCTTTTCCTCCTTGTCCATTCTTCCTAAATATCAAATAACTTTCAAACTTCAGCTTCTAGTCCTAGTAACCATTTATGAGATGGCAAATATATCATAACCATTTACCTGTATTTGGTCTATATGTAATCTGTCTTGTTGCAACTGGTAGAGTGCTTTTAAGTTTTTGACGTCATTCCACTTTGAGACATACTTGGTGCTCAGCTTGGTTTCCCCTGCCTTCTAGTCTCGCTGGCAAATTTTCCATTACAAATTTAAATCCCTTCTGATCTGGGTTACTCCTCAGTCCCCATCTCCTTGACAAGCTAATGTAAACTCACAACAGCAGAAGCAAATCTCCCTGCATGACTATCAGTCTGTTGTCTATATCTATACTGTTCTGCTGATGCAGACCTGATGGGCTAAATGCTGTGATTCATACAGAAAAGGCCCTTTGGCCATTGAGTCGGAATTGGCTCCTGAAACAGCTATATAGCTAGTCCCACTTTTCAGCCCTATCTCTGGAGCTCTCTAACTTCATCACTTAAATTTATATCCAGCTCTTTTCAAAACTTCCTATGGAATCAGCTATCACCACTCTCTCCAAGGTAGCACATTCCAAATCCTAGCAATTCTGAGTAAAGATGTTTCTCTTCATCTCACGCCTAGCTGTCTTGCTGATTACCTTGAAATTGTGACCCCTAGTTACTCACATACGAGCTAGCGGAAACAGATTATCCATATTTACCTTATAAAAATTGTTCATAACTTTGAACACTTCAATAAAGTCATCTCCTAATCTTCTCTGCTCCAAGAAGAATAAGCCCAATCTCTCTAATCTTTCCTTGCATCTAAAATTCCTGGTATTTTTCTAGTAAATCTCCTTTGAACACGCTCCAGGGCTTCAACACCCTTCCTTAAATGAAGTGCCCAGAACTGAACACAATACTCCAAATGCGGTTTGACCAATGATTTGAAGGAGCGTAGCATCACTTCTTTGCTTCTATTCTCTCTGCCTCTATTTATAAACCCAAGGATCCTATAAGCTTTATTGACAACTGTTTCACTGGCCTGGCCACCTTCGGAGAATTATGTACGTGAACCCCAAAGTCCCTCTGCACCTGTATCCATCTCAAAGTTGCACCACATTGCCTCATGTTCCTCTGCATTGAAATTTATCTGCCATTTGGCCAACTTGTCAATGTTTCTCCAAAGTCACTCAGCATCATCCTCGCAATTCACTATTTTCCGTAGCTTAGTATCATCTGCAAATTTCAAGGCTTTGCCTTCAACAGCCAACTCCATTGGATAAATCAGAAAAAAACAAATGCCCCTGTTGTGATTGGAACCAACTGGATCTTGTTGACAATGAGATCCTTGATTAGGATTGTGAACCTGGGACAATCAGAAAAGCCCTGGCTGACCAATATAACCAGGAGATTTAGAATCCTCTCAGACTAAGGGATTTATTTTGTGCTGGCTGGGCACAGTCAGTATGTCACTGCTGCTGTTGGTTTCTGCTATTTTTTGGGAGAACAGATTCCAAAACTGGTTGCTTTACAAAGCCAGTTTTGTTGAAATAAAAATAACCAGGAGATTCAGAACCATCTCCATTCAGAGGACTGAATCTGAGCTGGCTGGCTGGCCACGCAAAACAAGAAAATATATTAGTGAGTTTTGAGAAGATTTGTAGCTCAGGTTCAGGTTTTGGATGTAAGTTTGCTCGCTGAGCTGAAACGTTCATTTCCAGACGTTTCGTTACCTTACTAGGTAACATCTTCAGTGGAAGAATCAGGTTAGACCCCATCTACCACCCACGGAGAAAAAGGAACAGGAAGTGACTTCACCACAGGAAATATCACCACCACAGGAAATGACATCACCAACCCAAAGGAACCCAAACATATAAATAGAAAGCAGGAATTTTCAGCATTGCTTTGCATGAGGTCCACTGAAAATGTTACCTAGTAAAATAACGAAACGTCTGGAAATGAACCTTCCAGCTCAGTGAGCAAACCTACATCCAAAGAAAACATAAATACAGGAGACCGAGAATCACAAAAAAACCCCTAAAAATACCTAGGAAATTAGAATCTCCTCAGTAAAAACAAAACAATATAACTAGGAGATCACTGGCCACTCAGGTATTTCTTTTTCTTCCTGGTGGTGGAATATGAAGAAAGTTTTCTGCACTCGTTTTCTCACTGCATCCTACACATTCACACAAATGACATGGGTGTTGGGAAAAAATATGCACTACCACTGTTTTGCATTAATGTGGGGGTTTATAAAACAAAGTATAACCTGGAGATTAGTCCTCAGTTGAGAATTGACTCGAAGCTGGCTGGTCACAGCAAGTGTACTGTGCACTAGCAAATAAAAAAAACATAACCAGGAGATTCACTGCATCTTGCACCTGCACGACATGGGTGCTACATGGTAGTCCTGTGGAGGAAAAAGGAAAAAAAACCAAAAAAATAAATAAATTAGGGGATGTAGAGTCTCCTCAGTTCAGAGACTGACTCTGAGCTGGCTGGCTGACCGACCACAACCAATGTACTGTGCACAAGTAAATAGAGGGGGACTTGGTGACAAGATACTGGCCTCTGTTCAGTTATTTCACTGGGGATTAGTGGTCCTCTGGGACTGACACTCGTCCTGCATTCTGGCAGGATGAGAGATCACTACTTTCTGATCTGTTCTCAATATGTTTCAATTGCTTTTCTAATTGAATGTACATGTTTGTGGCTGTGATGAAACATGTGGTTTTTCATGTTCATAAAAAAAGAAAAATATACATAGCCGAGGAGATTCTAAATCTCCTGGCTGAGGGTTAAAAATCACAACACCAGGTTATAGTCCAACAGGTTTAATTGGAAGCACTAGCTTTCAAAAACACCTGACGAAGGAGCAGCGCTCTGAAAGCTAATGCTTCCAATTAAACCTGTTGGACTATAACCTGGTGTTGTGAGAGTTTTAACTTTGTACACCCCAGTCCAACACCGGCATCTCCAAATCATGACTACCATCGATACTCTGTTCAGGGGACTGACTCTGAGCTGGCTGGCCACAGCCAGTGTTACTGTGTGGACAGTTCCGAGAGAAGAGAAAGAGAAACAATAACAATATATATATACACATAAAACCAGGAGATTTAGAATCTCCTCAGATCAGGGGACTGACTCAGAGCTGGCTGGCCACAGCCAGTGTACTCTGCAAATGTAAATAAAGGATAACTTTATTTACTGGATAACTTTATAACTGGAAGCAGAGGCTTGCGGGGAAGACAGTAGAGCAAAAATGGCAGGAGTTTGTGGGTATAGTTGAGGACACTGTAGAGAGGTTCATCCCCAAGAAAAGAAAGATTATCCGGGGAGGGATTAGACAGTCATGGCTGACAAAGGAAGTCAGGAAATGTATGAAAGAAAAAGAGAGATCCTATAAAGCGGCCAAGAGCAGTGGGAAATCAGAAGATTGGGAAGGCTACAAAAACAGAGGATAAAAAGAGAGTAATAAGAAAGGAGAGGATCAAATATGAAGGTAGGCTAGCCAATAATATTAGAAATGATAGTAAAAGTTTCTTTCAATACATAAGAAACAAACAACAGGCAAAAGTAGACATTGGGCCACTTCAAACTGATGCTGGAAGCCTAGTGATGGGAGATAAGGAAATAGCAGGAGAACTTAACAAGTACTTTGCGTCAGTTTTCACAGTGGAAGACATGAGTAATATCCCAACAATTAAAGGGAGTCAGGGGGCTGAGTTAAGTATGGTTGCCATTACAAAAGAGATAGCGCTAGAAAAGCTAAAAAGTCTTAAAATTGATAAATCTCCTGGCCCGATAGGATACATTTTAGAGTTCTGAGAGAGGTGGCTGAGGAAATAGCGGAGGCATTGGTTGAGATCTTTCAAGAATCACTGGAGTCAGGGAAAGTCCCTGATGATTGGAAGATCGCTGTTGTAACCCCCTTGTTCAAGAAAGGATCAAGACAAAAGATGGAAAATTATAGGCCAATTAGCCTAACCTTGGTTGTTGGTAAAATTCTAGAATCCATCATTAAGGATGAGGTTTCTAAATTCTTAGAAAAGCAGAGTCTGATTAGAACAAGTCAACATGGATTTAGTGAGGGGAGGTCGTGTCTGACAAACCGGTTGGTATTCTTTGAAGAGGTGACAAGTAGGTTAGATCAGGGAAACCCAGTGGATGTGGTCTATCTAGACTTCCAAAAGGCCTTTGATAAGGTGCCACACAGGAGGCTGCTGAGCAAGGTGAGGCTCCATGGTGTTCGAGGTGAGCTACTGGGATGGATTGAGGATTGGCTGTCTGACAGAAGGCAGAGAGTTGGAATAAAAGGTTCTTTTTCAGAATGGCAGCCGGTGACAAGCGGTGTCCCGCAGGGTTCAGTGTTGGGCCACAGCTGTTTGCATTATATATTAATGATCTGGATGAAGGAACTGGGGGCATTCTAGCGAAGTTTGCAGATGACACGAAGTTAGGTGAACAGGCAGGTAGTACTGAGGAAGTGGGGATGCTACAGAAGGATCTAGACAGTTTGGGAGAGTGGTCCAGGAAATGGCTGATGGAATTCAACGTAAACAAATGCGAGGTCTTGCACTTTGGCAAAAAGAATAAAAGCACAGACTACTTTCTAAACGGTGAGAAAATTCGTAAAGCCAAAGTACAAAGGGATCTGGGAGTGCTAGTCGAGGATTCTCTAAAGGTCAACATGCAGGTTGAGTCCGTGATTAAGAAAGCGAATGCAATGTTGTCACTTATCTCAAGAGAGTTGGAATATAAAAGCACCGTTGTGCTACTGAGACTTTATAAAGCTCTGGTTAGGCCCCATTTGGAGTACTGTGTCCAGTCTTGGTCCCCACACCTCAGGAAGGACATACTGGCACTGGAACGTGTCCAGCGGAGATTCACACGGATGATCCCTGGAATGGTAGGCCTAACATATGAGGAACGGCTGAGGATCCTGGGATTGTATTCATTGGAGTTTAGAAGATGAAGGGGAGACTTAATAGAGATGTACAAGATAATACATGGCTTGGAAAGGGTGGACGCTAGGAAATTGTTTCCATTAGGTGAGGAGACTAGGACCCGTGGACACAGCCTTAGAATTAGAGGGGGTAAATTCAGAACAGAAATGCGGAGACATTTCTTCAGCCAGAGATTGGTGGGCCTGTGGAATTCATTGCCACAGAGTGCAGTGGAGGCTGGGACGCTAAATGTCTTCAAGGCAGAGATTGATAGATTCTTGTTGTCTCGAGGAATTAAGGGCTACGGGGAGAATGCGAGTAAGTGGAGTTGAAATGCCCATCAGCCATGATTGAATGGCGGAATGGACTCGATGGGCCAAATGGCCTTACTTCCACTCCTATGTCTTCTGGTCTAACTTGGTGACAGGATACCAGCCTCAATGCCGTTAGTTCAATTGCAACACTGGAAAACCACTTTCAACTTGTCACCAATTTGAGAAATGCCCATTGATGTCTACCCACTGTTTCCATACTTTTAGCCAATTTCTAATCTGCACTACCAAGGACCCATCAATTTCTAATATGTAACCAACCTGCCATGTGGCACCTTATCAAATGCTTTCCGAAGGTCCAAATATACAACATCCACAGCACTACTCTCATTCACTGTGTGACACTTCAAAAAACTCAATTAAATTTGTCAGACATGACCTGCCCTTGATAAAATCAAGTTGACTGTCTAAATTTAACTTATTTTCTCTAAGTGGACATTATTTTTATTATGGCTTCCATCAGTTTTCCCACAATTCACGTCAAGCTGATGGGTCTGTAGTTTCCTGGGTTATCCTTTGTCCCTTTCTTAAGCAACGGTGTCACATTTGCAATCCTTCAGTCATAGAGTCCTACAACATGGAGACAGGTCCTTCATTCCAATCTGGTTCATGACAACCAAAATATCCATTAACACTAACCCCACTTTCCCTGCACTTAGTCCATATCCTTGTATTCCTTTCGTATCCATGTATTTGTCCAAATGTCTTTTAAATGTTGTTAATGTACCCATCTCAACCACTTCTGCTGGCAGTTCATTCCACATGCGTACCACCCTCTGCAAAAAAAATATTGCCCCTCAAGTTCCCTTTTATTGTTTACCCTCTAACCTTAAGTCCTTGATACTCTAACCCTGGCAAAAAGACGGAGTGCATTCACCCTATCCATGGCTCTCATGGTCTTATACACCTCTTTGCCTGCCTCCCCCACCTCAGTCTCCTTCATTCTAAAGAAAAAAAAAGTCCTAGCTTGTCCAACTTCCCTCTATAACTCAGACTGTTGAGTCCAGGCAAGATCCTTGTCTTACCTTTATATTCTATTCCTTTAATTATAAAATCCAACATTCCTTTGGCTTTCTTTATTATCTGCTGTAACCTGCATGCTAGTTTTCTGTGACTCATGAACGAGTACACCTAGACACCTCTGCACCTGAGCACTCAGAATTCTGTCCACATTACGATAATAGGTTGTCTTCCCATTTTTTTTTTAACCCAAATGCTTATCCATGTTAAACTCCATCTGCCACATTGGGCCCACTCTCCTAACCTAACTATATCCATTTATAAGGTTCTTATTTCCTCTTTGCGATTTACCACTCCACCTATTTTTGTGTCGTCTGCAAATTTGGCCATAGAGCTATCTAGGAGAAAGTGAGGACTGCAGATGCTGGAGATCAGAGCTGAAAATGTGTTGCTGGAAAAGCGCAGCAGGTCAGGCAGCATCCAAGGAACAGGAGAATCGACGTTTCGGGCATAAACCCTGAAGAAGGATTTATGCCCGAAACGTCGATTCTCCTGTTCCGTGGATGCTGCTTGACCTGCTGCGCTTTACCAGCAACACATTTTCAGCATAGAGCTATCCATCCTTGTATCCAAGTCCTTAATGTAGATTGCAAATAGCTGGGGTCCAAGGACCGAACCCTGAGGCACCTCACTAGTCGCTGAAGGTTGGTATGCAGTTGAGCAGGTGATGAAGAAAGCTAATGGCATGCTTTCACAGTGACAGGATCTGAGTATTGGAGTAAGGATGTATTGCTGCAGTTATACAGGGCCTTGGTGAGGCCACACCTTGAGCACTATGTGCACTTTTGGTCTCCCAGTCTGAGGAAGGAAATTCTTGCTATTGAGGGAGTCCAGCGAAAGTTCACCAGACTGACTCCCAGGATGGCAGGACTGACATATGAGGAAAGACTGGATTGACTGGGCTTGTACTCACTTGAATTTAGAATGAGAGGGGATCTCACAGAAACAAATTCCTGATGGGACTGTACAGGCTAGATGTGGAAAGAATGTTCTGAATGTTGTAGAAGCCAGAACTCGGGGTCACAGTCTAAGAATAAGGGGTAAACCATTCAGGACTGCAAAGAGGAAGAATTTCTCCAGTCAGAGATTCGTGAACCTGTGGAAATTTTCTCCCACAGGAAACTACTGGGGCCAGTTAGTTATATATCCAATAGAGAGCAGGACATGGTCTTTGTGGCTAAAGGGATCAAAGGGTACAGAGAAAGCGGGAGTGGGATACGGAGATCGCATGACCAGCCATCATCATATTGAATGGTGGTACAGACATGAAGGGCTGAATGGCCTACTCGTGCACCTATGTTCTATGTTTCTAAAAGGAAGTTATGCTGGAATCATTTTTGTTTACACTGTTTTTCCCACAGGTCAGAAATCTGTAAACTGTTGACAAAACATTTTATAAAATACAAATACAATGAACTCACAAATACAACGTGATAAAAGCAGCAATCAATCCAAATAAAGAATAGTTTCCAAAAAGACAATTATAAATTAATAATGATACTAACAATTAAAGTATCAATCTTCAATACCAGATTAACCACTCCGATCAACTGCAAAGCCGGGTTCAGTAAAACACTGCTTCAGAAGGTATTAGTTCGGTTTCACTCTGTGGTAAAACTCTCCAGAATCTAAGAATACGCATAGGTGACCAACAAAAAATCCTTGTTGTAAATTACGCAGGAGACTTAATTATATTTAGAAATCAATTAACAAAAGCTGTTCAGTGCATCCCTGGCTTTCTTGGGCTCAGGCACCTGAGATCGGAGTTTCCCCAGGTGACTTGGGTTAATCAAACAAACAAAGAACAGCCATTCTTTATATGATCTTGCTTTGCACAAAACAGATATTATATTCACTAACAGAGCAGTCACAATTTTGTTGTGGTTCTGTTCGCCGAGCTGGGAATTTGTGTTGCAGACGTTTCACCCCCTGTTTAGGTGACATCCTCAGTGCTTGGGAACCTCCTGTGAAGCGCTTCTGTGATGTTTCCTCCGGCATTTATAGTGATCACTACAAATGCCGGAGGAAACAGCACAGAAGCGCTTCACAGGAGGCTCCCAAGCACTGAGGATGTCACCTAGACAGGGGACGAAACGTCTGCAACACAAATTCCCAGCTCGGCGAACAGAACCACAACAACGAGCACCCGAGCTACAAATCTTCTCCCAAACTTTGAGTCACAATTTTCCAATGAGTGAAGTTTGTAACAAGATCAGGTATCAATAAGGAATCTCATTTCTTCTCTAAAATGTCTATAATTGTCATATTCATCACCACATACCGTTTTGTGGTCTTTTGTCATCTCTTTTGCAGCTGCCTCCAATGCTGCCCTCGCTTTCGCACTCACACCCTCAGGCTGTACAAGCACCACCTTGCGCCTCTTAGCTGGTAACTGTGACAGGACATCAGATTTTAGCCGCCTGATCATGAGGGACTCCAGAAGCAAGAGCCGCAGTTCCACCAAATTGGATGATCCTGAGTAATCCCATCCCCAGGGCAACTGCCAAATGACAAGAGCAACGACGTAAGCTGGGTGTGGGAGAACAAGGATGGGAAAAGAAAGCAATACAGGGGAAGAGGGGTTAAGTTGTAGGGAGAGAGGGCCTGTGTGGAGGGCCATGGGAGAAAGGAGATGGGGAAGAGTATGAGACAGGGAGATTGCGGTGAAGCAGAGAAAATGGGGAATGGTGGTTGAGCATTTGGAGAGTTAAGGAAGACTGGAGAGAAGGGAGAGAACAATTTGAGCGGAGGACCATAAAACCATAAGATATTAGGAGCAGAATTAGGCCATTTGGCTCATTCAGTCTACTTAGCCATTCAATCATGGTCGTTCTGTTTCTCAAAACCATTCTCCTGCCTTCTCTTTCCCCACTTCAGGCTAGCCAGTGATGTCCACATCCCATGAATGAATTAAAAATAAAACCTTTGATTGCCTTAGTATCAAGAATTTCTCTTGATCTATGTGCCCTTGGGTCCTAGTATCTTCTACTAATGGAGACAACTTCTCCACATCCACTCAATCCAAACCTCTCAATATTCGGATGAAGGGTCACTCAACCCGAAACACTAACTCTGATTTCTCTCCACACATGCTGCCAGATCTGCTCAGTTTTTCCAGCAATTTTATAGTTTTTCTCTCAGTATTCTGTAAGTTTCAATGAGAACCCCCTCATACCTCTAAACTCCTTCAAGTTCAGACCCAGAGCCCTCAACAGCTCTCATGTCAACCACTTCATTCCCAGGATCATTATTCTGAACCTCTTCTGGTTCTTCCTCTAAGACCAGCACGTCAGTCCTTAGAAATGAGGTTCAAATTGCTCACGATAATCCAAATGCAGTCTGACCAGAGCCTGATACAGCCTCAGCAGTACATCCCTGCTCTTAATTCTAGACCTCGAGATGAATCTAACATTGCATTTGCATTCCTAAAAACCAACTGATCCTGCACATTAACCTTAAGAGCATCTTTAACTAGGATTCCAAAGTCCCTTTTGCTTCAGATTTTCAAAGCCTTTCCCTATTTAGAAAATAGAGTATGAACATAGAACATTACAGTGCAGTACAGGCCCTTTGGCCTCAATGTTGTGCCATCCTGTGGAACCAATCTGAAGCTCATCTATCCTACACTATTTCATTTTCATCCATATGTTTATCCAATGACCACTTAAATGCCCTTAAAGTTGGCAAGTCTATTACTGTTGCAATCAATGTGTTCCATGCCCCTACTACTCTGAGTAAAGAAACTACCTCTGACATTTGTCCTATATCTATCACCCCTCATTGTAAAGCTATGTCCCCTCGTGCTATCCATCACATCCGAGAAAAAAGGCACTCACTGTTCACCCTATTTAAACTTCTGATTATTTTGCATGTCTCAATTAAGTCACCTCTCAACCTTCTTCTCTCTAATGAAAACAGCCTCAAGTCCCTCAGCCTTTCCTTATAAGGCATTCCCTCCATACCAGGCAATATCCTCGTGAATCTCCTCTCAACCCTCTCCAAAGATCCCACATCCTTCCTATAATGCAGTGACTAGAACTGTACACAATACTCCAAGTGTGGCTGCATCAGAGTTTTGTACAGCTGCAGCATGACCTCATGGCTCTGAAACTCAATCCCACTAACAATAAAAGCTAACGTGTCATATGCCTTCTTAACAATCCTGTAACCTGGATGGCACACTTCTGGGATCTATGTACATGGACACAGAGATCTCTCTGCTCATCCACACTACCAAGGATCTTACCATTAGCCCAGTACTCTGCATTCCTGTTGCACCTTTGAAAGTGAATCACCTCACACTTTTCTGTGTTATACTCCATTTGCCACCTCTCAGTCCACCTCTGCAGCTTATCTGTCCCCATGTAGCCCGCAACATCTTCATCACTATCCACAACTCTAACAACCTTAGTACCATCTACAAATTTACTAACCCATCCTTCTACACCCTCATCCAGGTCATTTATAAAAATGAAAAACAGCAGTGATCCCAAAACAGATCCTTGAGGTACACCACTAGCAACTGAATTCCATGATGAACATTTCCCATCAACCACCCTGTTTTCTTTCAGCTTGTCAATATCTGATCCAAACTGCTAAATCACCCTCAATCCCATGTCTCCATATTTTCTGCAATAGCCTACCGTGGGGAACCTTATCAAATGTCTTAGTGAAATCCACATACACCACATCAACCACTTTACCCTCATCCACCTGTTTTATCACCAATTCAAAGAACTCAATAAAGTGTGTGAGACACAACCTATCCTTCACAAAACAGTGCTGATTAGCCCTAATCAACGTATTCTTCGCTAAGTGATTATAAATTCTATCTTTTATAACCTTTTCCAACAGGGCATCTCTACTCCCCTTCTTGAATAAGACGTCAATATTTGCTAAACTCCATTACTGGATTAGTGGTGCTGGAAGAGCACAGCAGTTCAGACAGCATCCAACGAGCAGCGAAATCAACGTTTCGGGCAAAAGCCCTTCATCAGGAATAAAGGCAGTGAGCCTGAAGCATGGAGAGATAAGCTAGAGCTCTAGCTTATCTCTCCATGCTTCAGGCTCACTGCCTTTATTCCTGATGAAGGGCTTTTGCCCGAAACGTTGATTTCGCTGCTCGTTGGATGCTGTCTGAACTGCTGTGCTCTTCCAGCACCACTAATCCAGTATTTGACTTTCAGCATCTGCAGTCATTGTTTTTACTTTGCTAAACTCCAGTCTTCTTTCACTATTCCTGTAGACAATGAAAACATAAAGATCAATGCCGAAGGCTCTGCAATCTCCTCCCTGGCTTCCCAGACAATCCTAGGATAAATCCTACCTGGCCCAGGGGATCTAGCTATTTTCACACTTTTAAGAATTGCTAACACCTCCACCTTGTGAACCTCAATCCCATCTAGTCTACTATGCCTCTGTGCTACCTATCAAAGTGCATAACATCACACCTTCCCACATAACTTCATAAGATATAGGAGCAGAAATTAGGCCACTTGGTCCATCAATCTGCTCTGCCATTCAATCATGGCTGATATGCTCCTCACCCCCATTTCCTGCCTTCTCCCCATAATTCTTCAATCCATTATCAATTGAAAATCTGTCTAACTCCTCCCTAAATTTACTCACTGTCCCAGTAGCCACTGTACCTTGGGGGAGCAAATTCCACAGATTCACAACCCTTTGGGAGAAACAGTTTCTCATTAACTCAGTTTTAAAATTTGCTACCCCTTATCCTAAGACTAAGATCTCTCGTATTAGATGCCCCACAAGATGAAGCATTCACTCCACATTTACTTTATTCATATATCTTTCATTATCTCATATACCTCAATTTGATCTCCCCTCATTCTTCTGAATTCCAGAGAGTATAGGCTTAAACTGTTCACTCTCTCTTCATATCAAAAAATCCTCATCTCTGGCTTCATTCTAGTGAACCTCCTGTGAATTGGCTCCAATGCCACTACACCCTTCCTCCCTAAATTGTGCACAATACTTCAGGTGCGGTCTCACCAATGTTTTGTATCGTTGCAACAATACTTCCTTACCTTTATATTCTATGTATTTAGCTATAAAAGCCAACATTCCATTTACTTTCTTTATTATCTGCTGTACCGGCATGCTAGCTTTGTGTGACTCATGAATGGGGGACACCCTGAAATCTCTCCCCATTTAGATAATAGGTTGCCTTCCCATTTTTCCAACCAAAATGCATGACTTCACACTTATCCACGTTAAACTCCATCTGCCACATTTTAGCCCACCCTCCTAACCCATCTATATCCATTTATTTCCTCATTGCAATTTACCATCTCGCCTATATTAGTGTCACCCACAAATGTGGCTTTAGAGTCTTCTATCCCTGTATCTAAATTGTTAATGTAAATAGTAAATAGCTGTGGTCAAAGGACTGAACCCCGTGGCACCATACTGGTTACATTTTTCCATCCAGAGAAGAAAAAACATTTATTCTGACTCTCTTTCTTCTGTCCATCAATTAGTCACCTATCCTAACCAATAAAATTACCCCATATCCTATATATGATCAAACCTTGTGAATTAACCTTTCTGCAGCACCTTATCAAACGCCTTCTGGAATTCAGATATATTACATCTACAGGATCCCTATTATCCACTTTGCTTGTTACATCTTTGAAGAACTCTAGCAAATTAGTCAAACGATAAAACCATGCTGACTTTGATGCCGACTCACATTGTATTCCATCTGCCCCTTCTCTGCCCAATCCGCTAGCCTGTCCAAATCCTGCAGCCTCCTTGCCTCCTCAACACTACCTGTCCTTCCACTTATCTTTGTACTATCTGCAAACTGAGCAACAGTGCCTTCAGATCCATCGTCCAGATTGTTAATGTGTAACATGAACAGCTGCAATCTCAAAACATACACATGTGGGCGGCACGGTGGCACAGTGGTTAGCACTGCTGCCTCACAGCGCCAGAGATCCGGGTTCAATTCCCGCCTCAGGCGACTGACTGTGTGGAGTTTGCATGTTCTCCCCGTGTCTGCGTGGGTTTCCTCCGGGTGCTCCGGTTTCCTCCCACAGTCCAGAGATGTGCAGGTCAGGTGAATTGGCCATGCTAAATTGCCCATAGTGTTAGGTAAGGGGTAGATGTAGATGTAGGGGTATGGGTGGGTTACGCTTCGGCGGGGCGGTGTGGACTTGTTGGGCCGAAGGGCCTGTTTCCACACTGTAACTAATCTAATCTAATCTAAAAACATGCTGAACTTCACCAGTCAATGGCTTCCATCCTTCTGCCAGTCAGCCAATCCTCTATCCTTGCCCCTATCACCATGGGCTTTTGTCTTATTTTACAGCTTCCTATGCAGCACCTTATTAAAGGTGTTCTGAAAGTATAAATAGATCACTGGCTCTCCTTTGTCCAACTTCCTCATTAGCTCCTCAAAAGAATTCTAACAGATTTGTCAAGCACAATTTCCCATTGCTGAAGCCATGCTGACATGGCCCTACTTTCCCATACACTTCCAACTACTTGCAATCTCATCGATAATAACTGACTACATTTTACCAACAACTGAGGTCAGGTTAACTGGCTTTAATTTCCCATCTCCTGCCTTCATCCCTTCTGAAACAGGGACATTACATTAGCCATTTTCCAGTCCTGTGGGTCTCTCCCTAACTCCATTGATTCTTAAAGATCCCCACCACTGCCTCTACATCACCTCAGTTTATCTCCCTCAGAACTCTAAGGTAGCCCATCTAAATCTAAATCATCTAAATCTAGGTGATTTATCCACCTTCAAACCTTTCAGCTTTCCTAGCATTTCCTTCTTAGTGATGGCTGTTAAACTCACCTCCACCTCTGACTGATTCTGGGCTGGGAATATGAATACATGAATGAATAAATGTTCAAGAATACTCACCCGTTTGGCAGCACAGTAACGGACTCCAAAATCATGGAAGTTTGGAAACAGTTTGGGTTGGAGCACAGCTATCTGACTGTACAGCTCAGCTGGTCTGGACATGGCTGGTGTCCCAGAGAGGAGGAGGAGTCTCTTTGCTGCCTGAAAAAAAGATCAGCAATAGGAGTTAAGCTCCATACACTGGTCACAGCACAGCCTCTATCTGGTCCGCTCTCCCATAACGCAGTAATGACAAGAATCAAACACATTCTGTTCCAGTGTTGAGAGAGAAAATGTGATCTGGTTGGTATTTCATTCAGATACAGAGAGAAAGGCTGAGGTTCAGAAATCAGGCACCTCCCAACACAGGACACACCTGGAGGAGGGGGTGAGCAGCTTTACATCGGGCTGTCTTCATATTCTTCAGGAAATGAGATTCATCCTAAAATGTGAGAGAGATACAGATTTAGAAATCCAAGTAGTGAACTGCTGTGCAAGGCACAGTGAAAGACAGTTACAACAGTCAGATAATCTTAGGCAATGGAATCCTGTTCAAAACTCTCAGCTGGCATCATCTAAACTTCAATTTAAAAAAAAATCATTTTCTATGAAGTTTAGGCTTTACCAATAGACTAGCTCACTAAACCTTGCAAAATCTTCCTAACAGGCTGTCCAGTCATGATCCAAACTTTGCCAGAGCTTACCCAGAGAAAGCTTCTCCAGCTTTCTCATTTCCCCTCCCCCCACCTTATCTCACTGCCAACCCTCGGACTCAGCACCGCCTTCTTGACCTGCAATCTTCTTCCCGACCTCTCCGCCCCCACCCCCTCTCCGGCCTATCACCCTCACCTTAACCTCCTTCCACCTATTGCATTCCCAACGCCCCTCCCCCATGTCCCTCCTCCCTATCTTTTATCTTAGCTGCTTGGCACACTCTCCTCATTCCTGAAGAAGGGCTTATGCCCGAAACGTCGATTCTCCTGCTCCTTTTATGCTGCCTGACCTGCTGCGCTTTTCCAGCAACACATTTTCAGCTCTGATCTGCAGCATCTGCAGTCCTCACTTTCTCCTGCATTATATCAGTCTCTGATTTAATGATATACATCACCAGGAATAAATGAACTGGTTATTCATTTTACATGCAGAGAGTGGGAGTTGTGTGTGCATATTAGTTGCTGTGATTTGCTTAACCTCTAACTAGTGCAGTAACAAAGAGGTTAGTAGTGGGACCACAATTATTTACCAGAGATATTAATGACTTGGATGAGGAAAATGAATGTAGCCAAGCCTGGTACAAAAATAAATGAAAAAGCAAGTGCTGAGGATAACGCAGAGCTGCAGGAGGATACAGACACTTTAATGGAGAGGGTAAAAACTTGGCAGATGGAAAATCATGTGGGAAATGTGAGGTCATGCACTTTGGCAGATGTCAGAGGACTGGAGCTAACATGGATACACTATTCAAGAAGGGTAATAAAATTAAACCAGGGAATTACAGACCAGCAAGTTATCAGTGTTTGGGAAAGACCATAAGTAGTAGGAACAGAAAGAGGCTGTTCAGCCCCTCAAATCTCCCTGCCATTCAGCAGGTTCCTAGCTGATCTGACATTCCTCACGTCCACTTATTTGCCCTTTCCTGGTAACCCTCGACTTCCCAACTGATCAAGAATCAATCTATCTTAAATACAGACAAGAGCTCTGCTTGCACAGCTTTCTGTGGCAATGAAGTCCAAGGACTCTCAACCCAGAGCAGAAATTTCTCATCTTAGTCTCAAATTGATACCCATGAAACCATTAGAGAAAGGAGCAGAATTAGGCTATACGGCTATTGAATCTGCTCCTCCATTCGATCTTAGCTGATATATGTTTCTCAACCTCATTCTCTTGCCTTCTCCTTGTAGCCCTTGATCCCTTTACCAATCAAGAACTTATCTATCTCTGTCTTAAATACATTCAATGACTTGGTCTCCACAACCCTCTACAGCAATTCTTTCCATAGATCAACCACACTGCAGTTGAAGAAATTCCTTTTCTCTTCTGGGACTATACCCTCAGGTCCCACAATCTCCCATGAGCGAACACAACCTCTCAGCATTAAGCCCCTGAATAAACCTATATATTTCAACGAGATCACCTTTCATTCTTCTAAACGTCAGAGAGTAGAGTCCCAACCTGCTCATAGAACAATCCATTTATGATGGACTAATGGACTCTCTCAGTTAGATCTAACTTTTTTTTATTTGTAAACTTTTCAAAATGATGTTGGAACATGACGATAGTGGAAAAGCTTTTCACAGTATTTCCCGGTTTTCCTCAGTAAAATACACGTGACAATAAAATCATTCATTCAATATTGGGGACCATCCTAGTGAACCCTCTCTGAACTGCCTCCAATAAAATGATATATTTCCTTAAATAAGGATCACAGTACTCCATTTTGAGTTGATGTGGTAAAGTGGTTAATGCGGTGTATATGGATTTCAGTAAGGCATTTGGTAAGGTTCCACACGGTAGTCTGTTGCACAAAGATTTGGGATTGAAGGTAATTCAGTGGTCTGGATCAGAAATTGGCTAGCTGAAAGACAGAGCGGTGGTGGTTAATGGGAAATGTTCATCCTGGAGCTCAGTTACCAGTGGTGTGCCACAAGGATCTGTTTTGGGGCCACTGCTGTTTGTCATTTTTATAAATGATCTGAATGTGAGTGTAGAAGGATGGGTTAGTAAATTTGCAGATGACATGAAGGTAGGCAGAGTTGTGGATAGTGCCAAAGGATGTTGTGGGTTACTAAGGGACATAGAGAAGATGCAGAGAAGTGGCAAATGGAGTTTAATGGGGAAAAGTGTGAGGCAGTTCACTTTGGAAGTAGTTACAGGAATGCCGCGTACTGGGCTAATAGTAAGATTCTTGGCAGTGTAGATGAACAGAGACCTCTGTATCCAGGTGCATAAATCCCTGAAAGTTGCCACCCAGGTTGATTGGATTGTTAAAAACGGATAGGGGGTGTTGCTGTTTATTGGTATGGGGGTTGGGTTTCGGAGCCAAGAGGTCATGCTTCAGCTGTACAAGACACTGGTAAGACTGCACCTGAAATATTGCGTACAGTTCTGGTCACCACATTATAGGAAGGATGTGGAAGCTTTGGAAAGGATTCAGAGGAGATTTACTAGGATGTTGCCTGGTATGGAGGGAAGGTCTTATGAGGAAAGACTGAGGGAACTGAGGCTGTTTTCGTTGGAGAGAAGAAGTTTGAGGGGTGACTTAATCAAGACGCAAAGCTAGAGGGTTAGGTAGCATGGACAGTGAGAGCCTTTTTCCTCAGATGATGAAGTCTAAGACGAAGGGACATAGCTTTAAATTGAGGGGTGATAGATTTAGGACAGACATCAGGGTTAGGTTCTTTACTCAGTAGTAGGGGCGTGTAACGGCCTGCCTGCAAAAGTAATAGACTTGCCAATGTTACGGGTATTTAGATGGGCATTGGATATACATATAGATAATAATTGAACAGTATAGGTCAGATGGGCATCAGACTAATTTCACAGGTCAGTACAACATGGAGGACCCAAGGCTTGTATTGCACTGTAACATTCTATAAAAAGTCTCACCAGCACCTTGGACAGTCACAGTAAGACTTCCCTACTCTTATACGCCAGTCTTCTCAAAACTCGCTAACTCCAACCCCTTGAACTAAGGGCCACCATTACATCGGCCTTCCTGATTACTTGCTGCACCTACGTGCTAGTTTTCTGTGTTTCATGTACAAGCACCCTCCAGCTTTCTGCAGTTTTTTTGCATTTAAAGTCTGTTGTTTTCCTAAACTTCCTCTCTGTACTAAAGGTATTTTAGTATCTGCAATCATTCTACTTGAGGTGAACTATTGTACACTGATTATATACGGAGGATGAACTAGTATCTCCTTCATTCTGGCTCGGAATAAAGAATGACGTATCTACTTTTCTTTACACAGAGAGTGGTAAGGGCGTGGAATGCCCTACCTGCTAAGATAGTCAACTCAGCCACATTAGGGAGATTTAAACAATCCTTAGATAAGCACATGGATGATTTTGGGATAGAGTAGGGGGACGAGCTGAGAATAGTTCACAGGTCGGTGCAACATTGAGGGCCGAAGGCCCTGTTCTGAGCTGTATTGCTCTATGTTATAGATTCCACTTACTACAATGATGACCTGGAAGTGTTTCTCCATCAACTGATTCCTGAGTTTAGCAAGCAGGTCATAGCTGATTATGCTGACACGAGAGGATGATAGTCGATCTTTTCCTGTCAGTATAACGTCAATAGCCTTAGTATCCAACGATGGCAACCATTGGCTAAAAGCCTGAAAAAGAAAAATGTTCATTTGAATTACCCAATTCAAAGACTGCATCTCTGAAACAGCACTCATGATTGCCCAGTCTTCACACACATACTCCCAAGGGAGGACCCTTGTATATACTGACAAACTGCTCAAGATCTCTTGTACACAATATCACAATCCCCAGGTAAACCCTAGTACATACTGATACACTCCCTGGGTAACCCCCAATTCACACTGACTGAATCCTGAGGTACAGCCTATGTATACACTGCCTGTATATGTTGACAAACTCCCTGGGTAATCATCTGCACATACACAGATTCTCTGGGTAACCCTCTGTACATACTGAAACACTCCCTAGGTAACCCCTGTGCATACAGACACATGACAGGGACTATTAATTAAACAATTCACTGAAAGAGGAGGCTCCATAATTAGATTAGATTAGATTAGATTAGATTAGATTAGATTAGTTACAGTGTGGAAACAGGCCCTTCGGCCCAACAAGTCCACACCGCCCCGCCGAAGCGTAACCCACCCATACCCCTACATCTACATCTACCCCTTACCTAACAGTACGGACAATTTAGCATGGCCAATTCACCTGACCTGCACATCTCTGGACTGTGGGAGGAAACCGGAGCACCCGGAGGAAACCCACGCAGACACGGGGAGAACGTGCAAACTCCACACAGTCAGTCGCCTGAGGCGGGAATTGAACCCGGGTCTCCGGCGCTGTGAGGCAGCAGTGCTAACCACTGTGCCACCGTGCCGCCCACGATAGTCACAGGTGAAGTGCCGGAAGACTGGAGGTTGGCTAATGTGGTGCCACTGTTTAAGAAGTGTGGTAAGGACAAGCCAGGGAACTATAGACCAGTGAGCCTGACGTCGGTGGTGGGCAACTTGTTGGAGGGAATCCTGAGGGACAGGATGTACACGTATTTGGAAAAGCAAGAACTGATTAGGGATAATCAACATGGCTTTGTACGTTGGAAATCATGTCTCACAAACTTAAGTTTTTTGAAGAAGTAACAAATATGATTGATGAGGGCATAGTGGTAGATGAGATCTATATGGACTTCAGTAAGGCGTTCGACAAGGTTCCCCACGGGAGACTGATTAGCAAGGTTAGATCTCATGGAATACAGGGAGAACTGGCCATTTGGATACATAACTGGGTCAAAGATAGAAGACAGAGGGTGGTGGTGGAGGGTAGTTTTTCAGACTGGAGGCGTGTCACCAGTGGAGTGCCACAAGGATTGGTGCTGGGCCCTCTACTTTTTGTAATTGATACAAATGATTTGGATGCGAGCATAAGAGATACAGTTGGTAATCAAAGTTTGGAGAAGATTTGTAGCTCGGGTGCTCATTGTTGTGGTTCTGTTCGCCGAGCTGGGAATTTGTCTTGCAAACGTTTCGTCCCCTGTCTAGGTGACATCCTCAGTGCTTGGGAGCCTCCTGTGAAGGGCTTCTGTGCTATTTCCTCCGGCATTTATAGTGGCCTGTCTCTGCCGCTTCCGGTTGTCAGTTCGAGCTGTCCGCTGTAGTGGCCGTTATATTGGGTCCAGGTCGATGTGTTTGTTGATAGAGTCTGTGGATGAGTGCCATGCCTCTAGGAATTCCCTGGCTGTTCTCTGTTTGGCTTGCCCTATAATGGTAGTGTTGTCCCAGTCGAATTCATGTTGCTTGTCATAGCGACCTGGACCCAATATACCGGCCACTACAGCGGACAGCTGGAACTGACAACCGGAAGCGGCAGAGACAGGCCACTATAAATGCCGGAGGAAACATCACAGAAGCGCTTCACAGGAGGTTCCCAAGCACTGAGAATGTCACCTAGACAGGGGACAAAACGTTTGCAAGACAAATTACCAGCTCAGCAAACAGAACCACAACATACAGTTGGTAAGTTTGCAGATGACACCAAAATTGGAAGTGTAGTGGACAGTGAAGAGGGTTATCTCAGGATCTGGACCAGATGGGCCAATGGGCTGAGAAGTGGCAGATAGAGTTTAATTCAGATAAATGAGAGGTGCTGCATTTTGGGAAAGCAAATCTTAGCAGGACTTATACACTTAATAGTAAGGTCCTAGGGAGTGTTGCTGAACAAAGAGACCTTGGAGTGCAGGTTCATAGCTCCTTGAAAGTGGAGTTGCAAGTAGATAGGATAGTGAAGGCGGCGTTTGGCATGCTTTCCTTTATTGGTCAGAGTATTGAGTACAGAAGTTAGGAGGTCATGTTGTGGCTGTACAGGACATTGATTAGGCCACTGTTGGAATATTGCATGTAATTCTGGTCTCCTTCCTATCGGAAAGATGTGAAACTTAAAAGGGTCAGAAAAGATTGACAAGGATGTTGCCAGGGTTGGAGGATTTGAGCTATAAGGAGAGGCTGAACAGGCTGGGGCTGATTTCCCTGGAGCGTCAGAGGCTGAGGGGTGACCTGATAGAGGTTTACAAAATTATGAGGGCCATGGATAGGGTAAATAGGCAAAGTCTTTTCCCTGGGGTCAGAGAATCCAGAACTAGAGGGCATAGGTTTAGGGCAAGAGGGGAAAGATATAAAAAAGACCTACGGGGCAACCTTTTCACACAGAGTGGCATGTGAATGGAATGAGCTGCCAGAGTAAGTGGTGGAGGCTGGTACAATTGCAACATTTAAGAGGCATTTGGATGGGTATGTGAATAGGAAGAGTTTGGAGGGATATGGTCGGATGCTAGCAGGTGGGACTAGATTGGGTTGGGATATCTGGTCGGCATGGACGGGTTGGACCGAACGGTCTGTTTCCATGCTGTACATCTCTATGACTCTGTGTCCTCCAGTACTTACTAGGTAGTGGCATTTACCTGACAATGTGGAAAACTGACCAGGTGTATACAAATAGCAAGACAAATTCAACCTGGGCAATTAGTGCCCCAGTCTGTTCTTAAACATCAGTAAAGTGATGGAAAGTGTCATCAACAGTGCCACCAGGCATTGGCTGCTCAACAATAATCTGCTCACTTGCCTGGATGAGTCCACTCCAACAACACACACTCTTAAAGTCCACTTGTAAACTACAATTGTTATATCTCTTTCTGTTTCTTATATCTTACAAGGTGAATGTGCTGAAGCGGAGAGGCTGCCTCTCTCGTTGTGCAACAGTACAGCATATACCTGTGCCCAGGTAAATCGGACAGACGATGGCGTAATGACGAGCACCGGCCATTCATTACGATAAACTGTGGCAATGCAAATGGCTTGAAGAGTCTTCCCAAGTCCCATGTCATCAGCCAACAGCAAACGGCCTCCCCGAGATACGGCAAAACTGTCAAGACACAAACCTTCAATATACCATCACCAGGAAACAAAATAGGGTTTATCTCAAAGCACAGATGTGAAAGGAGATAGCAAGGAGTGCAGATGCTGGAAAGTCAGAGCTGGTAAAGTGTGCCGAAGGAGAAAGCACTGCAGGTCAGGCAGCATCTGAGGAGAGTCAACGTTTCGGGCAGGAACCTTCATCAGGCAGCTCGGGTTCTGCCTGACCTGCTGTGCTTTCTCCAGCACCACACTTTATTGACCCAGGTGAGAGAGGCCATTCACACCATGCATCTAGGAAAAACCCATTGTTTTCTCCAAGATAGTTTTAACTTTGTCAATGATGGGACTGAAGCATTCCACATAAGGGATAAAGATAGTGTACTGCTAGGGCTGGGATGAACTAGCAGAATCAGTGCAAAAAGATTCAAGAACAACTGTTAAAAATAGAAACACAAATATTTGAAAAGGAGTGGTTGGATAAAAATGATATGGGAATGGAGGGAGGACAATCAAATGAAGGAAACAGTGGCTCAGAGATCCTGCTTAAGCCTGATGGACTAATTGGTCTCATTTTATAGTTGATTGCAACAAGTTTTGATCATTTATGTGGAAGCTTGATTTAAATAACACAAATATAACACTGAATAACGAAAACTTAAGAATTGCCGAAATCTGGGGACCACAATTTCAAGATTGTCAGTAAGAGTTTGGAGTGGGGTGAGGAGGAGAAACTTCTTCACTCAGAGAATTTGGAATGCACTGCCTGGGAGAGTGGTAGAGGCAAACTCCACAGGAAGCTTCAAAAGAGAACTGAATATATATTTGACCATGATGAATTTAGAAGGCTAGGGAAATAGGGCTGGAGAATGGGATGAACTGGGTAGATCTTTCAGGAGCCAGTTCAAGAACGATGGATTGAATGGTCTCCTCCTGTCCTGTTAAATTCTATGATCTTTCACTGATCAAGACAAAATTGCAAGGATATCAAATTTCTAATGGAACAATAACTTATATTTCATGAGAAAAGTGCATTAATTGGTTAGAAAGTGAACTCCAATCCATATAGACATTTCTGTGGAGAACGCTACAGGGAATGGTCCACAAAACATTTGTTTAGTTGAAAAAGGCACAAAGCCTGGCCTGGTGCTGGCAGGTGGGATTAGATTGGGTTGGGATATCTGGTCGGCATGGATGGGTTGGACCGAAGGGTCTGTTTCCATGCTGTACATCTCTATGACTATGTTCATTCTATCTGCAAAGAACAAGAGTGGAATTAAAAAAATGGGTTTCACTTGGGTAAGAATTCAGCAAGCTGCCCGTAGTCCAGAACATGCACTGGTCGCAGTTAATCAGCAACCTTTTCATTGAGACTTTCCTCCAAAACTTCAAACACAGACACCAACAGACTGAAACTTACTTCACTCCATCCCTTTGGAATGGCATTAGGCTGTGGACCAGTTTGGGATCGACAGCTGACAAATCAGCTTCTGGAACTTCCACAGGCTCCAGAGAGGTCTTTTCGAACTGGGGCAGGAAGATCTCCAGCACCCCTCGTGGGAATGGCTCTATTTGCACATCAGAGATCTTTGATAGTGCATCAACTGAAATACACAACAAACAGCCAAGAATAAGGATAACTGTTACCTGAAAAGAAGCAATCTTAGGGTTACATAGAGAAGGTGGGGGAGGGGAGGGGGTGTGCGGCACAAAATTAAGCACTCGTTTGGAGAGTTGGTAGAAACATTAGGCCAAATGACTACATTCTGCATTGTAAAACTGACACAGTATGCAATTTAAAATGACTAACATTTGTACAGCACATTTCACCACCTTAGGATAATACAATATGTTTTACAGCCAATGAAGGACTTTTGAAATTGAATCACCGCTGTAAGGTGGGACATGCAGCAGTTATTTATGTACAGCAACAGCAATCTGATAAATGACCAGGCAACTTTATTCAGTGGCGAGAGCTGAGGTCTATATTGACCACAGCGCTCCACAGAACTACCTGATCTATATTGCAATAGTTCTATGGGAACACTTCTGTCCAACCAAATAAAAATGTTGTGGGATGAGGTTTAGTATTTCATCCAAAATACAACATCACTGACAGCACAGCATTGTCTTTCTACTGACACTCTGACAGCGAGGTTCTCCCTCAGTATTGACCATATGAGAGGGTGACATTCCTCAGTACCAACTCTCCAACAGTACAATACCTCTGCACCGGCCAAATGTCAGATTTCTCAGTGGGACAGCATTTCGGTGACAATGACGACAACTGCCTCACCTTTACCATAGCCATGGAGAGGGATAGGAACAGACATTATGGGAAGGTTAGATTAGATTAGATTAGATTAGATACAGTGTGGAAACAGGCCCTTCGGCCCAACAAGTCCACACTGACCCGCCGAAGCGCAACTCACCCAGACCCATTCCCCTACGTTTACCCCTTCACCTAATGCTACGGGCAATTTAGCATGGCCAAATCACCTAACCTGCACATTTTTGGACTGTGGGAGGAAACCAGAGCACCCGGAGGAAACCCACGCAGACACGGGGAGAATGTGCAAACACCACATAGTCAGTTGCCTGAGGCAGGAAATGAACCCAGGTCTCTGGCACTGAGGCAGCAGTGCTAACCACTGTGCCACCCAAGGTATTTAATTGGCATAGCTGAAATTATACTGGTATTAGACAAGAGCTGGGGAGTACTAATTGGGAACAATTGTTCTACGGGAAATTTACAGCAGAAATGTCAAGGTTGTTTAAGCAGCACTTGTTGCGAGTGTTGGATAACTTTATCCCACTGAGACAGGCAAGGAATGGTAAGGTGAAGGCTCCTTGGATGACAAGAGGAGCTTCTCAGCAAAGGGAAGATGAAGCTTACTTAAAGTTGAGGTAGCAAGGATCTAGCAGAGATTTAGTGGAATACAGGGCAGCGAGGAAAGAACTCAAATATTGACTGAGGACAGCTAGGGAGGGGTATGAAAAAGCTGTGGCGGGAAGGATTAGGGAAAATCCAAAGGCATTCTAACTTATGTGAGGAATAAGAAAATCATCAGAGAGGGGGTAGGGCCGATCATGGATAGCGGAGGGAGCTTGTGCTTGGAACCTGAAGAGGTAGGGAAGGCCATAAATGAGTTTTTTGCTTCCGTATTCACTAGAGAGAGGGGCCTTGTTGATAGTGAGAAAGCCGTGGACCAGGTTAATAAGCTTGAACAGATTGTTATTAAGAAAGTGGATGTGCTGGAAATTCTGGGAAGCATCAAGATAATTCGCCAGGGGCAGACTAGATATATCCAAGGTTACTATGGGAAGCGAGGAATGAGATTGCTGCACCTCTGGCAATGATCTTTACATCCTCATTCTCCATGGGAATAGTATCGGTTGATTGGAGGGAGGTGAATATTGTTCATCTGTTCAAGAAAGGGAACAGGGAAATCCCTGGGATTACAGACCGGTCAGTCTTAAAACTATGGTAAGCAAGGTACTGGTAAGGATGATGAGAGATAGGATTTATGACTATTTGCAAAAACATAGTTTGATTAAAGATAGTCAGCATGGCTTTGTGAGGGGCAGGTCATGGTTCATGACTTATTGAGTTCTTTGAGGATGTGATGAGACAAGTTGACCAAGATCGAGCAGTGGATGTGGCATATATGCACTTCAGTAAGATATTTGATAAGGTTCCCCACGGTAGGCTCATTCAGAAAATTAGGAGGTTTGGGATACAGGGAAGTTTGCTGTCTGGATACAGAATTGGCTGGCCAAAAGAAAACAGTGAGTGGTAGTGGATGGAAAGTATTCTGCCTTGAGGTTGGTGACCAGTGCTGTCCTGCAAGGATCTGTTCTTGTAGGTTTATAGATGACTTGGAAGGGTGGGTTAGTATTTTTGTTGATGAAACAAAGGTCATCAGTGTTGGAGGTAGCGTTGAGGGCTGTTGCATACTACAAGACATTGACAGGATGCAGAGCTGGGCTGAGAAGTGGCAGGTGGAGTTCAAATGTCAAGTAATTTTGTAAGGTAGAATTTGAATGCAGAACACCAGGTTAAAGACAGGATCCTTGTCAGTGTGGAGGAACAGTGGGATCTTGAGGTCCACATACATAGATCCCTCAAAGTTGCCACCCAGGTTGATAAGGGTGTTAAGACGCCGTAATGTGTTTTGTCTTTCATTAACTGGGGGATGGAATTAAAGAGCAGTGAGGTTTTGCTGCCACTCTGGTTAGACCACAATTGCAATATTGTGTCCAGTTCTGGTTAGCTCATTACAGGAAGGATGTAGATGCTTTAGAGAGGGTGCAGAGGAGATTTACCAGGATGCTGCCTGGATTGGAGGGCTGGTCTAATGGAAAGAAGTTGAGTGAGCTTGGGCTTTTCATACCGGAACAAAGGCGAAAGAGAGGTGACTTTACAGAAAGGTGGTTTTGTCAGAGCGGTGAGGAGAGGAGGATGGTGAAGCGAGGGCTGCTGGGAAGGGTGAGTTTTCCCGCATTAAAAGGAACTTACCTCGAGAGTCCGGCATCCATTTGCTGAGAGGTGTGAGGGAGGAGCGAAGGACTTCTGGGAAGTCATATTTGTGTGGTTGCGTTACCCGAAACACTACTCGGGTAGTGTTTTCCACCCATCCTCCTCTAACCAAAAAAAAAAGGATCTGTGCGCCAGATTGGTAAGGTAACGGGTTTTTTTTTAATTCCTTATTTTTTCAGTCTCTTTGAGAATTTAGAATAGTGGGAATGGAGGTTAAGGCAGTTGAATGTTCCTCCTGCAGAATGTGGGAGGTAAGGGTCACCACTGTGTCCCTGCTGACTACGTCTGTGGGAAGTGCACCCAACTCCAGCTCCTCGAAAACCGCGTTAGGGATTTGGAGCTGAATGAACTTCGGATCATTCGGGAGGCAGAGGGGGTTATTGAGAGGAGTTACAGGGAGGTAGTCTCTCCTCAGGTACAAGAAAAAGGCAGAGGGGTTCCAGTCAGGGGATGGAAAGGAAACTGGCACGCAGTGCAGGGACCCCCTGTGGCCATTCCCCTCAACAATACGTATACCGTTTTGGACACAGTTGGAGGGGGGGGGATGACTTACCAGGGGAAAGCAGTGGGGTACAGGGCTCTGGCACAGAGTCTGTCCCTGCTGCTCAGAAGGGAAAGGGGAAGAGGAACAGAGTAGTCGTCATTGGGGACTCCATAGTTAGGGGGACAGACAGGAGGTTCCGTGGGGATGAGAGAGACTCACAGTTTGTGTGTTGCCTCCCAGGTGCCAGAATTCGTGATGTCTCTGATCGTGTTTTTGGAATCCTTAAGGAGGAGGGGTAGCAGCCCCAAGTCATGGTCCACATAGGCACCAACGACATAGGTAGGTAGAGAGATGGGGATTTAAAGCAGAAATTCAAGGAGCTAGGATGGAAGCTTAGAGCTAGGACAAACAGAGTTGTTGTCTCTGGTTTGTTGCCCGTGCCACGTGCTAGTGAGGCAAGGAATAGGGAGAGAGAGGAGTTGAACATGTGGCTACAGGGATGGTGCAGGAGGGAGGGTTTTGGATTCTTGGATAACTGGAGCTATTTCTGGGGTAGGTTGGACCTCTACAAACAGGATGATCTTCATCTGAACGAGAGGGGTACCAATAACCTGGGGGGGATATTTGCTAAGGTTATTAGGGTGGGTTTAAACTAATCCAGCAAGGGGATGCGAACCTAAATTGTAGTTTGAGTACAGAAAAGCTTGAGAGCAGGGAGGTCCAAAATAAAGTTTCAGGGATGCAAGATGGCACCGGCAAGCAAGAAGTTGGTTTGAAGTGTGTCTACTTCAACGCCAGGAGCATCCGGAATAAGGTGGGTGAACTTGCAGTATGGGTTGGTACCTGGGACTTCGATGTTGTGGCCATTTCGGAAACATGGTTAGAGCAGGGACAGGAATGGTTATTGCAGGTTCCAGGATTTAGATGTTTCAGTAAGGACAGAGAAGATGGTAAAAGAGGGGCAGGTGTGGCATTGTTGGTCAAGAGCTTAAAAATGTGTTGCTGGAAAAGCGCAGCAGGTCAGGCAGCATCAAAGGAGAAGGAGAATCGATGTTTTGGGCATAAGCACATCTTCAGGAAGGCTTATGCCTGAAATGTCTATTCTCCTTCTCCTTTGATGCTGCCTGACCTGCTGCGCTTTTCCAGCAACACATTTTTAAGCTCTGATCCCCAGCATCTGCAGTTCTCACTTTCTCCTCCATTGTTGGTCAAGGACAGTATTACAGTTGCAGAAAGGATGTTTGGGGACTCGTCAACTGAGGTAGTATGGGCTGAAGTTAGAAACAGGAAAGGAGAGGTCACCCTGTTGGAAGTTTTCTATAGGCCTCTGAATAGTTCCAGAGATGTAGAGGAAAGAATAGCAAAGATGATTCTCGATAGGAGTGAGAGAGACAGGGTAGTTGTCATGGGGGGGACTTCAACTTTCCAAATATTGACTGGGAACACTATAGTACGAGTACTATAAATGGGTCAGTTTTTGTTCAGTGTGAGCAGGAGGGCTTCCTGACAGTATATAGACAGGCCAACAAGGAGCGAATCCACATTAGATTTGGTACTGAGTAATGAGCCTGGCCAGGTGGTATAAACCACTATAAATGCTGGAGAAAAGATCACAGAAACGCTTCACAGGAGGCTCCCAAGCACTGAGGATGTCACCTAGACAGGGGACGAAATGTCTACAACACAAATTCCCAGCTCGGCGAACAGAACCACAACAGACAATAGACAATAGTAGCAGGTATAGGCCATTCTGCCCTTCGAGCCTGCACCACCAATCAGTATGATCATGGCTGATCATCCTTAATCAGTATCATGTTCCTGCCTTATCTCTATAACCCTTGATTCCACTATCCTTGAGAGCTCTATCCAACTCTTTCTTAAATGAATCCAGAGACTGGGCCTCCACTGCCCTCTGGGACAGAGCATTCCACACAGTCACTACTCTCTGGGTGAAGAAGTTTCTCCTCATCTCTGTCCTAAATGGTCTACCCCGTATTTTTAAGCTGTGTCCTCTGGTTCGGCATTCACCCATCAGCAGAAACATGTTACCTGCCTCCAGAGTGTCGAATCCTTTAATAATCTTATATGTCTCAATCAGATCCCCTCTCAGTCTTCTAAACTCAAGGGTATACAAGCCCAGTCGCCCCAGTCTAAGGTAATCCCTCCATTCCAGGAATTGACCTCATGAACCTACGCTGCACTCCCTCAATAGCCAGAATGTCTTTCCTCAAATTTGGAGATCAGAACTGCACACAGTACTCCAGGTGTGGTCTCACCAGGACCCTGCACAGCTGCAGAAGAACCTCTTTGCTTCTTTACTCAATTCCTCTTGTTATGAAGGCCAGCATGCTATTAGCCTTCTTCACTACTTGCTGTACCTGCATGCTTACCTTCATTGACTGGTGTACAAGAACACCCAGATCTCTCTGTACTGCCCCTTTACCTAAATTGATTCCATTGAGGTAGTAATCTGCCTTCCTGTTCTTGCCACCATAGTGGATAAACATACATTTATCCACATTAAACTGCATCTGCCATGCATCTGACCACTCACCTAATTTGTCCAGGTCACCCTGTAACCTCCTAACATCCTCATCACATTTCACCCTGCCACCCAGCTTTGTATCATCAGCAAATATGCTAATGTTATTACTAATACAATATATGTTAATGATATAGAAGATGGTAAAAAGCTGCGGTCCCAGCACTGATCCCTGCGGTATCCCACTGGTCACTGCCTGCCATTCCGAAATGGAGATGTTTATCACTACTCTTTATTTCCTATCAGTCAACCAACTTTCAATCCAAGTTCGTACTTTGCCCCCAATACCATGCGCCCTAGTTTTGCGCACTAACCTCCTATGTGGGACTTTATCAAAAGCTTTCTGAAAGTCCAGGTACACTACATCTACTGGATCTGCTTCGTCCATCTTCAGAGTTACATCCTCAAACAATTCCAGAAGATTAATCAAGCATGATTACCCCTTCATAAATCCATGCTGCCTCTGACCTATCCTGTTACTACTATCCAGATGTGTCATAATTTCATCCTTTATAATAGACTCCAGCATCTTTCCCACCACTGAGGTCAGACTAACTGGTCTATAATTTCCTGCTTTCTCTCTCCCACCTTTCTTAAAAAGTGGTACAACATTAGCCACCCTCCAATCCGCAGGAACTGATCCCGAATCTATCGAACTCTGGAAAATAATCACCAACGCATCCACGATTTCTCGAGCCACCTCCCTCAGTACCTTGGGATGTAGACCATCAGGCCCTGGGGACTTATCAACCTTTAGACCTAACAGTCTCTCCAACACCAATTCCTGGCAAATATAAATTCCCGTAAATTCAGGTCCTTCAGCCACAGTTACCTCAGGGAGATTGCCGAGCAACAACGAGCACCCGAGCTACAAATCTTCCCACTACTATTCAAAGTTTGTGCGAAGTTGTGTGTGGAGTCAGAGGAAATAGGGGAAGCCCTAAATGAGTATTTTTCAACAGTATTCACTCTAGAAAACGACAAAGCTGTCGAGGAGATTATGGAGATACAGGCTACTAGACTAGGTGGGATTGAGGTTCACAAGGAAGAGGAATTAGTAATCCTGCAGAGTGTGAAAATAGATAAGTCCATTGGGCCGGATGGGATTGATCCTAGGATCCTCTGGGAAGCCAGGGAGGAGACTGCTGAGCCTTTGGCATTGATCTTTAAATCCTCATTGTCTACAGGAACAGTGCCAGAAGACTGGATGATAGCAAATATGGTTCCCTGGTTCCCCAGTTTAAGAAGGGGAGTAGAGACAATCCTGGTAATTATAGACCAGTGAGCCTTACTCAGTAGTTGGTAAAGTGTTGGAAAAGGTTATAAGAGATAGGATTTATAATCATCTAGAAAATAATAATTTGATTAGGGATAGTCAGCACGGTTTTGTGAAGGGTAGGTCGTGCCTCACAAACCTTATTGAGTTCTTTGAGAAGGTGACCAAACAGGTAGATGAGAGTAAGCCGGTTGATGTGGTGTATATAGATTTCAGCAAGGCGTTCGATACATTTCCCCACAGTAGGCTATTGTACAAAATGTGGAGGAATGGGATTGTGGGAAATACAGCAGTTTGGATCAGTAATTGGCCTGCTGAAAGAAGATAGAGGGTGGTGGTTGATGGTGGTGTACTGCAGGGGTCGGTGTTGGGTCCACTGCTGTTGGTCATTTTTATAAATGACCTGGATGAGGGTGTAGAAGGGTGGGTTAGTAAATTTGCAGACGACACGAAGGTCAGTAGAGTTGTGGACAGTGACGAAGGATGTTGTTGGTTACAGAGAGACATAGATAAGCTGCAGAGCTGGCCTGAGAGGTGGCAAATGGAGTTTAATGCGGGCAAGTGTGAGGTGATTCACTTTGGTTGGAGTAACCGGAATGCAAAATACTGGGCTAATGGTAAGATTCTTGGTTGTGTCGATGAGCAGAGAGATCTCTGTGTCCAAGTACACAAATCCTTGAAAGTTGCCACCCAGGTCGACAGGGTTGTTAAGAAGGCATAGTGTTTCAGCTTTTATTAGGACAGGGATCGAGTTCCAGAACCGTAAGGTTATGCTACAGCTGTTCAAAACTCTGGTGCGGCCGCACTTGGAGTATTGTGTATAGTTCTGGTCACCGCATTATAAGAAGGATGTGGAAGCTTTGGAAAGGGTGCAGAGGAGATTTACTAGGATGTTGCCTGGTATGGAGGGAAGGTCTTACAAGGAAAGGCTGAGGGACTTGAGGCTGTTTTCGTTGGAGAGAAGAAGGTTGAGAAGTGACTTAATAGAGACATATAAGATAATCAGAGTTAGATAGGGTGGACAGGGAGAGCCTTTTTCCAAGAATGATGACAGCGAGCACAAGGGGGCATAGCTTCAAATTGAGGGGTAATAGATATAGGACAGCTGTCAGAGGTAGTTTCTTTACTCAGAGTCATAGAGATGTGCAGCATGGAAACAGACCCTTTGGTCCAACCCGTCCATGCCGACCAGATGTCCCAACCCAATCTAGTCCCACCTGCCAGCACCCGGCCCATATCCCTCCAAACCCTTCCTATTCATATACCCATCCAAATGCCTCTTAAATGTTGCAATTGTACCAGCCTCCACCACATCCTCTGGCATCTCATTCCATACACGTACCACCCTCTGCGTGAAAAAGTTGCCCCTTAGGTCTCTTTTATATCTTTCCCCTCTCACCCTAAACCTATGCCCTCTACTTTTGGACTCCCCAACCCCAGGGAAAAGACTTTGTCAATTTATCCTATCTATGCCCCTCATAATTTTGTAAACCTCTCTAAGATAACCCCTCAGCCTCCGACGCTCCAGGGAAAACAGCCTCAGCCTGTTCAGCCTCTCCCTGTAGTTCAGATCCTCTAACCCTGGCAACATCCTTGTCAATCTTTTCTGAACCCTTTCAAGTTTCACAGCATCTTTCCGATAGGAAGGAGACCAGAATTACACGCAATATTCCAGCAGGGGCCTAAACAATGTCCTGTACAGCCGCAACATGACCTCCCAACCCCTGTACTCAATACTCTGACCAATAAAGGAAAGCATACCAAACGCTGCCTTCACTATCCTATCTATCTGCGACTCCACTTTCAAGGAGCTATGAACCAGCACTCCAAGGTCTCTTTGTTCAGCAACACTCCCTAAGACCTTACCATTAAGTGTATAAGTCCTGCTAAGATTTGCTTTCCCAAAATGCATCACCCCGCATTTATCTGAATTAAACTCCATCTGCCACTTCTCAACCCTTTGGCCCATCTGGTCAAGATCTTCTTGTAATCTGAGGTAACCCTCTCTGTAACCCTAATTCCACTACATCTCCAATTTTGGTGTCATCTGCTCACATCCAAATCATTTATGTAAATGACAAAAAGTAGAGGGCCCAGCACCAATCCTTGTGGCACTCCACTGGTCACAGGCCTCCAGTCTGAAAAACCACTCTCCACCATCACCCTCTGCCTTCTACCTTTGAGCCAGTTCTGTATCTAAATGGCTAGTTCTCCCTGTATTCCATGAGATCTAGCCTTGCTAATCAGTCTCCCATGGGGAACCTTGTTGAACACCTTACTGAAGTCCATATCGATCACATCTACTGCTCTGCCCTCATCAATCTTCTGTGTTACTTCTTCAAAAAACTCAATCAAGTTTGTGAGACATGATTTCCCATGCACAAAGCCATGCTGACTATCCCGAATCAGTCCTTGCCTTTCCAAATACATGTACATCCTGTCCCTCAGGATTCCCTTCAACTTGCCCACCACCGAGGTCAGGGTCACCAGTCTATAGTTCCCTGGCTTGTCTTTACCACCCTTCTTAAACAGTGGCACCACGTTTGCCAACCTCCAGTTTTTCGGCACCTCATCTGTGACTATGATGATACAAATATCTCAGCAAGAGGCCCAGCAATCACTTCTCTAGCTTTCCACAAAGTTCTCAGGTATACCTGATCAGGTCCTGGGGATTTATCCACTTTTAACCGTTTCATGACATCCAGCACTTCCTCCTCTGTAATCTGGACATTTTGCAAGATGTCACCGTCTATTTCCTACAGTCTATATCTTCCATATTCTTTTCCACAGTAATACTAATGCAAAATATTCATTTAGTATCTCCCCCATTTTCTGTGGCACCACACAAAGACCGCCTTGCTGATCCGTGAGGGGTCCTATTCTCTCCCTAGTTACCCTTTTGTCCTTAATATATTTGTAAAAACCCTTTGGATTCTCCTTAATTCTATTTGCTAAAGCTATCTTTCTCTCAGAGAGTAGTAGGGATTTGGAATGCTTTGCCTGAGATGGTAGTAGATTCGCCAACTTTAAGTACATTTAAGTTGTCATTGAACAAGCATATGGATGTACATGGGATAGTGTAGGTTAGATGGGCTTCAGATTGATATGACAGGTTGGCGCAACATCGAGGGCCAAAGGGCCTGTACTGCGCTGTAATGTTCTATGTTCTATGTATGTTATGAGTACAAGGCAATGTGAGACATAAAGTAGATAGACAGAGGCTTTTTCACCAAAGCAAAAATAGAACATAGAACATAACAGAGCATACAGGCCCTTCAGAATCTCAATGTTGTGCTGACCTGTAAATCAATCAGAAGTCCATCGAAGCTACACTATTCCATTGTGATCCATATGTTTATCTAATAACTATTTAAATGCCCTTAAAGTTGGCAAGGAGAAAGTCAGGACTGCAGACCAGAGTCGAGAGTGTGGTGCTGGAAAACATCCAAGGAGCAGGAGATTCGATGTTTGGTGCATAAGCCCTTCATCAGGAATTGGCAGTTGGCAAGTCTACCACTGTTGCAGGCAGGGCGGTCCATGCCTCTACTACTCTCCGAGTAAAGAATCTACCTCTGACATCTATCCTATTCCTATTACCCCTCAATTTAAAACTATGCCCCTCTTGCTAGCCATCATCATCCATGCAAAAAGGCTCTTAAGGTCCACCCTATCTAACCGTCTGATCATTTTGTATGCCTGTATGAAGTTACTTCTCATCCTTCTTCTCTCTAACGAAAACAGCCTCAGGTTTATCAGCCTTTCCTCATAAGACATTCCCTCCATACCAGGCAACCTCGTAGTAAATCTCCTCTGCACCCTTTTGATTACTTCCCCATCCTTCCTATAATGTGACGACCAGAACTGTACGAAATGCTCCAAGTGTGGCCGCACCAGAGTTTTGTACAGCTGCAACATGACCTCATGGCTTCTAAACTCAATCCCACTCCCAATAAAAGCTAACACACCGTATGCCTTCTTAACAAACCTATCAATCTGGGTGGCAACTTTCAGGGATCTATGTACATGAACACAAAGATCTCTCTGCTCATCCACATACCAAGAACCATACCGTTAGCCCAGTACTCTGTGTTCCTGCTATTCCTTCCAAAGTAAATTAACTCAAAGTTTTCCGCATTAAACTCCATTTGCCACCTCTCAGTCCAGCTCTGCAGCTTATCTATGCCTCTCTGTAACTTGCAACATCCTCCCGTACTACCCACAACCCCACTGACCTTCGTGTCATCTGCAAATTTACTAACCAATCCTTCTACACCCTCATCCAGGTCATTTCTAAAAATAACAAACAGCAGTGGCGCCAAAACAGATCTTTGCAGTATACCACTAATAACTGGACTCCAGGATGAAGCTTTCCCATTAACCACCATCCTGTCTTCTTTCAGTTAGCCAATGTCTGATCCCAATCGGTAAACTGCCCTCAATCCCATGCCTCCCTATTTTCTGCAATAGTCTAGCATGGGGAACCTTATCAAACGCTTTACTGAAATCCATTTTCACCATGTCAACCACTTTACCCTCATCCACCTGTTTGGTCACCTTCTCAAAAGGACTCAATAAGGTTTGTGGGGCATGACCTACCCTTCACAAAACCGTGTTGACTATCCCTAATAAGATTACTCCTTTCTAGATGGTTATAAATTCTTTCTCTTATAATCCTTTCCAAATTTTTGCCCACAACTGAAGGAAGGCTCATTGGTATATAATTAGGCGGCATGGTGGCACAGTGGTTAGCACTGCTGCCTCACAGCGCTAGAGACCCTGGTTCAATTCCCACCTCAGGCGACTCTCTTTGTGGAGTTTGCACATTCTCCCCATGTCTGCGTGGCTTTCCTCCGGATGCTCCCGTTTCCTCCCACAGTCCAAAAATGTGCAGGTGAATTGGCCATGCTAAACTGCCCGTAATGTAGGAGAATGGGTCTGGGTGGGTTGCGTTTTGGCAGGTTGGTGTGGACTTGTTGGGCCGAAGGGCCTGTTTCCACACTAAGTAATCTAATCTAATCTAATCTAATTACCAGGGTTATCCGTACCCTTCTTGAACAAGAGGACAACATTTGTTATCCACCAATCTTCTGGCACTATTCCTGTGGACAATGATGACAAAGATCAAAGCCAAAGGCTCTGCAATCTCCTCCCTAGCTTCCCAGAGAATCCTGGAATAAATCCCATCCAGCCCAGGGGATTTATCTATTTTCACACTTTCCAGAATTGCTAACACCTCCTGCTTATGAACCACAAACCCATCCAGAAAATAGCCTGCATCTCCGTATGCTCCTCAACAACATAGTATTCACACAGGAAAAAGACAGATGAAAAATATTCATTTAGTGCTTTTCCAAACTCCTCGGACTCCACGCACAACATCCCATTACTGTCCTTGACTGGCACTAATCTTACTCTCGTCATTCTTTTATTCATTACATACCTATAGAAAGCTTTAGGTTTTTCCCAGATTCTCCCTGCCAAAGACTTCTTATGCCCCTCCTCACTCTTCTTAGCTCTCTTTTTAGATCCTTCCTGGCTCATTTGTAAATCTCAAGCACCCTTATTGAGCATTCACATCTCATTTGCAACAAGCCTCCTCTTATGCTTCCTCTTGACAAGAAATTCAATTGCTTCAGTAAATTTTGGCTTCCTCACTCAAACAGTTCCTCCCTGTCTGACAAGTACATACTTATCGAGGACATGCAGTAGCTGTTCCTTGAACAAACTCCACATTTCACTTGTGCCCAAATGGCTGTCACGATGGGTGATAATCTTCAGGTGATTAGAAGAAGGTATTGTGGACAGTCAGAGACATTAGGGACATTTAAGCGACTGCTGGACAAGCCCATGTACGGCAGTAAATTGAGAAGTGTGTAGGTTAGGTTGATCTGAGGTTAAGATCAATGCTTGGCACAACATCATAGGCCGACGGGCCTGTACTGTGCTGTACTGTTCTATGCTTTACGTTCTTCAGTACTGAAACCCCAAAAATGCAGTGTCCCCTCAGATACCTCGCCACACCTCACAGCACCTTCTCATGCAAAAGGTGCATCACTTGCCCATTTAGACATACCTTCCAATTGAAGCAGCAACACAACTGCACTTCATTAAATCTAGTCTACTGTATTCACTGTTCACAGTGTAAAGGGGAGCCAAATGCGTATTGGTTGACCACTTTGCAGAACACCTACATTCTGTCCATAAAAAATTACCCCGAGCTTCCATTTCCTGAACAGCACCTCATTGTCTTCTCGTAGACCCTGTGCCCTTTAGGAATCAATATCGAGTTCAATACCTTTAGTTATTTACCCAACACCACACCCAGATCCTGTCATGATATGGGTTGATTTTAGCACAGCCAACCCATTCTCAGCTGCCATGATCACTTATTCTGCTTCTCTTCTGTCCTGGCCTATTTTCAATTACCTTGCCTGCCTACCCATATCATATTTCTCTCTCTTTCTCTGGGTTCTGTTTCTACCTAACTGCTCACCACTCCCGGAGCTTCATTTTCAGCATGAATATAAATTTTTCCTAGCTGCTATTAATTCTAATGAAGTCATAATTCACACAATGCCAAGTTATAGTCCAACTGGTTTATGTGAAATCACAAGCTTTTGAGGCACTGTTCCCTTATCAGGTGAAGGGTCTTCAGATGAAGAGTCCCTGGTCTCGAAGCATTAACACCAGTTTCTTCCCACAGATGCAGCCAGACCTGCTGAGTTTCACATCAATTTCTTTTTTTATAGTCATACAGCACAGAAACAGACCCTGTAGTCATCCAGTGCTCCCTCTGCCTGCCAGACTTGCCCTTCAAACTAATAGAACTTGTCATACCTGAACTCTCATTATCTTGCATTTGAAAGCCTCCTCCTTGACAGATGTCCCTTTACCTGCAAAGGTAAACTAAACCCACTTATCTGCATTTGGTTCATGTCCCTATATTCCTATTCAACTACCTGTCCAAATGTTATTTAGATGCTGTAACTGCACCCGCATCTCCCACTTCCCTGTAAGTTAATTCTACACATGCACCGCCCTGTGTGAAAAGGTTGCCTTTCTGGATTCTTTTAAATCTTTCTCCTCCTACCTTAAAATTATGCCCTCCAATTTTGTTTCAGAAGTCTTGCATCTGCAGTTCTTTGTTTTGTATTATTGAACATCATTATAAAAAGAGGTGCCTGAGATACTGGAAGATCTGAATACTGATTTTAAAAATATACACTGAAAAAGGAATTGTACTTAAAAATCACCTCAGCAAAGAATACTGAGTGCAGCTCATGGACTGGGACTGCCATAGTGTTAAGGGCTTAGATAGGGAAGAGCTTGTTAAGTGAGGTCAAATAAAAAAACACTTTCAATCAACACATAGATGCCCCTACTACAGAAGGGCAAAGCTCGATCTCCTCTTGGAAATAATATGGAGCAAGTGACTCAGGTGTTAGTAGGGGAGCGTTTTGGGACCAGTGATCATACTTCCATTTGTTTTAAAATAGAAATGGAAAAGGATAGGCCTGGTCTATGAATCAAGGTTCTGAGCTGGGACAAGGTCACTTTTGATGCCTGACCTGCTGAGCTTTTCCAGCACCACTCTAATCTAGACTCTGGTTTCCAGCATCTGCAGTCCTTGTTTTTACCTGGGATCCTTCAAATGTTGATTGGGAGAGGTAAAGGGATTTCTGGCAAGTGGAGGCTTTCAAACGTGATAACGAGAGTTCAGGCACAGCAAGCTCCTGTTAGTGTGAAGGGCAAGGCTGGCAGGAGTAGGGATACTGGATGACTAGATATTAATGCTCTGGTCACAAAAAAGAAGCAAATATACGTCAGGTATAGACAGCTGGGATTTAGTGAATTCCTTCAGGAGTACATAGGTATAGGAGTATAGTTAAGAGGGAAAATCAGGAGGGCAAAAACAGGACATGAGATAGCTTAGGCAGAGACATTCTACAAGTACGTTAAGGATGAAAGAGTAACTAGGAACAGAATAGGGCGCCTTAAGATCAGCGAGACCATCTATATGTGGAACTATCCTTACAGATATTTCATGTTAGTATTTACTGTGGAGAAAGACATGGAAGCTAAAGTATTCAGAAAATAAATTGTGATGTCTTGAAAAAAAGAGTCCACATTACAGAAGAGGTGGTGCTAGTGGTCTTAAAACGCATAAAGGTAGTTAAATCCCAGAACCTGATCACATGTGTCCCACAACATTGTAAGAAGCTAGGAAAGAAATTGCAGGGTCCCTACTGGAGATATTTGTATCATTGACAGTAATGGTTGAGGTGCCAGAAGACTGGAGGGTGGCTAATGTTGTGCCAATATTTAAGAAAGACTGCAATGAAAAGCCAGGGAAGTACAGACTGGTGAGCCTAATGTCAGTGGTGAATAAGTTATTTGAGGGGATTCTGAGAGACAGAATCTACATTTGGAAAGGCAAGGACTGATTAGGGATAGCCCACGTGGCTTTGTGCATGGGAAAGTGTGTCTCATAAACTTGCCTTTTTTACGTGAAGAAGGAAGAATGGTAGATTTGGTCTATACGGAAGTCAGTGGCAAACACAATTTCGACATTTAAAAGACATATGTACAGATACATGGATAAGAAAAGTTTAAGAAGGATATAGACTAAATGCAGGTTAATGGGACAAGTTCAGTTTAGGAAACCTGAACAGCATGGACGTTGGGTGCAAGTATCTGTTTCCATACTGTATAACTCTATGACTAAAGGTGGAAATTGCCAATTTTTGTGACCATATCTTTTTATTTCTTTTTGGAACATGCACTGAAAATTTGAAAAAAAGGGTCACAGCTTTACAATGGAGAGAAAGCATAAGGAGTTATTTTCAGCTTTGGCAAAATAAAGGAATTTAACTGCTGCATATGCAACAATGTTGGTTTAGGAAACACTCTACCAGGACAACACAGCATCTTGTGGGTGTGTTCAACATAACTCTGTCCAGAGACAAGTCTCTTGATTAGCTTTTCAGTTGTGGATTCAGAGTGCAGCACAGCAACTAGCCTTTGATTGGTCAGGTTGCAATTTAACAAAGACTGTCTGATAGGTCTGAAGCAAAGAAACTTCAAGAAGGTAGCTGTATCAATCTCTCTCTTCCCTTTCACTATAAAGTCAATGTTTCTCAGTTCCCTTGCTCTGAAAAACTGCTTTCTGCAAGTGTCTGATGTGGAGGTGCCAGTGTAGGACTGGGGTGGACAAGGTCAGAAGTCAGATGAAACTAGGTTATAGTCCAACAGATTTATTTGAAATCACAAGCTTTTGGAGCATTGCCCCATTGTCAAGTGAAGTGACGTCAGGTGATGTCACCTGAAGAAGGGGCAACACTCCAAAAGTTTGATATTTCAAATAAACCTGTTGGACCATACCTGGTGTCATTTGATGACTGTCAAAACAGCAGAGAAAAGAAACACATTTGGAGACGTGGAAGAAATAATTCTAAAATACAAAAGAACAAGAAGGACCATGAATTTAACCAAGCAATCAGTGAACTACAGTTAACTTGGTTGAGCAGGGAATAAAAGGATTAGGGAGGGATGTAAAAGAGGTGCTATTAGGCAGGAAGTGTGGAGCATAAATTGGGAACAGATATTCTTAGGGAAAGCATGACAGAAACATGGAGGCTGTTTAGGGAGCACTTGGTGTGAGTGCTGGATGGGTGGATGCCCCACTGAGGCAAGGAAGGAATGGTAGGGTGAAGGAACCTTGGTTGACAAGCGATGTGGAACATCTAGTCAAGAGGAAGAACAAAGCTTGGTTAAGAAGGAGCAAGGATCAGACAAACCTCTAGAAAGTGGCCAGGAAGGAACTGAAGAATGGATTTAGGAGAGCTAGAAGGGGGCATGAAAAAGCTTTAGCAGATAGGATTAAGGAAAACCCCAAGTGTTCTACACTTATGTGAGGAACAAGAGGACGGCCAGCGTGAGGGTACAGCCAATCAGGGATAATGGAGGGAACTTGTGCTTGGAGTCAGAGGATGTAGGGGAGGTCCTTAATGAATACTTTGCTTCAGCATTCACTACTGAGAGGGACCTTGTCATTTGTGAGGACAGCTGAAACAGGCTGATATATTCGAACAGGTTGATGTTAAGAAACAGAATGTGCTGGAAAGTATTCAGCCTGGAGCTCAGTGACCATGGTGTTCCGCAAGAATCTGTGATTTTTACAAATGACTTGGATGAGGAAGTGGAAGGATAAGTTAATAAATTGGCCGATGACACGAAGATTGGCAGAGTTGTGGATGGTGTGGAGGGCTGTTGTAGGTTGCAATAGGACATTGACAGGTTGCAGAGCTGGGCTGAGAAGTGGCAGAAAGAGTTCAACCTGGAAAATGTGTGGAGTTATTCATTATAGAAGGTTGAATTTGTGTGCAGATTATAGGGTTAAATGCAGATTCTTGGCAGTGTGGAGGAACAGAGTGATCTTGAGGTCCACGTCCATAGATCCCTCAAAATTGTCATCCAAACTGAAAGGGTTGTGAAGGCAGCATAAGCAGGGGGATTGAGCTTAAGGGCAGTGAGGTTATGCTGCAGCTCTATAAAACCCTGGTTAGACAACACTTGGAATATTGTGTTCAGTTCTGGTTGCTTTATTATAGGAAGGATGTGGAAGCTTTAGAAAGGGTGCAGAGGAGATTTACCGGGATGTTGTATGAAGATAGATTGAGAGAGCTCAGGCTTTTCTCACTGGAGCAAAGAAGGATGAGAGGTTACTTGATAAAGAACTGTGTTACTCTGATTATTTTTCTTCTCTGCATTCATGAGATTTTTATCCTTTGATTCTGTGTGTGTGCGTGTGTGTGTGTATGTATTTCCTGAGCAAGCTGAGTCAGGTGACTCAGCTGAGCCTTACATCAATGTTAGGGAATTTACTGGAGAATATTTTTAGGGAAGGCCTTTAACAAGGTGTCATACAGGAGGCTATTAACTAAAAACCCATGGTGTTAGAAGCAAGGTACTGCCATGGTTAGAGGACTGGATGACTGGCAGAAGGCAGAGAGTGGGGACAAAGAGGTCTTTTTCAGGATGGCAGCTGGTAACTAGTGGTGTTCTGCAGGAGTGTTAGGGCCACAACGAGGGGATGTAGGTTTAAGATAAAAGAGGTAAGTTTAAACAAGATGTAAGAGGCAAGTGTTTTTTTTAATACAGCGGGTGAGTAAGTGCTAAGAATGTGCTGCCAGAGGGGTGGTGGCAACGTTTAAGAGGCACCTTGACAGATAGGGATTCTGGATTAGTGGTGCTGGAAGAGCACAGCAGTTCAGGCAGCATCTAAGTAGCTTCGAAATCGACGTTTCGGGCAAAAGCCCTTCATCAGGAATAAAGGCAGTAAGCCTAAAGCGTGAAGAGATAAGCTAGAGGAGGGTGGGGGTGGGGAGAAAGTAGCATAGAGTACAATGGGTGAGTGGGGGAGGGGATGAAGGTGATAGGTCAAGGAGGAGAGGGTGGAGTGGATAGGTGGAAAAGAAGATAGGCAGGTAGGACAAGTTATGGGGACAGTTACTGAGCTGGAAGTTTAGAACTAGGGTGAGGTGGGGGAAGGGGAAATGAGGAAACTGTTGAAGTCCACATTGATGCCCTGGGGTCGAAGTGTTCCGAGGCGGAAGATGAGGCGTTCTTCCTCCAGGGGTCTGGTGGTGAGGGAGCGGCGGTGAAGGAGGCCCAGGACCTCCATGTCCTCGGCAGAGTGGGAGGGGGAGTTGAAATGTTGGGCCACGGGGCGGTATGGTTGATTGGTGCGGGTGTCCCGGAGATGTTCCCTAAACCGCTCTGCTAGGAGGCGCCCAGTCTCCCCAATGTAGAGGAGACCACATCGGGAGCAACGGATACAATAAATGATATTAGTGGATGTACAGGTAAAACTTTGATGGATGTGGAAGGCTCCTTTAGGGCCTTGGATAGATTAGATTACATTACATTACATTACAGCGTGGAAACAGACCCTTCGGCCCAACAAGTCCACACCGACCCGCCGAAGCGCAACCCACCCATGCCCCTACATTTACCCCTTACCTAACACTACGGGCAATTTAGCATGGCCAATTCACCTGACCTGCACATCTTTGGACTGTGGGAGGAAACCCACGCAGACACGGGGAGAATGTGCAAACTCCACACAGTCAGTCGCCTGAGGCGGGAATTGAACCTGGGTCTCAGGTACTGTGAGGCAGCAGTGCTAACCACTGTGCCACCATGCCGCCCAAAGGTGAGGGAGGACGTGTGGGCACAGGTTTTACAGTTCCTGCGACGGCAGGGGAAAGTGCCAGGATTGGAGGGTGGGTTGTTTGGGGGCGTGGACCTGACCAGGTAGTCGCGGAGGGAACGGTCTTTGCGGAAGGCGGAAAGGGGTGGGGAGGGAAATATATCCTGGTAGTGGGGTCTGTTTGGAGGTGACGGAAATGTCGGCGGATGACTTGGTTTATGCGAAGGTTGGTAGGGTGGAAGGTGAGCACCAGGGGCGTTCTGTCCTTGATAGGGATGTGTAATGGCAAAAGGATTTCAGTTCAGAAAGGCATCATGTGTTGGCACAATCTTGGTGGGATATCCATATGGATGTCCTCGGTGAGTTGGATACAAAATTGACTTGTTCATAGAAGACATTGTGCAGTTATGGAGCTATATTTTTCTAACTGGAGGTCTGTGACCAGTGGTGTTCCACAAGGATCAGTGCTGGGATCTCTGTGGTTTGTCATGCTTGCAAGTCTTGTTGTGGCTGTATAAATCTTTAGTAAGGCCACATTGAGTGTTGTGAGCAATTCTGGTGCCATATTATAGGAAGGATGTGGATGCTTTTGTGCAAAAGAGGTTTACTAGGATGTTTCCTGAATTAGCTATAAGGAAAGGTTGGGCAAACTTGAAAGGAAAACAGAAATTGCTGAAAAAGCTCAGCAAGTCTGGCGGTATCTGTGAAAAGAAATCAGAGTTAATGTTTTGGGTCCGATAACCATTCCTCAGAACACCTCAGTTGTGAGGAAGGGTCATCAAAAAAATTGATTTTTCTTTGTAGATGCTGCCAGACCTGCTGAGTATTTCCAGCAATATGTTTTTGCTTCAGATTTACAGCATCTGCAGTTCCTTCGGTTTTTATTAGTCAAACTTGGAATGTTTTCACTGGAACGTCAGAGGCTGAGGGATGACCCGAGAGAAGTATATAAAAATCACAGGCAGCATGGATAGGGTGGATAATCAGAGTCAGAGTCATTATCCAGCATGAAAATGTCAAATACTCAAGGGCATAGCTTTAAGGTGAGAGGGAGAACGTTTAAAAAAAAAGTTAGAAAACTCACCTACCATACAATGTGGTAGATGCCTGGAATGCACTGCCAGGGGAGGTGGTAGAAGCAGATATGAAAGTATTGTAGAAAACTCAGGGCATGGTTAGGAACAATTACAGAAACATGGCTCAGGGATGGGCAGGACTGGCAGCTTAATGTTCCAGGATACAAATGCTACAGGAATAGACAATAGGCACAGGAGTAGGCCATTCTGCCCTTCGAGCCTGCACCACCATTCATTATGATCATGGCTGATCATCCTCAATCAGTATCCTGTTCCTGCCTTATCTCCATAACCCTTGATTCCACTATCCTTGAGAGCTCTATCCAACTCTTTCTTAAACGAATCCAGAGACTGGGCCTCCAATGCCTTCTGGGGCAGAGCATTCCATACACCCAACACTCTCTGGGTGAAGAAGTTTCTCCTCATCTCTGTCCTAAATGGCCTATCCCTTATTTTTAAGCTGTGTCCTCTGGTTTGGGACTCACCTATCAGCGGAAACATTCTTCCTGCCTCCAGAGTGTCCAATCCTTTAATAATCTTATACGTCTCAATCAGATCCCCTCTCAGTCTTCTAAACTCAAGGGTATACAAGCCCAGTCGCTTCAGTCTTTCAGTGTAAGGTAATCCCGCTGTTCCAGGAATTGACCTCGTGAACCTACGTTGCACTTCCTCAAAAGCCAGAAAGTCTTTCCTCACATTTGGAGACCAGAACTGCACACAATATTCCAGATGCAGTCTCACCAGGGCCCTGTACAGCTGCAGAAGAACCTCTTCTGGATAGAAAGGGAGGCAAGAGAGGAGGGAGAGTGGCGTTTTTGATAAAAGATAGCATTACAGCCGTGCTGAGGGAGGATATTCCTGGAAATACATCCAGGGAAATTATTTGGGTGGAACTGAGAAATAAGAAAGGGATGATCACCTTATTGGGATTGTATTATAGACCTCCTCATAAGAGGGAAATTGAGAAACAAATTTGTGAGGAAATCTCAGTTAACTGTAAGAATAATAGGGTGATTATGGTAGGGGATTTTAACTTTCCAAACATAGGCTGGGACTGCCATAGTGTTAAGGGTTTAGATGGAGAGGAATTTGTTAAGTGTGTACAAGAAAATTTTCTGATTCAGTATGTAGATGTACCTACTAGAGAAGGTGCAAAACTTGACCTACTCTTGGGAAATAAGGCAGGGCAGGTGACTGAGGGGTCAGTGGGAGAGCACTTTGGGGCCAGCGACCATAATTCTATTAGTTTTAAAATAGTGCTGGAAAAGGATAGACCAGATCGAAAAGTTGAAGTTCTAAATTGGAGAAAGGCGAATTTTGACGGTATTAGGCAAGAACTTTCAAAAGTTTAGATTAGAGTGGTGCTGGAAAAGCACAACAGGTCAGGCAGCATCCGAGGAGCAGAGCAAAAGTCCTTCATTAGGAATGGAGTCAGGGAGCCTCCAGGGTGGAGAGCTAAATGGGGTGAGTGTGTGCGTGAGAGTGTGTGCGTGAGAGTGTGTGCGTGAGAGTGTGTGCGTGAGAGTGTGTGCGTGAGAGTGTGTGCGTGAGAGTGTGTGCGTGAGAGTGTGTGCGTGAGAGTGTGTGCGTGAGAGTGTGTGCGTGAGAGTGTGTGCGTGAGAGTGTGTGCGTGAGAGTGTGTGCGTGAGAGTGTGTGCGTGAGAGTGTGTGCGTGAGAGTGTGTGCGTGAGAGTGTGTGCGTGAGAGTGTGTGCGTGAGAGTGTGTGCGTGAGAGTGTGTGCGTGAGAGTGTGTGCGTGAGAGTGTGTGCGTGAGAGTGTGTGCGTGAGAGTGTGTGCGTGAGAGTGTGTGCGTGAGAGTGTGTGCGTGAGAGTGTGTGCGTGAGAGTGTGTGCGTGAGAGTGTGTGCGTGAGAGTGTGTGCGTGAGAGTGTGTGCGTGAGAGTGTGTGCGTGAGAGTGTGTGCGTGAGAGTGTGTGCGTGAGAGTGTGTGCGTGAGAGTGTGTGCGTGAGAGTGTGTGCGTGAGAGTGTGTGCGTGAGAGTGTGTGCGTGAGAGTGTGTGCGTGAGAGTGTGTGCGTGAGAGTGTGTGCGTGAGAGTGTGTGCGTGAGAGTGTGTGCGTGAGAGTGTGTGCGTGAGAGTGTGTGCGTGAGAGTGTGTGCGTGAGAGTGTGTGCGTGAGAGTGTGTGCGTGAGAGTGTGTGCGTGAGAGTGTGTGCGTGAGAGTGTGTGCGTGAGAGTGTGTGCGTGAGAGTGTGTGCGTGAGAGTGTGTGCGTGAGAGTGTGTGCGTGAGAGTGTGTGCGTGAGAGTGTGTGCGTGAGAGTGTGTGCGTGAGAGTGTGTGCGTGAGAGTGTGTGCGTGAGAGTGTGTGCGTGAGAGTGTGTGCGTGAGAGTGTGTGCGTGAGAGTGTGTGCGTGAGAGTGTGTGCGTGAGAGTGTGTGCGTGAGAGTGTGTGCGTGAGAGTGTGTGCGTGAGAGTGTGTGCGTGAGAGTGTGTGCGTGAGAGTGTGTGCGTGAGAGTGTGTGCGTGAGAGTGTGTGCGTGAGAGTGTGTGCGTGAGAGTGTGTGCGTGAGAGTGTGTGCGTGAGAGTGTGTGCGTGAGAGTGTGTGCGTGAGAGTGTGTGCGTGAGAGTGTGTGCGTGAGAGTGTGTGCGTGAGAGTGTGTGCGTGAGAGTGTGTGCGTGAGAGTGTGTGCGTGAGAGTGTGTGCGTGAGAGTGTGTGCGTGAGAGTGTGTGCGTGAGAGTGTGTGCGTGAGAGTGTGTGCGTGAGAGTGTGTGCGTGAGAGTGTGTGCGTGAGAGTGTGTGCGTGAGAGTGTGTGCGTGAGAGTGTGTGCGTGAGAGTGTGTGCGTGAGAGTGTGTGCGTGAGAGTGTGTGCGTGAGAGTGTGTGCGTGAGAGTGTGTGCGTGAGAGTGTGTGCGTGAGAGTGTGTGCGTGAGAGTGTGTGCGTGAGAGTGTGTGCGTGTGTGTGAGTGTGTGTGAGTGAGTGTGTGTGAGTGAGTGTGTGTGGGTGAGTGTGTGTGGGTGAGTGTGTGTGGGGGTGAGTGGGGGTGAGTGGGGGTGAGTGGGGGTGAGTGGGGGTGAGTGGGGGTGAGTGGGGGTGAGTGGGGGTGAGTGGGGGTGAGTGGGTGTGTGTGGGGGTGAGTGGGGGTGAGTGGGGGTGAGTGGGGGTGAGTGGGGGTGAGTGGGGGTGAGTGGGGGTGAGTGGGGGTGAGTGGGGGTGAGTGGGGGTGAGTGGGGGTGAGTGGGGGTGAGTGGGGGTGAGTGGGGGTGGCGTGGGGGACTGGGGAGAAGGTAGCAAAGAATACAATAGGTGAATGGGGGTGGGGAAGAAGGTGATAGGTCAGTGGGGAGGGTGGAACAGACAGGTGGGAAGGGAGATTGGCAGGTAGGACAGGTTATGAGGACAGTGCTGAGCTGGAAGGTTGGAACTAAGGTAAGGCGAGGGGAGGGAAATGAGGAAACTGGTGAAGTTGCAGATGTTTGCAGGTAAAGGTATGACTGGAAAATGGGAACACTTCAGAAATTGTTGTGGTTCTGTTCGCCGAGCTGGAAATTTGTCTTGCAAATGTTTCGTCCCCCGTCTAGGTGACCTCCTCAGTGCTTGGGAGCCTCCTGTGAAGCGCTTCTGTGCTGTTTCCTCCGGCATTTATAGTGGCCTGTCTCTGCCGCTTCCGGTTGTCAGTTCCAGCTGTCCGCTGTAGTGGCCAGTATATTGGGTCCAGGTCGATGTGTTTGTTGATAGAGTCTGTGGATGAGTGCCATGTCTCTAGGTGTTCTCTGTCTTACCACAAATTCAACCCAAACTCTGGGTCAGATATGTGGATGACACCTTTGTAATTATTAAAAACACAGAAATAGAGAACACACACCAGATCATCAACGCCACACTCACAGGAATCCGATTCACTAGAGAGGAAGAAAAGGACAACCAACTCCCATTCCTAGATGTGATGGTACAGAGAACACCGAACGGAGAATTCACCACAAAGGTTTACAGGAAAGCCACACACACAGACCAAGTCCTAAACTACGAAAGCAACCACCCCAACACACACAAACAAAGTTGCATCAAGACACTATTCAAAAGGGCCACAACACACTGCAGCACACTAGAACTGCAAAAAGTGGAAGAAGAACACCTCTACAATGTATTCACCAAAAACGGATACCACCGCAATTTCATCAACAGATGCCTAAGGGAAAGACAACGGATTGAGGACATGCCACAACCCAAAGGACTAGCCACACTACCATACATCAGGAGCATTTCCGAACTGACAGCTAGACTACTGCGACCACTAGGACTCATAACAGCACACACACCAACAGCCACTCTCAGACAACAACTCACCAGAACAAAGGACCCGATACCCAACATGAGCAAAACCAATGTAGTGTACAAAATCCCATGCAAGGACTGCACAAAACACTACAAAGGACAAACAGGAAGACAGCTAACGATCTGCATCCATGAACACCAATTAGCCACGAAACGACATGAGAATAGACATTTCAGGCATAAGCCCTTCTCTCCTGCTCCTTGGATGCTGCCTGACCTGCTGCGCTTTTCCAGCAACACATTTTCAGCTCTGATCTTCAGCATCTGCAGTCCTCACTTAATCCTCTTCACTGTCCATTACACTTCCAACTTTGGTGTCATCTGCAAACATACTAACTGTACCTCTTATGCTCTCATCCAAATCATTTATGTAAATGACAAAAAGTAGAAGTCCCAGCACCGATCCTTGTGGCATCCTCCACTGGTCACAGGCCTCCAGTCTGAAAAACTACCCTCCACCACCACCCTCTTTCTTCTATCTTTGAACCAGTTCTGCATCCAAGTGGTAATAGTTCTCCCTGTATTCTGTGAGATCTAACCTTGCTAATCAGTCTCCCATGGGAAACCTTGTCAAACGCCTTACTGAAATCCATATAGATCACATCTACCGCTCTGCCCTCATCAATCCTCTTTGTTAAAACTCAATCAAGTTTGTGAGACATGATTTCCCACCCACAAAGCCATGTTGACTACCCGAATCAGTCCTTTCCTTTCCAAATACATGTACATCCTGTCCCTCAGGATTCCCTCCAATAACTTGCCCACCACTGATGTCAGGCTCACTGGTCTATAGTTCCCTGGCTTGTCCTTACCACCCTTCTTAAACAGTGGCACCACGTTAGCCAACCTCCAGTCTTCCGGCACTTCACCTGTGACTATCAATGATACAAATATCTCAACAAGAGGCCCAGCAATCATTTCTCTAGCTTCCCACAGAGTTCTAGGGTGCATCTGAAGGACTTATGCCCGAAACAGCAATTCGCCTGCTCCTTGGATGCTGCCTGACCTGCTGCGCTTTTCCAGCAACACATTTTCAGCAAAGAGGATTACCTCAGATTACAACAGGATCTTGACCAGATGGGCCAATGAGCAGAGAAGTGGCAGATGGAGTTTAATTCAGATAAATGCGAGGTGATGCATTTTGGGAAAGCAAGTCTTAGCAGGACTTATACACTTAATGGTAAGGTGCTAGAGAGTGTTGCTGAACAAAGAAACCTTGGAGTGCAGGTTGATAGGTCCTTGAAAATGGAGTTGCAGGTAGATAGGATAGTGAAGGCGGCTTTTGGTATGCTTTCCTTTATTGGTCAGAGTATTGAGACAGGAGTTGGGAGGTCATGTTGCAGCTGTACAGGACATTGGTTAGACCACTGTTGGAATATTGCGTTCAATTCTGGTCTTCTTCCTATTGGAAAGATGTTGTAAAACCTGAAAGGGTTCAAAAAAGATTTGCAAGGTTGCTGCCAGGGTTGGAGGATCTGAGCTATAGGGAAAAGCTAAACAGGCTGGGGCTGTTTTCCCTGGAGTAGAGGCTGAGGTTTACAAAATTGAGGGGCATGGATAGGGTAAATAGGCAAAAGTCTTTTCCCTGGGGTAAGGGAGTCCAGAACTAGAGGGCATAGGTTTAGGGTGAGAGGAGAAAGATATAAAAGAGACCGAAGGGGCAACATTTTCACACAGAGGGTGGTATGTGTATGGAATGAGCTGCCAGGGGAAGTGGAGGAGGGCTGGTACAATTGCAACATTTAAGAGGCATTTGGATGGGTATATGAATAGGAAGTGTTTGGAGGGATATGGGCCGGGTGCTGGCAGGTGGGAGTAAATTAGTTTGGGATATCTGGTTTGCATGGATGGGTTGGACTGAAGGGTCTGTTTCCATGCTGTACATCTCCATGACTCTATGACACATGAACACACAGGAAATAGAGGGATATGGATGACTTACAGCCAGATAGGATTAGTTTAAAATGGCATTATAGTTGACACAAACATTGTGGGGTGATGGGCATGTTCCTAAGCTATACTTTATGTTCTAGAAAAATAAACACAATTTCTCTAATTTTTCCTTAGTCCTGGTATCATTTTAGCAATCTCCTTTGCACTCTCTGTAGGGGCTTAACATCTTTCCTTAAATAAGGTGCCCAGAACGCAACACAATACTCTAAACATGGTCTGACCAATGATTTGTAGAGGTGTGGCATCACTTCCTATTATACTCGATGCCTCTATTTATAAACCCAAGGATCCCATAATGCTTCTTAACAACAGTTTCAACTTGCCTGGCCATTTTCAGAGAATTATGAACCCAGAAGTCCCTCTGCGCCTATGCTCCCCTCAAAGTTGTACCACTGAGCCTGTATTGTCTCTCCATGTTTTTTCTGTCTAAATGCACTGCCTCACTTTTTTTTTAAAAATTGAAATTGCCAAGTGTCTGCTCATTTGGCCAACTTGTAAACATTTTTCTGTAGTTGCTTAACATCATCCTCACAATTCAATCTTCTCCTTAACTTAGTATCATCCGTAAATTTAGACATTTTCAACAATCATCTCCAAAGCATTTATATATAAAAAAAGGTTCTGTCAGTGAATTTAGCCCAATTAATCAGAGATTACAACATGAAGAGACTTGACCCCACTGACATCATCACTGGCAATCAACAAGGCTATTCAGAAGCCTTCTTCCCCAAACAGAGAATACAGTGGAGTTTTAGAACCTTACAACAAAGTGAGTTATAAAACAACGGTGTGAGTTGCACAGCAAAGAGAAATAAAGTTCATTCATTGAAAAGATTCTAGTGTCTGATGTCTGACAATGAGATTCATAAGATTCAGAAATTCTGATCCTTGGCTGCAGTAGATGTTAGTGGCTTTCATCCAGGTATCAATGTGCTTGTATTGTCAAGGGGGCAAGCAAAGTACCTTTGGTGCCTCCTTGTCTGGGTATCCTTTGTGAAGGCTTGACTCCTTGTGGGAGCAGCTGTGCCCTCAGAGCTGGTGGGCTATAGTGGAGTGCAAGGCAAGAAGTGTATTCTCTTGGTCTGAGCTGGATGTCATGTGCTGAGGTATGCGCAATGTCTGGGACCGCTGGTTTGGCCAATTTGAGACACTGTGGGTAGGTTTAGTGGCTAAGTGCAGACATTTTGTGTTGTCTGTTTTGTGGCCATGTCACGGGGAGGCCGGGATCCATATTTTCTCCCACCAGATTCTAACACCAATCCCTGGGGAATCGCCTCTTTCAATACATCTCCAATTTGAGAAATGCCCAGCTGTATGTACTCTCTGTTTCATAGAACATAGAAAAATACAGCGCTGTACAGGCCCTTCAGCCCTCGATGTTGCGCCGACCGAAGCCTACCTAACCTACACTAGCCCAATAACCTCCATATGCTTGCCCAATGCCCGCTTAAATGTCCTATCTTTAGCCTACTTCTAATCTGTACTGCCAAGGACAATAAATCTCAAACATTTCTAGTTTGCTAACCAACTTGTCATATCAAATGCACCATTTCAAATGCTTTCTGTAAGTCTGAATATACAACAGCCATAGCACTATCCTCATCCTCTACCTGTGTCACTTCGTCAAAGAACTCAACTAATCTTGTCAGACATGGCCTGTCCTTAACAAAGCAACGTTGATTGCCTAGTATTAACTTGTTTTCCTCTTAAGTGTATATTTGTCTTATCCCATATTATAGCCTCCATCAGTTTTGCTACTATTGATAAAAACTAAAAGAACTGCTGATGCCATAAACCGGAAACTTAAACAAATTGCTGGAAAAGCTCGGCAGGTCTGTCCACACTGTAGAGAAATCAGAGTTAGTGTTTCAGGTTGAGTGACCCTACCTCAGACCTGATGATAGCTAGGAAAGTGTTGGTTTATATACATATAAAGTTAGTCAAAGATAGCAGGAAAGAACTCAGAAAAGGAATTAGGACAGCTAAACCAGGTCATGAAAAGTCCTTACAAATAGGATTACATAAAATCCCAAGGTGTTTTATACATACATAAGCAGCAAGAGGGTAGCTAGGGAAAGGAAAGGTCCATACAAGGGAATTTATGCATGGAGTCTTAGGAAGTGGGTGAGGTCCATAAAGAATACTTGCATCGTGTTCACAAAGGATAAGGATATGAAGAAAGGCGAATCTTGGGAAAGGTATGTTGATGTCCTAGGGCATGTCAATATGAAAAAGGAGGCATTAATGTAGACAAGATTCCAGGACCTGATTGAAGCAAGGGAGGAAATTGCTGGGGCCTTATATGAAATATTTGTATCCTCTTTAGTCACAGGAAAGGTCCCAGAGCAGTAGAGAATAGCTAATGTTGCTCCTTTGATTAAGAAGGGCAACTGGAATAATCTGGGAAATTATTGGAGAAGACTCTTATTGATAGAATTGACTCACATCTTGAAACATATAGATTTATTAGTGATAGGCAGTATGGATTTGTGCAGGAAGCATGTGTCTCACAACTTGATTGAGCTTTCTGAGGAAGTGACGAAGATGATTGAAGAGGAAAGGACAATTGGTGTTGTCTAAGTGGACTTCAGCAAGGTTTTTGATAACAAAAAGTTATCGGATCCACAGTGAATCTGTAGGATGGATACAGAATCGGCTTAGTCATAGAAGACGGACAGTAGCAGTTGAAAGGTATGTTTCTGACGGGAGATGTTTCTCTGGCTAGCGATCCTCCATAGAGATCGGTGCTGGGATACTATAGATATGAAGAGAATTGCCAGACGATACAGCAGGATTTAGGTCGGGTGGAGATTTTGGCAGAGAAATGGCACAAAGTTTAATCAGGACAAATTCGTGGTGATTATTTTGTAAGATCTGATGCAGACGGTGAGTATACAGCAAGTTACAGAATCCAGTTCATCATGCAAGCCAACCCTATATCCATTGACTGCATCTATACTCCTTGCTGCCTTGGAAGGCCATCTACATAATCAAAGAACCCTTCCTCCCCAATTAAAAGTCTCTTCCAACCTCTTCCATCAGGCAGAAGACACAAAGCTTAAATAGAAATGCAAACAGATTTAAGAACAGCTTCTTCCCTGCTGTTTTTAGACGTCTGAATGAACCCCTCAAATTTCAAATTTAATGATGACCTCACTGTTCGTGCACTTTCTCTGCAGTTGTAACACTGTGTCCCTTGCTCTGTTGTATTACCCTTATGCACTTTGTATGGTATGATCTGCCTGTATGGCACTCAAAACAAAACTTTTCACTGTACTTAGGTACATGTGACAACAATAAATCAAAATTTTCAAAAAATCCTTAGTAGCACCAATATACAGAGGAATTAGGTGTACAGGTCCACAGTTCTCTGCAAGTAGCAACACAAGTGAAAACGAAATTTGGCATGCTTGCCTGCATCAATAGAGTGTAAAGAATGGCAAGTCATATTGCAGCTATATAGAACATTAATTAAGTCACATTTGGAATATTATGTACAGTATAGAAGGATGGAGAGGTTACAGAAACGGTTTACTAAGATGTTGCCTGGTTCAGAGATAATTAGCTACGAGGAGAGATTGGATGAACTTGGTTTGTTTTATTTGAATATCAAAAGATGAGGGATGACCTGACAAATGTTTACAAAATTATGACAGGCATGGATAAAATGGATAATTGAAATCTTTTTTCCAGGGTAGAAAAGTCAATTACTTGGGGACATGGATTTAAACTAAAAGGTGTAAGTTTAAGAGAGATGTGCATGAAAAGTTTTGTTTTAAACACAGTAGGTGGGAAGTGTCAAGAATGTGCTGCCAGAAGACATGGTAGAGGCGGTTACAATAGCAATGCTTAAGAGGTGTCTTGACAGATATGTGACTAGTCAGGGATACAGGGTTAGGGACCACGTAGAGGCAAAAGATTGTTTGTTTGGAAAGATGTGTCAGAATGGCCGAAGGATCTGTTCCTGTGCTATCCTGTTCATTGAATAAGCAGATCGTCACTGGTGTATATTGGATTCAATGTGTACCATCTAAAACTTTCCTTTGACAAAATCTTTCTAATCCACAACTCCTACTGCCATGAAGATCAATAGCAGTCAGTTTAGCAGGAACAGGATCAACATGCTTTTTTTCTACGTAACATTCCAGGATACAGACCATTCTGTCTTGGAACTATACTGTCATTCCTTCACTACTGCGGAGTCAAAATCCTGGAACTCTCTTCTTTACAATGCTGTGGTTGGCCTTATACCCCCTGGACAGCAGTAGTTCATAAAGCAACTCACCACCACCTTCTCAAAGGCAGTTAAGAATGAGACTGAATTCTGGCAGTGACCAAATCCCTTAAATGAAGAGTTAACAATTTAATTTGTGAGGCATGATACTTACTCAGCTGTCTGTAATCCTCCAACAGGAAGCTCCACTTTCTAGTTTTCATATCTGAGTAAAAAATAAATCTACATTTAGACTGGGCTCAAAAATAACTTTGCCTAAACTTCACACTGATATTACAACAGAATCCTGATAAATTTAAAAGGCAAAACAGAACTACTCTAAAGTGATGGCCAAATAAAAGAGGATGTCCAGTGTGACTGGGGTAGTAGATATATTGCAGAATGGAGGGAACATTACTAAATCAGTATCTAGAGGCTTAAGGTAATGCGCTGGGTACACAGGTTCAAATCCCTACATGGCAGCTGGTAGAATTTAAATTCTATTAATAAATTGGGTATATAAAGCTAGGTTCAGTGTGTTACCAATTTAACCAGCATCAATTGTTGTAAAACTTCATCTGGTACACATTCGGGACAAAAATCTGCTGCCCTCACTTGGTCCGGCCTAGATAATTCCAGACCTACAGCCACGTGGTTGACTCTTAACTGCTCAAGAGCAATGAAGAATGGATAACAAACGGTGGCCAGGTAAAATGTCCCCATCCCATGAAAGAATGAGAAAATAAATGACTGGGAGCTGATAGGATGCAAATTGAGGTTTAAGGAGGCCAGTGAGATAGGATTACTCACCATAATGTCTGGACTTGGCCTGTTTGAAGATTTTCAGAACCTCTGCATGATAACCAATCTCAACTTCACAACGGGACCGTGACAGAAGTCCAAACTGTCCCTGTATCACTGCAGCCGGCTTCTTCCAGTTCCTTCCCAACATCGCCAGTTGGTTTACAGTTAATGCGGAACACTGCTTTCTCCCAGTCTTTGGCAATGAACTGGTGGTCATGGCCATCTCGGGTTCTGATGTTCCATCTAGAGGCTTTAACGTGATTTTTGGAACCAGTTTCACTTGCTCCACTGAAACACAGAGGGAGAGGTCTGGTATTCATGACAGCCCAACATGGCTGATATCACCTCAACTCTGAAAGTGCATCGCAGGAACACACCTCAGTTTCGCAGGAACAGGATCAACATGCTTTTTTTCTACGTAACATTTCATTATTTACCATGTGCTATAGTCTGGTTACATTATTGAACAGAGCTGCATCATCTTTGCTCTCTCCTTTCCTCAGTGCCTCTGCTAAAAGAGCTTCATCATGCCAATGGCGCTCTTTCCCTCCAGGCTGTTCAACATTCGACCACATATTGTATGTTTTCTTCCCTGGATAGCCTTCCCCAAACATATTACCGCACACCTTGCCAGAATGAATTCTATTTGTCACCTTTGCTAGTCCAGCTTCAAGCTCACCACTTTTCATTCTTACTACCCAGCACATGGCCGATTTCTGTTCACTTGCAAGCTGATAAATTATACCGATGTCTACACTTATGTTTCATGATGTTAGACTTCAACTCACTGTCATATTTATGAAATAGAGTCATAGAGATGTACAGCATGGAAACAGACCATTCGGTCTAACCCGTCCATGCCGACCAGATATCCCAACCCAATCTAGTCCCACCTGCCAGCACCCGGCCCATATCCCTCCAAACCCTACCTATTCATATACCCATCCAAATGCCTCTTAAATGTTGCAATTGTACCAGCCTCCACCACTTCCTCTGGCAGCTCATTCCATGCACATACCACCCTCTATGGGAAAATGTTGCCCCGTAGGTCTCTTTTACATCTTTCCCCTTTCACCCTAAACCTATGCCCTCTAGTTCAAGAATCCATGACCCCAGGGAAAAGACCTTGCCTATTTACCCTATCCAGGCCCCTCAATTTTGTAAACCTCGATAAGGTACCCCTCAGCCTCCGACACTCCAGGGAAAACAGCCCCAGCCTGCTCAGCCTCTCCCTATAGCTCAAATCCTCCAACCCTGGCAACATCCTTGTCAATCTTTTCTGAACCCTTTTTCAAGTTTCACAACATCTTTCCGACAGAAAGGAGACCAGAATTGCATGCAATATTCCAAAAGTGCCCTAACCAATGTCTTGTACAGCCGCAACATGACCTCCCAACTCTTGGACTCAATACTCTGATGGAAAAAGAAAGCATACCAAAAGCCGCCTTCACTATCCTATCTACCTGTGACTCCACTTTCAAGGAGCAGTGAATCTGCACTCCAAGGACTCTTTGTTCAGTAACACTCCCTTAAGACCTTACCATTAAATGGACAAGTCCTGCTAAGATTTGCTTTACCAAAATGCAGCACCTCGCATTTATCTGAATTAAACTCCGTCTGTCACTTCTCTGCTCATTGGCCCATCTGGTCAAGATCCTGTTGTAATCGGAGGTAAATCTCTTCGCTGTCCACTACACCTCCAATTTTGGTGTCATCTGCAAACTTACTAACTGTACCTCTTATGCTCGCATCCAAATCATTTATGTAAATGACAAAAAGTAGAGGGACCAGCACCAGTCCTTGTGACACTCCATTGGTCACAGGCCTCCAGTCTGAAAAACAACCCTCCACCACCACCCTCTGTCTTCTATCTTTGAGCCAGTTCTATATCCAAATGGCTAGTTCTCCCTGTATTCCGTGAGATCTAACCTTGCTACCAAGCAGAAAGTTTTGCAAACCATTAAATATTCACGATGTATAGAGTTGGATTACTGCTGAAAGAAACAAACATTTTGTTGAAGCTTTTTGCCTTGGTGTCATCAGGACAATTCACAAAATATACCAATGTAAAAAGAAATACGCTATGGGAGGAGAGCACAATTTGATTGGTAGTGAACTCTGCAGTGGATGCAGGTGCAGAGAGACATCAGACCATAAGACATAGGAGCAGAAATTAGGCCATTCAGCCCATCGAGTGTGCTCCACGATTCAATCAGGGCTGATAAGTTTCTCAAACCCATTCTCCCACTTTCTCCCATAACCCTTGATCCCCTTTATACTCAAGAACCTACCTATCTCAGTCTTAAATAGACGTAATGACCTGGCTTTCACAGCCTTCTATGGTAATGAATTCCATAGATTCACTACTCTCTAGCTGAAGAAGTTTCACCTTATCTTTTCTTGGAAAGAAGGCGGCTGATAGGAGATCTGATAGAGCTATTCAAAATCTTGAGCAGGCTGGATAGAAATGATAGAGAGAAATGTTCCCATAGCAAAAGCAATGAGAATGAGAGAGAATAGATTTAAAGTGATCTATAAAAGAGGCAAGGGAAATATGAGAAAAACCTTTTCATTCAGCAAGTAGTCATGCAGCCAACCAGGGAGCAGGCTATCTTGGATCTGGTAATGTGTAATAAAGCAGGTTCAATAAATAACTTTAGAATAAAATGTCCCCAGGAAATAGTGATCATAACAAGATTGAATTTAATAGTCAGTTCGTGAGTGAGAAACTTGGGTCAAAACAACGGGGTTTAACTTAAATAAAGGGAATTATACGGAAATGAGGATAGAGTTAGACAAAGTGAACTGATGGATATATTAGCACGAATGGCAATAAGCAAGGCATGGCAGAGATTTAAGGAGCTAACACACGAGTTTCAACAAAAATACAACCCAGTTTGTAGGAGTGATTTCTAAAAGAGAGATATAGTTAGTACGTTTGCAGATGACACCAAAATTGGAGGTGTAGTGGACAGCAAAGAAGGTTACCTCAGATTACAACAAAATCTTGATCAGATGGGCCAATGGGCTGGGAGGTGGCACGTGAAGTTTAATTTAGATAAATGTGAGGTGCTGCATTTTGGGAAAGCAAATCCTAGCAGGACTTATACACTTAATGATAAGGTCCTAGAGAGTGTTGCTGAACAAAGGCACCTTGGAGTGCTGGTTCATAGCTCCTTGAAAGTTGAGTCGCAGGTAGATAGGATAGTGAAGGTGGTGTTTGGTATGCTTTCCTTTATTGGTCAGAGTATTGAGTACAGGAGTTGGGAGGTCATATTGTGGCTGTACAAGTCTTTGGTTAGGGCAATATTGGAATATTGCACGCAATTCTGGTCTCCTTCCTATCGGAAAGATGTTGTGAAACTTGAAAAAGGGATCAGAAAAAATTGACAAGGATGTTGCCAGGGTTGGAGGATTTGAGCTATAGGGAGTGGTTGAACAGGCTAGGGCTGTTTTCCCTCATGCGTCAGAGGCTGAAGGATGACCTTATGGAGGTTTATAAAATTATGAGTGGCATGAATAGAATGAATAGAATAAATAGACAAAGTCTTTTCCCTGTGGTGAGGGGGTCCAGAACTAGAGGGCATAGAACATAGAACATAGAACATAGAACAATACAGCACAGAACAGGCCCTTCGGCCCACGATGTTGTGCCGAACTTCTATCCTAGATTAAGCACCCATCCATGTACCTATCCAAATGCCGCTTAAAGGTCGCCAATGAATCTGACTCTACCACTCCCACGGGCAGCGCATTCCATGCCCCCACCACTCTCTGGGTGAAGAACCCACCCCTGACATCTCCCCTATACCTTCCACCCTTCACCTTAAATTTATGTCCCCTTGTAACACTCTGTTGTACCCGGGGAAAAAGTTTCTGACTGTCTACTCTATCTATTCCTCTGATCATCTTATAAACCTCTATCAAGTCACCCCTCATCCTTCGCCGTTCCAACGAGAAAAGGCCGAGAACTCTCAACCTATCCTCGTATGACCTACTCTCCATTCCAGGCAACATCCTGGTAAATCTTCTCTGCACCCTCTCCAAAGCTTCCACATCTTTCCTAAAGTGAGGCGACCAGAACTGCACACAGTACTCCAAATGTGGCCTAACCAAAGTCCTGTACAGCTGCAACATCACCTCACGACTCTTGAATTCAATCCCTCTGCTAATGAACGATAATACTCCATAGGCCTTCTTACAAACTCTATCCACCTGAGTGGCAACCTTCAAAGATCTATGTACATAGACCCCAAGATCCCTCTGTTCCTCCACCTGACCAAGAACCCTACCATTAACCCTGTATTCCGCATTCTTATTTGTTCTTCCAAAATGGACAACCTCACACTTGGCAGGGTTGAACTCCATCTGCCACTCCTCAGCCCAGCTCTGCATCATATCTAAGTCCCTCTGCAGCCGACAACAGCCCTCCTCACTGTCCACAACTCCACCTATCTTTGTATCATCTGCAAATTTACTGACCCACCCTTCGACTCCCTCATCTAAGTCATTAATAAAAATTACAAACAGCAGAGGACCCAGAACTGATCCCTGCGGAACTCCACTTGTAACTGGACTCCATGCTGAATATTTACCATCTACCACCACTCTCTGACTTCGACCGGTTAGCCAGTTTTCTATCCAATTGGCCAAATTTCCCTCTATCCCATGCCTCCTGACTTTCCGCATAAGCCTACCATGGGGAACCTTATCAAATGCCTTACTATGGTGAGGTTTATGGTGAGAGGGGAAAAGATATAAAAGAGACTTAAGGGGCAACTTTTTCACGCAGAGAGTCCATAAGACCATAAGACATAGGAGTGGAAGTAAGGCCATTCGGCCCATCAAGTCCACTCCGCCATTCAATCATGGCTGATGCGCATTTCAGCTCCACTGACCAGCATTCTCCCCGTAGCCCTTAATTCCTCTAGACAACAAGAACCTATCAATCTCGGCCTTGAAGACATTTAGCGTCCCGGCTTCCACTGCATGGCTTTGTGCATGGGAAATCATGTCTCACAAACTTGATTGAGTTTTTTGAAGAAGTAACAAAGAAGATTGATGAGGGCAGAGCAGTAGATGTGATCGATATGGACTTCAGTAAGGTGTTCAACAAGGTTCCCCATGGGAGACTGATTAGCAAGGTTAGATCTCATGGAATACAAGGAGAACTAGCCATTTGGATACAGAACTGACTCAAAAGGTAGAAGATAGAGGGTGGTGGTGAAGGGTTGTTTTTCAGACTGGAGGCCTGTGACCAGTGGAGTGCCACAAGGATTGGTGCTGGGTCCTCTTCTTGTTGTCATTTACATAAATGATTTGGATGCAAGCATAAGAGGTACAGTTAGTAAGTTTGCAGATGACACCAAAATTGGAGGTGTGGTGAACAGCAAAAAGGGTTACCTCAGATTACAACAGGATCTTGACCAGATGGGCCAATGGGTAGAGAAGTGGCAGATGGAGTTTAATTCAGATAAATGCGAGGTGCTACATTTTGGGAAAGCAAACCTTAACAGGACTTATACACTTAATGGTAAGGTCTTAGGGAGTGTTGCTGAACAAAGAGACCTTGGAGTGCAGGATCATAGCTCCTTGAAAGTGGAGTCACAGGTAGATAGGATAGTGAAGGCGGCGTTTGGTATGTTTTCCTTCATTGGTCAGAGTATTGAGTACAGGAGTTGGGAGGTCATGTTGCGGCTGTACAGGACATTGGTTAGGCCACTGTTTGAATACCACGTGCAATTCTGGTCTCCTTTCTATTGGAAAGATATTGTGAAACTTGAAAGGGTTCAGAAAAAATTGACAAGGATGTTGCCAGGGTTGGAGGATTTGAGCTATAGGGAGAGGCTGAACAGGCTGGGGCTGTTTTCCCTGGAGCGTCGGAGGTTGAGAGGTGACGTAATAGAGATTTATAAAATTATGAGGGGCATGGATAGTGTAAACAGACAAAGTCCTTTCCCTGGTGTAGACGAGTCCAGAACTAGAGGGCAGAGGTTTAGGGTGAGGGGGAAAAGGTATAAGAAAGACCTAAGGGGCAACTTTTCCCATAGAGGGTGGTACGTGTACGTGGTACAAGTGCAACATTTAAGAGGCATTTGGATGGGTATATGAATAGGAAGGGTTTGGAGGGATATGGGCCGGGTGCTGGCAGGTGGGACTAGATTGGGTTGGGATATCTGGTCGGCATAGACGGGTTAGACCGAATGGTCTGTTTCCATGTTGCACGGTGGTACGGTGGACACGGACATTTATTATAAATCAACCGACTCCCACAGCTACCTAGACTACACCTCCTCCCACCCTGCCCCCTGTAAAAACGCCATCCCATATTCCCAATTCCTTCGTCTCCGCTGCATCTGCTCCCAGGAGGACCAGTTCCAAAACCGTACCACCCAGATGGCCTCCTTCTTCAAGGACCGCAATTTCCCCCAAGACATAGTCGACGATGCCCTCCACCGCATCTCTTCCACTTCCCGCTCCTCCGCCCTTGAGCCCCGCCCCTCCAACCGCCACCAGGACAGAACCCCACTGGTCCTCACCTACCACCCCACCAATCTCCATGTCCAACGTATCATCCGCCGTCATTTCCGCCACCTCCAAACAGACCCCACCACCCGGGACATATTTCCCTCCCCTCCCTATCAGCGTTCCGAAAAGACCACTCCCTCCGTGACTCCCTCATCAGGTCCACACCCCCCACCAACCCAACCTCCACTCCCGGCACCTTCCCCTGCAACCGCAGGAAATGCAAAACTTGCGCCCACATCTCCCCCCTTACCTCCATCTAAGGCCCTAAGGGACACTTCCATATCCGCCACAAATTCACCTGCACCTCCACACACATCATTTACTGCATCCGCTGCACCCGATGTGGCCTCCTCTATATTGGGGAGACAGGCCGCCTACTTGCGGAACGTTTCAGAGAACACCTCTGGGACACCCGGACCAACCAACCCAACCACTCCGTAGCCCAACACTTCAACTCCCCCTCCCACTCCACCAAGGACATCAGGTCCTTGGACTCCTCCATCGCCAGACCATGGCAACACGATGGTTGGAGGAAGAGCGCCTCATCTTCCGCCTGGGAACCCTCCAACCACAAGGGATGAACTCAGATTTCTCCAGTTTCCTCATTTCCCCTCCCCCCACCTTGTCTCAGTCAAATCCCTCTAACTCAGCACCACCTTCCTAACCTGCAATCTTCTTCCTGACCTCTCCGCCCCCACCCCACTCCAGCCTATCACCCTCACTTTGACCTCCCTCCACCTATCGCATTCCCAACGCCCCTCCCCCAAGTCCCTCCTCCCTACCTTTTATCTTACCCTGCTGGACACACTTTCCTCATTCCTGAAGGGCTGATGCCCGAAACGTCGATTCTCCTGCTCCTTGGATGCTGCCTGACCTGCTGCGCTTTTCCAGCAACACATTTTCAGCACTAATGGGCTCCTACCTTATTTTGAAGTCACTATGCAGTATTTTGTCTAAAGCCTTCTAGAAATGCAAACATGTCCACTGGCTCTCCTTTGTCTAATTTGCTCATTACATCCTCAAAGAATTCTAACAGATTTGTTAGCCACGACCTCCACTTGATAAAGCCATGCTGACTCAGCTCTATTTTACCATACACTTCTAAGTACTGAGCAATCTCATCCTTAATAATGGACTCTAAAACATTATCAACAGACTAGGGCTACACGGCCTTTAGATTAGATGAGATTACTTACAGTGTGGAAACAGGCCCTTCGGCCCAACAAGTCCACACTGACCCGCCGAAGCGCACCCCACCCAGACCCATTCCCTTACATTTACCCCTTCACCTAACACTACGGGCAATTCACCTAACCTGCACATTTTTGGACAGTGGGAGGAAACCCACGCAAACATGGGGAGAATGTGCAAACTCCACACAGAGAGTTACCTGAAGCGGGAATTGAACCCGGGTCTCTGGTGCTGTGAGGCAGCAGTGCTAATCCCTGTGCCACCGTGCCGCCCACAAATTTCTAATCTTCTGCCTCCCTCTTAGAGGTTTTACATTAGCCATTTTCAGTACTCTGGGACTCTCCCTGACTAGAATGATTCATCAAAAAACAAACAGCACCAATGCCTCCATAATCTCCTCAGCTATATCCAACAGAAGGGGAGTTAAGATAGGCCAGAGTGAGGGTAGAGCCGATCAGGGATAGTGGAGGGAAATTGTTCCTGGAGTCAAAGGAGGTAGGGGAGGTCCTTAATGAATATTTTGCTTCAGTTTTCACTTCTGACAGGGACCTTGATGTTTGTGAGGATAATGTGAAATAGACTGATATGCTCAAATGGATTGATGTTAAGAAGGAGGATGTGCTGAAAATTTTGAAAAGAATAAAGGATAAGTCCCCTGGGCCAGATGGGATATACCCAAGGTTCCTACCAGAAGTGAGGGAAGAGATTGCTGAGCCTTTGGCTATGATCTTCGTGTCCTCACTGTCCACTGGAGTAGTGCCACATGATTGGAGGGCGGCAAATATTATTCCCTTGTTCAAGAAAGTGAATAGGGATAACTCTGGGAACTACGGATGAATCAGTTTTATGTCTGTGGTGGGCAAATGATTGGAGAGGACTTTGAGAGACAGGCTTTATGATTACTTGGAAAAACATTGCTTGATTAGATGTAGTCAGCATGGCTTTGTGAGGGGCAGGTCATGCCTCACAAACCTTATTGAATTCTATAAGAATGTGACAAAACATATTGATGAAGGCAGAGGAATGGACGTGAAGTACATGGATTTTAGCATGGCATTTGACAAGGCTCCCCATCATAGGCTCATTCAGAAAGTAAGGAGGCCTAGGATACAGGGAAATCTGGCTGCCTAGATACAAAACTGGCTGGCCCATAAAATACAATTGTGGTAGTAGATGGAAAGTATTCAGTCTGGAGCTTGGTGACCAATGATGTTCTGCAAGGATAAGTTCTGGGACCTCTGCTCTTTGTGATTTTTATAAATGACTTGGATGAGAAAGAAGGGTGGGTTAGTAAGTTTGCCAATGGCACAAAGGTTGGAGGAGTGGTGGATAGTGTGGAGGGCTGTTGTAGGTTACAAAGGGACATTGACAGAACTGGGCTGAGAAGTGGCAGATGGAGCTCAACTTGGAAAATTGTGATGTGATTCACTTTGGAAGGTTGAATTTGAGTGCAGAATACAGGGCTAAAGGCAGGATTCTTGGCAGTGTGGAGGAACAAAGGGATCTTAGAGTCCATGTCCATACACCCCTCAAAAGGTGCCACCCAAATTGATAGAGCTGTTAAGAAGGCATATGGTGTGTTGGCTTTCATTAGCGGTGAATTGAGTTTAAGAGCTGCGAGGTTATGCTGCAGTTCTACATAGCCCTGGTTAGACCACACCTGGAATATTGTGTTCAGTTCTGGTCACCTCATTATAGGAAGGATGCAGAAGGTTGAGAGAGGGTGCAGACAAGATTTACCAGGATGCTGCCTGAAATGGAGGACATGCCTTATGAAGAAAGGTTGAGGAGCTAGGATTTTTCTCTCTAGAGTGAAGAAGATGAGAGGTGACTTGATAGAGGTGCAGAAGATGATGAGAGGCATAGATAGAATGGATAGCCAGAGACTTTTTCTCAGGTGCAGAAATGACTATCACGAGGAGATATAATTTTAAAGCGTTTGGAGGAAGATTTAAGGAAGGTGTCAGAAATTGGTTCTTTACACAGAGTGGCAGGTACATGGAATACACTGCCAGCAGTAGTAGTACAGTCAGATACATTGGGGACATTCAAGTGACTCTTGGACAGGCACATGGAAGATAGTACAATAAAGGGTATATAGATTAGTTTGATCTTAGAGTGGGATAAAAGATTGGCACAACAGAGGGCCGAAGAACCTGTACTATGCTGTACTGTTCTAATTTCTATTATATTGACTGGCAGAGCAGGCTTGAAGGGGCAAATAGCCTACTCCCGTTCTTGGTTTTTGTTTCTATGATGTTATAGATAGGGAGGAGAAAATGGGAGGGGGAGAGGGGGACGAGGAGTGGAAGACAGAAATGTGAAAGAGAGATTTGAAAAGCTGCAAAGGAATTTGCACAAGTGTTAGTGTTTAATGTAGTTTAAATACTTATCGGAGGATATTGAGAGTGAGAAGACCTCAGAATTCCTGGGAAGATAGATTGAGTATTTGAGTTTGGATTTTGAACTTGTGGTATGTCAGTTTTAGTTTATGTGGATGAAGAATTTAATAATTACTCTGTCATTCTTTTTTGAGCCATGATCTTCACCAGTATGTGTAAGGGTACAGCTGACTGGGGCTCTCCTGGAGCGATAATGTGAATTTGCTTGTGTTATGAGTGTTTTCTGATCAGAAAGAGCAAATGTTATAAGGCATTAACTTGCATTTCAGTTAGAAGAATCAAAAATTGACCTGTGCTTAAACAAAAACACAGATTAGACAGCTTTTTGAGACAGTTCACAGAAGATTTCACTGAGATCAGATGTAGGGACAGTTTCTCTTGGAGAAAGCAATGAGTTGAAATATTAAGAAATGGGTGACCTCAGTTTAGGTTGAAGGTTCTAAGCAAACATTCTCAGTGAAGGGGTTATGTGAAGCTAAGAAAATTTTAAGGTCTGGTGCATGAATGATCATGGGGGAATAAAAAGAAATCAAGTTCTTAAGATTGGAAATTGAAATAAACAGTTAAGTCAAACCTGTGTGTGAAGGCTTCTGCTATAAAGTGATGGTGTTAGGATAGATGGGACTTTGCTCTGCTGTGTGTTTTGAAATCGATCAAATTGTTATGTTAATACCTTGCCTTTGTTCAATTTTATCTTCCATTTCTTTCACATAAAAACCTTTGGTTATTGTTATAACCACATCTGCAGAATTACCACCTTGGTTTGGCTTCATGATAGGAGACACAGAATAGAACATAGAACATAGAACAATACAGCACAGAACAGGCCCTTCGGCCCACGATGTTGTGCCGAACTTCTATCCTAGATTAAGCACCCATCCATGTACCTATCCAAATGCCGCTTAAAGGTCGCCAATGAATCTGACTCTACCACTCCCTCAGGCAGCGCATTCCATGCCCCCACCACTCTCTGGGTAAAGAACCCACCCCTGACATCTCCCCTATACCTTCCACCCTTCACCTTAAATTTATGTCCCCTTGTAACACTCTGTTGTACCCGGGGAAAAAGTTTCTGACTGTCTACTCTATCTATTCCTCTGATCATCTTATAAACCTCTATCAAGTCACCCCTCATCCTTCGCCGTTCCAACGAGAAAAGGCCGAGAACTCTCAACCTATCCTCGTACGACCTACTCTCCATTCCAGGCAACATCCTGGTAAATCTTCTCTGCACCCTCTCCAAAGCTTCCACATCTTTCCTAAAGTGAGGCGACCAGAACTGCACACAGTACTCCAAATGTGGCCTAACCAAAGTCCTGTACAGCTGCAACATCACCTCACGACTCTTGAATTCAATCCCTCTGCTAATGAACGATAATACTCCATAGGCCTTCTTACAAACTCTATCCACCTGAGTGGCAACCTTCAAAGATCTATGTACATAGACCCCAAGATCCCTCTGTTCCTCCACCTGACCAAGAACCCTACCATTAACCCTGTATTCCGCATTCTGATTTGTTCTTCCAAAATGGACAACCTCACACTTGGCAGGGTTGAACTCCATCTGCCACTCCTCAGCCCAGCTCTGCATCATATCTAAGTCCCTCTGCAGCCGACAACAGCCCTCCTCACTGTCCACAACTCCACCTATCTTTGTATCATCTGCAAATTTACTGACCCACCCTTCGACTCCCTCCTCTAAGTCATTAATAAAAATTACAAACAGCAGAGGACCCAGAACTGATCCCTGCGGAACTCCACTTGTAACTGGACTCCATGCTGAATATTTACCATCTACCACCACTCTCTGACTTCGACCGGTTAGCCAGTTTTCTATCCAATTGGCCAAATTTCCCTCTATCCCATGCCTCCTGACTTTCCGCATAAGCCTACCATGGGGAACCTTATCAAATGCCTTACTAAAATCCATGTACACTACATCCACTGCTCTACCCTCATCCACATGTTTGGTCACCTCCTCGAAGAATTCAATAAGACTTGTAAGGCAAGACCTACCCTTCACAAATCCTGTGAATGCGGAATGGTGATAGAGGCTGTTTGTATGGAGCCCAGTGTGCAGTGGTATGCCACAGGGATCAGTGCTGGGTCCCTGATTGTTTGTGATAGTCATCAAGTAATATAGATGAGAATGTTGGGGAGAAGGGTTGGAAGTGCTAAGTAAGTTTGTTGATGGCATGAAGATTGGCCAGATGGTTGATAGCATGGAGAAGTGTTTAGTCACAGAAGGATATAAATGGATTGGTCAGATGAGCATATCAAATTCCATCTGTTCTATCTGATTCTAACCCTGGTAAATGTGAGACGTGCTACTCCAGATGGAGTACCAGGCTGTGCAGTCTGTGTATATGCAGATCAACTGGCAAGGTCTTCTCAGACATCTTCACCCTCTCCCTGCAGCAGGCCACTGCCCCTGCCTGTTTCAAGAGGGCCAACATCCCTGTGCCTAAGAAAGCTCATGCAGCATGTCTCAAGGACTACCGCCCAGTGGCCCTAACTTCGGTGGTCGTGAAGTGCTTTGAAAGGATGTTCATGGCATTAATCAACTCCAGCCTCCCCACTACTCTTGACCCACTCCAATTTGCCTATTGAACCAACAGATCCATGTCAGATGCCATAGCACTCGCCCTTCACTCCTCCCTAGAACATCTTGACACCAAGAACAGCTACATAAGAATCCTACTCATTGAAGGCTGAACTGTAGTCAACACTATTATACCCTTGAGACTGATTACTAAACTTAGTGATCTCGGACTAAGCCCCACTCTCTGCATCTGGATCCTCAGTTTCCTGACCCACAGGCCACAATCTGTGAAAATTAAGGACAATATTTCATCACCATTAACACAACAGTGGAGCCTCCCAGCGATGCGTACCCAGTCCCCTACTGCACTCACTGTATACCCATTACTGCATCGCCAAATACCAGACCAATGCCGTTTACAAGTTCACTGATGACACCACTATAAGTTGGTCGAATCTCAGATGGCGACAAAACAGACTACAAAAGTGAGGTGGAACACCTGGAAAAATGATGCACTGAGAACAACCTGGCTCTCAATGCCAGCAAAACCAAAGAACTCATTATTGACTTACAGTGGGATGTTACTCATGCCCCTGCCCCTGGACCAGCACCCCACCCCCCCACCGAAACACACACATTAACAGCACAGAGCTGGAACAAGCAGACAGTGTCAAGCCTCTGGGAGTGGTCATCCACAATAAGCTTTCTTGGACTCTTCACGTAGATTACAAAGGTCCAACAACGTCTCTTCATTCTCAGGCAGCTACGGAAATTTGGCATGATGACGAATTCCCTTGCCAACTTTTATAGGTATGCCATCGAGAGCGTTTTATCTGGATGATTGGTATGGCGACTGTACCATTCAAGATCGGAGACGGTTACAGAGAGTAGTGAACTTTGCCCAGACAATCACAAAGGCCAACCTCCCATTTATAGAATTCATCTACCAGGCCCACTGTCAAGGAAAGGCCAGCAGCATTCTTAAAGATCCACCCCACCCTGGCAATGTTTTTCTACAAACTCTACCATCGGGTAGAAGGTACAAAAGCTTGAACACACACACACACAAGCCAGTTTTGAAACAGTATGGACTTTACCAGTTTCCTCATTTCCCCTCCCCCCACCTTACCCCAGTTCTAACCTTCCAGCTCAGCACCATCCCCATGATCTGTCCTACCTGCCTATCTTCCTTTCCACCTATCCACTCCACCCTCCTCTCTGACCTATCACCTTCATCTGTGGGGATGAGAGACACTCACGGTTGGTATGTTGCCTCCCAGGTGCCAGAGTTTGTGATGTCTCTGATCGTGTTTTTGGGATCCTTAAGGGGGAGTGGGAGCAGCCCCAAGTCATGGTCCACATAGGCACCAACGACATAGGTAGGAAGAGAGATGGGAGGTAGGAAGAGAGATGGGGATTTAAGGCAGAAATTTAGGGAGCTAGGATGGAAGCTTAGAGCTAGGACAAGTAGAGTGGTTGTTGGAAGGGTGGGTTAGTAAATTAGCAGACGACACTAAGGTCGGTGGAGTTGTGGATAGTGATGAAGGATGTTGTAGGTTACAGAGAGACATAGATAAGCTGCAGAGCTGGACTGAGAGGTGGCAAATGGAGTTTAATGCGAATAAGTGGGAGGTGATTCACTTTGGTCAGAGTAACTGGAATGCAAAGTACTGGGCTAATGGTAAGATTCTTGGTAGTGTTGATGAGCAGAGAGATCTCGGTGTCCAAGTACAAAAATCCTTGAAAGTTGCCATCCAGTTTGACAGGGTTGTTAAGAAGGCATAGAGTGTTTTAGCTTTTATTAACAGAGGGATCGAGTTCCAGAACCATGGGGTTATGCTACAGCTGTACCAAACTCTGGTGTAGCCGCACTTGGAGTATTGTGTACAGTTCTGGTCACCGCATTTTAAGAAAGACATGGAAGCTTTGGAAAGGGTGCAGAGGAGATTTACTAGGATGTTGCCTGGTATGGAGGAAAGGTCTTACGAGGAAAGGCTGAGGGACTGGAGGCTGTTTTCGTTAGAGAAGACGGTTGAGAGGTATAAGATAATCAAGAGGGTTAGATAGGGTGGACAGGGAGAGCCTTTTTCAAAAATGGTGACGGCGAGCATGAGGGGACATAGTTTTAAATTGAGGGGTGATAGATATAGGACAGATGTCAGAGGTAGTTTCTTTACTCAGAGAGTAATAAGGGTATGGAATGCATTGCCTGCAATGGTAGTAGATTTGCCAACTTTAAGTACATTTAAGTTGTCATTGGACAAGCATATGGATGAACGTGGAATAGTGTAGGTTAGATGGGCTTAAGATTGGTATGACAGGTCGGCGCAACATCGAGGGCCAAAGGGCCTGTACTGCGCTGTAATGTTCTATGTTCCTCTCCACCCCCATTCACCCATTGTACTCCTTGCTACCTTCCCCCACCCTCCTCTCTGACGCGTCACCTCCATCCCCACCCCCAATCACCTATTGTACTCTATGCTACTTTCTCCCCACTCCCAGCCCCCCTCTCATTTATCTTGCCACCCTACAGGATTCCTGCCTCTATTCCTAATGAAAGGAATATGCCTGAAACGGCGATTTTCCTGCTCCTTGGATGCTGCCTGACCAGCTATGCTTTTGCAGCACCACTAATCCAGACCATTAATGGGGATTGTTAGTGCTAACAATAGATAGCTAACTATGTGATAATAAATAGGCAAAAGTGAGGACTGTAGATGCTGGAAACCAGAGTCTAGATTTTGCCCAAAACCTTGATTTTCCTGCTCCTCGGATGCTGACTGACCTGCTGGGCTTTTCCAGCACCACTCTCATCTATGTGATAATAAGGCCTGGTGTGCGGAGGTTGGAGTGAGGACATGGGAGAGCTCAAGTACTAAAGTTACTGAACTCGATATGGAGTACAGAAGGCCGCACAGTCCCCAGGCAGAAAATGAGTTGCTATTCTTCCAGCTTGCACGAAGCTTCACTGGAGCAGTGCAGCGAGCCTGCGAAAGAGATGTTGGCCAGAAAACAGTAGTATGTTGAAGTGGTAGACAACTGAAAGTTCAGGATTTTTTTTGGCAAATAGAACACAAGTGTTCTGTGAAGCGGTCACCCAATCAATTCTTTGTTTCCCCAAGGTAGAGGGGATCATATTGTGAGCAGCAAATGCAATAGACTAGATTGTGTGAAGTGCAGGTAAAGCCCTGCTTCACTTGGAAGGTATGTTTGGGCCCTTGGATATGGACAGATGTTACACCTTCTGTGATTGTAGGGGAAGGTACAGTGGGTCTCTAGGGAAGTGTTGGGAGTGAAGGAGGAGTTGTCTAGGATGTCCCGGTAGGAACAGTGCCTTCATAAGTCCAAAGGGAAGGGAGGGAGATACGCGTCCAGTGATTACATCTTGCTGGAAATGGCAGCTAATAATCTCTGGATGTGGATGCTGAAGGGATTGAATGGAAAGACAAGGAGGACCAGAGAACAGATGTCAGTGCCAAGCATTTATCTTATCCCTTAACCTGCACACCCCTCAATTTACTGCCGTCCATGGGCTTGTCCAGCAGTCACTTAAATGTCCCTAATGTCTCTGACTCTACTATTACTGCTGGCAGTGCATTCCACGCACCCACCACTCTCTGCGTAAAGAACCTACCTCTGACATCTCCCCTCTACCTTCCTCCAATCACCCTAAAATTGTGACCAGCATGACAGCCATTTCTGCCTGCGGCTGTCTACTCTATGTAAACTCTATGCCTCTCACTATCTTGTATTCTTTTGTCAAGTCACCTCTCTTCCTTCCACCCTCCAGTGTAAAAAGTCGGAGCTCATTTAACCTCTCTTGGTACGACAAGCCCGCCAAACCAGGCAGCATCCTGCTAAATCTCCTCTGCACCTTCTTTAAGGCATCTACATCCTTCCTATAATGAGACAACCAGAATTGGACAATATTCCAAGTGTGGTCTAACCAGGGTTTTATAGAGCTGCAGCAAAACCTCATAGCTCTTAAATTCTACTCCCTCCATTAGTGAAAGCCAAAACATCATACACCTTCTTAACAACCCTACCAACTCGAGTGGCAACTTTGAGGGATCGATGTACGTGGACCTCAAGATCCCGCTGTTCCTCCACACTGTCAGGAAACATGTCTTTAATCCAGTATTCAGCATTCAAATTCAACCTTCCAAAATGAATCATTTCACATTTACCCAGGTTGAACTCCAGCTACCACTTCTCATCCCAGCTCTGCCCCCGTCAATATTTTGCTGTAGCCTGCAACAGCCCTTGACACTATCTATAACACCACCAACATTTGTATCATGTGCAAACTTATTAACACACCCTTCCACTTCTTCATCCAAATCGTTTATAAAACCTACAAAGAGCAGAGGCCCAAAAACAGATCCAAGCGGTACTTTCCATCTTCTACCACTCACTGTCTTCTTTCGGCCAGCCAATTCTATATCACACAGCCAAATTTCCCTGTATCCCATACCTCCTAACTTTGTGAATGAACCTACTGTGGAGAACCTTATCAAATGCCTTACTGAAAACGTGAACACCACAACCACTGCTCAATCTTCGTCAACTTGTCTCATCACATTCTCAAACAACTCAATAAGGCTTGTGAGGCATGACCTGCCCTCACAAATTCATAAAACTGACTGCTCTGTAACTCCCAGAGATTTCCCTATTCCCTTTCTTGAACAGAGGAACATTTGCCTCCCTCCAATCATCCAGTAAGGATGCAAAGCTCATCGCCAGAGGTGCAGCAATCTCATTCCCTCGCTTTCCATAGTTACCTTGGATATATCTGGTCTGGCCCTGGGGACTTGTCTATTTCTATGCTTCCCAGAATTTCTAGTACATTCTCTTTCTTAATATTAATCTGTTCAAGACCATCAACCTGGTCCACAGTGTTCTCACTATCACAAGGTCCCTCTCTCTAGTGAATACGGAAGCGAAAAACTTCCCCTACCTCTTCAGGCTCCAGGCACAAGTTCCCTCCGCTATCCCTGATCAGCTCTACCCTCTCTCTGGTCATTCTCTTATTTCTCAAATAAGTGTAGAATGCCTTTGGGTATTCCCTAATCCTTCCTGCCAAGATTTTTTCATGTCCCCTCCTAGCTCTCTTCAGTCCATTTCTTTCCTAGCTACCCTCTAACCCTTTAAAGCTGTGCCAGATCCTTGCTTTCTCAACCTTAATTAAGATTCCTTTTTCCTCTTGACAAGAAGTTTAATAATAACCATGAATCCATTGTCAATTGTCTGAAAAACCCATTGAGTTCACTAGATAGGGTGCATGGTGAGAGCCTTTTTCCTCAGATGGTGATGGCTAGCACGATGGGTCATAGCTTTAAGTTGAGGGGTGATAGATATAGGACAGATGTCAGAGGAACTTGGAACACGTTGCCTGCAACAGTAGTAGACGTGCCAACTTTAAGGGCATTTAAATGGTCATTGGATAAACACATGGATGAAAATGGAATAGAGTAGGATAGACAGGCTTCAGATTGATGTGCTGACCTGTGGAACCATCAAGAGTTGAAGGACCTATACGGAGATGTAATGTTCTACGTTCCAAGTTAAAAATCACACAACAGCAGGTTATAGTCCAATGGGTTTAACTGGAAGCACTAGTTTTCGGACTGCTGCTCCTTCATCAAGTGGTTATGCTCGATAACATCCTTTAGGGAAGGAAACTGTCAGCCTTGTCTGGTCTAGCCTACATATGACTCCAGACCCGCAACAATGTGGTTGAGTGTTAACTGCCCTCTGGCTAATTAGAGATGGCCACATTTGAATGTGTGTGGAGTTTGCACATTCTCCATGTGTCTGTGTGGGTTTCGCCCAGGTGCTCCAGTTTCCTCCCACAGTCCAAAGATGTGCAGATTAGGTGGAACTGGCCATACTAAATTGCCAATAGTGTTGAGGATGTGTAGGCTAGGTGCATTAGTCAGGGGAAATATAGAATAATAGGGTAGGGGAATGTTTCTGGGTGGGATACTCTTCGGAGGTTGGTGTGGACTTGTTGGGCCAAATGGCCTGTTTCCACACTGTAGGGATTCTATGATTCTATGAAATGCTAATCTAGCCAACGATGCCCTCATCCCATGAATGAATAAAAAAAAAGTTTCTGTACCCTTTCGAAAGTCTTCATATCCTTCTGGTGACCAAAACACCATACAATATTCCAAATGAGGCCTACCTAAAGTTCTATACAGCTGCAACATGACTTGAATTTTTATAGTCTTTGCCACAACCATTCCCATGTGTTCTACAGCACAGAAAAAGGCCCTTTAGCCCATCAAATCTTCGCCATTCAAAAGTAATGGCATAACAATTCTAATCCCATTTTCCAGAACTCGGCTACAGCCTTGTATACTTGGCATGAGAAGTACAATCTAAATGCTTCTTCAACGTGATGAGGGCTTCAGCCTCTATGGATGGCGAGTTCCAGATCCCCATCACCCTCTGGGCGAAAATGTTTTTCCTCACATCCCCTCTGAATATCCTATTCCTTACCTTAAATATTTGCCTCAGTCATTGAACACCCCGTAGGGAAAATTTCCTTCTACTCCAAGGAAAACATCTCCAGTTTATCCTATCTTTCTTTATAGGTAAATCTCCTCTGCACCATCTCCAGTGCTGTCACAACCCTCCTGAACCGTGAATTCCAGAAATGGACACTATACTTCAGTTGTGGGCCATTCAATTTTTTTTATGTATGTACACAGTTCCAGCATCACCTTCCTGCTCTTAAATTCTACACCTCAGATAATAAAGGCATGTTTCCCTCATATCTTCTGAACCACTTTATCTACCTGTCCTGCTACCTTAAGGGACTGGTGAACATGAATATCAAAGTCCTGCTAATTGATAAGGTTCCCCACAGTAGGCTATTGCACAAAATGTGGAGGAATGGGATTGTGGGAGATATAGCAGTTTGGATCAGTAATTGGCTTGCTGAAAGACGACTGAGGGTGGTGGTTGATGGGAAATGTTCATCTTGGTGTCCAGTTACTAGTGGTGTACCGCAAGGGTCGGTGTTGGGTCCACTGCTGTTCGTCATTTTTATAAACGACCTAGATGAGGGCGTAGAAGGGTGGGTTAGTAAATTTGCAGACGACACAAAAGTCGGTGGAGTTGTGGATAGTGACGAAGGATGTTGTAGGTTACAGAGAGACATAGACAAGCTGCAGAGCTGGACTGAGAGGTGGCAAATGGAGTTTAATGCGGACAAGTGTGAGGTGATTCACTTTGGTCTGAGTAACCGGAATGCAAAGTACTGGGCTAATGGTAAGATTCTTGGTAGTGTAGATGAGCAGAGAGATCTCGGTGTCCAGGTACACAGATCCTTGAGAGATGCTACCCAGGTTGACAGGGTTGTTGAGAAGGCATAAAGTGTTTTAGCTTTTATTAATAGAGGGATCGAGTTCTGGAACAATGAGGTTATGCTACAGCTGTACAAAACTCTGGTGTGGCTGCACTTGGAGTACTGTGTACAGTTCTGGTCACTGTATTACAAGAAGGATGTGGAAGTTTTGGAAAGGGTGCAGAGGAGATTTACTAGGATGCTGCCTGGTATGGAGGGAAGGTCTTATGAGGAAAGGCTGAGGGACTTGAGTCTGTTTTCGTTAGAGAGAAGAAGGTTGAGAGGTGACTTAATAGAGACATAGAAGATAATCAAGAGGGTTAGATAGGGTGGAAAGGGAGAGCCTTTTTCCAAGAATGGTGACGGCAAGCACGAGGGGGCATAGCTTTAAATTGAGGGGTGATAGATATAGGACAGATATCAGAGGTAGTTTCTTTACTCAGAGAGTAGTAAGGGCATGGAATGTTTTGCCTGCAATGGTAGTAGATTCGCCGACTTTAAGTACATTTAAGTCGTTATTGGACAAGCATACGGACATACATGGAATAGTGTAGGTTAGATGGGCTTCAGATTGGTATGACAGGGCGGCGCAACATCGAGGGCCGAAGGGCCTGTACTGCGCTGTAATGTTCTATGTTCCTCAGTGCTTTCTAGGTTTCTACCATTCATCCCTTGCCTTGCTTATCCTGCTCAAGTGCATCATCTCCTGCTGAATTCCATTTGTCACTGATCAGCCCATATACAGCCTCCTTTTTGTTATTCATTCATGGGATGTGGGCATCACTGGCTGACCAGCAGTTATTGGCCATCTCTAGTTGCCCTTGAGAAGGTGGGGGTGAGCTGCCTTAGATTAGATTAGATTCCCTACAGTGTGGAAACAGGCCCTTTGGCCCAACAAGTCCACACCAATCCTCTGAAGAGTAATCCACCCCCACTGACTAATGCACTTAACTCTATGCACAATTTAGCAAGGCCAATTCACCTGACCTGCATATCTTTTGGATTGAGGGGGGAAACCGGAGCCCCTGCAGGAAACCCACGCAGACACAGGGAGAACGTGCAAACTCCACACAGTCGGTCACACAAGGCTGGAATCAAACCTGGGCCCTTGTGCTGTGAGGCAGCAATGCTAACCACTGAGCCACCGTGCCACCCCTTCTTGAACTGCTGCAGTCCACGTGCTGTAGACAGACCCACAACATCATTAGGGAGAGAATGTCAGGAGCTTGACCCAGTGACATTGAAGGAATGGTGATTTATTTCCAGTCAGGATGAGGAGTGACTTGGAAGGGAACTTGCAAGTTGTGGTAATCCTGCCCTTCTCCTTCTAGATGGAAGTGGTCATAGGTTTGGAAGATGATTTGAGAGGATCTTTAGTATTTTTCTGCAGTACATCTTGTAAATAGCACACACCACTGTGACTGAACGTCAGTGGTGGAATGAGTGGATGTTTGTGGATGTGGTGCCAACTAAGCAGGAGATGTCTTGGGTGTCTTGGGTGGTGTCTAGCCTCTTAAATGTTGTTGGTGCTGCACCCGTCCAGGCAAGTGGGGTGTATTCCATCACACGTCTGACTTAAGTAGATGGCAGCTAGTGGTTAGGCCACGTTTGGAATATCGCATTCAATTCTGGTCTCCCTGCTATAGGAAGTTGTGAAAGGGTTCAAAAAAGATATCCAATGATGTTGTCAGGGTTGGAGGGTTTTAAGTTTAAAAATCACACAATCACCAACTAAAGTTGTTTAATATATCATTACAACTCCAGGACACTGTAACCCTTTTGCCATAAATTCTGTGTCGTATGGTCCTGAAGAAGGGCTTATGCCCGAAACGTTGATTCTCCTGTTCCTTGGATACTGCCTGACCTGCTGCGCTTTTCCAGCAACACATTTTCAGCCATGTTCTACAACCACCTGAAGAGGCAGCACCTCAAAAAGCTAGCGCTTCCAAATAAACCTGTTGGTCTATAACCTGGTGTTGTGAGATTTTAATTTATCTAATTTAACAGACCTTATCAAAAGCCTTCCTGAACTCCAAGGAGACTACATAGATGAGGGCAATGCAATCAATATACCTGGTCACCTATTTGAAAAATTCAATCAAGTTGGTCAGACATTACTTCCCCTTAATAAAATAATGTTGACTGTTCTTGATTAATCCCTGCCTCTCCTAGTGATGATTAACAGGTGAGGCTCAATGGTACCATGGTTAGAAAGCCAGCACAGCAATCAACATCTTTACAATAAAAACCTAGGTTATGACTGAACTCACTCAAGTGGTTGTAATCATCCAGGCTGAAGTTCCACATCTTGGTGGCTGTATCTGCAATCACAGAATGAGAACAGAGGTGAGATGCAGTATTTGTTTGATTATACATCATTACCCAACAGATAAAACCAATAGTAACGGCATCAACCCTGCAGTCAGGATAAAATAGGGATGTGAAGTGGAAACAAAACTGGAAGATACATATTGCACCAAAGAGTAAATATCAATTATTGTTCCTGTGGATACCTTTCTTCCTAAGCTGGTCACTGGCTACATAGGGACCTGGTAACAACAGAACTGTCAAGGGAACTGCTAAGTATTTCCAGTCTAATTGATTTTTAGATAATTAAACACACAAGACTACACAGGAACCACAGATGATTATATCAGCTTTCGCTGATCAAGTTCTTCTGGCCATACATCACATTAATAAAACTTTTGGACTTCTTCTACACAAATCATAGCTATCCAGATATGATTGCATAAAGCAGAAGAGGTGATGTCTGCACTTAATACTGAGATGTGGGAGGTCAGCAGGGCAATGGAATCAGTTTTGGATTAATACAGAGCCATGGGGACAGAGCGGGGCAGTGTGATCAGCTATGGATTGATACAGAGTTTTGTAGAGATAATAGGATTCTGGGATTAATATTGTTGATTAATACTCTACCATGGGGAGGTCAGGGCAGTTTAGAATTCATAGTGGGCTATGGGGAGAGACAGGAACAGTGGGATTAATTTGTTAATTGATGTAAGACAATGGTGAGGTAGCAGGGCAATGGTCTTGTATGGGATGGATCTAGAGTTATACAGAGATACTCAGACAGTGTCAAAATCAGAAATTGCTGGAAAAGCTCAGCAGGTCTGGCTGCATCCATGAAAAGAAATCAGAAATTTGCCAGACCTGTTGAGCTTTTCTAGCAATTTCTGTTTTTATTTCCAATTTACAGCATCCACAGTTCTTTCGTTTTTAAGTGGGACAGTGGGGATGGTTCAGGAACTGGTTTTGGGCTATGAGGAGACATTGGGGTGATAGGATTAGTTTTATAATTGATATAGGGTTATGGAGAAGTGAGATTGGTTTGGGATTAATACAATATTGTGGGAGAGGCAGTGGGATTAGTTTGAGATTGCATAATGTCTCCTAGGTTTTTACTGTAGCAAACAGTTGTTTTGGAAATAAGGTGAAAAGAATTAGCAAGAAGTTAGACCACAGGAGTATGATTAAAGTTTGAAAGGTTTTCATTTAATTTCCCTCTTTCAGATCTCCCTATCATCTCTTCAGCCCCCTCTATAGATAGAGACCTCTCTCTCTCTCTCCCCCCTCCCCCCCCTCCCCCCATCTCCCAATCCCCCCTCCCCCCATCTCCCAATCCCCCCTCCCCCCATCTCCCAATCCCCCCTCCCCCCATCTCCCAATCCCCCCTCACAATGGTTCTTCTGCACTTTCCTGTCTCTCTAGCCATCCTTCTTCTAAGTGACCTCTCTTTCTCTTTGTGCTATACAACATAAGACTGAAATCTTACCAAAATTTCTACTTGGGATTGTTCTGAACATTGAAACAAGCTCTGCATTATATCCAATTTCCACACGAAATCGATCTTTAGAGTACTTCACACAGCTGCCTCTGTAATTATTGCTCCAGTTTCCGACTGAGATTTCAGCTGAACTGAAATGGCTTTTCCCTGATTGAAAATGGGCATTGCCAGAAATAGATTGCCCCAAGTTTGTCCCAGCCGAAGCCTCCTGCTCCAAACTGTTAGATGCCAGCATATTCCTTTCCTCAGTTGGACATGATGGATTGCTTTTAGTCGTGGAGTCAGGTTGTGCTACCAGAAGAGTGAACTTAGTCTCCCCATTCTCCATACTGAGGGAGGCTTGAGGAACAGTGTCGATAATGGCAGTCCTTTGCTGTCCAGTGCATTCAGGTGATGCCATCTTTGCTGTAGAATCGCTCTGCTGTACCAGTCCAAGGTGACGGTGAGTTGGAGTGTACTGCAATCCATTCCGGTTACCGGATGGAAAGGCAGAGTGCTGTTGAGATAGTGCTTGCTGCTGCTGCTGCGACGCTAACCTCTCTGCTCGCCTGGCCAGTGCCTTCAACCGGTTTGCTTCAATCTGTCGTTTCTGATCTTCAGTAAGAGCCACTGACATTTTCCCTTATTGCTTCAAACGGTGCCAGTCTCAGCAATGTCCAGTCGAGACATTAAACTACAATCAAAGGTATGCAATCAATAATTATTTTTTAAAATGCAACAAGTCTGGAAATGTAGAAGCTGAAGAACAGGTGACATTCTTAACCCATTCCAGGTTGTTGTATTGAACCTTCACTGGAAGAACAACATCTGAAACTGAGAAACAGAGACTAGTATTCGTCACTGCAAACACGAGGTACAAATACAAACTCTAACCTAACATGTGCAAACAGATATCGAAACGTATAAGAAACAGAGGAACTTTCCCTGAACACTCACATCTCCATCAGCACCGCCCCCAAACTCCGATATCATTCAGCCTACAATACACCGAAAATCGAGGCCGAGGCTTCAGAACACAATAGGCCAGGTTCCAAGGCGCTGATTGGTACAACATCAACCAATCAACAACCGGACAACAGGCACGTGATAAGACGCGAGGCGGTGATTTAAACAGAAAACTTCATCTGCCACTGCGGTTCAATAGAATACCACAGCGTATGTACACTATACAATAATATAATTATTACAGCCTACATCATTTAATGTTTAAGTTCATCAAGATCTGGGTAATATCCAGGTTTGGGCTGACAAATGGCAACTAACATTCACATCACACAAATGCCAATCCAATAAGAGAAAATCTAACCATCACTGAATACCCACTATTAAAATCCTGGGAGTCATGTTTTGGAGGCACCAGTGTTAGACTGGGGTGTACAAAGTTAAACTCACACAACATTAGGTCATTGTCCAACAGGTTAATTTGGAAGCACTAGCTTTAGGAGCACTGCTCCTTCATCAAGTGGTTGGTCTGGGAACAATCATTGACCAGAAACTCAAGTGGACTCATGACAAGATGGAAGCAGAGTAGGATGCTCCAGCCGGAGTTCATCCGCTCCACCTGCTCTTTTCTTTCTTACTTCTCTTATTCCTCCTACTGCTTTTTTTTTGCCTTCTTCCTTTTTTTCCCTTTGACTCCAGCCTCCGGCAATGACGCCTGGCCTCCGGTGATGATTCCTGGCCTGTGGTGAGCAATGATTCCTGGACTCTGGTGACAACTTCCAGTCTGGCACTGCAGCCTCCCATAGCGGCCTCCTGGTGTAGTGTGGCGGCCTCCTACAGTGGCGTCCTAGCATGGCATGGCAACCTCCTAGCCTGGAACAGCGGCTTCCTTCTGTCAGGGCCTCCTGACATGGCACGATAACCTCCTGGTCTGGCAAGGTGGCCGCCTCCTGTAGCAGCCTTCCAATGTGGCGTGGCGACCTTCCAGCCTGGCAAAAGAGCCTTCTCCCGTAGGAGCCTCCCAGTATGGTGTGCCGACCTCTAGGCCTCGTGCAGTGGCCTCTCACAGCAACCTCTCAGCATGGCGTGGCGACTGTCCACCCTCCTGCAGTGAACGCCTTCTATTGGAGCCACCCGGCCTGGTGCAGCAGCTCCTAGTGTGGTGTGCTGTAGGCGTGGTGTGGAGCCAGGGCCCCGTGCAGACTAGGTGTCAGCATGGTCTGCTGTACTGAACTTTTATTTCTGCAGTGCTGGGCCAACTATTTCTGTATTGCCTAAAATCTTGTCACTAAATAAACATTTGTATCTAACTCAGTGCTGCCAATTGGCAATGTATAAACTTTTCACTATATTCATGGAGTATATCATAGAGTCATAGAGATGTTCAGCATTAGAACAGACCCTTCGGTCCAACTTGTCCATGCTGACCAGATATCCCAACCCAGTCTAGTCCCACTTGCCAGCACCCGGCCCATATCCCTCCAAACCCTATTTTTATACCCATCCAGATTTTTGCAAGGTTTGTGAAGGTTTGTAGCTCAGGTTGAGATTTAGGGTGTAGGTTTGCTCGCTGAGCTGTAGGTTTGATATCCAGGCATTTCATTACCTGGCTAGGTAACATCATCAGTGGCAACCTCCAAGTGAACCGAAGCTGTTGTCTCCTGCTTTCTATTTGTATCTTTCTCACAACACTAGGTTATAGTCCACCAGGTTTATTTGGAAGCACTAGCTTTTGGAGAGCTGCTCCTTCATCGGGTGGTTGTGGAGTGTAAGATCGTAAGACATGTTTGTGTGATTTTTAACTTAGTACACCCCAATTCAATGCTGGCCCCATCAAATCATTTTTATTCTTAGCATCGTTATGCTGCTAAGAATTCCTGGGGTTTGTGGTGATGTCATTTCCAGTTCGTTTTCTGAGGGGTTGACAGATGGCATCTAGATCTATGTGTTTGTTTATGGCGTTGTAGCTGGAGTGTCAGGCCTCTAGGAATTCTCTGGCATGTCTTTACTTAGCCTGTCCCAGGATAGATGTGTTGTCCCAGTCGAAATGGTGGGTTTTTTTCATCCGTGTGTAGGGCTATGAGGGAGAGAGGGTCGTGTCTTTTTGTGGCTAGCTGGTGTTCGTGTATCCTGGTGGCTAACTTTCTTCCTGTTTGTCCTACGTGGTGTTTGTGGCAGTCCTTGCATGGAATTTTGTAGATGACGATGATTGGAGGGACAGGCTAAGCAAGGACTGCCACAAACACTATGTAGGACAAACAGAAAGAAAGTTAGCCGCCAGGATGAGAGGAGTCAGAAGTTCCTTCCTCCTGAGACCCACTGGGAACCCTTGGTAAATCTAAAGGTGGGACCAAAAACATAGAACATAGAACATAGAACAATACAGCGCAGTACAGGCCCTTCGGCCCTCGATGTTGCGCCGATCAAAGCCCACCTAACCTACACTAGCCCACTATCCTCCATATACCTATCCAATGCCCGCTTAAATACCCATAAAGAGGGAGAGTCCACTACTGCTACTGGCAGGGCATTCCATGAACTTACGACTCGCTGAGTGAAGAACCTACCCCTAACATCAGTCCTATATCTACCCCCCTTAATTTAAAGCTATGCCCCCTTGTAATCGCTGACTCCATACGTGGAAAAAGGTTGTCACTGTCAACCCTATCTAACCCCCTAAACATCTTGTACACCTCTATCAAGTCACCCCTAAACCTTCTTTTCTCCAATGAAAACAACCCCAAGTGCCTCAGCCTTTCCTCATAGGATCTTCCTACCATACCAGGCAACATCCTGGTAAACTTCCTCTGCACCCGTTCCAGTGCCTCCACATCCTTCCTATAGTATGGCGACCAAAACTGCACACAATATTCCAGATGCGGCCGCACCAGAGTCTTATACAACTGCAGCATGACCTCAGGACTCCGGAACTCAATTCCTCTACCAATAAAAGCCAGTACGCCATATGCCTTCTTCACTGCACTATTTACCTGGGTGGCAACTTTCAGAGATCTGTGTACATGGACACCAAGATCCCTCTGCTCTTCCACACTACCAAGTAGTCTACCATTAGCCCAGTAATCCATCTTTTTATTACTCTTACCAAAGTGAATCACCTCACACTTAGCTACATTGAACTCCATACTCATCCGTGTGTAGGGCTATGAGGGAGAGAGGGTCGTGTCTTTTTGTGGCTAGCTGGTGTTCTTGTATCCTGGTGGCTAACTTTCTTCCTGTAGGGAGGAGGGAGGAGACAGTATTTTTGGTAGATACGGGAGCGGCCCAGTCATCCCTAAGTTTTAGACCTACTGGCGTTAAGTTAACTAACCAAAGAATCAGGGTTTTTGGAGTAAAAAAAAAGAATTTTTAGTACCCATTTTTGAGCCAACTTTAATTAAGGGAAGTAGTGAAGAAATAACAGGACAGTTCTTATATAACCCTGACCTCGGGAGCAATTTACTGGGTAGAGATTTGATGATTAAATTAGGCCTAAAAGTAGAGATAGAAAATCGTAATGTGACTGTAAAAATGGCCATGTTAACACCAAGTGATGAAAAACAAATCCATCCTGATGTATGGGCAAAAGATGGTAATCCAGGTCAGTTAAATATTGATCCGATAAGGATTACGCTAAAACAAGAAAATAAAATAGTTCGTGTAAAACATCGCTGGTTTAGTGTGATAGATTTAAAAGATGCATTCTGGGCTTGTCCTCTAGCCACAGAAAGCCGTGACATGTTTGCTTTTGAATGGGAGGATCCATACACGGGTAGAAAACAGCAGTTCCGCTGGACGGTACTTCCCCAGGGATTCACGGAATCACCTAATTTGTTTGGGCAAGTACTAGGGAAACAGGGTCTAAAGGTATCTAAGAATAAGTTACAATATGTAGAAAAAGAGGTAAAATACTTAGAATGCCTCATCAGTGAAGGCACTAGGCGCAGTAACCCCTAAAGGATTAAAGGAATAACAGAACTACCCCTACCGACCACCAAAAGAGAGTTACGGAAGTTCTTGGGGCTAGTGGGCTATTGTAGATTATGGATAGAAGCATACGCCAAGAAAGTGAAGGGGTTATATTACAAATTGACAGAATCTGAACATGAAAAACTACAATGGACAGAAGAAGAAAACGAGGGATTACAGGAATTAAAATGAAGTTTGATACAAGCTCCCGTGTTAGCCCTCCCTTCCCTTGAGAAACTCTTCCACATTTTTGTGACAGTAAATAATGGAGCAGCAGTAGGAGTGTTAACCCAGAAAACAGGAGGAAAGAGATAACCCATAGCATTCCTGTCCAAAATTTTAGACCCTGTCTTGAGAGGTTGGCCTGAGTGCATACAGGCGGTCGCGGCCACTGCCATTCTAGTAGAGGAGAACTGCAGACTAACCTTCGGTGGAGCGCTAGTTGTTAGCACTCCCCATCAAGTCAGAACAGTGTTAAATCAAAAGGCAGGAAGATGGTTGACGGACTCAAGAATTCTAAAATATGAAGCTATCCTTATGGAGAGAGATGACCTGGTGTTAACAACAGACGCTTGTTTGAACTCAGCCACCTTCATGTGGAAGGGAGAACCCCTAGACACGCGAGAAGTAGAACATGACTGTTTAGATATTATCGAGTATCAGACTAGAACAAGAGCAGACTTAAAGGATATTCCCCTACATGAAGGAGGTAGGCTGTTTATAGATGGGTTGTCAAGAGTAGTACAAGGAAGAAGACATAATGAATATGCAGTAATAGACAGTAGTGAAAACCGCACAATTGAGGCTGACCTAGTACGTGGTCAGCCCAAACTTGCGAATTATATGACTTAAACCAGGCCTTAAAGCGATTAGAAAATCGGGATGGGACAATTTACACTGACTCTAAGTATGCCTATGGGTGGTCCATACCTTCGGTAAAATGTGGCAAGAACATGGTCTAATCAATAGCCGGGGAAAGGATTAATAAACGAAGAGTTAATAGGACAAATGTTGAAAAGTTTGGAATTACTCCGGGAAATAGCTATTGTCCATGTACCTGGGCATCAGGAGGGGAACACTCTAGAAGCAAGAGGGGAATTACCAACTGTAGAGTTCAATGATAAGTTCTTAAAGAATTATATTGTGGCGCTTGGGGTTTTTTTTTGTCTGTCCTTGGGAAGAAGAGTCTGTTGACCCAGACACCTCCACTTGAGTTCGCCGTGCATCGAATACAGCCGGGTGAATGGGTCCTGATCAAAACCTGGAAAGGTACCAATCTGCACCCAAGCTGGGAGGGACCAACCCTAACCCTTCTGACTACTGAAACAGCCATTTGAACTGCTGAAAAAGGGTGGAGTCATCACACTTGTGTTAAGGGCCTGGTGGACACTCCTTCCCCTTCTCCAGAGTGGCAAGCTCACCTCACAGACAACGCTCTGAAAATCAAGCTGGGTAAAAAAAAGGACTGAGTTAAGAGACTATTAAGTATTGGTTAAAAAAATTGTATCTCAAAACAATTGTAAGTGTTGCATGGACTCACTCCTCCCTGGCATACAACGGGTTAGGGAATAGGTAGATAGGGTTGTGAGCTGAAATGAGTGGTCAGCTTTATGTTGTTATGATAATATTGGCGCTAGCTGCCAAGGTGGGTGGGAGAAATCATTTTACTGTATTATGTCAGAATTATGCTAAACTAAAAGGGCATACCGACTGTTGGGTATGTGCGGAGATCCCACACCATGGGGAATCCGGAATTCCTCTCACGGTAATACCACTTACCAAAGAAGAAGTGTACGACATACAACAATTTGAATCGGGCTCAAATGATACAAAATGGGAATATAAGAGGGGTAATTATAACTTTGCGGGATGGTTCCCTCGACCAGCCCCGAAAACTCTGGGTGCTATTAATGGCCTTAGAGTTCCCCCCCCCTCCCCGAAAGGTGCAGTAAATACCACTTGTTTCTGTAATCATAATGATACCGCACCCTTCCGATTAGGAAAATCATCTTGTGTCTACACCAGTCAAGCCACTGCCACGACCATTCCCCAAATATTAAACGGAACATATTGGGTATACGGCTTGAAGGCCTATCCATTTATTCCCGGAGAAAAATACATTTGTGTGACCGAATGTATAACAATGCATGCATGTTATAATGTTGATCAAACACTGTCTTAAAGCCAGAAAGGCTGGAGTGGCTGCTGCTACCTTGCCTACGTAATTCCCCATTTGAGGCTGTTAGAGAGAGCCCCAAAAATGGCTCAGAATAAACAGGGAGGAAGGCAGGTAACCCGGGAAGTAACCGAAGGGGATCGCCTCCTCTGGACTTTGATACCCATGTATGGGACCACTCGAGCAGGAGTAGAAATATAAAAGTTGGCAGCTTCCCTGAAAGAGTTGGCCAACAATACTGCCGATGCGTTGGCTGAAACCCAATCCCACGTAGCAGCCATAACAACCGAAATGATTGCCACTAGACTAACAACCCTTCAGAACAGGATGGCTCTGGATTATATTCTAGCAGAGAAGGGTGGTACCTGTGCACTAATTGGAGAGGAATGTTGTACGTACATACCTGAGGTCTCCTCTAACATTACTGATATCTCCAAACGTGTGCAAGACAAAATCGCCAAGATAAGGGAGACCGGTAATCAGTACCGGAACGAAAAAGGATGGGAATGGGGGAATTGTGAATTGACTGGTTGGGGAAGGTGGTTAGTCAATCTAGCTATCTATGGATTATTGATATTGGTGGGTCTGGTGGTAGGGTTCAATGTCCTAAAATGGGTAATGAGCCGACTGATGACAACACTTGGGGAAGAAACCCAAATAAATCATCAGATGCTTTTACAATCAGCAGATGATATGCAACAAAGAGAAAGTCAAAGAATGCTTCTAGAGTTCGAGGGACGAAAAACATAAATGTAAAATGTAAGATTGTGAACCTCATCGCCAAAAGGCGTAAGAGGGCAGAGAATCAGATAATGAATTAAAGGAGACTTAGTAAGTACAGAAACTACAGATTTTAAAAAAAGAAAAGGGGGAATTGTGGGCAATAATAAATGTAGTTTTCTGCAGGCGATATAGAAATGTAATTGTTCTAAGTGCTAGTGGAGTGTAATTTCTGTAGATGGGGGGAGGGTTGAGACATTCTCCAAACGGTCATGGAATTCTTGTAGCATGTAGTATACTTAAGGCTAAGACTTTAATGAATATAGGGGGTCTTTTAAATAAGTAGTTTTAAAGAAAATAGTTTTAAGCTAGGAAATAACTATGGATTGATGTAGCTGACCACAAAAGAAGTAAGGGTATTTTTAACAGAACAAGGAATGCAGGCATCCAAGGACAGCTTGGTACATAGTTAAGGAAAGAGAAAAACAAGTGAAGTAATTATCTTAAGGTTAGTCACAAGTAAAGGCCAAATAAGGGAATGAAATTAAATAAATGATTATGATAGGGTAAGAATAGGGAAAGGGGATGTGAGCCTGCAACACACAAACTGTATAAAAATGATTGCATAACTGATATCTTTGCACTTTTTGCCAGGCTAGCGGGGTGCCCGGACTTGCAAGTTCATAATAAATTGTCCTTGTTTCCATGGCTTTGTCTCCGGCTGATTTATAAGTGAGTTTTGTTTCTAACAAGACTAAAATGTAATGCTGAATTGTAGAACACATTTACTGCACTAGAAAATAGACAGGCAGGAAGGCTCAGTAAAAGGGGGAAACTCAAGGAATGCAGAAGATAGGAACATCCGGGCTCACCAAGTGATAACAGGATGCTGTAAGACAATTGAGAACATTTGCCTCAGCATCGGTGAATCTATGCGAACAGGACACCAAGTGATAACATTCACAGACATTCCCTTGTGAAATTAATGACAGTGTTTGATTCTGACCCTGAAATGAAAATCGGTACTGTCAAAAAAAAAGCTTTGTAATTAACGGTCAGATGCTGTCAATTATCATGGATTCTTATTACCCTTTGCAACCGGGACAGACAAAGAGAGAAAAAAAATCTTTGCTGTTACAAGACCCTGATCTGAGTTCAAAAGGACACTAGAGAGAGACCATTTTAATGTTGAGGCTGTTGGATCAGTAGAAAATTAACTTTTAGTGCTTAACTGCTATGGATTGAATTTAATTCCATTTTGGTATTTTCTGATGATATTGAGTATCCATTACCGGTTATTAAATACAAACGCTGTAAAAGGTAATATTGATGAAGCTTTAACTTGCTGTTCTTGCAGACGACTCTACAGACCGCCCCACTGTCAATTCTAACCAATCAGATCTCATGTCTTATTTGAATTTGAATCACAACCCTGAAAATAAAAGCATGTTTAATCCAAAGACTAATAAGTCAGTTTAAATGCAACCTTACGGGAATATCTCAGCCTCAGGTACAGAATGATTCATTGCTTAAAAAGCAGGAGTCTGCTCCTAGCTTATAAATTATTCTAAGCCTAACATTTAAGAGATTCTGGCACAATGTGTCAGGAAGCAATTTTATGATCAGAAGTTTGCCCTCCTTGCTAAGAAGCCATTTTGTAGAGCAATTTGTATAGACCAGTATATACCAATGATTACTCGATCTCTGTATGTAAAGAAATGGAATGTTTATGTATGTATGACATGACCAATTGTACAGATCATCAAAATATTTTATGAATAAAGTATATTTTTGTGGGCTCCGCTGACACCTCAGCTAAGTATATGGATAGTAAAAGTACAGAACTATATATATGAATGATTACTTGATCTCTGTATGCATAGAAATGGAATGTTTACGTCTGTATGGCATGACCAGTTCTACAGATCATCAAAATATTTTATGAATAAAGTATATTTTTGAAATTAAAAAAATTGTATCTGACACATGAGTTGTGCAAGGTTACCTTACGAACTCTCCAATTAGCTCAGACTGGTACCTCTTTATGATAGGAATTTACCTCGCTAGCAGGAACCTAACTTTGCCGGGTATGTTTTTCCCACCTGATGAATGGCTTTAGACCTGTAAGAGTGATTAGTCAAGCGTACACAGACCTGCCAATTAACTTTTATTCCTTATGAATTATTGTCTTTCACTGTTATCTGTCAAATTAAGACCATGCAATTTTTAAAAAGCTTTTGTATAAAGGAAGCCACCTTGTATCAGTACATCGGAGGAGCCTACTGGGGCACTTGAAGAGCTGGTACCCTACTGTCCTAGGTTATTAGAACCTTGTTAGTTTAGCTTATAGGTATCATTGTTAAGTTGTAACAGTGATGCTATCAGTGAATAAAGGGGATGACTAAAATTAAACTAAACTGTCTGTAAGAGGTTTTTATTCCAGACTTCCAAAGAGTATGATCTCCGGGACGAACTAAGAGAGAGGCTTTACAGGTCTGAGTCCACGAGGGATTCCCTGGGCCATCTCGAATCTCTACTTTAACAACACAAGACCTTACGTTATAGTATAATTATTGCACACCACACTATATCATATGTATTGTGCTGTATATTTATTGCACACCACACCAGATTATATGTATTGGACTATATCATAATAATTATACACCACATTATTCCTTATATACAATACCACACTAATATTATTATTATACACCACAACAGACTGTATGTATACTATAATATAGTTTTGCTCACTGAGCTGGAGGATTCATTTCCAGACATTTTGTCAACCTATTAGGTAACATCTTTAGTGGGCGTTGGGCGAAGCACGACTGAAAATTCCTGCTTTCTTTTTCTATGTATGGGTTTCTTTGGGTTGGTTATGTTATTTCCTGTGGTGATGTTATTTCCTGTGGTGAAGTCACTTCCTGTTCTTTTTCTCAGAGGGTGGTAGATGGGGTCTAACTCGATGTGTTTGTTAATAAGAGTTCCAGTTGGAATGCCATGCTTCTTGGAATTCTCATGTGTGTCTTTGTTTGGCTTGTCCTAGGATGGATGTGTTGTCCCAGTCGAAGTGGTGTCCTTCCTTATCCATATCTACACAGACCCCTTAGCATCATGGTAGCCAACAAACCCACCAAATACACTAAAACAGCAGCTAATGAACTTGAAAGACCCTATACAGACAACAAGCAAAACTAATGTAATTTACAAAATGCTGAAAATGTGTTGCTGGAAAAGCGCAGCAGGTCAGGCAGCATCCAAGGAGCAGGAGAATCGACCTGCCTGACCTGCTGTGCTTTTCCAGCAACACATTTTCAGCTCTGATCTCCAGCATCTGCAGTCCTCACTTTCTCCTAATTTACAAAATACCATGCAAGGGCTGTAACAAACACTACATTGGACAAACAGGCAGAAAACTAGCCACCAGGATTCATGAACACCAACTAGCCACAAAACAACATGACCCTCTCTCACTAGTATCCTTACATATGGATGAGGAAGGACACCACTTCGACTGGGACAGGTAGCATTGAGGAGGCAGAGAGGCTGCAGAAGGATTTGGACAGGTGAGAATAGTGGGCAAAGAAATGACAGGTGGAGTACAATGTGTGAAAGTGTGATGTCATGCACTTTGGTATGAAGAATAGACACATGGGCTATTTTCTCAATGGGGAGAAAATTCAGAAGTCTGAAGTACAAAGAGACTTGGGAGTTCTAATCCAGGATTCTCTCAAGGTAAAGTTGTGGGTTGAGTCAGTAGTTGTGAAGGAAAATGCAATGATGGCATTTATTTTGAGAGGACTTGAATATAAAAGCAGGTGTGTATTTCTGAGGCTTTATAAGACCCAGGTCAGACTACATTTGGAGTATTGTGAGCAGGTTTGGTCTCCATATCTCACTAAGGTTATATTGGCCCTGGAGTATATTCAAAGGAGATTCACAAGAATGGCCCCAGGAATGAAAAGCTTAACATATGGGGAGTGTTTGAGGACTCTGGGTTTCTACTCAATGGACTTTAGAGGGATGAGGTGGGATCTAATAGAAACATACAGAATACTGAATGGCCTAGACAGAATAGATTTTGGCAAGGTGTTTCCATTGGTAGGATAGACTAGGACCTGAGGGCTTAGCCTTAGAGTAAAGGGAAGACCTTTTAGAATGGTAGTAAGGAGAAATTTCTTCAGCCAGAGAGTGGTGAATCTGTGGAATTCATTGGTACAGAAGGCTATGGAGGCAAAGTCATTGAATATATTCAAAACTGAGTTAGACAGGTCCTTGAATATCAAGGGCACCAAGGGCTACGGGGAGAAAACGGGAGAATGGGATTGAGAAACTTATCAACCATGATCGAATGGCAGAGCAGACTTGATGGGCTGAATGGCCTAACTTTTGCTCCTATGTCTTGTGGTCTTATGGTCTTATTGTCTTACATTGGTGGTTGAGAAGCTACTGAAGAGAATTCTTAGGGATAGGATTTTCATGCATTTGAAAAAGCATGGCCTAATTAGCAACAGGCAGCATGGGTTTGTGCAGGGCAGGTAATGGCTTACTAACTTAATTGAATTTTTCAAGGAGGTGAGAAAGGTGATCAATGGGGGTAGAACAGTGGGTGTTTGCAGCAGAGAGTAGCAAGAGCTGGGCAGAAGTGAAGTTGGAGCGCAGAGGCTGTTGGGAAGGTGGGTGAGTGTTATTTAAGTACTTACCTCGAAGCCAGTGGTCTTTTTGCAGCAGAGAGCATTGGGAGCTGGGCGGAAATGAAGTCAGAGCGCAAAGGCTGTTGGGGAGGCAGGTGAATGTTATTTAAGTATAGCCAGACATGGTGGTACATGTCAGCACAAATAACTTCGGGAAGAAGAGGAGGGACATTCTACAGTAGGACTGCGGAGAACTCGGAAGAAGGCTGAAAAGCAGGACATCCAGGGTGGTTTTCTCCGGTTTGCTTCCAGTTTCTCGGGCTGGAGAGGACAGGAACAGGAAGATAATGGACTTGAATGTGTGGCTGGGGAACTGCCGTAGGAAGCAAGGATTTAAATTCTTGGACCACTGGGTTATGTTTAGTGGTAAGGATAAATTATACAAGAGGGATGGGTTGCACCTTAATAGATGGGGAACCAGCATTCTGGCAGGTAGGTTTGCCACTGCAACACAGCTGCGTTTAAACTAAGTAGCTGGGGGGAGGGGACAAACTGGAAGTTTAAGATGGAAGTTAAAGGGAAAGTTAGAACAAGAGAAGTCAAGAAAGACAATGGAATCAATGGAGCAGAAAATTCAAAAAAGGATCATGCTGTAAGATCAAGTGAAATAGGGATTAATAGGAAGGGTGAGGGGAGTAACTAATTAAAAATATTATACATGAATGCATGAAGCATAAGAAATAAGGTGGATGAGCTTGAGGCTCATTTGGAAATTGGCAGTTACGATGTTGTGGGGATTACTGAGACGTGGCTTCAAGTGGACAGGGCCTGGGAAATGAATATTCAAGGCTATACGTGCTATCGTAAGGACAGACTGACTGGCAGAGGGGGTGGGGTGGCCATGTTGGTAAGGAATGATATTCAATCCCTTGCGCGGGGGGACCTAGAATCAGGGAACGTAGAGTCAGTATGGATAGAGCTGAGAAATTCTAAGAGTAGAAAGACCTAATGGGAGTTATCTACAGGCCCCCAAACAGTAGTCTGGATTTAGTGTGTAAGTTAAATAAGGAGCTGAAATTGGCTTGTTGCAAAGATATTACTACAGTTGTTATGGGGGATTTCAACATGCTGGTAGACTGGGATAATCAGGGTGGTACTGGACCCCAAGAAAGGGAGTTTGTGGAGTGCCTCTGAGATGGATTCTTAGAACAGCTTGTGCTGGAGCCTATTAGGGAGAAAGCAATTCTGGATCTTGTGTTGTGCAACGAACCGATTTGATCAGGGACCTCGAAGTAAGGGAGCCATTAGGAGGTAGTGACCACAATACAATAAGCTTTAATCTGCAGTTTGAAATGGAGAGGGTAGAATCAGAAGTGACAATATTTCAGTTGAATAAGGGGAACTATGGAGCTATGAGGGAGGAGTTGACCAATGATGATACAATACCCTAGCGGGATGGCAGTGGAACAACAATGGAAGGTATTTCTGGGTATAATACAGAATATTCAGGATCAGTTCATTCCAAAGAGGAAGAAAGATCCTAAGGGGAGGCAGGGGTGGCCGTAGCTGACGAGGGAAGTTAAGGACCCTTTAAAGACAAAAGGGAAAAAGTATAACATAGCAAAGATGAGTGGGAAATCGGAGGACTGGGAAGCTTTTAAAGAACAATAGAGGACAAAAGAACAATTTAGGGCGCATGGTATTGGGGGCAAAGTACTGATTTGGATTGAAAATTGGTTGGCTGACAGGAAACAAAGAGTAGTGATAAACGGCTCCCTTTCGGAATGGCAGGCGGTGACCAGTGGGGTACCGCAGGGATCAGTGCTGGGACCGCAGCTTTTTACAGTATATATTAATGATATAGAAGATGGTATTAATAGTAACATTAGCAAATTTGCTGATGATATAAAGCTAGGTGGAAGGATGAAATGTGAGGAGGATGTTAGGAGATTACAGGGTGACCTGGACAAGTTAGGTGAGTGGACAGATGCATGGCAGGTACAGTTTAATGTGGATAAATGTATGATTATCCACTTTGGTGGCAAGAACAGGAAGGCAGATTACTACCTAAATGGAATCAATTTAGGTAAAGGGGCAGTACAAAGAGATCTGGGTGTTCTTGTACACCAGTCAATGAAGGTAAGCATGCAGGTACAGCAGGCAGTGAAGAAAGCTAATAGCATGCTGGCCTTCATAACAAGAGGAATTGAGTATAGAAGCACAGAGGTCCTTCTGTAGCTATACAGGGCCCTAGTGAGACCGCACCAGGAATATTGTGCGCAGTTTTGGTCTCCAAATTTGAGGAAAGACATTCTGACTATTGAGGGAGTGCAGCGTAGGTTCACGAGGTCAATTCCAGGAATATCTTACGCTGAAAGATTGGAGTGACTGAGCTTGTATACGCTTGAGTTTAGAAGGCTGAGACATATAAGATTATTAAAGGATTGGACACACTGGAGGCAGGAAGCATGTTTCTGCTGATGGGTGAGTCCTGAACCAAAGGACACAGTTTAAAAATAAGGGGAAGGCCACTTAGAACAGAGTTGAGGAGAAACTCCTTCACCCAGAGAGTGGTGGGTGTATGGAATGCTCTGCCCCAGAAGGCAGTGGAGGCCAAGTCTCTGGATACTTTCAAGAAAGAGTTGGATAGAGCTCTTAAGGATAGTGGAATTAAGAGTTATGGGGATAAGGCAGGAACAGGATACTGATTGAGGATGATCAGCCATGATCATAATGAATGGTGGTGCTGGCTCGTAGGGCTGAATGGCCTAATCCTGCACCTATTGTCTATTGTTGTCTATATGGATTTTAGTAAGGCTTTTGAAAAGGCCTCATGGTAGGCTCAACCAGATTAAGATGCATGGGATCCATGGTGATTTGGTTCTGTGGATTCAGAATTGGCTTGCCCATAGCGGGCAGAGGGTAGTAGTGGAAGAGTGTTTTTCAGGCTGGAGGTCCGTGATTAGTGGTGTTCTGTAGGGATCTGTGCTGCTGTTTGTGACATTTATAAATGACTTGGATGACAATGTAGATGAGTGGACTAGGAAGGTTGTCAAAGGATACAATGGGAAATAAATCAGTTGCAGATATGGGCAGAGAATTCCGAACTCTGAGTCTATGACTCTAAATGGTTGATGGAGTTTATTTCAGATAAGTGTGAGGTCCTGCACTTTGAGAGATGAAATGTTAAGCAGAGGTATACAGGACACTGAACAGCATTGATCACAGAGGGATTTTGGGATTCAAGTCCATAGCTCCCTGAAAGTGGTCATGCAAGTAGATAGGGTGGTAAAAGTGGCATACGGCATGCTTGCCTTTACAGGAAAAGTGTAGTGGCTTTAGAGAGGGTGATGCTGCCAGACCTGCTGAGCTTTTCCAGCAATTTCTGCCTTTGTTTCTGATTTACAGCATCCACCATTTTTATTTTCAGTTTTTACTCGGATGCTGCCTGGATTAGAGGGTATGAGCTTTAAGGATAAACTAGATACTCTCTGGAGCGGCAGAGGCTGGGAGATGATTTGATAACAGTCTATAACATTATGGGATGCATAGGTAGAATTGATGATCAGAATCTTTTTCCCAGAGTTGAAATGTTTAAAACTAGGGGGTATGCATTTAAGATAAGATGGGAAAGCTCAAAGGAGAGTGGTGCAAGTTTTTTACACAGACAGTGGTTGGAGTCTGGAACACGCTGTCAGGGGTAGAGGTGGAAGCAGATACAATTGGGGCATTTTAGGGACTTCTAGATAAGCACATGAATGTGCAAGGAATGGAGGAATATGAACCAAGGGCAGGCAATTTAATTTGGGACCATGTTTGGCATAACATTGTGAGCCGAAGGGCCCATTCCTGTGCTGTACAGTTCAATGTTCTATGTCGGAGAGTCAATACTAAGGGAGTGCTGCACTGTGTTGGAGGGTCAATAGAGAAAGTGGTGCACTGTCAAACTATGGGACTGAAGGGGTGGATGAATGAACTATTGCACTGTATTATAGGCAGATATTCAAGTGGGCAGGAGGAAATTGGAACACAGTAGTGGTAGAAAACAGTACAATTAGCTTTGAGATCATCACTACTTTTCCTTATTTGTCTTCTTTTTGGTATGGAACTGTGAGCTGAAGTAGAGAGTTAACAACACTTGTTTATTTTTAAAATGGAAAGAATAAACAAACTGATAGTTGTTTATTGGAACTGACCAGAAAAGTTCACTGCAGGTTAATTATTGATCAAAGTATGTTGCAGACATTTATGCACTTGAGATATATTATGATTAAGGACTGGCAGCCACTTGGATGTTAATAGAAGCAATCCTAGAGAGACTGCTACTGGCCAGTCAAACAAAGAGAATGTTAGAAAAAGGAAGATATACAACAGATTGAACTGGTCTGGACTGGGTTTTGGGCAGAAGGCAGTGTGGCTATGAAAGCTACTAGATGGAGTTTTGGTCACTCTTTAGTTCTCCTCCAGTTATTGAATTATTTAAGGTTCTGAGAAAAGGGCCAGTAATCTGCAAAAGTTAATTGCATTGACTGGTAACTTTCGAATTCAAGCAGGATAAAGAGTGTTACATGCCTGTGAACAACTCATTTTCAAGGATTGCATGAAGGTTTAGCCACCATCATTCAAAATTGTTTAAATGAACTGGCCAGTTATAACAATTTGATTTTTCTTATTAATTTAACCCTTAACTGTGCCTGTCAGTCTGCCTATGTGTGTGAGTTGGGGCTATATTTAAAGAGGATTGAGATTAAATCATAGATATATTAAATAGATTATCTTGTTTAACTTTGCTCTGTAAAAGTTCTAGTATTAATAATAATTTTTTTTCTGTTTAATCTATAAACTTGATGTCTGATTCGTAAAGGCTGGTTTAGAACAACTGGGAAATTTTGAACATAAGAGCCAAACTAAGTGCAAGGGTAGGCTGCTTCACCATTAAGTACAATAATGACTGATCTCACCTCTCTTAGTCTCAAATCCTTTGCCCATCACTCTCCATTACCCTTAAATTCCTTAAATTTACTCAATGACCCAGAATCCTACGCACTCTGGAGTTGTAAGTTCCACAAATTCCACATAACTCCTCCTCATTTCTGTTTTAAATCTACTACCCCATAGCCTAAAACTGTGAGCTCTAGTTCTAGATTGCCAACGTGAGGAAATATCCTCTCTATGTCTCTGTTATATATCTCAATTAAATTTATTCCCATTCTTCTAAAGTCTAGAGAGTTTAAGCTGAAACTACTCAAACTATAAAAAAAAAAGTCTTTTTCTCTGGAATTAATCCAGTGAATCTCTTCTGAACTGCCTTCAATGCAATTACATTCTTCCTCAAATAAGGGGATTGAAATTGTATGCAATACTCCAGGTAGACGGGGAGTCGATGGCCTGGTGACATTCTCCATAGACTATTAATCCAGAGACCCAGGCAATGTTTTGGAGACCCATGTTCGTATCCTGACATAGCAGATGGTTGAATTTGAACTTAATTTAAAAATATGGAATTAAGAGTTTAATGATGACGACGAAATGGATGCTGATTGTCAGAAAAACCCATCTAGTTCACTAATATCCTTTAGGGATGGAAACTGTCTTCTTTATCTGGTCTGGCTTATAGGTGACTGCAGAGCCACAGCAATGTGGGTGACTGTTAACTGTCCTCTGGGCAACTAGGGATGGGCAATAAATGTTGGCGTAGTCTGTCACGTCCACATCCTGTTACTAAATTTAAAAAAGATGTTATCTCATTAATGCCTTGTAAAGTTGTGGCAGCAATTGACTATTTTTATGCAATTACACAATTCTGGACAATTAAAACAAGACGGAATTCCGGAAAATGAAACCAGATGGGACCAACACCCCACGATTCTACGGACTACCAAAAATCCATAAACCAGGTGCCCCCCTCAGACCCATAGTCTCACCACCCGGAACTGGATTAGTGGTGCTGGAAGAGCACAGCAGTTCAGGCAGCATCCAAGGAGCTTCGAAATCGACGTTTTGGACAAAAGCCCTTCATCAGGAATAAAGGCAGTGAGCCTGAAGCGTGGAGAGATAAGCTACAGGAGGGTGGGGGTGGGGAGAAAGTAGCATAGAGTACAATGGGTGAGTGGGCGAGGGGATGAAGGTGATAGGTCAAGGAGGAGAGGGTGGAGTGGATAGGTGGAAAAGGAGATAGGCAGGTAGGACAAGTCCGGACAAGTCATGGGGACAGTTACTGAGCTGGAAGTTTAGAACTAGGGTGAGGCGGAGGAAGGGGAAATGAGGAAACTGTTGAAGTCCACATTGATGCCCTGGGGTTGAAGTGTTCCAAGGCGGAAGATGAGGCATCTGGTGGTGAGGGAGCGGCGGTGAAGGAGGCCCAGGACCTCCATGTCCTCGGCAGAGTGGGAGGGGGAGTTGAAATGTTGGGCCACGGGGGCGGTGTGGTTGATTGGTGCGGGTGTCCCGGAGATGTTCCCTAAAGCGCTCTGCTAGGAGGGGCCCAGTCTTCCCAATGTAGAGGAGACCGCATCGGGAGCAACGGATACAATAAATGATATTGGTGGATGTGCAAGTAAACCTTTGGTGGATGTGGAAGGCTCCTTTAGGGCCTTGGATAGAGATGAGGGAGGAGGTGTGGGTGCAGGTTTTACAGTTCCTGCGGTGGCAGGGGAAAGTGCCAGAATGGGAGGGTGGGTTGTAGGGGGGCGTGGACCTGACCAGGTAGTCAGGGAGGGAACGGTCTTTGTGGAAGGCGGAAAGGGGTGGGGAGGGAAATATATCCCTGGTGGTGGGGTCTATTTGGAGGTGGCGGAAATGTCGGAGGATGATTTGGTTTATGCGAAGGTTGGTAGGGTGGAAAGTGAGCACCAGGAGCGTTCTGTCCTTGTTACGGTTGGAGGGGTGGGGTCTGAAGGCGGAGGTGCGGGATGTAGACGAGATGCGTTGGAGGGCATCTTTAACCACGTGGGAAGGGAAATTGCGGTCTCTAAAGAAGGAGGCCACCTGGTGTGTTCTGTAGTGGAACTGGTCCTCCTGGGAGCAGATCCGGCAGAGGCGGAGGAATTGGGAATAAGCGATGCATTTTTGCAAGAGGTAGGGTGGGAAGAGGTGTAATCCAGGTAGCTGTGGGAGTCGGTGGGTTTGTAAAAAATATCACTGTCAAGTCAGTTGCCATTAATGGAGATGGAGAGGTCCAGGAAGGGGAGGGAGGTGTCAGAGATGGTCCAGGTAAATTTAAGGTCAGGGTGGAATGTGTTGGTGAAGTTGATGAATTGCTCAACCTCCTCGCGGGAGCACGAGGTGGCGCCAATGCAATCATCAATGTAGCAGAGGAAGAGGTGGGAAGTGGTGCCGGTGTAATTACGGAAGATCAACTGCTCTTTGTAGCCAACAAAGAGACAGGCATAGCTGGGCCCCATACATGTGCCCATGGCTACCCCTTTGGTCTGGAGGAAGTGGGAGGATTCAAAGGAGAAATTGTTAAGGGTGAGGACCAGTTCGGCCAAACAAATGAGAGTGTCGGTGGAAGGGTACTGTTGGGGACGTCTGGAGAGGAAAAAATGGAGGGCTTGGAGGCCCTGGTCATGGCGGATGGAGGTGTAGAGGGATTGGATAGCCATGGTGAAGATGAGGCATTGGGGGCCGGGGAAACGGAAGTCTTGGAGGAGGTGGAGGGCGTGGGTGGTGTCTCGAAAGTATGTGGGGAGTTCCTGGACTAGGGGGGAATAGGACAGTATTGAGGTAGGTAGAGATGAGTTCAGTGGGGCAGGAACATGCTGAGACAATGGGTCAGCCAGGGTGGTCAGGTTTGTGGATCTTGGGAAGGAGGTAGAATCGGGTAGTGCAGGGGTCCCGGACTATGAGGTTGGAATCTGTGGGTGGGAGATCTCCTGAGGTAATGAGGTTCTGTATAGTCTGGGAAATGATGGTTTGGTGATGGGGGGTGGGGTCATGGTCAAGGGGGCAGTAGGAAGAGGTGTCCTCAAGTTGACGTTTGGCTTCAGCGGTGTAGAGGTCAGTGCACCAGACAACCACTGCGCCCCCTTTATCCGCTGGCTTGATGGTGAGGTTGGGACTGGAGCAGAGGGATTGGAGGGCTGTGCGTTGTGAGGGTGAGAGGTTGGAGTGGAGGAGGGAGGTAGACAGGTTGAGGCGGTTAATGTCCCAGTGGCACCCGGAACACCAACTTACAGACTGGCCAAAGAACTACACGCAAGACTGAAATACCTAGTAGAAGAGTCGCAGCACTCCATCCACTCCACATTACCAATGAAAGCATCATGAAGCTAGTGGATCTGTGCCTCACCACCCACTTCACTTTCAACAACGTAGTCTACAAACAAGCCAACGGCACATCCATGGGGTCTCCGCTATCAGGATTCATAGCAGAAGCGGTAATGCAAAGACTAGTACAAACAGCCCTACCAACCATCAAACCACAAATCTGGGTCCGCTACATAGATGACACCTTTGTCTTCACAAAACGAAACAAGATAGAAGAGACATTTAACATCATCAACAACACCCTCACAGGCATAACTCGCATTCCTGGATGTCACAGTCGAAAGAAAGAACAACGGAGAACTACAAACCTGCGTATACAGAAAACCGACAAACACTGACCAAATACTTAACTACACCAGCAACCATCCCAACACACACAGACGAAGCTGCATCAGAACACTATTCCAACGAGCCACCACACACTACAGCACAGACGAACTTCGGAAAACAGAGGAGAACCACCTGTACAACGTATTCAAGAAGAACGGATACTCAAAAAAATACAGTCTGCAGATTCCTCAAGAACAAACGATGACAAGCAGACCAAACACAGCCAGAAACCTTAACCACCTTCCCATACATCAAAGAAGTTTCAGAAATGACAGCCAGACTACTAAGACCCCTTGGAATCCTAGTAGCACACAAACCCACCAACACTCTCAAACAAAAGTTAACAAACTTAAAAGACCCAGTACAACCCATGGACAAAACCAACGTCATCTACAAAATTCCATGCAAGGACTGCCACAAACACTACGTAGGACAAACAGGAAGAAAGTTAGTCACCAGGATACACGAACACCAGCTAGCCACAAAAAGACACGACCCTCTCTCCCTCATAGCCCTACACACGGACGAAAAAACCCACCATTTCGACTGGGACAACACATCCATCCTGGGACAGGCTAAGCAAAGACATGCCAGAGAATTCCTCGAGGCCTGGCACTCCAACCACAATGCCATAAACAAACACATAGATCTAGATACCATCTATCAACCCCTCAGAAAACAAACAGGAAATGACATCACCACAAACCCCAGGAACCCCATCCAGGAGAAAGATATAAATAGAAAGCAGGAGACAACAGCTTCGCTTCACTTGGAGGTCGCCACTGATGATGTTACCTAGCCAGGTAATGAAACGTCTGGATATCAAACCTACAGCTCAGCGAGCAAACCTACACCCTATGTTTTTATACTCTATTCCTTTAGCAATAAATGCCAAAATTTCATTTGCGTTCCTTATACCTGCTATACCTGCATACTAGTTTTCTGTGATTCATGCATAAATACAGGCAGATACCTCTGCATTTAGCCACATTAAACTTCATCTGCTTGGCTCATTCACCTAACCTATCCATATCCATTTGTAAATTTCTTATTTCTTCATTGCAATTTATTTTTCTACCTATGTTAGTGTCATTGTAGATTTATAGAACATTGGAATTATACAGAAGAAGCTTTCCAGCCCCATAATGTCTCTACCACCGAAAATATACTAAATCCACACTAATTCTAATTTTCATCAGTAGTCATATAGTCTTGAATGTTATGTCACTTCAGGTGCTCATCCCCACCTCACTACCCTGCCTCCCCCATTCCCTTTATCTGCAACTCCCCTTACACCCATCCCCAGTCCTAAAGAAGGGTTACACCCAAAATGTCGACTTTTCCACCTCCTGATGCTGCCTGGCTTGTTGTGCTGAATGGCAGAGCACACTCTATGGGCCAGATGGTCTACTCTCCATCCTATTTCTTACATTCTTGTAAATAGAGAAGGCAGGTTTTAAAAAATATATTCAGGAGAACTTTTTTATGTCAACATGTAGAAGGTCCATGAAAGAAAGATGCATTACTGGACCTAATTCTCGGGAAGAAAACTGGACAGATGTTTGAGGTGATAGCAGGCGAGCATTTTAGTGGGAGCGGCCATGACACCATTGTTCAGTTTATTATAGAAAGAGATAAAGAGGGTCTACAAAAAGGGATTTGGCAACTTGTTCATAATGTCCTCAAAGAATACCAGTAGATTAGTTAAACATGACTTTCCTTTTGTGAACCCATGCTGCGTCTGCCTGGTGGGACAATTTCTATCCAGCTGTCTCGCTATTTCTTTCGTGATTATAGATTCAAGCATTTTACCCCACTACAGAATTTAAGCAAATGAGCCTAAAGTTACTGACCTTTTATGTACCAACTTTTGGAACATACACTTTATACTCAGTATTCCAATTTATTTTGGGGTCGTTGAAAGCCAGTAATACATTGTTTTTACACATCTCAGTGCATTGAATGCATCTGTTCCCCATTGCCTGTTGACTGTTTCGGGGCCTAAAATACACTCCTAAAAGTAGGACTGCCCCTTTCTTATTCCTAAACTCTAGCCAAAAAGCCTCATTTGACAGCTCTTCCAAGCTATTGCCCAATGTTGGGGAAGTCCAGAACACAGGGTCACAGTCAAAGAATAAGAGTTAAGCTATTCAGGGACTGAGATGAGGAAGAATTTCTTCACTCAGAGAGTTGTGAACCCTGTGGAATTCTCTGCCACAGGAACCTGGTGGGGCCAGTTCATGAGATATATTCAAGAGAGAGTTGGTCATGACCTTACGACTAAAGGGATCAAAGGGTATGAGGAGAGGGTGGGAATGGGATACTGATATTGTGTGATCAGCCATGATCATACTGAATGGTGATGCAGGCTCAAATGGCTGAATGGCCTACTCCTGCACCTATTTTCTCTATTTCTATGTATTGTCTCTCTTTACTATAGTAACAGACTCCTCCATTATTAATGTGACCCCACCTCCTCTTTTACAATCTCCCCTGTCTCAGCTGAAGATCCCATACCCTGGAATTTGAGTTGCCAGTCCTGACCTTCCCTCAACCTAAAAAATGGGTGGCACAGTGGCTCAGTGGTTAGCACTGCTGCCTCACAGCACCTGGGACCCAGGTTCAATTCCAGCCTCAGGCAACTGTCTGTGTGGAGTTTCCACATTCTCCCCGTGTCTGTGTGGGTTTGCTCCGGGTTCCTCTCACAGTCTAAAGATGTGCAGGTTAGGGTAGATTGCCCATAGTGTTCCAGAATGTGTAGGTTAGGTGCAGGGTTAAATGCTTGGGAAAAATCCCGGGTGATAGGGATAAGGCCTGGATAGGATTCTCTTTGGATTCTTGTTGTCTAGAGGAATTAAGGGCTACGGGGAGAACGCTGGCAAGTGGAGCTGAAATGCGCATCAGCCATGATTGAATGGCGGAGTGGACTCGATGGGCCGAATGGCCTTACTTCCACTCCTATGTCTTATGGTCTTATGGTCTTATGGTCTTATGTCACTGCGATGACAACAACATTGAAATTCCATTTGTCAATCCATGCCCATAACTTATCTGTCTTGTCTCTAATGTTCCTAGCATTAAATTTGAGGCCAACTGGACTCACCTGACTCTCTTGAGACATAACATAGTTAGACCTCTTTCTGTCTAGTTTCCTTTTTTTTAATTCATTTGTGAGACATGGGTGTCATTGGCTGGCCAGCATTTATTACCAGTACCTAGTTGTCCTTGAGAAAATGCTGGTGAGCTGGCATCTTGGACCACTGCAGTCCATGTGTTGCAGGTTGACCTACAATGTCCTTAAGGAGGGAAATGCATGATTTTGATCTGGCAACAATGAAGCCTGCTATATATTTCCAAGTCAGATGGTAAGTGACTTGGAGCGGAACTTGCAGATAGTGGTGCTCCCATCTATTTGTCGCCCTTGTCCTTCTAGTGGAAGTGGTCATGGGTTTGGAAGGTACTGTCGAAGTATCTTTGCTGAATTTCTGCAATGCATTTTGTAGATAGTACACACTGCTGTGATTGAGTGTCAGTGGTGGAAGGAGCGGTTGCTTGTCGATGTTGTGTCAATCAAGTGGGCTGCTTTGTTCTGGATGGTGTTAACAAGCTTCTTGAGCATTGTTGGAGCTGCACCGATCCAGGCAAATGGGGAGTATTTCATCACATTCCTGACTTGTACCTTGTAGATAGAACAATACAAATGATACAGCATAGAAGGGTAGCATTTAGCTCATCTTTTCCACACACGGTCTCCCAAACTTGATAGACAAGCTTTGGGGAGTCAGGAAATGAGTTATTCACCTCAGTATTCTTAGTTTCTGACCTGCTGTTGTGGCCACTGTGTGGTGAATCTTGCTCAATTTCTGGTCAATGGTAAGCCTGAGGATAGTGGGTGAATTCAATGATGATAACACCATTGAATGTCAAAAGCAGTGGTTAGATTGTCTCTTATTGGAGATAGTTATTGCCTGACACTTGTGTGGTGTGAATGCCACTTGTGTGCCCAAGCCTAGAAAATGTCCAGATATTGTTGTATTTGAACATGGACTGCATCAGTATTTGAGGAGTCATGAATGGTGCTCAATATTGTGTAATCATCGGCAAACATTCCTACTTCTGACCTAATGATGGAGGTAAGGTCAGATGAAGCAGCTGTAGATGGTTGGCCACTACCCAGAGGAACCCACGCAGAGATATCCTGGAGCTGGGATGACTGACCTTGAACAATCACAACCATGTTCCCATGTGTCAGGTACAATTCTTACCAGCAGAGGGATTTTCCCCTGATTCCCATTGATTCTGGTCTGCAAGGGCTTCTTGATTGGGAGAAAGTGAGGGTTGCAGTTGCTGGAGAGTCAGAGTCGAAGGCCCAAATCGTCAACTCTCTTGCTCCTCAGATGCCGCCTGACTTGCTGTGCTTTTCCAGCACCAAACTTTTCAATCAAGGGCTCCTCGATGCCACACTCAATCAAATATGAAATAAGGCAGGGCAGGTGACTAAAATGTCAGTGGGGGAGCACTTTGGGGCCAGCGACGATAATTCTATTAGATTTTAAATTGTGATGGAAAAGGTTAGACCAGATCTAAAAGTTTAAATTCTAAATTGGACAAAGGCCAATTTTGATGCTATTAGGCAGAACTTTGAAAGCTAACTGGGGGCAGATGTTCACAGGTAAAGGGACGGCTGGAAAATGGGAAGCCTTCAGAAATTAGATAACGAGAATCCAGAGACGGTGTATTCCTGTCAGGGTGAATTGGGAAGGCTGGTAGGTATAGGGAATGCTGGATGACTAAAGAAATGGTTAAGAAAAAGAAGGAAGCATATGAAAGGTAAATCGAGTGAATCCTTAGAAGAGTATAAAGGAAGTAGATTAGATTAGATTACTTACAGTGTGGAAACAGGCCCTTCGGTCCAACAAGTCCACACCGCCCCGCCAAAGCGCAACCCACCCATACCCCTACATCTACCCCTTGCCTACACTACTGGCAATTTAGGATGGTCAATTCACCTGACCTGCACATCTTTGGACTGTGGGAGGAAACCGGAGCACCCGGAGGAAACCCACGCAGACACGGGGAGAATGTGCAAACTCCACACAGCCAGTCGCCTGAGGCGGGAATTGAACCCGGGTCTCTGGCGCTGTGAGGCAGCAGTGCTAACCACTGTAAGAGTATACTTAAGAGGGAAATCAGGAGGGCAAAAAGAGGGCATGAGATAGCTTTGGCAAATGAAATTAAGGAGAATCCAAAGGGATTTTACAAATACGTTAAAGACAACAGGGTAACTAGGGAGAGAATAGAGCCCCTCAAAGATCAGCAAGGCGGCCTTTGTGTGGAGCTGCAGAAAATAGGGGAGATACTAAACGGGTATTTTGCATCAGTATTTACGATGGAAAAGGATATGGAAGATACAGACTGTACGGTAATAGATGGTGACGCCTTGCAAAATGTCCATAATACAGAGGAGGAAGTGCTGGATATCTTGAAATGCACAAAGGTGGATAAATCTCCAGGACCTGATCAGATGTACCCTAGAACTCTGTGGGAAGTGATTGCTAGGCCTTTTGCTGAGATATTTGTATCATCGATAGTCACAGGTGAGGTGCCAGAAGAGTGGAGGTTGGCTAACATGGTGCCACTGTTTGGGAAGGGTGGTAAGGACAAGTCAGGGGACTACTGACTAGTGAGCCTGATGTTGTGGTGGGCAAGTTGTTGAAGGCAATCCTGAGGGACAGGATGTACAAGTATTTGGATAGGCAAGGACTGATTAGGGATAGTCAACATGGCTTTGTGCGTGGGAAATCATGTCTCACAAACCTGATTGAGTTTTTTGAAGAAGTAACAAAGAGGATTGATGAGGGCAAAGCAGTGGATGTGATCTATATGGACTTCAGTACAGTATTCGACAAGGTTCCCCATGGGAGACTGGTTACCAAGGTTAGATCTCACAGAATACAGAGAGAACAAGCCATTTGGATACAGAACTAGCTCAAAGGTAGAAGATAGAGGGTGGTGGTGGAGGGTTGTTTTTCAGACTGGAGGCCTGTGACCAGTGGAGTGCCACAAGGATTGGTGCTGGGTCCTCTACTTCTTGTCATTATTTATATAAATGATTTGGATGTGAGCATAAGAGGTGTAGTTAGTAAGTTTGCAAATGACACCAAATTAGAGGTGTAGTGGACAGCGAAGAAGGTTACCTCAGATTACAACAGGATCTTGACCAGATAGGCCAATGGGTTGAGAAGTGGCAGATGGAGTTTAATTCAGATAAATGCGAAGTGCTGCATTTTGGGAAAGCAAATCTTAGCAGGACTTATACACTTAATGATAAGGTCCTAAGGGAGTGTTGCTAAACAAAGAGACCTTGGAGTGCAGGTTCATAGCTCCTTGAAAGTGGGATCACAGGTAGATAGGATAGTGAAGAAGGCAAAAACGTAAAAATCAACAAGGTAAAAACAATGACTGCAGATGTTGAAAACCAAATACTGGATTAGTGGTGCTGGAAGAGCACAGCAGTTCAGGCAGCATCCAACGAACAGCGAAATCGACGTTTCCTGATGAAGGGCTTTTGCCCGAAACGTCGATTTCGCTGCTCGTTGGATGCTGCCTGAACTGCTGTGCTCTTCCAGCACCACTAACCTAGTGAAGAAGGTGTTTGGTATGCTTTCTTTTATTGGTCAGTGTATTGAGTACAAAAGTTGGGACGTCATATTGCAGCTGTACAGGACATTGGTTAGGCCACTGTTGGAATATTGCGTACAATTCTGGTCTCCTTCCTATCGGAAAGATGTTGTGAAACTTGAAAGGGTTCAGAAAAGATTTACAAGGATGTTGCCAGGATTGGAGGATTTGAGCTGCAGAGAGAGGCTGAACAAGCTGGGGTTGTTTTCCCTGGAGTGTCGGAAGCTGAGGGGTGACTTTATCGAGGTTTACAAAATTATGAGGGGCATAGATAGGATAAATGGACAAAGTCTTTTCCCTGGGATGGGGGAGTCCAGAACGAGAGGGCATAGGTTTAGGGCGAGAGGGGAAAGATATAAAAAAGACCTAAGGGGCAATGTTTTCATACAGAGTGTAATACGTGTATGGAATGAGAGGATGTGGTGGAGGCTGGTACAATTGCAACATTTAAAAGGAATTTAGATGGGTATATGAACAGGAAGTGTTTGGAGGGATATGGGCCAGGTGCTGGCAGGTGGGACTAGTTCAGGTTGGGATATCTTGTCAGCATGGACGGGTTGGACCAAAGGGTCTGTTTCCATGCTGTACATTGCTATGATTCTATGACTCTAAATGCAGACTTGATAGTCATGTCACTGTCACTTCACCTCTTGAATTCAGCTGTTTTGACCACGTTTGAACCAGGTTTGTAATAAGATCAGGAGCTGAATGGCCCTGTGGAATCCAAACTTGTTATCAGTGAGCAGATTATTGCTGAACAGATACTGCTTCATAGCACTATTGATGACACTTTATGTTGCTTTACTGATCGACAACACACTCATAGGGTGTAATTGGCTTGGTTAGATTTGTCCTGCCTTTTGTGTACAGAACATACATGGGCAAATTTCCACATTGTTGGGTAGATGCCACTGCTGTAATTGTGCTGGGACAGTTTGGCTAGGGGAGCTGATAGTTCTGGAGCATAAGTCTTCAGTACTATTGCCAGAATGTTATCAGGGACCGTAGCCGTTGTAGTATCCAGTGCCTTCAAGCATTTCTTGACATCATTGGAGTGAACCAAATTGGTTGAACACTGGTATCTGTGATGCTGGGTCCACTGGAGGAGGCCAAGAAGGATCATCTACTCAGCATTTCTAGCTGAAGGTTCTGCAATGCTTCAGCCTTGTCTTTTGCACTGATATATTGGGGTCTACCACCATTAAGGATGGGGATATAATAGTTTCCCTACTATTGATGTTAGGCTCACAGGGCTATCATTCCCTGGCCTATCTTTACCACTCATCTTGTACAGTGGAATCACATTAGCTGTTCTACAGTCATCTCCAGAAGTTAAAGATAGCATCAAATTGAAAGAAAAAGCATATAATGAGGCAAAGATTAATGATAAGCCAGAGGATTGAGAATGTTTTAAAAACCAACAAAAGACAACTACAGAAAGAACATAGAACAATACAGCGCAGGAGAGGCCCTTCGACCCTCGATATTGCGCTGACCTGTGAACTATTCTCAGCTCGTCCCCCTACACTATCCCATCATCATGTGCTTATCCAAGGATTGTTTAAATCTCCCAAATGTAGCTGAGTTGACTACACTGGCAGGTGGGGTATTCCACGCCCTTACCACTCTGAGTAAAGAACCTGCCTCTGACATCTGTCTTAAATCTACCACCCCTCAATTCATAGCTATGCCCCCTCGTACAAGCTGAAAAAGACTTTCACTGTCTACCCTATCTAATCGTCTGATCATCTTGTACGTCTCTATCAAATCCCCTCTTAGCCTTCTTCTCTCCAATGAGAACAGACCCAAGTCTCTCAGCCTTTCCTCATAAGACCTTCCCTCCAGACCAGGCAACATCCTGGTAAATCTCCCCTGCACCTTTTCCAATGCTTCCACATCCTTCCCGAAATATGGCAACCAGAACTGTACACAATATTCCAAGTGTGACCGCACTAGCGTTTTGTATAGTATATTGCGGCTCCGGAACTCAATCCCTCTACCAATGAAACCTAACACACCGTATGCCTTCTTAACAGCACTATCAACCTGGGTGACAACTTCCAGGGATCGACATATATGGACTCCAAGATCCCTCTGCACATCCATACTACCGAGAGTCTTTCCATTGACCTCTGCCTTCCATTGACCCAGTACTCTGCCTTCCTTTTATTCTTCCCAAAGTGTATCACCTCACATTTAGCTGCATTGAACTCCATTTGCCACCTCTCAACCCAATTCCACAGTTTATCCAAGTTCCCCTGCAACCTGTAACATTCTTCCAAACTGTCCTCCACCGACTTTAGTGTCATCTGCAAATTTACTAATCTATCCACCGATGCCTGTTTCTAAGTCATTTATAAAAATGACAAACAGAAAGTTCAACTTTAAAGGTAAAGTTACAAGTAATATAAAGCAAACAACAAGATTTTCTTTAAATAGATAAAATGGAAGAGAGAGATCAAACCCTAACCCTAATCTTAAAGTAGGCCTCTTCGAGAACAAAGTGGGTCATACATTTAATACAGAGATGATGAGGAATTTCTCCTCTCGGAGGGCGATGAATTCATGGAATCTTTTACCACAGAAAGCTGTCAAAGCTATGTGTTTAAGTATATTTAAGGACAAAACAGACAGATTTTTAATCGGTTAGGAAATCAAGGGTTAAACAGAAAAAACAAGAAAGTAGATTTGAGAATGACCAGTTCAGCCATGATGTCATTGCATAGCGGAGCAAACCTGATGGGCTGAATGACCTACTTCTACTTATTTTTGCTTTATTCTTTGGCCAAAGTACATAACGTCACATTTTTCCACAGTATGTTTCATCTGCCAATTTTTTGTCCACTGGCATAACCTGACTATGTCCCTCTAGAGACTACTTATGTCACCCACTTCAGTTGCTTTTCTTCTATTTTTGTGTAATCCACAAGGTTGGCTACAAAACATTCATTTTCATCATCCAAGTCATTAATATATTTCATAGATAGTTGAGCCCAGAACTCCTCTAGTTAAAGATTACTATCATGAAAATGGTCTTCTTATCCCATATGTCTTATAAAAACAGGAGGATCGATTACTTCATCCCATGGCTTGACAATTGCTGGAGGAGGAAATTTTGCTACTTCTGAAGGGTTTTAATTGTTAGGGTGGGTTTAAAACAGCTTGTGAAAGGGCTGAGAACCTGAGGGGTATCTCAAATTGGAAGGAAGTAAATTGATACCAGGAGGCAGAGAAGAGCTAGAAGATAGGAGAAACAAAGCCAGTGATCAAGTATACTAAGAGACAAAGTTAACGGCACCCTATCTGAATATGTGCAGCATTTGCAACAAAGTAGATGATCTAAAGGCACAAGTAAAGATACATGCGAATGATCTCATTATTCTTCCAAAATCATAGTTGTCTTATGACCAGCACTAGCAACTGAATATCCAAGGATATTCAATGACTGGGAGGGAAAACATGATGTGGAAGAGCCGGTGTTGGACTGGGGTGGACAGAGTCAGAGTCACATGACAGCAGGTTATAGTCCAACAGGTTTATTTGAAGCTTTTGGAGCACAGCCCCTTTGTCAGGTGCAATGAGAGAGAAGAGCACACAAACATAGAGTTTACAGGCAGGGAGATCAAGGGCTTCCATCTCTAGCCTGCACAGCTAGCATCTATCCTAAACATATTAGAACATCAAATGTAGAACAATACAGCGTAGTACAGGCCCTTTGTCCCTTGATGTTGCGCCAACCTGTGGAACCAATCTAAAGCCCATCTATCCATCACAATTCCATTTTCATCCATATGTTTATCCAATGACCATTTAAATGCCTTTAAACTTGGCAAGTCTACGACTGTTGTAGGTGGAGTGTTCCACGCCCCTACTAAAGAAACTACTTCTGATATCTGTCCTATATCTATCATCCCTCAATTCAAAGCTATGTCCCCTCGTGGGCTATCCATCACCATCCGAGGAAAAAGGCTCTCCCTGTCCACCCTATCTAACCCTCTGATTATCTTATATGTCTCAATTAAGTCACCTCTCAACCTTCTTCTCTATAATGAAAACAGCCTCAAGTCCCTCAGCCTTTCCTAGTAAGACCTTCCCTCCATACCAGGCAACATCCTAGTAAATCTCCTCTGAACCCTTAGCAAAGCTTTCACATTCTTCCTATAATGTGGTGACCAGAACTGTATGCAATACTCCAAGTCCGGCTGCAACAGAGTTTTGTACAGCTGCAGCATGAGCTTGTGGCTCTGAAACTCAATCCTTCTACCAATAAAAGCTTATACACCATATTCCTTCCTTACAACCCTATCAACCTGGGTGGCAACTTTCAGGGATCTATGCACATGGACACTGAGATCTCTCTGTTCATCTACAGAACCAAGAATCTTACCATTAGCCCAGTACTCTATTCCTGTTGCTCATTCCAAAGTGAATCACCTCACACTTTTAGATTAAATTACTTACAGTGTGGAAACAGGCCCTTCGGCCCAACAAGTCCACACCAACCCGCCGAAGCGCACCCACTCAGACCCGTTCCCCTGCACCCGTTCCCCTGCACCTAACACTAGGGGCAATTTAGCATGGCCAATTCACCTGACCTGCACATCTTTGGACTGTGGGAGGAAACCGGAGCACCCGGAGGAAATCCACACAGACACAGGGCGAACTTGCAAACTCCACACAGTCAGTCGCCTGAGGCGAGAATTGAACCTGGGTCTCTGGCACTGTAAGGCAGCAGTGCTAACCACTGTGCCACCGTGCCACCCAGTGCCACCGTGCTGCCCAGCACTTTTCTGCATTAAACTCCATTTGCCACCTCTCAGCTCAGCTCTGCAGCTTATCTATGTTCCTCAGTAACCTGCAACATCCTTCAGCACTATTCACAACTCCACCAACCTTAGTGTCATCTGCAAATTTACTAACCCATCCTTCTATGTCCTCATCTAGGTCTTTTACGAAAATGACAAACAGCAGTGGCCCTAAAACAGATCCTTGCGGGACACCACTTGTAACTGAACTCCAGGATGAAAATTTTCCGTCAACCACCACTCTCTGTCTTCTTTCATATAGCCTACCATGGGGAACCTTATCAAACGTCTTACTGAAAACCATATACACTACATCAACCGCTTTACCAGCATCCAATTGTTTGGTCACCATGTCAAAGAACTCAATAAGGTTTGTGAGGCATGACCTACCCTTCACAAAACCGTCTTGACTATCCCTAATCAACTTAGTCCTGTTTAGATGATGATTGTAAATACTATCTCCAACACCTTTTCCAACACTTTACCCACAACTAAAGTAAGGCTCACTGGTCTATAATTATCAGGGTTGTCTCTACTTCCTTTCTTGAACAAGGGGACAACATTTGCTATCCTCCCATCCAGCCCAGGGGACGTATCTATTTTCACACTTTCCAGAATTGCTAACACCTCCTCCTTGTGAACCTTAATCCCGTCTAGTCTGGTAGCCTGTATCTCAGTATTCTCTTCGACAACATTGTCTTTTTCCGGTGTGAATACCGATGAAAAATATTCATTTAATACCTCACCTATCTCTTCAGACTCCATGTTCAACTTCCCACAACTGTCCTTGACTGACCTAATCTTATCCTGGTCATTCGTTTATCCCTGACATACGAATAGAAAGCTTTAGGGTTTTCCTTGATTCTACCTGCCAAGGACTTCTCATGTCCCCTCCTGGCTCTTCTTAGCTCTCTCTTTAGGTCCCTCCTGGCTAACTTGTAACTCTCAAGCACCCTAACTAAGCCTTTTCACATCTCATCTTTATGTAAGCCTCTTTCTTCCTCTTGACAAGAGATTCAACTTCTTGTTGACCATGGTTCCCTCGTTCGAGCACTTCCTCCCTGCCTGAATGGTACATACCTATCAAGGACACACAGTAGCTCGTCCTTGAATAAGCTCCACACTTCAATTATACCCATCCCCTGTAGTTTCCTTCCTTATCCTACACATCCTAAATCTTGCCTAATTGCATCGTAATTGCCTTTTCCCCAGCAGTAACTCTTGCTCTGCATTATATACCTGTCCCTTTCCATCACTAAAGTAAACATAATGGAATCGTGGTCACTATCACCAAAGTGCTCACCTACCTCCAAATCTAACACCTGGCCTGGTTCATTACTCAGTACCAAATCCAATGTGGCCTTGCCCTTGTTGGCCTGTCTACATACTGTGTCAGGAAACCCTCCTACACACAATGGACAAAAACTGACCCATCTAAAGTACTCAAACTATAGTATTTCCAGTCACTATTTGGAAAGTTAAAGTCCTTCATAACAACTACCCTATTATTCTCGCTCCTATCCAGAATTATCTTTGCTATCCTTTCCTCTACATCTCTGGAACTATTCAGATGCCTACAGAAAACTCACATCAGGGTGACCTCTCCTTTCCTGTTTCTAACCTCAGCCCATACTACCTCAGTAGTTGAGTCCTCAAATATCCTTTCTGCCATTGTAATGCTGTCCTTGACTAACCAGGCCACACCTCCCCTTCTTTTACCATCTTCTATTAAAGAAGCCTTCCCCTAAGGACAAGCCCTGCACATGCACAGGATTTGTTCAGATGAGGAAGAATGAGACGGACACCTGAAGGATGTCCTCGTAGAACAGGATACGATGCTCAACTTATCTATCGCCACTTCTGATGTGCTGCAGTGAAAAACCACAACCACCTCCTCAGACACAGGATATGACTGATAGAGTACCCTTCATCATCCAGTACTTCCCTGGAGTGGAGAAACTGTGCCATGTTCTTCACAGCCTTCAACATTGTCATAGATGATGATGAACATCTCAATATCATCCCTATACCCCCACTTCTCGCCTTCAAACAACTGCAAAACCTTAAACAGACTATAGTTTGCAGCAAACTACCAAGCCTTCAGGATAACGTCATGGCCATGGCAACTTCTGTAAGACATGTCAGATCATCGACATGGATACTACCATCACACTTGGCTGTCCTTTCATGTGCTGTCATGAATCTGAGTCATCAGAGAAGTCTGGCTGTCAGTTCCGAGATGTCTTTTATAGTGGTTAGTATATTGGGTCATGGCATCTATGGATAAAGGTGCGGGGATTTCCGTTCTTGGCAAAGACTTTGCAGAGGTGTTCTTCCTCACTGCGCAGATCGGGAGTACTGCAGTATGTTGTAGCCTTTTTGGACAGGGTCTGAATACAGCTTCTCTTGTGTGTGTTTGGATGGTTGCTGTTATAATTCAGGATCTGGTCTATGTGTGTGGCTTTTCTGTACAATCCCCATTCAGTGTTCTTTCTACATCATATCTAAGAACGGGAGTTGGTTGTTAATTTCCTCCTCTCTTATACATTTGACCCCTGTGAGCGTGGTGTTGATAATCTGGTGAGTTCTCGATCTCTTTTTTTTAATAATTATGATTCATGACAGCACATAAACTGGCATATGCTGTGCTCAGACAACAACTCACCAGAACAAAAGAGTCAATACCCCTCATGTGCAGGACAAATGTGGTGTACAAACTTCCATGCAGGTCCTGCACGAAACACTATATAGGATAAACAGGCAGACAACCAGCAATCCTCCTTCATTAACATCAACTAGCCACTAAACATCACAATCAGCTGTCCCTAGTAGGGATACATACAGATGACAAGGACCATAAATTCGACTGGGGCAACACAGCAATAATAGGATAAGCCAAAGAGAAGGCAGCCAGAAAATTACTTGAAACATGGCATTCATCCACAGACTCCATCAATAAACGTACTGACCTAAATCCAATGTACCAACCACTGCAATGAACAACTGGAACCAGCAACAGGAAGCAGTGGGAACAAAACCAAATGGATTCCAACTAACACAGGACAGCAGCACTTCACAGGAGGCTCCACAGCATTGAGGATGTAACCTAGAAAGGGGATGAAACATCAATAAGCTAACTTCCCAGCTTGGCCTACACACCCACAACTGCAGTATGGAAAGAGTCAGTAATGCACACAGTATACGAAACAAAGTCAATAAGCTTGTAGTGTAGGTTCAAATTGACAGGTATGATATTGTGGGTATCACAGAGATGTAGTAACAAGGAGATCAGGGCTGGGAAGTAAATATCCAGGGAGGGAAGGCAGTTGCCTCGTGGTATTATCACTGGACTGTTTAATTCAGAAACTTAGGTAATGTTCTGAGGGGCTGGGTTCGAATCCTACCATGGCAGATGGTGGAATTTGAATTGAATAAAAATCTTGAATTAAGATTCTAATGATGACTATGAATCCATTATTGATTGTCAGAAAACCCATCTGGATAGTCTTCCCAGTTATGCTGTCATCCCTTGAATGAAAAAAAACCATCCAAGGATACATATCCTATTGAACAGAAAGGCAAATGGCCAAATGGGGTATGGTTGCCTTGTTAGTAAGAAATGAATTAAACCAATAGCAAGAAGTGATATAGAGTTGGAAGACACAGAATCTGTGTGGTAGAATTGAGGAGCCACGAAGGAAAAAAGACCCTGATGGGAAATATGTACAGACATCTTAGCAGTAGTCAGTATGTGGGGTAGAAAATATATCAGGAAATAGAAAAGACATATAAGAAAGGCATTATTGTATAATCATAGGAGACTTCAATATGCTGGTGGACTGGGAAAATCAGGTTGGCAATGGATCCCAAGAAAAGGAATTTAAGGAATGTCAACAAGATGGCTTTTTAAAGCAATTGTGGTGACCCCAGTAGGGAACAGAAAATTCTAGATTTGGTGATGTGTAATGAGACAAACTTGATCAGGAAGCTTAAGGAGAAGGGATCTCCAGGGATCAGTGATCATAATATGATAGAATTCACCCTGCATTTGAGACGGAGGAACTGTAATCAGATGTTATGGTCTTACAGTGAGTAAATGTAACTACAAAGACATTAGGGAGGAGATGGCCAGAGTTGATAGGAAGGGGAGCCAAGCGGGGAAGATGGAAGACCTGGAGGCAGCAATGTCAGGAGATTCTGGGAGTAATTCAGGAGGCCTGGCAGAAATTCATTCCAAGGAAGAATAAGCATACTAAGGGGATGATGAGGCAACCATGGCTGACAAGGGAAATCATGATCTGCATATAAACAAAAGTAAAAACATACGTAGTGAAGATTATAGAGACATAGACTCATACAGCACAGAAAAGGACCCTTTGGTCCAATCAGTCCATGCCAAACTTAATCCCAAACTAAACTAGTCCTACTTGCTTGCTCCTGGCCCATATCCCTCCAAACCTTTCCTATTCATGTATCTCTCTAAATGTCTTCTAAGCATTGTAATTGCACCTGCATCCACTACTTTCTCAGGAAGTTCACTCCACGTGCGAACCTCTCTCTGTGTGAAAGATTTGCCTTTTTTAAATCTCTCTCCTCTCACCTTAAAAATGTGTCCCTAGTTTACGATTAACTCTATCCATGCCTGTCATTATTTTATAAATTTCTATTAGATTGCTTCTCAACTTCCTAAGCTCCAGTGAAAAAAGTCCCAGCCTATCTGGTCTTTTCTAACTCAATCTTCCATACCCAGCAACATCCTGGTAGATCTCTTCTGAACTCTCTGCTGCTTGGTAATATCATTCCTCTAACTAGGCAACCAGGACTGGACACAGTATGCCAGGTGAGACCTCACTAATGTCCTGTACAATCTCAACATGACTTCCCAATTCCTATATTGAAAGGACTGAGCAATGAAGGCAAGCATGCCATACGCCTTTTTACGTGTCTTTACATGATGAAAACTTCAAAGAATTATGTACCTCCACCCCTAGGTCATTGCCTCTATACTCGCTTTGAGCAGAATTTCGGCGGAGAGGTAACATCTATTCCGACAAGTCCTGATGAATCTATCCCAACAGTTGCTGCATTAGAGGTCAGATCAGTTTTCCTTCATGTGAATCCAATGAAAGTGATGCGACCAGACAGAGTACCAGGCTGTGGATTCAGAACAGATGGATGGGTCAGATGAGCATATCAGGGACAGATAGAACAGATGGAATTTAACGCTGATAAATATGAGACGTGCTACTCCAGATGGAGTATCAGGCTGAGCACTCTAACTATGTGCAGATCAACTGGCAGAGGTGTTCTCTGACTTCTTCAACCTCTCCCTGCAAACAGGCCACTGTCCCTGCCTGTTTCAAGAGGGCCAACATCATCCCTGTGTCTAAGAAGGCTCATGCAGCATGTTTCAATGACTACCGCCCAGTGACCCTAACATCGGTGGTCATGAAGTGCTTTGAAAGGCTGGTCATGGCATTAATCAACTTCAGCCTCCCCACTACTCTTGACCCACTCCAATTTGCCTATTGGACCAACAGATCCATATCAGATGCCATATAATTTGTCCATCATTCCTTTCTTGAACACCTTGACACCAAGAATAGCTACGTAAGAATCCTACACATTGACTACAGTTCAGCCTTTAACACTGTTATTACTGATTACTAAACTTAGTGATCTCAGACTAAGCCCCACTGATCCTCAGTTTCCTGACCCACAGGCCACAATCGGTGAAGATTGGGCACAATATTTCATCATCACTAACACTCAACAGTGGAGCCCCTCAGGAGTGCGTACTCAGACCCCCTACTGTACTCACTGTGTACTCATGACTGTGTTGCCAAATACCAGACTAATGCCATTTACAAGTTCTCTGATGACACCCACCATAGTCAGTTGAATCTCAGATGGTGACGAAACAGACTACAGGTGGGAGGTGGAAGACCTGAGAACAACCTAACCTGCAAAACCAAGAAACCCATTATTGACTTTTGGCGGGATGTTACTCATGTCCCCCCTACATATTAACAGCACAGAGGTGGAACGAGTGGAGAGGGTCAAATTCCTGGCAGTGGTCATCCACAAGCTTTCTTGACCTCTTCATGTGGATGCACTGGTTACAAAGGCCCAACAATGTCTCTTCTTCCTCAGGCAGCTGAGGAAATTTGGCATGACGGCAAACTTTTATAGGTGCGCCATATAAAGTATGGTGAACTTGTCCCAGACAATCACTAAAGCCAACCTCCTTGCATTCTCAAAGATCCATCCCACCCTGGCAATGTTTTTCTACAACCTCTACCATCGGGGAGAAGGTACAGAAGCCTGAACACATGTACCAGCCGGTTTTGAAAGAGTTTATACCCTACTGTTGTTAGAATACTGAATGGACTCACAAACTCTTAACATTCGCCAATACCTGTGTTTTTGCTTTGCCGCTGTTTACCTATTATTTACTACCTATGCTACTTAACTCTGTGATCTGCCTGTATTGCTCGCAAGACAAAGCTTTTCACTGTGCCTCGGTACATGTGACAATAAATTCAATTCAATTCAATTCAATTCAATTCAGGTCCCTCAGTTCTACAACACTACCCAAGGTCCTACTATTAATTGTATAAGCCTACCCTTGTTTTTTGTACCAAAATGCAATACCTCACATCTATCCAGGATGAAGTACACCTACTATTTTTCAGCCCAGTGATCCATTTGATAAAGATCCCTTTGCAATCTTAGAAACTGTCTTCACTGTCTACATTGCCATCAATTTTGGTGTCATCCACAAACTTACTAACCATGATTTCTACATTGTCATCCAAATCATTTATATAAGTGACAAACAAACGAGGATCCAGAACCGATCCCTGTGGAACACCGCTGGTCACAGGCCTCCAGTCGGAAAAGCAACCCTCCATCATTACTTTTTTTTTAGACACAGTCAAGGAGGAGAGTCCTTGCACGCGCACACACACTGATCCAGCTCCCTCAGAGCCAGCTCTCAGAGTGAACAGAATCTCTGACACTCCTGCTTTTTTTCTTCTTCTTTATGATGTGTGTGTGCAGGTGTGAGACACAGTGAGAAACACAAGGTGCACGAATCTTTATTCAATTTCCACCACCAGGAAGATAGGAAAAAAACCCGAGTGGACAGTGACAAGCAGTGCCCTTCACAAAAGGCAATGCTGTGTGATCAAACAGTGAAGAGGAGGGCAGGGATTAAATCAAAATAGAGTTGGAGGGGGAAATACCTCCATCATTACTCTCTGTGTACTGCCATTAAGCCAATTATGTATCCAATTTGCAAGCTCACCCTGAGTCCCATGTGACCTAACTTTACTAATTAGTCTACCATGCGGAACCTTGTCAAAGGTTTTACTAAAATCCAAATAAACAACGTCCATTGCTCTGCCATCATCTATCTTTTTGGTAACTTCCTCAAACAATCAATTAAGTTTGTGAGACACGATTTTTCTCACACAAAGCCATGCTGACTATGCTTAATTAATGCTGACTATGCTTAATTAATTTTTGCCTCTCTAAATGTCCCTAAATCTTATCTTTCCTAATCACCTCTGACAATTTGCCCATAACCGAAGTCATACTTACAGATCTATAGTTCCCTGGTTTCTCCTTACAACCATTCTTAAACAAATGTACAACATTAGCCACCCTCTAGTCATCAGCCCCTCACCTGTAGTTAGAGAAATATTTCTGCAAGAGGCCTTGTAATTTCCTCTCTTGCTTCCCACAACATTCTATGATATTTGTTGTGGTTCTGTTTGCCGAGCTAGAAATTTGTCTTGCAAATGTTTCGTCCCCTGTCTAGGTGACATCCTCAGTGCTTGGGAGCCTCCTGTGAAGTGCTTCTGTGCTGTTTCCTCCGGCATTTATAGTGGCCTGTCTCTGCCGCTTCCAGTTGTCAGTTCCAGCTGTCCGCTGTAGTGACCGGTATATTGGGTCCAGGTCGATGTGTTTGTTGATAGAGTCTGTAGATGAGTGCCATGCCTCTAGGAATTCCCTGGCTGTTCTCTGTTTGGCTTGCCCTATAATGGTAGTGTTGTCCCAGTCGAATTCATGTTGCTTGTCGTCTGTGTGTGTGGCTACTAAGGATAGCTGGTCGTGTTGTTTCGTGGCTAGTTGGTGTTCGTGTATACGGATCGTTAACTGTCTTCCTGTTTGTCCTATGTAGTGTTTTGTGCAGTCCTTGCATGGGATTTTGTACACTACATTGGTTTTGCTCATGTTGGGTAACGGGTCCTTTGTTCTGGTGAGTTGTTGTCTGAGCGTGGCTGTTGGTTTGTGTGCTGTTATGAGTCCTAGTGATCGCAGTAGTCTGGCTGTCAGTTCAGAAATGCTCCTGATGTATGGTAGTGTGGCTAGTCCTTTGGGTCGCGGCATGTCCTCGTTCCGTTGTCTCTCCCTTAGGCATCTGTTGATGAAATTGTGAGGGTATCCGTTTTTGGCGAATACTTTGTATAGGTGTTCCTCTTCCTCTTTTTGTAGTTCTGGTGTGCTGCAGTGTGTTGTGGCCCTTTTGAATAGTGTCCTGATGCAACTTCGTTTGTGTGTGTTGGGGTGGTTGCTTTCATAGTTTAGGACTTGGTCTGTGTGTGTGGCTTTCCTGTAAACCTTTGTGGTGAATTCTCCGTTCGGTGTTCTCTGTACCATCACGTCTAGGAATGGGAGTTGGTTGTCCTTTTCTTCCTCTCTAGTGAATTGAATTCCTGTGAGTGTGGCGTTGATGATCTGGTGTGTGTTCTCTATTTCTGTGTTTTTAATTATTACAAAGGTGTCATCCACGTATCTGACCCAGAGTTTGGGTTGAAGTTGTGGTAAGACTGTTTGTTCTAACCTTTACATTACTGCTTCTGCTATGAGTCCAGAGATCGGTGAGCCCATGGGTGTTCCGTTGATTTGTTCGTATATTTGGTTATTGAATGTGAAGTGTGTTGTGAGGCACAAGTCCAGTAAGTTTAAGTATGCCGTCTTTGTTGATAGGTTCAACGTCCTGTTGTCTGTTATGTCTGTCCAGCAGGTTGGCTATTGTTTCTTTGGCTAGTGTTTTGTTGATAGAGGTGAACAGTGCCGTTACATCGAATGAGTCCATAGTTTCTTCCTTGACTATGTGTATATTTCTGATGATGTTCAAGAATTCCTGTGTCGATTGTATAGATTGTCTGGATCCGCTGATCAGGTGTTTCAGTTTCTGTTGTAGTTCTTTGGCCAGTTTGTGTGATGGTGTCCCTGGTAGTGATACTATGGGTCTGAGTGGGATGTCTGGTTTGTGCACTTTGGGTAGTCCATAGAATCTGGGGGTGTTGTTGCTTTCAGGTTTCATTCTTTGTAGGTCAGACCTGGTTATCTGTCCGTTTTTTTGTAGATTCCTCAGTGTGTTGTTTATCCTATTGGTGAGCTGTGGGGTGGGGTCAAACTCCCTCTTTTGGTAGGTGTTGGTATCTGCAAGTAGTTGTTGTGCTTTTTGCATGTACTCTGCTTTGTCCAGGATGACCGTCATTCTGCCTTTGTCTGCTGGTAGTATAATTATGTTCTTATAGTTTCTTAGTGATTTTAGTGCTTCCCTCTCCTTGGTGTTGAGGTTATGTGTTTGTCTTTTTCTTGATATCTGCGATACGATACTTTGTCTCACTGTTTGTTGTGTCTCTTCTGTCGGTCCATTGTTCCTGAGTGTGCATTCTAGTGCTGCTAGGAAGTCTGCTGTCTTGGTGTCCCTGTGGTTGTAGTTGAGTCCCTTGGCCAGTATTGTTCTTTCCGTGTCTGTGAGCTGTCTGTGGGAGAGGTTTTTAACCCAGGTGTGTGTTGTGGTGTCCTCTTCTTTGTGTGTTAGTTTGGCCATTTTTTCTTTTAGTGCCGTTTTTTTGCGGTGTGTGGTCCTGTTCTGTCCTATGGTGACGGCCTGTTCTATGGTCCGGGTCCATTCCTGATTGGTGGTTTTTGAAATTAACGATTTTTGGCGTGCAATTTCTTGTCTGTATTTGTGTAGTCTGTTGTGAGCGTCTGTAATCATTACCTGGATCATCCTGAATCCGTTCTGTCTGGCTGTGTCCCTGGCTTGTGGATTGTTGACTGGTGGTCTGTATCTGACACATGGTGGAAGGATTCGATTCTTTCGGCATTCATGCAGGAACCGGAGTTGTTCATATGTGGCGCTTAGGCGGTTGGCACAGGATTCCCATTTCCTGGCTTGTCTTAGCATCTCTCGCCCATAGGTGTTCAAAGTTTGGGAGAAGATTTGTAGCTCGGGTGCTCGTTGTTGTGGTTCTGTTCGCCGAGCTGGGAATATAAATGCCGGAGGAAACAGCACAGAAGCGCTTCACAGGAGGCTCCCAAGCACTGAGGATGTCACCTAGACAGGGGATGAAACGTTTGCAAGACAAATTCCCAGCTCGGCGAACAGAACCACAACAACGAGCACCCGAGCTACAAATCTTCTACCAAACTTTGAAAATTCTATGATATATTGGATCAGGTCCTGGAGATTTATCCACCTTTGTATTCTCTAAGACCTCCTGAACTTCCTCTTGTATGATGTGAACTGTTTTCAAAACATCAAAATTTATTTCTCTACTTCTTTAGACTCCATTTCTCTCTCCACAGTAAAATCTGATGCAGAATATTCATTTAGTATCTCTCCCATCTCCTGAGGTTCAACACAAAGTCAACTTCCTTGATCTTTAAGAGGTCCTACCCTCTATCTAGTTACCCTCCTACACAATGTATTTATAGAAATTCTTTGGGTTATGCATAACCTTATCTGCCAATGCTATCTTATATTTCCTCTTTGCCTTCCTAATTTCTCTCTTTGGAATGTCCCTACATTCTTTATACTGATTAAGACATTCAATTAAACCAAATTGTTTACATCTAAAATAAGATTCTCTTTTATTCTTGACTAGAACCTTAATATCTTTATTCATTAATCTTACCAGCCCCACCCTTCACTCTAAGAGGAACAAAATGCCTCTGAATTCTCACCATCGCACTCTCAAATGCCTCCCACTTGTCAGACGTCCTTTTACCTGCAAACAGTCTACTCCAATCAACTTTTGAAAGTTCTTGTCTTATACCATTAAAATTTGCTTTACGTCAATTAAAACTTTAACTTTTATGGAAGGTTTACCCTTTTCCATAACCATTTTGAATAGAATCATAATTGCTAGACACAAAGTGTTCCCCCACTTTTACTTCAGTCACCTGCCCTGCTTTATTGCCTAAATTTGCTCCTTCTCTATTAGGAGCATCCACATATTGATAAAGGAAATTTTCTTGGACACATTTGGCAAATTCTTCAACATCCAAACCTTTAACACTATGGTAGCCCCAGTCAATGTTTGGAAAATTAAAATCCCCCTTTATTACAAATTTATAATGCCTACATATATCTGAGATCTCCCTACACATTTTTTTCAGAAATATCATCCCTAGTTGCAGCAATAATGTATTCCTTAATCGAAAATGCCATCCCCCCTCATTTCTTGCCTCCTTTTCTATCCTTCCTATAGCATCTAAAACCCAGAACATTGAGCTGCCAGTTTTGTCTGTCTCTCAGTCAAGTTTTTGTAATAGCTATGATATCCTAAACCCATATTCATAAACATGTCCTGAGTTCACCAGCCTTACCTGTAAGACCCCTTCCATTGAAATAAATGCAATTTAAGTTCTTCAGAGTTACGACATACTCTGACTCTCTTGTGTCTTTCTGTTCTAATTTATGTGCTCTCCCCACATTCAGAACCTTCCCTATCAAACCCTCCAAATACACTGCTACTTAGAATTCCTCCACTCCCCCTCTTTACCAGTATGAAGTCACCCTTATTGGAATGAGAAAATCTCTCTGCTAAGATATTGGTCCTTTTCCAATTTAGGTTAGACCCATCCTCTTTTAACAGGTCTTTTCTATTTCAAAATACATTCCAATTGTCTAAAAACCTGAATCCCTGAATAATACACCAGCTCTTCAGCCATTGATTTATCTCATTTCACCATTTTTTCCTTCCCTCATTTGAGTTTGGCATTGGGAGTAAACCAGAAATTACTACTTTTAAGATTCTAATTTTAAATCTCCTATCTCACCACTTAAATTCACTCTGTACTAGAAACATAGAGTCATAGAGATGTATGCCACAGAAATAGACCCTTCTGTCTAATTCATCCATGCTGACCAGATATCCTAACCCAATCTAATCCCACCTGCCAGTACCCAGCCCATATCCTTCCAAACCCTTCCTATTCATATATCCATCCAGATGCCTTTTAAATGTTGCAATTGTACCAGCCTCCATCACTTCCTCTGGCAGCTCATTCCATACACGTACTACCTTCTGTGTGAATAAGTTGCCCATTCGGTCTCTTTTATATCTTTCCCCCTCAACCTAAGCCTGTACCGTAGAGTTCAAAGACTTTGCCTATTTATCCTATCCATGCCCCTCATGATTTTATAAACCTCTATAAGGTCACCCCTCAGCCTCCGACTCTCCAGGAAAAACAGCTCTTGCCTATTCAACCACTCCCTATCTCCCAAATGCACCAACCTTGGCAACATCCTTGTAAATTTTTTCTGAGCACTTTCAAGTTTCACAATGATCAGATCGACCAATGGGCCAAAAAGTTTAATTCAGATAAATGCAAGGTGCCGCATTTTGGGAAAGCAAATCTTAGCAGGACCTATACACTTAATGGTAAGGTCCTAGAGAGTGTTGCTAAACAAAGAGACCTTGGAGTGTATAGCTCCTTGAAAGTGGGGTCGCAGGTCGATAGGATAGTGAAGAAGGCATTTGGTATGCTTTCTTTTATTGGTCAGAGTATTGAGTACAGGAGTTGGGAGGCCATGTTGTGCCTGTAAAGGACATTGGTTAGGCCACTGTTGGAATATTGCATGCAGATCTGGTCTCCTTCCTATCGGAAAGATGTTGTGAAACCTGAAAGTGTTCAGAAAAGATTTACAAGGATGTTGCCAGGGTTGGAGGATTTGAGCTATAGGGAGAGGCTGAACAGGCTGGGGCTGTTTTCCTTGGAGCGTTGGAGGCTGAGGGGTGACCTTATAGAGGTTTACAAAATTATGAGGGGCATGGATAGGATAAATAGACAAAGTCTTTTCCATGGGGTGGGGGAGTCCAGAACTAGAGGGCCTAGGTTTAGGGTGAGAGGGGAAAGATATAAAAGGGACTTAAGGGGAAACCTTTTCATGCAGAGGGTGGTACGTGTATGGAATGAGCGGCCAGAGGAAGTGGTGGAGGCTGATACAATTGCAATGTGCTAGGGAAGCTGAAAGGTCTGAAGGTGGATAAATCACATGGATTAGATGGACTATACCCCAGCATTTTGAAGGCAACAGCCGAGGAGATTATAGAGACATTACGATGATCTTTAGGAATCACAAGAATCAGGGAGTGTCCCAGAGAACTGCAAAATGGCTAATGTAACACGACTCTTTCAGAAGGGAGGAAGGCAGGAAAGTATAGACCAGTTAAGCTTAAGCTTGATCATTGACTCAATTTGAGAATCCATTATTAAGAATGAGATTGCAGAGTAGTTGGAACTGCATGGTAAAATAGGGCTGAGTCTGCATGACTTAATCAAAGAGACACCATGCCTGACAAATCTCTTAGAATTCTTTGAGTTAACAAGCAAGTTAGGCAAAGGAGAGTCAATGGATGTGATCTCATAGAATCAAAGAATCCCTGCAGTGTGGAAACAGACCATTTGGCTCAACAGGTCCACACCGAAGCTCCAAAGAGTATCCCACCCAGATCCATTCCCATATTCCTCTACATTTCCACTGACTAATGAACATAACCTATACAGTCGAAGAGTGTGATGCTGGAAAAGCACAGTCAGTCACGCAGCATCCGAGGAGCAGGAGAATCAATGTTTCGGGCATAAGCTCTTCATCAGTAATGAGGCTGGACCTAACCTACACAACCCTGAACACTATGGGCAATTTAACATCTTAGGACTGTGGGAGGAAACCAGAGCACCCAGAGGAAACCCACGCATACACTGGGAGAATGTGCAAACTCCACACAGACAGTTGCTGGAATACGGAATCGAACTCGGGTCTCTGGCACTGTGAGGCAGTAATGCTCACTACTGAGCCACCTTGCCTATCTATTTCAATTTCTAGAAGGCTTTTAACACAGAAGGCTGCTATATAGGAGCTCGTTTTAGGGGCAAGTTACTGGCATGGATAGTGGATTGGTTGACTGGTAGAAAGCAGGGAGTAGGGATAAAGGACTCTTTTTCAGGATGGTAGCTGGCAACTAGTGGGGTTCCATGAGGTCCCTTTTGCAACCACTACTATTCATGTTATACATTAATGATCTGGATGAAGGAACTGAGAGCATTGTTACTAAGTTTGCAGATGATAAAAAGACAAATGGAGGGACAGCTAATGTTGAGGAAGCAGGGAGCTACAGAAGGACTTGTACAGACTAGGCAAGTGATCATATAGTGGCAGATGGAATACAATGTGAGAAAGTATGAGGTTATGCACTTTGGTAGGAATAACTATTTTCTAAATGGGGAAAAGCTTTGGAAATCTGAAGTACAGTGGAACTTATTGTAGTCCTAGTTCAGGATTCTCATAAGATTAACATGCAGGTTCAACTAGCAGTTAGAAAGGCAAATGCAATGTTAGCATTCATTTTAAGAGATCTAGAATACAAGAGTAGAGATGTACTATTAAGGCTGAACGTATTGCCAAAGAGGTTCATGGAGGCCGAATCATTGAGTATATTTAAGACAGAAATAGATAGGTTCTTGATTAATAAGGGGATTAAGGGTTATGGGGGAACACAGGAGAATGGGATTAAGAAACATATTAGCCATATCAAATGGTGGAGGAGACTGAATGGGCAGAATGGTCTAATTCTGCTCCTAAATCTTATGGTCTTATTAACAAAAATGATCTAGCTAGCTCAAGAAGGCTCATTTCAACATTGGAACCAGAAAGCAAAGATCACTGAACTGACTTTGCAGTTTTCTACCTCCACCGATAATCTAGTTTTCCCTGTTTGTTTGTGTTTGTGTTTGTGTATATGGGGGCGGTGGGGGGGAGGTTATTAGAGATTATTAGAACATAGAACATAGATTAGTACAGCACAGTACAAGCCCTTTGGCCTTAGATGTTATGTTGACCTGTTATCCCATTCTAAGATCAAACTAACCTGCACACCCTTCATTTTACTGTCATCATGTGCCGATCTAAGAGTTGCTTAAATGTCCCTAATGTATCTGACTCTATCACCATGACTGGCAGTATATTCCACGCACCCACCATTCTCGGTTTGAAAAACCGACATCTGACATCACCCCTAAACCTTCCTCCAATCACCTTAAAATCAAGCCCCCTTGTGATAGCCCCTTCTGTCCGGAGTAAAAGTCTCTGACTATTCACTCTATCTGTGCCTCTCATCATCTTGTACACCTCTATCAAGTTGCCTCTCATCTTTCTTCGCTTCATTGAGAAAAGCCCTAGCTCCCTCAACCTCTCTTCATAAGACATGCCCTCCAGTCCAGGCAGCATCCTGGTAAATTTCCTTTGCATCCTCTCTCAAGTTCCAAATCCTTCCTATAATGAAGCAACCAGAACTGAACACAATAATCCAAGGGTGGTCTAACCAGGGCTCTATAGAGCTGCAACATAACCTCGTAACTCTTCAATTCAATTCCCCCTGCTAATGAAAGCCAACACACCGTTCACCTTCTTAACAACCGTATCAATTTGGGTAGCAACTATGAGGAATCTGTGGACATGGGCCCTAAGATCCCACTGTTCCTCCACCCCACCAAGAATCCTGCCTTTCATCCTGTATTCTGTATTCAAGTTCAAACTTCCAAAATGAGTCACTTCACATTTTTCCAGGTTGAACTCCCTTTGCCACTTCTCAGCCCAGTTCTACATCCTGTTAATGTCCCATTACAACCTACAACAGACCTCCACACTATCCACAAGTCCACCAATCTTCATCCATCGGCAAACTTACTAACGCACTCTTCTACTGCCTCATCCAAGTCATTTATAAAATTCACAAAGAACAGAGATCTTAGAACCAATCCCTGCAGAACACTACTGGTCATCGAGCTCCAGGCTGAATACTTTCCATCTACTACCACCCTCTGTCTTCTATGGGCCAGCTAATTCTGAATCCAGCCAGCTAAATTTCTCTGTATCCCATGCCTCCTTACTTTCTGAATGAGCCTACCATGTGAAACCTTATCAAATGCCTTGTTAAATCCATATACACCACATTCCCTACTCTACCTTCATCAATGTGTTTTGTCACATCCTCAAATAATTCATTTTGGCTTGTGGGGCATGACCTGCCCCTCGCAAAGCCGCGCTGACTATCTCTAATCAAACTATGGTTTTCCAAGTAATCATAAATTCTGTCTCTCAGAATCCTCTCCAATAACTTGCTCACCACAGACGTAAGACTGACTGGTCTGTAATTCCCAGAATTAATCCTATTCCCTTTCTTGAATAAGACAACAACATTTGCCACCCTCCAATCATCTGGTACTACTCTAGTGGACAGTGAAGACACAAAGATCATCACTAAAGGCATGATATATCCTGTCTGGCCCAGGGGTTTTATCTATCCTTTTGTTTTTCAAAATTTCCTACACACTCTCCTTCTTAACATCAACCTGTTCGAGCATATCAGCCTGTTTCATGCTGTCCTCACAAATGACAAGGTCCCTCTCAGTAGTGAATCCTGAAGCAAAGTATTCATTGCCTACCTACTCCGACTCCAGGCACAAGTTCCCACCACTATCCCTGATTGGCCATACCCTCACTCTGGCCATCCTCTTGTTCCTCGTATAAGTGTAGAATGCCTTAGGATTTTCCTTAATCCTACCCACTAAAGCTTTTTCATGCTAGGTTAGAATATCTGGTTAGCATGGACAAGTTGAACCAAAGTATCTATTTCCGTGCTGTACATCTCTATGACTCTATGACTCTCCTAAGTCCATTTTTCAGTCCCTTGCTGGCTATTGTTTTAGTTAGTAGTATATATGCTAATAGTTTTTATCTGAGGCAAGGGAACAAATTGCTAGAGCATTGATAGATACCTTTATATCCTCTTTGGCCACAGGTGAGGTCCCAGAAGGTGAGAATAGTATAAAACGTAGAGATTAGATTAGCCAATGTTGACCCATTGTTTAAGAAGGGTAGCAGAGATAATCTAAGAAATTGCAGGCCTGTGAGCCTCACGGTGGGAGGGAAATTATTGGAAAAGATTCTTAGGGACAAAATCTATTCACATTTAGAAGTAAATGGACTTAATAGTGAAAGATAGCATGGTTTTGTGCAGGGATGATTGTGTCTCACTAACTTGATCCAGGTTTTTTGAGGAGTGATGAAGATGATTGATGAGGGAAAAGTACTTGATGTTGTCGGCATGGATTCAGTAAAGCCTTGTTAGCTTTAGCTGGTTAAGGTGGATACAGAACTGGTTTGTCATAGGAGACAGAGAGTAGCGGTGGAAGCATGCTTTTCGGAATGGAGGTTTGTGACCATTTTCACAGGGATCAGTCCTGGCACTTCTGCTGTTTGTGGTCTACAATAAATGATTTTGGAGGAGAACATGGTCTAATTAGTAGGCTTGAGGATGATACAAAGATTGGTAGAGTTGCAGATGGTGAGGTGGATTGTCAGAACATACAGCAGAATATAGATCAGCTGGAGGCATGGGCAGAAAAGATGGAATTTAATCTGGACAAATGTGAGGTGATGTATTTTGGAATATCAAGTACAGGTGGAAATTATACAGTGAATGGCAGAACCCTTAACAGTATTGATGTGCTGAGGGATCTGGGTGTGCAGATCCATAGATCATTGAAGATGGCAGCACAAGTAGACAAGGTAATAAGAAAAGCCTATGGCATGCTTGCCTTCATTAGAAGGGCATTGAGTATAAGGATAGACAAGTTATGCTGTGGCTTTATAAAACTTCAGTTAGATCATGCTTGGGATATTGTGGACAATTCTGGTCACCACATTTCCAGAAAGATGTGGATGCTTTGGAGAGGGTATATAGAAGACTTATCAGGATGTTGCCTCGTATGATGGATTTTAGCTATGAAAAAGGTTGGATAGACTGGGTTTGTTTTCACTGGAACATAGAGGTTGAGGGGTGACCTGATAGAAGTTTATAAGATTGTGAATGGCATGGATAGAGTGGATACTATGAGGCTTTTTCCCATGGAGGAGGGTTCAATTATTAAGGGACACAGGTTAAAGGCGCGGGGAGGGGGGGTGAAAGTGTAAAAGAAATGTGCGAGGCATATTTTTCACACAAAGAGTGGTGAATGCTTGGAACATGCTGCCAGAGGAGATGGTGGAAGTGGACACAATAGCAATGTTCAAGAATATATGAAGAGAAAAGGAACAGAGGGATACAGATCCTGCAAGTGAAGACAGTTTTAGTATGGAAGCGCAAAGTGTGTTGGCACAGGCTTGGAGTACAGAAGAGCCTGTTCTTGTCCTGTATTGTTCTTTATTCTGTTTATTTGTAGTTAGAATCTAATGAATTGTAATAAATAATAATTCTTTTTTAGTACAGAAACTTGGTTTGTGCTTTCTAACAATTAAGAGTCATAGAGATGTACAGCACAGAAGCAGACACTTTGATCTAACTCATCCATCTTGACCAGGTATTCTACATTAATCTAGTCCCATTTGCCAGCATTTGGCCCATATCCCTCCAAACCCTTCCTATTTGTATATCCATCCAGATGCCTTTTCAATTTTGTAATTTTACCAGCCTACACCACCTCCTCTGGCAGCTCCATACACGTGCCACCCTTTGCATGAAAAATTTGCCCCTTATTTCCCTTTTAAATCCTTCCCTTCTCAGTTTAAACCTATGCCCTCTACTTTTGGATTTCCCCTATCCTGGGGAGAATACCTTGACTATTCACCCTATCTATGCCCCTCATGATTTTATAAACTTCCATAAGGTCACTTCTCAGCCTCTGATGCTCCAGGGAAAATAGCCTCAGTCTATTCAGCCTCTCCCTATAGCTCAACTCCCCCCCCCCCCCCCCCAGCCCTGACAGCAACAAGCTTGTAAATCTTTTCTGAAGCCTTTCAAGATTCACAACATCTTTCTTATAGTAGGGAGACCAGACTTGAATGCAGTATTCCACAAGTGACCTAACCAATGTCTTGTACTGCAACAACACGACCTCCCAACTCGTTTACTCAGTACTGACCAATAAAGAAGGGCTTATGCCTGAAACGCGATTCTCCTGCTCCTTGGATGCTGCCTGACCTGCTGCGCTTTTCCAGCAACACATTTTTCATCACTGACCAATAAAGCAAGTGTACTAAATTCCTTTTTTACTAAGTGTATACCTGCGACTCAGTTTTCAAGGAACTATGAATGTGGACCCCAAAATCTCTGTTCAGCAAAACTCCCCAGGATTTTACCATTAAGTATATAAGTCCTGCCCTGATTTACCCTACCAAAATGCAGCACCTCACATTTATCTAAATTAAACTCATTTGCCAATTTGATCAAGATCCCATTGTATATGGAGGTAAACACTGCAAATAACATTTGAATCAGAAACTAAGGTAAATTGGGGAACTTTAACATTTGGTTTGACTCTAGGAGCAGGGGGCTTGATTTATGGCATGCTATCTCAGTGGGCTGTGACAGTTTGCTTAAGAAATCATTTAATTTGAGGATGTTAGAATTACACAATTAGAGATCCACACAGATGGAAATTGAAAAAAAAATGACTGAATTATAGCGAAATATCACCAATCAGGTATCCATGGAAGCAGAAAATCATGAAAAAATAGGAACAGTAAATAAAACTTACTTTAAAATTAGTTTCAAAATAAATGATTGTCCAGTTAAAATATCGAAGAGGCATTTTTTTTCTCTCGGGTTGTTATGTGTATTTGGATTTCCCTTCCTCAAGCCACAGTGGATGCAGAATGTTAAGTATTTTTAAGGCAGACTTGGATAGATCTTGATTATCGGGGATATGCAGAAACGTGGAGGTTAAAATTAGGTCAGCCATGATTTTACCGAACAGCGCAACAGAATCGAAGGGCTGAATGGTTCACTCCTTTTTCCTTCTTCATATCAATCACATAATTGTTAAAAATACTTAATCGGAGAATCACAATACAAATAAATCAATTATAAGCCTGTCAACAATATAATCAGAGAATTATACTGTTTGAATTGTGCTTTATACAATCAAATAATCCCAGAATCTGAGAAGTACATAAAATCTGATGAAATAATTGTAGTACCATTCGATTACAAAAACATGGAGTAAATTAATCCAAACCGCACAATCCCTTTCCACTGTCCCCATCAAACACTTGCAGCTCAGGTACAGCATAGAGATAGATACAAAATATATGGAGGACAGTGGGAGGTGGGGGTGAAGGTAGGGATGAAGGAATCGGTTAGAATTGGTGACGCTGTTGCTGAGTTGCAATTGACAATTGTTTGAATCAGGAAACAGAGATGACTGGCTTATTGAAGTTTCAATATATAAGATAATGTGGATGCAGCCAGAGGCAAGCGGCGAAAGGCCCGCCTTAAGGAGCCAGGAGGAAGAGGCGGGGTGGGAGAGAGGCCGCTTTAAGAAGGGCCGGGAGGCGGGAGCTGTCCCCGATTCGGTGCTGAAATGAGCAGCTGCTCGAAGCACAGTTTCGGTGTTCCCTGCGCAGCGTATTTCAAGAGGTTGAAGGTGGAACCGTTTGGGATTGAGGAGCCACCAGATTGGATCACCGAATATGAACCGGAATTAGAGAGAAGCCGGAGTCAGGGAGCGCCAGAAACTGAAAAATCAGCACAAAGGGCCCGGAGATCCCGGAGAGATGGGACACTGAGTGTAACCCGGAGTAGAGCCGGAACAGGAGCAGACCCCCAGCTGGAGCTGACGCTCAAACCGGATCGGCGCAGCCTTCTGATCCCGGTATAAACCGGATGAAATGACGATGCATTTATTCCGATTGCTCGATACTGACTCGAGTGGATCTGAAATCAACTTCATATTTGCTTCGTGTTTTTGACTCCCAAAGTCCGGAAGCTGCTTTTTGGCGATTGTTATCGTTCGCAAAGGAAAACCTGCAACATTCACCAAGAAACCGATCCATATTTCACCAGATTCCTAGCCCCGAGGCCGGATGCTGGTCCCCGGGCTGGGTGAGGTCTATCCCCGGGCTGGGTGAGGTCTATCCCCCGGGCTGGGTGAGGTCTATCCCCCGGGCTGGGTGAGGTCTATCCCCGGGCTGGGTGAGGTCTATCCCCCGGGCTCGGTGAGGTATATCCCCGGGCTGGGTGAGGTCTATCCCCCGGGCTGGGTGAGGTCTATCCCCGGGCTGGGTGAGGTCTATCCCCCGGGCTCGGTGAGGTCTATCCCCCGGGCTCGGTGAGGTCTATCCCCCGGACTCAGTGAGGTCTATCCCCCGGGCTCGGTGAGGTATATCCCCGGGCTGGGTGAGGTCTATCCCCCGGGCTGGGTGAGGTCTATCCCCGGGCTGGGTGAGGTCTATCCCCCGGGCTCGGTGAGGTCTATCCCCCGGACTCAGTGAGGTCTATCCCCCGGGCTCGGTGAGGTATATCCCCGGGCTGGGTGAGGTCTATCCCCCGGGCTCGGTGAGGTCTATCCCCCGGGCTCGGTGAGGTCTATCCCCCGGGCTCGGTGAGGTCTATCCCCGGGCTGGGTGAGGTCTATCCCCCGGGCTGGGTGAGGTCTATCCCCCGGGCTGGGTGAGGTCTATCCCCGGGCTGGGTGAGGTCTATCCCCCGGGCTGGGTGAGGTCTATCCCCCGGGCTCGGTGAGGTCTATCCCCGGGCTGGGTGAGGTCTATCCCCCGGGCTGGGTGAGGTCTATCCCCCGGACTCAGTGAGGTCTATCCCCGGGCTGGGTGAGGTCTATCCCCCGGGCTGGGTGAGGTCTATCCCCGGGCTGGGTGAGGTCTATCCCCCGGGCTCGGTGAGGTCTATCCCCCGGAGTCGGTGGGGTCTATCCCCCGGGCTCGGTGAGGTCTATTCCCCGGAGTCAGTGGGGTCTATCCCCCGGGCTGGGTGAGGTCTATCCCCCGGAGTCAGTGGGGTCTATCCCCCGGGCTGGGTGAGGTCTATTCCCCGGAGTCAGTGGGGTCTATCCCCCGGAGTCGGTGAGGTCTATCCCCCGGAGTCGGTGGGGTCTATCCCCCGGGCTCGGTGAGGTCTATCCCCCGGAGTCAGTGGGGTCTATCCCCCGGAGTCGGTGAGGTCTATCCCCCGGGCTGGGTGAGGTCTATCCCCCGGACTCAGTGAGGTCTATCCCCCGGACTCAGTGAGGTCTATCCCCCGGGCTGGGTGAGGTCTATCCCCCGGACTCAGTGAGGTCTATCCCCCGGGCTGGGTGAGGTCTATCCCCCGGGCTGGGTGAGGTCTATCCCCCGGGCTCAGTGAGGTCTATCCCCCGGGCTCGGTGAGGTCTATCCCCCGGGCTGGGTGAGGTCTATCCCCCGGACTCAGTGAGGTCTATCCCCCGGGCTGGGTGAGGTCTATCCCCCGGGCTGGGTGAGGTCTATCTCCCGGGCTCGGTGAGGTCTATCCCCCGGGCTGGGTGAGGTCTATCCCCCGGAGTCGGTGGGGTCTATCCCCCGGGCTCGGTGCGGCCTGTATTTGAACCCTGATCAGGGCTTGTTCTGTTGCTGAGCTGCACATTGTTTGATCACAACACACAGATGTTGCGCCAAGTCCGCCTCAAGTGCCGCTGCCGCCTGTTGTTCAGTGACCTAAAAGGTTTTCTACTCCGGCGTCCCCCTCCTCCTCCTCCTCCTCCTCCTCCAGTGATGAATTACGACCGAATCTCAAGGCCGACCAACAACGGGCTCCTGACCAACAACAACACACTGCTCCCGGCTGCGAAAGGGGGCAAGTGGCGGGCAGGCGGTGCTCCAGGGGAGGAATGCCCTGAGGAACAGGAACACGGGGCCTATGAGCAGCCCATGCCCTTAGTGAGCCCATCAGCCGAGGAATCTTACCGAAGGAAATGTGAGGACGGAGTGTCTTTAAGCAGCAGCAGCATTGCCAGTGGCTGTCGCTCTCCTCAGTGCCGCATCTGTTTCCAGGGCTCCGAGCAGGTCAGTGCTGAATATTCTCAATTACAGCTTCACTTCCACCTTGAAACCCACCTCCAGCTCCGAGATCCTCCCTCTGGCCGCTTGCTAACTTCAAAAACCTCGGTTCGGTGGAAACATATTTTCCTGTTTCTTTATGAGAAAGGAATGATTGTCATTAGGACACAGAAGGATCCAATTCGGCCCATCGAAGATATACCGGAGAGACCATATCAAAGCAAAATGAATCTTATAAACACTGGCGGGTAAAATTAGGGTGAACCCCAATATACTCTATAAGTACTTTAAGAGAAAGAGAATAACCAGGGAAAGAACAGGGCCCAGTAGGGACTAAAGAGGTAATCTGTGGGTGTAGCCAGAGTATATTGGTCGGTGTTAAACAAGTACTTCTCATCTGTGTTCACTTGGGAGAAGGAGGATATAGGTACAGAATTAAGAGAGAGGGACTTGAACAGATTGGCATTAGGAATGAGGAGGAATTGAAGGCTTGTTGGACTTAAAAGTGGACAAATTCCCAGGGCCAGATGTGTTGAATCCAAGGCTGCAGTGGGAGATAAGGGAGGAAGTAGAGGCTCTGACTCAATTTTTAAATTCCTCCCTGGCCACAGGGAAGGTGCCAGAGGATTGGACAACAGCTTTAGTTCCACTTTTCAACAAGCATGGTAGGGATAGACTAGGTAATGAGAAGCCAGTGAATCTTACGGTAGGGAAACTGTTGGAGATAATTCCAGAAGAGACCAGGTTTGATTAGTGATAGTCAGTGGGAGGTCTTTGTCAGAGGGAAGTCATATCTAACAGATTTGATTGAAGTTGGTGTGATCAGGTGTGTAGATGCAGGTAGTGATTTGGTTAATGTGGATTTCAGCAAAGCTGTTGAGAAAGTCCCACATAGGAGACTGATAAAGAAGGTAAAAGTAATCGGATCCGATGGTAACTTGGAAAGTTGGATTCAAAATTAACTTAGTATGTGAAGACAGAAGGTGGTGATAGAATGCTGTTTGTGTGACTAGAGGTCAGTGTCCAATGGTGTACCACAAGGATCAATGCTCAGTCTCTTATTGTTTGTGATATTCATAAATGATGTAGATGAGAATTTGGGGTAATCTTAAGTAAGTTTGTGGATGACCAGAAGATCGACCAGAGAGGACTAGGTTAATAGGGAGGAAGAAGGTCTTAGGTGACAGGAGGATATAGAGGGATTGGTCAGACAGGCAATTTGTGGCAGATGGAATCTAACCTGATAAATATGATGTGACACACTTTGGAAAAAGTAACAAGACAAGAGAGTACTCAATGAATGACAGGATACTAGGAGGTTCAGAGGAGTAAAGGGATCTTGGACGGCTTGTCCACAGATCCCTGAAGATGGCAGGGCAGATTAATACTGTTGTCTAGTTCTTCCTTAAACAGGTTAGACAACTCTGACCAGAGTTTTGTGAAGGAATTTGCTCGGGTGTCCCACAATAGCAAAGTGGTCAAATCAATATGAACACAAACCAGTATCAATTTCCTTTATTAGGAACAAAGTTACAATAACCTTTAATAATAAATGCCTCTTAATTCTATTTGGCTGCATAAGGTTACAATACTTCTCAACCTTCTTAGAGTCAAAGAGTCATAGAGATCTACAGCAGGGAAAGACCCTTTGGTCCAACAAGTCCATACTGACCAAATTACTTTAGTTCCATTTGTTAGCACTTGACCCATATCCCTCTAATCCTTTCCTATTCATATACCTAGCCAGATACTTTTTAAATGTTATAATTGTACCAACCTCCACCACTTCCTTTGACAGATCATTCCATATACGCATCACCCTCCATGTGAAAACGTTGCCCCTTAGGTCCCTTTTAAATCTTTCACCTCTCATCTTAAAACCTATGCCTTCTAGTCTGGACTCCCCACCCCAGGGAAAAGACCTTCTCTATTTACCATATCCATGCCCCTAATGATGCCTTTCTGTATCGGCCTTCCTTTGTTTGGTGGATAAGTTGTTAGGTGTATGAAGTCCAGGATAGCTGTTGCCTTGTACATTATGCTAATATCATTAACACCTGGCTGCTGTGTTTGCACTGTGTCTGGTGTGTGGGTTTTGTGATTTCAGCATTTTATATGGCCAATGTACCCAGCATCTCTTGCTATTTGGCCAAGTTAGCGATATATAGCGACATTTCCCCACTTTTGAATGGAAAAACCTGATGCGAATTAAATTCAAACCTAAAATTTAGTTATGTGTGCTGTCAGGGAAACCCTGCATGTTTATGTGAAAGTCATTGTGTGCATTGGTCAAACCTATCATACAATTAAATGTACAAAAAAGGGAACTCCTGTTATGACAATCCATATAGGATTGAAGTACAAAGATAACTTTCAGTAATTAGAACAAAACGGAAGGGACAATAATGATAACCCTGGGAGGTCTATCTATCAAGTGGTCCAGAAGTGCATATACAGCGTTATTCATAGTGACTGTGCTGAATTGTTGGGATAGCTATCTTTCTCAGCCTACAATCCTAACTGCCAGTATCTTGAAGTATATCAAGGTGAGTGCAATTAGGACCACAGATAGATATAAGAAGAGCCAAATTCATGAATGATAGATTAAGGGCACAATGGTGTAGCCTGTTTGTCTGCATTTACTTAAGAGTAGTCCCAATTGTTGTCCCTTGTCTCTCCACAGCATATGGGAGGGTGTCATGGTAACTTAACCAAATACTATTTTTTAATAATTCCAATATTTTCAACTTCAAAGGTCCTCAACTCAACTTTGTTATTCAGAATAATTGGAAACCTTGGCAACAATACCAATGCCTTGCTAAGAGCATTCTTGCAGTGTCATTATATCACACCTTTGTGAGCTGCTGCAACTGGCAGCTAGAGATGTTAGTGTGGGTTTTCTCCTGGAACAAATGTTTGAGCTATTCATCACTAACCCAGGATGGGACTTTTCCTTGGCTAGCCTGTCCAAGGTCCTTTCTGAGCTGTTTAATCATCCAGTTAGTGTAGATACTGCTTTGTGTTGCTTTGTTGCTCATCGTCACCCCTGTTTTTGCCCTGGATGATCTGGTTAATCATCTAGGCGTGACCCTGTAGTATGGTCACTACATGGTGACTCGCCTGATTCTCCACTAGTTCTCCTGTGCTCTCATGTTGATTGCCTGTATTTAATTCATCTTGGGCTTATTTGACTTGTTGGGTTGAGTTCCTGAGCTTATTTTCTAAATTAGCCAAATCAAGGGTAGCGACCATTGACATCTCTGCCCCATTTGCTGTGGCTAGCTCATTTAAAGAACTCATTTATCTTTTGTCTATTGCCTGCTGCTCTTGGTTTTCCCTGATATTTTCCTGTCCCTCATCCCATTATTCTGCAAGTCAGGTGGGAATATGATTATTTTAATGGGGAAGGATACCACACCAGTAACAGTATCTCTTATACATTTATTATAATTGGTGTTAGTTACATAATCTATGTCTGGGCCTCTTGCTGAGATATTTGTATCATCAATAGTCATAGATGAGGTGCCAGAAGACTAGAGGCTGACTAACGTGGTACCACTATTTAAGAAGGGTGGTAAGGACAAGCCAGGGAACTACAGACCAGGGAGCCTGATGTCGGTAGTGGGCAAGTTGTTGGAGGGAATCCTGAGGGACAGGATGTGCATGTATTTGGAAAGGCAAGGACTGATTAGGGGTAGTCAACATGGCTTTGTGCATGGGAAATCATGTCTCACAAACTTGATTGAGTTTTTTGAAGAAGTAACAAAGAGGATTGATAAGGGCAGAGTGGTAGACGTGATCTATATGGACTTTAGTAAGGTATTCGACAAGATTCCCCATGGGAGACTGATTAGCAAGGTTAGATCTCACAGAATACAGGGAGAACTAGCCATTTGGATACAGAACTGACTCAAAGGTAGAAGACAGAGGGTGGTGGTGGAGGATTGTTCTTCAGATGAGAGGCCTGTGACCAGTGGAGTGCCACAAGGATCGGTGCTGGGCCCTCTACTTTTTGTCATTTACATGATTTGGATACGAGCATAAGAGGTACAGTTAGTAAGTTTGCAGATGACACCAAACTTGGAGGTTTAGTGGACAGTGAAAAAGGTTACCTCAGATTACAACAGGATCTGGACCAGATGGGCCAATGGGCTGAGAAGTGTCAGATGGAGTTTAATTGAGATAAATGCGAGGTGCTGCATTTTGGAAAAGCAAATTGTTGTAGGACTTATACACTTAATGGTAAGGTCCTAGGGAGTGTTGCCGAACAAAGAGACCTTGGAGTGCAGGTTCATTGCTCCTTGAAAGTGAAGTTGCAGGTAGATAGGATAGTGAAGGCGGCATTTGGTATGCTTTGTTTTATTGGCCAGAGTATTGAGTACAGGAGGTATTTGGTATGTGTATGGAATAAGCTGCCAGAGGAAGTGGTGGAGCTGGTACAATTGCAACATTTAAAAGGCATTTGACTGGGTATATGAATAGGAAGGGTTTGGAGGGATATGGGCCGGGTGCTGGCAGGTGGGACTAGATCGGGTTGGGATATCTGGTTGGCATGGACGGGTTGGACCAAAGGGTCTGTTTCCATGCTGTACATCTCTATGACTCTATGATTCTATGTTGTTCCAGCTTGTCAATGAATGGTGAGGCTGCCTCCCGGTCTCCAGTAGCTCTCCTCTCACTAGAACAGGCCCTTTCCAGTTGTGACTGGAACTGTCCCACATAGAAACATAGAAACTAGGTGCAGGAGTAGGCCATTCGGCCCTTCCAGCCTGCACCATTCAATAGGATCACGGCTGATGATGCAATCTCAGTATCCCATTCCCACCCTCTCCCCATACCCCTTGATCCCTTTACCCTCAAGGGCCACATCCAGCTCCCTCTTGAATCTATCTAATGAACTGGCCCCAAAAAGGTTCCTGTGGGAGAGAGTTCCACAGGTTCACAATTCTCTGACTGAAGAAATTCTTCCTCATCTCAGTCCCGAATGGCTCATCCCTTATTCTTAGATTGTGAGCCCTTGTTCTGGACTTCCCCAACATGGAGAATATTCTTCCCGCATTTAGCCTGTCTAGTCCCATTGGGATTTTATATGTTTATGAGATCCCCCCTCATTCTTCTAAATTTGAGCAAATACAAGGCCTTTTCATCCAGTCTTTCCTCATATGTCAGTCCTGCCATTCTGGGAATCAGTCTGGTGAACCTCTGCTGGACTCCCTCAATAGCAAGACATCCTTCCTCATACTCGGAGACCAAACTGCACACAATACTCAAGGTGTGGCCTTTCCAAAGCCCTGTAGAACTGCAGCAAGATACTCAATACTCAAATCCTCTCGCTATGAAGGAGAGCATGCTATTAGCTTTCCTCACTGCCTGCTGCATCTGCTTTCATCGACTTTTCCACTGTGACACCCAGGTCTTGTTGCACCTCACCTTTTCCTAAAGTACCTTCCTGTTTTTGTGACAAAAATGGATAACTTCACATTTATCCACATTTTATTGCATTTGTCAAGTATTTGCCCACTCAGTTAGTCTGTCCAAGTCACCTGCAGCCTCTTTGCATCTTCCTTGCAGAGCATACTGCCACCCAGCTTAGTGTCATCTGCAAATCTGGATATTTGGCATTCAATTCCTTCATCCAAATTGTTAATGTACATTGTGAACAGTTGAGGCCCCAACACTGAAACCTGTGGCACCTCACTCATCACTGCTTGCCACTCTGAAAAGGGCCTGTTTATTCCAACCAGTTCTCTATCCGTGTCAGTACATTACCTCCGATACCATGAGCTTTAATTTTCCTTACTAATTTCTTGTGTGGAACCTTGTCAAAAGCCATATAGATCAGGTTTTGCTGTATTCTGATGTCTTGCTCTTTAACTTTTCTATTTCGTCTGTAAGTGATTACTAATCTCTCCCACAGCAATCTAATCTCAGCTGGTCAGTTGCGGGAATCTCCTAGGCTGCATTCTATTGCTATTGCTGTGGTTATGTTAGTGGCCTTCTTTCCTAATTTGTTATGTGTTTTCTGCCATGGAATGTCTAGGGGTAGTGTTGGGCAAGCTAATGCAGCTACAGATAGACAAGTCTCCTGGCCCTGATGGAATGCATTTCAGGGTGCTAAAAGAGATGATGGGAGAAATAGCAAGTGTTTAATAAGGGCAGTAGACAAAAGATGGGGGATTTTGGACTAGTTAGCGTAACTTCTATAATAGGGGAGATGCTTGAGTCTATTATCAAGGAAGAAAAAGGAAGGCATCTAGATAGAAATTGTCTCATTGGGCAGATGCGGCATGCATTCATGAAGGACAGATCATGCTTAACTAATCTTTTGGAATTCTATGAAGACATTACAGTGAACAATGAGGACCCAGTAGATGTGGTGTACCTAGATTTCCAAAAGGTCTTTGACAAGATGCCACACAAGAGGCTGCTGAATAAAGATGCCTGGTGTCATAGGTAAAGTATTACCATGGATAGAAGATTGGTTGATTAACAGGAAGCAAAGAGTGAGGATAAATGAGTGCTCTTTTGGTTGGCAATCAATAAGTAGTGGTGTGCTTCAGGGATCAGTGTTGGTAATGCAATTATTTACAATTTATTTAGACGATTTGGAATTGGGGACCACGTGTAGTGTGTCAAAATTTGGAGATGAGACTAAGATGAGTGACAGAATAAAGTGTACAGAGGACTGTGAAACTTTGCAGAGGGACATATGTATTTTAAGTGAGTGAGCAAAAATCTGGCAGGTAGAATACAATGTTAGTAAATGTGAAGTCATCCATTTTGGTCGGAGTAACAGGAAAAAGGACTATTACTTTAATGGAAAAATGTTGCAGCAAGGACCTGAGTATCCTTGAATCACATAGGGTTGGTCTGCAGGTGCAACAGGTAATTAGGAAGGCAAATGGAATTCTGTCCTTCAGTGCTAAAGGGATTGAGTTTAAAAGCAGAGAGGTTATGTTGCAGCTGTATAGGGTACTGGTGAGGCCACACCCCCTAGAGTCCTGTGTGCAGTTTTGGTCATCTTAGTTGAGAAATGATGTACAGGCCTTAGAGGGGGTGCAAAGGAGGTTCACTCGGTTGATTCTGGAGTTGAAAGGGTTGGCTTATGAGGAGAGACTGAGTAGACTGGGATTATATTCATTGGAATTCAGAAGAATGAGGCAGGATCTTATAGAAAAATATAAAATTATGAAGGGAATAGATAAGATAGATGTGGAGATGATGTTTGCACTGGCAGGTGAAACTAGGACAAGAGGACATAGCCTTAAAATTAGGAGAGCAGATATAGGACTGAATTGAGAAGGAACTTCTTCACCCAGAAGGTTGTGAATTTATGGAATTCCCTGCCCAGTGAAGTCGTTGATGCTACTTCACTAAATGTTTTTTAGTGAAGATAGTTTGTTTTGAACAATGAAGGAATTAAGGGTTACGGTGACAGGGTGGATAAGTGGAGCCGAGGCCATGAAAAGATCAGCCATGATCTTATTGAATGGGAGAGCAGGCTCGATGGGCCAGATGGCCTGCTCCTGCTCCTAGTTCTCATGTTCTTAAGTTCTGTGATCCAGGGCCAGCCTGGGCCACTTTTTATTGTCTGAGACTGTCCTCCCATGTTGAATGAAGGAGTACTTGTCCCACTTTGTTATGAAGCAAATTATTGCTAGATGCTTTGTAGGATTTCTCTTTGATGTTGTGAAGTTGTGGGAAGTGGCTGTGTTCTTGCTGCAGCCTCTCAAAGACTTAGATATGTAGAACTAGAGCACAGTGACCCTCTCTAACACTATCCAGATATAGTTTAAACAGAAAAGTTTCCACAACTTTGCTCAACTCTCTTGAACTCAAAATTTGACTCTTAAAATTACTTTCTCTCGACCCTGTCCCCATCAAACACACTTGGGGTAGAGACAACAAGGAATCAAAATATAGGGTAAACTTTGCTCTACTCATTCGAACTCAAAGTAAACTAAAAATCAACTCCTCTCAGCTCCATCCCTATTGAGAACTCCTGGAATAGGTACAACAGGGTTTAAAATTCAGAGGAAAACTTTTTTTCTACTGATTGGAACTGAAAATAAATAAAACTCCTCTCACACTGACCATCAGACACTTCTTGAATAGGGACAACAGGGGTTTAAAATAAGGAGTCCAAAATGTCTCTAGGGTTTCCACACAAGAGGCAATTTGTCCCATGGGCTGACTTCCTCAGAGTCCCTGCATTCCCTACTACCGTTTCCCAGCTCATGCTTTGTTTACTCTCGCTGTAGGACCAATTTCTGGTAGGCTGCCTGTAATCTCAGTTACTCACTTGAATCCTGGCTTTCATGTGAAATATTTACACACTTAATTATGGCTCAAGCTTAATTCTGACTGCTCCACTATCAACATCCAATGAGTTACTATTGATCAAAAACTCAACTGGACTCACCTCATGAACACAGTGGCTTCAAGAGCAGGTCAGAGGCTAAGAATACTGCAGTGAGTAACTCATCTCCTGACTCCCGAAAGCCTGTCCACCATCTACAAGGAATACTCCCCACTTGACTGGATGGGTGCAGCCCCAACAACACTCAAGAAGCTTGACACCATACAGGTCAAAGCAGCCCGCTTGACTGGCACTGTATCTAGATTAGAATGGTGCTGGAAAAGCAAAGCAGGTCAGGCAGCATCCGAAGAGCTTTTGCCCGAAACGCAGATTTTCCGGCTCTTTGGATGCTGCCTGACCTGCTGTGCTTTTCCAGCACCACTTTAATCTAGACTCTGATGTCCAGCATCTGCAGTCCTCACTTTTGCCTGGCACTGTATCTACAATCATCCACTCCCTCCAACACTGATGCTCAATAGCAGCTGTTCGTATTATCTACAAAATGCACTGCAGAAATTCACCAAAGTTCCTCAGACAGCACCTTCTAAACCCATGACCGCTTCTATCTAGAAGGACAAGGGCAGCAGATATATGGGAACACCACCATCTTCAAGTTCCCCTCCAAGTCCCTCACCATCCTCACTTGGAAATATATCACCGTTCCTTCACTGTTGCTGGGTCAAAATCCTGGTATTCTTTCCTAATGGAATTGTGGGTCAACCCACAGCACATGGACTGCAGTGGTTCAAGAAGGCAGCTCACTATCACCTTCTCAAGGGCAAGTAAGGATGGGCAATACATTCTGGCTAGCTAGTGATGCTCACATCCCACAAAAAATGATTTAAAAAAAACATTGCTGCTGAGTTTGACTTTGGAGGACCTGATGGTCACTTCTAATTGAAGCCTATTCGGGTGCGAAATGTTGTCAAGTTCCTCCTTAAACAAGTTCAACAACTCTGACAAGAGTGTTATGAATGAATTTGTTGGTGTTCCACAATACCAAACGGTCAAATCAATATGAACACAAATTGGTTCCAATGCAAAACACTCACATTTTGTTTTTCTTTTGTGTTTTTTTGTAAATGAAAGGAACAAATATCTTCCCTATAAAAGGGACTATAAACAAACTCTCCTTCTCAAAACACAGAGACCACTAGTATCAGCAGTAACACATTGACAGTGCCCAGCCAGCACAGAGTCGGTGCCCTAAATTAAGGAGACTCTAAATCTGTTTTTTTTTGTTTTTTTTTCTATTTCCCCCACATTTTCGCCTAACTGCAGTAGTGCTTATATTTTCTCCAGCACCCATGTGGAGTGTGTGTAGGTGTGAGACACAGTGAAAGATAGCAGGTGTACAAATCTTTATTCAATTTTCACCACCAGGAAGAAAGGAAACACCAGAGTGGCCAGTGACAAGCAGTGCCCTTCTCATCAAAGGGCAATGCTGCGTGATCAAAAAAGTGAAGGGGAGGGCAGGGATACAATTCATCTTTATTAGGAACAAACTTACAATAATCTTTAATACTAAACACACTAATCTCTAAGGATTTTCCTGCTCCTCGGATGCTGTCTGACCTGCTGAGCTTTTCCAGCACCACTCTGATCTAAACTCTGATTTCCAGCATCTGCAGTCCTCACTTTTGCCAACACTAATCTTAATCCTATTAGCTCCTTAAGGTTACAATACTTCCCAAGTCTCAGAATGATTTATGCAGTCGTGCTTTGTCTCTTTCTGTGTCTCTGGGTCTGTGAAGCTGCTTTCTTCCTCTCTTTCTGGATGGTCAGCTGGTATCTGCCTCCTACCATGCTGGCCTCCTCTGAAGGCCTCCAGAAGATTTAAGGGAGAGATTGAACTGCAGGTGAACCCTGTTTTTATATTGTTTTGGATGGTTTTCTAGAACTTTCTGTAGTCTGGCCAATCAGGGAGACACACTTAATAATTTGAAACATTGTCAACCATTTGGAAAGCTTGGTACTGTTTGTTTCTTTGTGTAGCAGGGCCCAGCATCTTTCTGTGTGGTGGATACGTTGTTGGGGAAGAGTTGATTTTGCTGGCTCTTCTGGCTCATAGTTTGTAAGTTTATTTTCACAGAATAAATTGAAGCCCAGGATCAGGGGCGCAGCACAAAAAAGAGTGACATACCAGGAAAACTGTAAGTTTATTGGTTGATAATAGCTGCTAATGTGACTATAGGATGGTTTCAGATTGTATGAAAATAGAGAAATATTTACAGATAGCAAACTAAAAGATTAGTAGAACATTAAATAAAGCAAACTAAGAACTAAGCAAATAAAAGAGAGATGCAGGACCAAGCGATGTGCTGTACCTGTATAATGTGGGAGCTGATGATTCATAGTGATCATATCTATAGCAAGCTTTGGTTGCTTGAGGAACTCTGGGTCAGAGCTGATGACCTTGAGTCTGAGTTTCAAACACTGCGACACATCAGGAGGGGAAGAGTTACCTGGACACTGTGTTTCAGGGGAAAATGACACCCCTTAGATGCACTACCTTGAAATTTGGTTAGTAGTGAGGGACAGAAGGGTGTGACTATGAGGGAGCCAGGTAGAGGTATTCCAGGAGTAGTGCTGTAGGAGCCTCAGTCTCAAGCTTGTCGAGAGATTTGAGATTCTTGCTCCCTATGTGAACAAAAGCTTTGGCTATGGGGAGGATAAGCAAGCTGACCATAACAGCGTGAAACAGGGAGCATTTCAAGAGGGGTCAAAAGACTTAGGAGGAATTAAGTACTATCACCATCACTAATGAAGTAGTATTAGACAAACTAATAGGGTGAAAGGCATTTAAGTCTCCTGGCCCTAATAGCTTGCCTCCAAGGATTAGTACAGTACAGGAACAGGCTTTTTGACCCACTATGTCTGTGCTAACCATGAGGCTATTCTCAACTAATCCCAACTGCTTGCACCTTACTTATTCTCTGTTCAATCGTGCAAATGTCTAAATGCCTCTTAAACTTTGCTTTCATATATGCTTCTACCATCTCCCATGACAGTGCATTCCAGGCACCTAGTACCCTCATTGTAAAAAACGTTGCTTGTTTATCTCCTTTAAGCTTTCCCCCCTCTCACCATAAGTTTATTTCTCCTAGAATTTCACATTTCCACCCTGGGAAAGAGACTTGACTATCCACCCTATCTATGCCTCTCATAAATTTATTAGATCAAGTTATTGCGGATGCTAGAATCTGTATTGAAAATAAAAAATGCTGGAAATCACAGTGGGTCAGGCAGGATCAATAGAGATAGAGAGCAAGCTAATGTTTAAAGTTGAGATGACTTCATCAGAGCAGCTATTTATGTTTTCATAAGTTTATACACTTTCAGATCACCCCTTAGCTTCCAATGCTCTAGCGAAAACAATCCAATTTTTTTCTAATCTCTTCTTGTTGCTCAAACAGTCCAAATAATGTGTTGTAATTCTAAAAAAATTATTGTTTTCCAGAGGATTGGATAACTGCTAATGTGACACCCCTATTCAAAAAGGGAGGGAAGCAAAAAGTGGGTAAATATAGTACAATTAGATTAACATCTAATTTTGGAAAAGTATTGATTAGATTACTTACAGTGTGGAAACAGGCCCTTTGGCCCAACAAGTCCACACCGACCCTCCGAAGAGGAACCCACCCAGAGCCAGGAAACCAGAAGTACCCAGAGGAAACCCAAGCAGACATGGGGAGACTGTGCCAACTCCACACAGAGTTGCCTGAGGTGGGAATTGAATCCGGGTTTCTGACGCAGCAGTGCTAACCACTGTGCCACCGTGCCACCTGTAATAGAGTCAATTGTTAAGGAAGTACTAACAGATGTTATGACACAGGGTAAACCCTCCTGCTAAATTTAAACTAGCAACACAGAAAAGATTTGTTCCATACAGTAATCTGTGAAAATTCAAGGGGCCAAGAACTAGTTAAAGTAACAACTTTATTTCTTAAAGTAAAACAGGGAATAATTAACTAACAGTTATTTACAACTCCTTCCTCTAATCTATCTTTTATTTTCCATTCTATAATACTAATCAGATAAAACTGCCGATTAAGATTTACCAAAATTCAACTTTTCAAAAACCAGCCAGATGTTGAATCTTCTTTTCTTATTCTTTAGCATTTCTGCTTAACAGGTTACTGATTGATAAAGGTACCTTTAAGAGAGCTATTCTCCGGGCAGTCTGTTGATGTCATTGGCTTGGCAGTTCTCCACCAAGTGTTCAATTTTCCCTGGTCTTATACCCCCAAAGCATTGGATTGCATCATTGGCTTTGAAGATATACTAAATTCAAACTTGATTAGAATTTGTTTTTTGGGGGGGGGGGGGTATAAATTAAACTGATTGGCCTAATTTGAATCTGTTTTGTCCTTTCCAGGCAACCAGCTAATCTAGCTTTCGACCAAGTGTTACATTGTTACCTTATTCAGAACACTTGGTGCTTTTACAGGTAGTTCTGCTAGCTTTTAACTCTCTTAAAGGACAGCACACCCACATCTTCATAACACCCCCCCACCAAGAAAAAAAATGAATCAACATATTGAAAAGATGGCTTCATTGTTTTTGTTTCTCTATTCTTCAAACACATTATCCTAATATACCAATAACTTTAATCTAAGTTCACCTTAACTTCTTCCCATGCACCTGTGTGTGTGTATATATACACACACATATAAACCTCATCTAAACTTTAATCAGTTAAATCTGCAATAGAGCATCTGTGATTACCTTTTTAAACCCGCAACATGTACGATTTTAAATTAAAACCCTGTAACATAAAACTCCAATGAAATAGTCTCCTATTCTTGTCTTTAAAGCGTTCTAAGAAAGTAAGCGGATTGTGATTGTGAGAAACAGAACTCACTCACAAATCAGCCTGAGACAAAGCCTTGGAAACAAGAACAATTTATTACAGCCTTGCAAGTACCGGATGCTTCTGTAATCAAGCAGAAATGCACGTGAAAACAGAGCATGTTAGCTTTCTTATTCACTTTACAAGTTGCGGAATCATGCCTCCCTTTTCCCATCCTATCATAAGCCGACTACCTCACTTGTTTTTTTCTCTCTCGTTATTTTCTTATCTGGCCATCCTGCTGTCCTTGTATGTCTGTATTCTTTGTTCCTTGTTTGTTACAGCTTGTTCTTTTATCCAGTTTCTCTTATCATACTATAAGCTTTATTGTGAAACGCTCCTGCTGCTTCTTTTTGTGGTCAGCTACAACCCTTCATAGTTATTTCCTAGCTTAAAACTATTTTCTTTAAAAGACCCTCTATATTCATTAAAGTCTTAGCCTTAAGTATGCTACATGCTACAAGAATTCCGCGACCATTTGTATAATGTTCTCCTTCCCCCCCCATCTGCAGAAACTACATTTCTAACCTCCCACAATTCCCCCTTTTTCTTTTTCTCGAACTGTTGTTTCTGCACTTACTAAGTCTCCTTTAATTCATTATCTGATTCTCTGCCCTCTTACGCCTTTTGGCGATGAGGTTCACAATCTTACATTTTACATTTATGTTTTTCGTCCCTCGAACTCTAGAAGCATTCTTTGACTTTCTCTTTGTTGCATATCATCTGCTGATTGTAAAAGCATCTGATGATTTATTTGGGTTTCTTCCCCAAGGGTTGTCATCAGTCGGCTCATTACCCATTTTAGGACATTGAACCCTACCACCAGACCCACCAATATCAATAATCCATAGATAGCTAGATTGACTAACCACCTTCCCCAACCAGTCAATTCACAATTCCCCCATTCCCATCCTTTTTTGTTCCGGTACTGATTACCGGCCTCCCTTATCTTGGCGATTTTGTCTCGCACATGTTTGGAGATATCAGGAATGTTAGAGGAGACCTCAGGTATGTACGTACAACATTCCTCTCCAATTAGTGCACAGGTACCACCTTTCTCCGCTAGAATATAATCCAGAGCCATCCTGTTCTGAAGGGTTGTTAGTCTAGTGGCAATCATTTCGGTCGTTATGGCTGCTACGTGGGATTGGGTTTCAGCCAACGCATCGGCAGTATTGTTGGCCAACTCTTTCAGGGAAGCTGCCAACTTTTATATTTCTACTCCTGCTCGAGCGGTCCCATACATGGGTATCAAAGTCCAAAGGAGGCGATCCCCTTCGGTTAATTTCCAGGTTACCCGCCTTCCTCCCTGTTTATTCCGAGGTATTTTTGGGGCTCTCTCTAACAGCCTCAAATGGGGAATTATGTAGGCAAGGTAGCAGCAGCCACTCCAGCCTTTCTGGTTTTGAGGTAGTATCTGAACTGGATGGTCCCAGCACCCATTCCCGTGACATCCGCCACTCCAAACGTACTTCTCGCTGGGGATAAATGAGTAGGCCTTTAAGCCACCCGCCCAATATGTCCCATTCAATACTTGGGGAATGGTCGTGGCAGTGGCTTGACTGGTGTAGACACAAGATGATTTTCCTAATTGGAAGGGTGCGGTATCATTATGATTACAGAAACAAGTGGTATTTACTGCTCCTTTCGGTGGGGGGTGGCGGGGGGGGGAATCTCTAAGGCAATCGATAGCACTCAGGGTTTTCGGGACTGGTCGAGGGAACCATCCTGCAAAGTTATAATTACCCCTCTTATATTCCCATTTTGTATCATTTGAGCCCGAGTCAAATTGTTGTATGTCGTACACTTCTTCTTTGGTAAATGGTATTACCGTGAGAGGAATTCCGGATTCCCCATGGTGTGGGATCTCTGCACATACCCAACAATCGGTATGCCCTTTTAGTTTAGCATAATTCTGACATAATGCAGTAAAATGATTTCTCCCACCCACCTTGGCAGCTAGCGCCAATATTATCATAACAACATAAAGCTGACCACTCATTTCAGCTCACAACCCTATCTACCTATTCCCTAACCCGTTGTATGCCAGGGAGGAGTGAGTCCACGCAACACTTACAATTGTTTTGGGATACAGTTTTTTACCCAATACTTAATAGTCTCTCTTATCTCAGTCCATTTTTTTTTTCTCTCTGCTTGACTTTCAGAGGGTTGTCTGTAGGATGAGCTTGCCACTCTGCCGAAGGGGAAGGAGCGTCCACGGGGCCCTTAACATGAGTGTGATGACTCAGAGTGTTACAAGGGGACATAAATTTAAGGTGAAGGTTGGAAGGTATAGGGATGTCAGGGGTAGGTTCTTTACCCAGAGAGTGGTGGGGGCATGGAATGCGCTGCCTGTGGGAGTGTCAGAGTCAGAATCATTGGTGACCTTTAAGCGGCAATTGAATAGGTACATGGATGGGTGCTTAAGCTAGGACAAATGTTCGGCACAACATCGTGGGCCGAAGGGCCTGTTCTGTGCTGTATTGTTCTATGTTCTATGTTCTAATTTGCCTATCGGACCAACAGATCAATGTGAGCTGCCATATCACTTGCCCTTCACTCCTCTCTCGAGAATCTTGACATCAAGAATAGCTACATAAGAATCCTACTCATTGACTACAGTTCAGCCTTCAACACTATTATCCACTCCAGGCTGATTACTAAACTGAGTGATCTTGGACTAAGCCCCACTCTCTGCATCTGGATCCTCAGTTCCTGACCCACAGGCCGCAATCAGTGAAGATTGGGGACAATATTTCATTGTCACTAACACTCAACACATTGGAGCTCCCAGGATGCTTCCTTAAACCCCTACTGTCCTCACTGTGACCCATGACTGTGTCACCAAATATCAGATTAATGCCATTTACAAGGTCACTGATGACACCACCATAGTCGGTTGCATCTCACATGGTGACAAAACAGACTACAGACAGAAGGTGGAAGACCAGGAAAAATGGCGCACTGAGAACAATGTAGGTCTCAATACCGGCAAAGCCAAGGAACTCATTATTGACTTCCGGCAGGATGTTACACACGTTCGCCTACACATTAACAGCACAGAGGTGGTGCAAGTGGAGAGTGTCAAGCTCCTGGGAGTGGTCATACACAACAAGCTTTCTAGAACTCTTCATGTGGATGCACTAGTTACAAAGTCCCAACAACGTCTCTTCTTCCTCAGGCAGCTGAGGAAATTTGGCATGATGGCGAAAACCATTGCCAAAGTTTATAAGTTCGCCATCGAGAGCATTCTGTCTGGATGTATCTCTACTTGGTATGGCAACTGGACCATTCAAGATTGGAGACGGTTATAAAGTATGGTGAACTTGGCCTGGACAATCACAAAGTCCAGCCTCCCATCTATAGAATCCATCTACAGATCCACTGACAAGGAAAGACCGTCAACATTCTCAAAGATCCATCCCATTCTGGCAATGTTTTTCTACAACCTCAACCATTGGGGAGAAGGTACAGAAGCCTGAACACACTCTACAGCTGGTTTCGAAACAGTTTCTACCCTACTGTTGTTAGAATACTGAATGTCCTCACAAACTCTTAACAGTCGCCTGTCCCTGTGTTTTTGTTTTTGCCGCTGTTTACCTATTATTTACTTATCTATGCTACTTAGATTCATTTGGGGCATCTCCAATAGCGAACAATATGAATGGGATACCTTTATCCCAATCATTCAGGTAATTCTGACAGTATTCTCTCAATATGGTCTTCAAGGTCTGATGCTACTTTTCTGAAGCTCCCTGGGATTCAGGATGAGACACACTGGATCTAATGTACTGTATAGCTTAGCTATCCATAACCTCCTCAAACAGCCTAGCAGTAAAATCTGACACTTGGTCTGACTGAATCTCTCTGGGTAGCCCATACCATGTGCAGAAAGCTACCAACTCCTCTACAACCTTTTTTGCCTTGGTACTCCATAATGGAATTGCCTCTGGAAATCTGGTAGACTCATCCATTATGGTTAATAAGTACTGGTTCCCACTTTTAGTTCTGGGGGGGGACCTACACAATCAATTATAACCCGTGTGAAAAGTTCTTCAAATGCAGGAATTGGAAACAAAGGTGTTGGTTTTATTACCGCCTGTGGTTTACCTACCATTTGGCACGTATGACACATACGGCAAAACTTAACCACATCCTTGTGTATTCCAGGCCAATTAACAATGTTTTTGTACCTTATCCTGAGTCTTTCGTACCCCTAGGTGACCTCTTACAGGTAGTTCACGTGCTTTGTGCTGTGACTTATGATAGTGGGATCTGGTTACCACACAATCTGGGAAAATACCAGGATATTTCTGTTTTAACTTCTCAGTTTCTTGGTTTTCCTTGGGCTTCTCCACAACAAGGGGTATCACTCCCACCTTGGATCCTGCCAAATCATTCCCAAGAACAAACTGAATTCTGGATCTGACACTCTATGACTCACTCCCATTATAACTTCCCCAGTCTTGAGTTGACACTCCAACCTGATCTTACATAGGTGAATGTTAAATATCTGTTCATCTGTCCCACACATTACCACACTCTTGGGTACCAGGTCATTAAGAGTCCATATTCACTCGTCCCTTACTATCAGCGACTGGATTAGATTCTATATCTCTCAAAATTATAACTTCTTGTCCTTCTCCCCTATTCTTTCTGAGCAAACTTTACACACAGAGGCAAATTCTTTGTAGAGATCAGGTACTAACTCCATACCTAGCCACTACCTAGGCTCTGTACTCTCCTGCAGCTCCTTGTCTCTTTTTGGGGTCTCTTTTACGACCTTCACTAATGCCACTGGTTTAGCTTCTTTTACCACATCTTTTCCCACCGCGCCTTTTCTTAACGACCACTACTGTGTCTTTATGTGTCCCCCTTCTGGCAGTGAAAACACCTTTATCCAGTGTCCTTCTGAAACCATCAGCACTGTGATTTTCTGTGTCCCACTCCATTACAGTGAAAACACCAGAGGTCTTTCACTTCCTGCCCACCCTCCTGGGCTTCTTTAACCTGTGGTAAATTCTTACCAGTGCTCTCTACTCTTGGTTTAGTAATGTGGGATCCTCCCTTCTCCTAACTTCTATCCCTTACAGGATGAAATTCTTATGCACCAACATGTATTCATCTGCTAACTCTGCTGCCCTTCTCACTTCCTGCACTTTCTGTTCCTCCACGTGAATTCTTACCATCTCTGGAAGTGCGTTTTTAAACTCCAGCAGAATAATCTCTCTTGGAGCCTCAAAGGTCCTATCTATTTTCAAAGAACGCACCAATTGATCAAAATGACTATGTTTAATTCTTTCAAATTCAGCATAAGTCTAACCTTGTTCCTTCTTTGTGTTTCTGAACCGCTGTCTATATGCATCTGGTACCAATTCTTAAGCAGTTAAAATAGCCTGTTTAACCTCTTCATAATCTCTTTGACACCTCATCTGACAGTGCGGCAATACCTCACTAGCTTAGAGCTTGGATTAGTACTTGGGAGTATGATGTCATTGCTATTACTCAGACTTGGTTAAGGGAAGAGCATGATTGACAATTAAATGTCTCAGGATTAGGGTGTAGGTTTGCTCGCTGAGCTGTAGGTTTGATATCCAGACGTTTCATTACCTGGCTAAGTAACATCATCAGTGGCGACCTCCAAGTGAAGCGAAGCTGTTGTCTCCTGCTTTCTATTTATATCTTTCTCCTGGATGGGGTTCCTGGGGTTTGTGGTGATGTCATTTCCTGTTCATTTTCTGAGGGGTTGATAGATGGTACCTAGATCTATGTGTTTGTTTATGGCTTGTGGTTGGAGTGCCAGGCCTCTAGGAATTCTCTGGCATGTCTTTGCTTAGCCTGTCCCAGGATAGATGTGTTGTCCCAGTCGAAGTGGTGTTTTTTTCATCCGTGTGTAGGGCTACGAGGGAGAGAGGGTCGTGTCTTTTTGTGGCTAGCTGGTGTTCATGTATCCTGGTGGCTAACTTTCTTCTTGTTTGTCCTACTAGTGTTTGTGGCAGTCCTTGCATGGAATTTTGTAGATGACGCTGGTTTTGTCCATGGGTTGTACTGGGTCTTTTAAGTTTGTTAGTTTTTGTTTGAGAGTGTTGGTGGGTTTGTGTGCTACTAGGATTCCGAAGGGTCTTAGTAGTCTGGCTGTCATTTCTGAAACTTCTTTGATGTATGGTAAGGTGGTTAGGGTTTCTGGCTGTGTTTGGTCTGCTTGTCGTGGTTTGTTCTTGAGGAATCTGCTCATTGTATTTTTTGAGTATCCGTTCTTCTTGAATACGTTGTGTTGGTGGTTCTCCTCTGAAGTTCGTCTGTGCTGCAGTGTGAGGTGGCTCGTTGGAATAGTGTTCTGATACAACTTTGTTTGTGTGTGTTGGGATGGTTGCTGGTGTAGTTAAGTATTTGGTCAGTGTTTGTCGGTTTTCTGTATACGCAGGTTTGTCGTTCTCCGTTGTCCTTTCTTTCGACTGTGACATCCAGGAATGCGAGTTTGTTGTCGGTTTCTTCCTCCTTGGTGAACTTTATGCCTGTGAGGGTTTGTTGATGATGTTAAATGTCTCTTCTATCTTGTTTCGTTTTGTGATGACAAAGGTGTCATCTACGTAGCGGACCCAGATTTGTGGTTTGATGATTGGTAGGACTGTTTGTTCTTGTCTTTGCATTACCACTTCTGCTATGAATCCTGATCGCGGAGATCCCATGGATGTGCCGTTGGTTTGTTTATAGATTATGTTGTTGAAGGTGAGGCACAGGTCCACTAGCTTCATGATGTTTTCGTTGGTAACGAGATTGATGGTTGGGGTGTGTGTGATGGTCTCTTCTAAAAGTGTGGTAAGTGTTTCTTTTGCCAGGTCAATGTCGATGGAGGTGAACAGTGCTGTTACATCGAATGAGATCATTGTTTCAATGTTTGGTGTTTTTGATGATTTTTAGGAATTCCTAGGTGGAGTGGATGGAGTGCTGTGACTCTTCTACTAGGTATTTCAGTCTTGCGTGTAGTTCTTTGGCCAGTCTGTAAGTTGGTGTTCCGGGTAGTGAGACTATGGGTCTGAGGGGGGGGCTCCTGGTTTATGGATTTTTGGTAGTCCATAGAATCGTGGGGTGTTGGTCCTGTCATTCCATGCAAGGACTGCCACAAACACTATGTAGGACAAACAGGAAGAAAGTTAGCCACCAGGATACACGAACACCAGCTAGCCACAAAAAGACATGACCCTTTCTCCCTCGTAGCCCTACACATGGATGAAAAAAAACACCATTTCGACTGGGACAACACATCTATCCTGGGACAGGCTAAGCAAAGACATGCCAGACAATTCCTAGAGGCCTGGCACTCCAACCACAACACCATAAACAAACGCATAGATCTAGATACCATCTATCAACCCCTCAGAAAACGAACAGGAAATGACATCGCCACAAACCCCAGGAACCCCATCCAGGAGAAAGATATAAATAGAAAGCAGGAGACAACAGCTTTGCTTCACTTGGAGGTCGCCACTGATGATGTTACCGAGCCAGGTAATGGAACATCTGGATATCAAACCTTCAGCTCAGCGAGCAAACCTACACCCTAAACCTCAACCTGAGCTACAAACCTTCACAAACCTTACATGTCTCAGGATATTGATGCTTCTGGCAGGATAGAGAGGGAGGTAAAAGGGGTGGAGGAGTTGCATTACTGCTCAAAGAATATACTGCTCAGTTGTGCTAAAGGAAGGCACTATGGAGGACTATGGTGACATCACTTCCTGTTCCGTTTCTCAGGGGTGGTAGATGGGGTCTAACTCGGTGTGTTTATTGATAGAGTTCTGGTTGGAATGCCATGCCTCTAGGAATTCTCGTACACGAGTTTCAACCAGAACCACAGGAAATAACATCACCACAGGAAATGTTATCACCCACCCAAAGAAACCCAAACATATAAATAGAAAGCAGGAATTTTCAGCATTGCTTCACCTGAGGTCTACTGAAGATGTTACCTATTAAGGTAACGAGACGTCTGGAAATGAACCTTTCAGCTCAGCGAGCAAACTTACATCCAAAAGTTGTATAGGACTTTGGTTTGGCCACATTTGGAACACTGCATACAGTTCTGGTCGCCACATTACCACAAGGATGTGGATGCTTTGGAGAGGGTGCAGAGAATGTTCAGCAGAATGTTACCTGGTATGGAGGGTGCTAGCTATGAGGAGAGGTTGAGTAGATTAAGAATATTTTCATTGGAAAGAAGACGTTTGAGGGAGACCTGATTGAAGCCTACAAAATCATGAAAGGTGGATAGCAAGAAACTTTTTCCCAGATTGGAGGACTCAATTACTAGGAGGACTCATGAGTTCAAAGTGACAGGGGAAATGTTTAGGGGAGATATACAGGAGAACCTCCATTATTTGAATACCAATTATCTCAAAATCGGATTATCTGAAGATCTCGAGGTCCCGACAGAAACATTACATCAAAGACTTGTGTCCAACACCGATGGCGTCTTTTGTTTACAGTGATTAAAAGTGCTGCCGAGAACAGTTCTGGACTGATGGGGAGCACAGACTGTCTCTAACCGCCCGCTCTCTCTCTCTCTCTCTCTTCCCACACTTTCCCTGGAGTTCTACCTAACCACCCCCCCTTCCCCAGATAATCTCTCTAATATTATCCTGCACAGGGCCAAAGTGGAACCTGTCAAAAAGTTGCAGTAAGAAGTTGTGTATGTGTGTGTGTGTGTGTGTGTGTGTGTGTGTGTGTGTCCTATTTGGAGACTCACCACCCAAAAGGCAGTAGCAGCACCAGCGGTCTTATTGTGGGCATTCAGTCTGGCTGCCCTGGAGAGGGGGGGGTCAGGGTTGGATGGGGAGGGCGGGCATGGGGCAGTGTTGGACGGGGTTTGGAGGGGGGCCAGCAAGGGTTCGCGCTCGCTGTGCTGCTGCTCATCTCCTGAACGGGGAGTAGACTTAATGGAAAACTCTGAGCCCCACTTATCCGAACAAAATAGTGCCCGCCCATCTCGTTCGGATAATCAGGGTTCCCCTGTACATAGAAAGCTCTTTATGCAGAGGGTCATGGGTACCTGAAATGCTTTGCCAGTGGAGGTGGTTGGGGTGGAATGATAGCGTCACTTAAGATGTATCTAGACAGATACATGAATGGGCAGGGAGCAAACCTTAGAAAATAGACGGCATATTTAGATAGAGGATATGGATCGCACAGGCTTGGGGGGGCCGAAGGGCCTGTTACTGCACTGTAATGTTCTTTGTTCTTGTTCGAGCTCTGCCTACCAGTTTTGTTTGAACTGCCATTACCCATAACTCCTTGGACCACTCCATCTGTCTAGTCAACTTTTCAAATGAAATAAAGGAGGCTTCAACATCTTTCTCATCAAACTTTGGCATAGTTTTGACATGTTTATATATACATTACTACATTCTTTTTTAATCTTCATCCTATTAACTTGACTTTGCTGACTAAGTTGCAACTTCTCAAATTCAAATTCTCTCTCCTTTTGTGTCTCTCTTTCTTCTCTTTATCTGTCTTTCTTCTCTACTTCTTTGGTCAACCTCTCTCTCTCTATCTCTCTCTCTATCTCTCTCTCTCAGAGGGCAGTGGAGGCCCAGTCTCTGGATTCGTTTAAGAAAGAGTTGGATAGAGCTCTCAAGGATAGTGGAATCAAGGGTTATGAAGATAAGGCAGGAACAGGATACTGATTAAGGATGATCAGCCATGATCATAATGAATGGTGGTGCAGGCTCGAAGGGCAGAATGGCCTACTCCTGCACCTATTGTCTATTGTCAATTGTCTCTATCGCTCTCTCTATCTCTCTCTGTCTCCCTTTGTTTATTTTATAACTCCATTTTCCTCCTTTGTAATTTGTTTTTCTACCTCTGCTGCACTTGTCTGTTTCTCTGACACACCAAAATGTTTGAGTCACTCTCTTACAATTTCAGCTTTACTGGAATGAAGAACAAAAGAAGATAATTTATTTAAATTGAGAAAAACTGCAATATAAAGGACTTGGTACATGTAACACAGAAAACTAGTACACAAGTGTAGCAGGTAATCAGGAAGGCTAATGGAACATTGACCCTTTTGAAATTTTGACTACAACTGGAGTACTCTGAGCAGTTTTAATCCCCTTATTGTTAGAAAAACACATCTGGTTCACTAATGTCCTTTAGGGAAGGAAACTGCTATCCTAACCTGGTCTGGCCTACGTGTGACTCCAGACCCACAACAATATGGCTGACACTTAACTGCCTTCTGGATAATTGGGGATAATAAATGCTAGTCTGGCTAGTGACACCCACATCCCCATGAATGAATTTTAAAAAAGCACAATACACCCTTTGGCCCACCACGTCTGTACCAACCAACAAATTCCAAACTACACTAATCCCATTTACCTGCACTTGGTCCATTGCCTACTATGACCTTGTATTTTAAATGCATGTCCAAGTGCCTCTTAAATGTCGTGAGAGTACCTGCCTCCACCACTCTGTCAGACAGTCTTAGATGTGTCTGTCATGGGGACAAACATCTTACCATCTACCCTGTCTCTGCTGCTTAGAATGTTGCATACCCCAATGAGACTCCCCCCTCAGCCTCCTCTGCTCCAAGGAAAACAGTCTCTCCTCATAACCGAAACTTTACATCCCAGACAACATCCTGGTGAATCTCCTCTTCATCCTTTCCAGCATAATCACATTCTTCTGATAGCATGGCAGCCAAAACTGCACACACCATTCCATCTGTGGCCTAACCAATGTTTTATAAAGTTTAACTAAACTACCTTGCTCCTAATATCTATACCGCAGCTAATGAAGGCAAGCATCCCCTCTGCCATCTTCATCATCTTGTCTTTATGTGTTAACACCTTCAGAGATTTATGGATTTGTACACCAATATTCCATTGTTCTTAGGGACCTAGGGACTTACCATTTATAGAACATAGAACATGGAACAGTTCAGCACAGTACAGACCCTTCGACCCTCAATGTTTGTTCCGACCTTTTATCCTACTCTAAGATCAAACTAACCTACATGCCCTTCATTTTACCATTATCCATGGGCCTATCCAAGAGTTGCTTAAATGTCCCTAATGTATTTGACTTTATGTGTAAATCCTTCTCTTATTCGGCCTCCTAAAATGTATCACCTCACACTTTTCAGAATTAAATTTCATCTGCCATTGCTCTGCCTAATTTGCCAGCTGATCAATATCAAACTGCAACCTGACACCATCCTCTCACTGTCAACAACACCAACAGTTTTTGTGTCATCTTGCAAACTTGCTAATTATACCTTTATATTCACATCTAAGTTGTTAACATACATAAACAGCATTGATCCCTGTAGTTCACTGCTATAATCACAAGTTTCCAATCACAAAAACAACTCTTCACCTTTACCCTTTGCCTCCTATTTGCAAGCCAGTTTTGAAATTCCATTTCATCATCTGCATGTGTTATTTGTTGAGACTAGCTTAGTCAGAGGGCTCAGTGTGCTGGCTCAGCTGATGGTTAGCACTCTTTGCTGGTGACACTACCATTTTGACCCCTAATTTTCTGTCCTTGACTGACTATCCTCACCTTAGACCCCACGCTGTGGACAACAGACCTATTTCCTATTTCACTCCTCCAAGCACCTGATTCTATATTGAGTTCTCCCTTGGGTTCCCCTTCCACTCCTTGATCCCCCCAACTCCACTCCACAATCCCACTCAGCACTGACTACCTCTTGACAGTCTTGGCCTCTGCAAGCTGCACCCACTCCCCCTCTTTGTGACTTAACTAAGTCGAAAAGTGTGGCTGATGAAGGGCTTATGCCTGAAACATCAGCTATCCTGCTCATTCGATGCTGCTTGACCTGCTGTGTTTTTCCAGCACCACACTTTTCAACTGACAATGCAACATCTGTAGTTCTCACTTTCTCTTCTTTGAGTTAAGTAAGTAAAACTGAAGACTGAGTTGGTTGAAGTGAACTGAAAAATTAGTTAAAAAGTAAGATGGTAGAGAACTAGTGGCAGCACATGTCTAGTAATTCTCATTGAGAAAGAAGACCCTATGAGAATGAAGCAGCATTCCATGGCTAGCCAAGAAAATTACAGATGGTTTCATATTGAAGAAGAATGTACAAATTAACAACAATATATATTAGGCTACAATATTAGTTTAAAAACAGCAAATAAGCTATAAGAAGGTAGAACAAAGAACATAGAAAAGTACAGCACAGAACAGGCCCTTCCATCCACAAGGAATATTCCTAAACTGAAATAAAATAACCTAACCCCTCAATTCATTGCTATCCATGGGCATGTCCAGCAGTCGCTTAAATGTCCCCAATGACTTCGCTTCGACCACCACAGCTGGCAATGCATTCCATGCATTCACAACTCTCTGCGTAAAGAACCTACCTCTGATCTTCCTCCTAATATCTTAAAACTATGACCCCTCGTGCCAGTCAATCCTGCCCTGGGGAAAAGTCTCTGGCTATTGACTCAATCCATGCCTCTCATTACATTGTATACCTCAATCAGATCCCCTCTCTTCATCCTTCTCTCCAGAGAGAAAAGTCTGAGCTTAGTCAACCTCTCTTCATAAGACAATTCCTCTAGTCAAGGCAATATCCTGGTAAACCTTCTATGCACCCTCGTCAAAGCCTCCATATCTTTCCTGTAATAGGGCAACCAGAATTGGACACAATGTTCCAAGTGTGGTCTCACCAGGATCTTGTAGAGCTGTAGCAAAACCTCACAGCTCTTAAACTTGATCCCCCTGTTAATGAATGCCAAAACACCATATACTTTCTTAACAACCCTAACCACTTGGGTGGCAACTTTGAGGAATCTATGCACTTGAACACCAAGATCCCTCTGTTCCTCTACACTGCCAAGAATCCTGTCTTTAATTCTATATTTAGCATTCAAATACGACCTTCCAAAATGCATTACTTCACATTTATCCAGGTTGAACTCCATCTGCCATTTCTCAGCCCAGCTCTGCATCCTGTCTATATTGTGCTGCAGTCTGCAATAGCCTTCAATACTATTAATGGCACCTCCAACCTTTGTGTCATCTGCAAATTTACTAACCCACCCCTCAACCTCCTCATCCAAGTCACTTATAAAAGCTACAAAGACCAGAGGCCCAAGAACAGAGCCCTGCGGGACACCGCTCAACACTGACCTCCAGGCAGAATACTTTCCATCTACAACCACTCTCTACCTTCTGCCAGCCAGCCAGTTCTGAATCCAGACAGCCAAATCTCCATGTATCCCATACCTCCTGACTTTATGAATGAACCACCATGGGCAACTTTATCAAATGTCTTGCTGAAATCCATATACACCACATCTAATACTTGACCTTCGTCGACCTGTCTCGTCACCTCTAAAAAACTCAATAAGATTTGCGAGGCATGACCTGCCCCTCACAAAGCCATGCTGACTGCCTTTAATCAAGCTATGCTTTTCCAAATAGTCATAAATCCTATCCCTCAGAATTCTTTCCAAAACTTTGCTGACCACAGACGTAAGACTGACTGGTCTGTAATTGCCAGGGATTTCCCTATTACCCTTCTTGAAAAGAGGAACAACATTCGCCTCCCTCCAGTCCTCCAGTACTACTCCTGTGGAGAGTGAGGAGGCAAAGATCTTCACCAGAGGCTTAGCAGCCTCCTTTCTTGCTTCCCCGAGCAAAGTTATAGAGTCAAAGAGCAACTTAGGATAAATCTGGTCTGGCCCTGGGGGCTTCTCAATCTTAATGTTTTCCAAATTTTCCAGCACATCAACTTCACCAATCTGCATCTGTTCAAGCCTATTTCCCAGCTCCTCAAAGTTCTCATTCAGAGCAAGGTTCCTTTCCTTAGTGAAAACTAAAGCAAAAAACTCCTTTAGGGCTTTCCCTATCGCTAGACTTCACGCACAAGTTCTCTATGCTATCCCTGACCAGCGCTACCTTCTCCTTGATCAATCTCTTATTCCTCACATATGCCTTAAGTAAAATGCCTTAAAGTAGTTAGGATAGTGGAGAAGGTGTTTGGAATGCATTCCTTTGTTGGTCAGAGTATTGAGTACAGGAGTTGTGAGGTCGTGTTGCGGCTGTACAAGACATTGGTTAGGCCATTTTTGAAATATTGCGTGCAATTCTGATCTCCTTCCAATCGGGACAATGTTTTGAAACGTGAAAGGGTTCAGAAAAGATTCCAAGGAAGTTGTCAGGGAGAAGTTGAATAAGCTGGGGCTGAGGGGTTACCTTATATAGGTCTATAAAATCATGAGGGGGATGGATAGGATAAATAGATAAAGTGGGGGAGTCCAGAGCTAGAGGGCATAGGTTTAGGGTGAGAGGGGAAAGATATAAAAGAGACCTAAGGGGCAACTTTTTCACACAGAGGGTGGTACGTATATGGAATGAGCTGCCAGAGGATGTGGAGGAGGCTGGTACAATTGCAACATTTAAGAGGCATTTGGATGGGTATATGAATAGGAAGGGTTTGGAGAGATATGGGTCAGGTGCTGGCAGGTGGGACTAGATTGGGTTGGGATGTCTGGTTGGCATGGATGAGTTGGGCCGAAGGGTCTGTTTCCGAGCTGCACATCTCGATGACTCTAAACGGAAGATAATGTGGAGTGTGAGAGAAAATGAATAATAAATATAAAACCAGACAATAAAATCTTCTATAATTAAATGAAAATAAAGATAGCTGCTAAAGTGAGTTTTGATCTTTCAGAATAGACAATAGACAATAGGTGCAGGAGTAGGCCATTCTGCCCTTCGAGCCTGCACCACCATTCAATATGATCATGGCTGATCACCCTTAATCAGTATCCTGTTCCTGCCTTATCTCCATAACCCTTGATTCCACTATCCTTGAGAGCTCTATCCAACTCTTTCTTAAATGAATCCAGAGACTGGGCCTCCACTGCCCTCTGGGGCAGAGCATTCCACACAGCCACCACTCTCTGGGTGAAGAAGTTTCTCCTCATCTCTGTCCTAAATGGTCTACCCCGTATTTTTAAGCTGTGTCCTCTGGTTCGGCACTCACCCATCAGCGGAAACATGTTTCCTGCCTCCAGAGTGTCCAATCCTTTAATAATCTTATATGTCTCAATCAGATACCCTCTCAGTCTTCTAAACTCAAGGGTATACAAGCCCAGTCGCTCCAGTCTTTCAGCATAAAGTAGTCCCGCCATTCCAGGAATTGACCTCGTGAACCTGCGCTCCCTCAATAGCCAGAGGCTAAGACTGGAGAACTGATCACAGAATCAAACAGTACAGAGGAGGACTTTCAGCCCATCAAGCCTGTACGACCTAAAATATACTACTATTTATACTAGTCCTACTTTCCTGCACTAGGCCTATAGACCTCATTCCTGAAGGGCTTCTGCCCAAAACGTCAATTTTCTTGCTCCTTGGATGCTGCCTGACCTGTGCTTTTCCAGCACCACTCTAATCTTGACTCTGACCTCCAGCATCTGCAGTCCTCACTTTCGCCTATAGGCCTGAATGTTGTGGTACTTCAGGTACTCATCCAAGTATTTTTAAAGGTTGCAAGATTTCCTGCCTCAACTACTATTCCAGACATTGCAAAGCAGATTCCCATTAACCTCTAGTTGAAAAAGGTTTTCCTCAAACACCCTCTAAACCTCCTGCCTTTCACCTCAAAATTATGCCCCCTATAATCATCATAACAGGAAAGAAGCAAATGTAAAGCCTTTGATGAGTATTTTATTTCTGACTTCATAGTAGAATATACAGAAGCATGCCAAGAAGAGTAAACTTAATCTAGAGGCAAAAGGAAGGGAAGAATTTTGAACATTCACAATCATGAGTGAAAATCCACAATCTATTAACAGAGCTAAAAGCTGACAGGTGCCCTGGAATGATGCCTTTTTATTTGTTCATGGGATGAGGGTGTCACTGGGTAGACCAGGGTTTTACCCTTCCCTAACTGCGATTGTAAACATCACATCTTTTTTATTGCCCAGTGTAGGATTATAAATAAAGATAATGAAAGCAGACACATTTTCCAGAATGCACAAATGGTGATATACGTACGTTAAGAATTTAAGAGAAAGATAGCAATAGACTGTATAAGCTGTATCTAAGGAATGAACAAAGATAAATAGATGCTAGACTCATGTTTTGTCCTGAAAACACATTTTTGAAATGGCCTTTCGTTTTTGTTAAGGGTAGAGGCATGTAATGACCATGTTGAAGGACCCTCCAATCGAAAGGAAGTGTTCCAGAATCTGTGGAATCTTGGAAGATGACCAGTAATGCAACCAATATTTCTTTGGCCACTTCCTTAAGAATCTTGGGATGTAGGTTATTGGGCCCTGGTAATTTAATCAGCCATTAATCCTGTCAATTTCCCTACCCCATTTCCCTACTAATACTGATTTCCTTCAGTTTCCCTCTCTCACTAGACCATGTGTTCCCTAACATTTCTAGGATGTTTTTTTCTCCTCCTTTGTGGAGACAGGCCCAAAATGTGTAGTTGCTTGGTCTGCTATCTCTTCGTTCCCCATTGTAACCTCCCCTGTTTTTGACTGTAAGGGACTTACATTTGTCTTTGCTAATCTTTTTTCCCCGGGTACAACAGAGTGTTACAAGGGGACATAAATTTAAGGTGAAGGGTGGAAGGTATAGGGGAGATGTCAGGGGTGGGTTCTTTACCCAGAGAGTGGTGGGGGCATGGAATGCGCTGCCCGAGGGAGTGGTAGAGTCAGATTCATTGGCGACCTTTAAGCGGCATTTGGATAGGTACATGGATGGGTGCTTAATCTAGGATAGAAGTTCGGCACAACATCGTGGGCCGAAGGACCTGTTCTGTGCTGTATTGTTCTATGTTCTATGTTCTATTTTTCTTTTCACACACTGATGGAAGCTTTTACAATCCCTTTTGTAAGTTCCCTGCAAAGATATACTCTACTTTCCCTTTCTTAATCTATTCCTTTGTCTTCCTTTGCTGAAGTCTCAACTGCTTCTAATGTTCATGATTGCTGCTTTTTTGTCCAATTTGGAAAATCTTTCTTTGGATCTAATACTATCACTAATTTCCTGTTGGTCATGGTTGGGCCACCCTTCCCTGCATTAGGTTTTGAAACCATGTATAAAGCTCTTAAATAAATCATTCTCTTGGAGAAAAAGTTAGAACTCACTTTTTTGTAATTAAAAACCCATGTTCAAGACTGAAGAGTTGCAACTGTTAGGCAAGTAGCAATAATGGCTGGCAATTAACTAAAAGTAAACCTCCTTTACATCACCCTCATGTACTCAGGAATACTAACGGTCTGGAGAACAAAGAATAAACAAAGAAAATTTACAGCCCAGGAACAGGCCCTTTGGCCCTCCAAGCCTGAGCCGATCCAAATGTACTGACTAAACCTGTCGGTCAATTCCGAAGCATCTGTATCCCTCTGATCCCCACCTACTCCTGCATCTGTCCAGACGCATCTTAAATGAATCTCCCGTACCTGCCTCTACCACCTCTGCTGGCAACGCGTTCCAAACGCCCACCACCCTCTGTGTGAAGTACTTGCCGTGTGTATCCCCCTTAAACTTTCCACCTCTCACCTTGAAAGTGTGACCTCTCGTTATTGAATCCTTCACCCTGGGAAAAAGCTTGTCTCTATCCACCCTGTCTATTCCCTTCATCATTTTGTAAACCTTAATCAGGTCCATCCTCAATCTCCTTTTTTCTAATGAAAATAAAAGTAACCTACTCAACCTTTCTTCATAGCTAGCACCTTCCATACCAGGCAACATCCTCATACCCTCTGCACCCTCTCCAAAGCGTCCACATCCTTTTGGTAATGTGGCGACCAGAACTGTACACAGTATTCTAAATGCGGCTGAACCAATTTCTTGTACAATTTTAACATGACCTGCCAGCTCTTATACTCAATACCCCGTCCAATGAAGGAAAGCATACCATATGCCTTCTTGACCACTGTATCCACCTGTGCAGCAACCTTCAGGGTACAATGGACCTGCACTCCCAGATCTCTCTGCTCATCAACTTTTCCCATGGCTCTTCTGTTCATTATATAATTCGCTCTAGAATTAGACTTGCCTAAATGCATCACCTCACATTTGTCTGGATTGAAAACCATCTGCCACTTTTCCGCCCAACTCTCCAGCCTATCTATATCCTCCTGTATTCTCTGACAGTCCCTTATGCTTTCTGCTACTCCACCAATCTTCATGTCATCTGCAAACTTGCTGATCATACCAACAGTGCCCTCTTCCAGATCATTTATGTACATCACAAACAACAGTGGCCCCAACACTGACCCCTGTGGTACACCTTTCTGCATTTTGAGAAACTCCCTTCAACTACTACTCTCTGTCTCCTATTGCTCAACCAGTTCTTTATTCACCTAGCTAGAATACCCTGCACACCATGTGACTTCACTTTCTCCATTAGTCTACCATGGGGAACATAGAACACTACAGCGCAGTACAGACCCTTCAGCCCTCAACATTGCACCGACCAATTATACCAACCTGAAGCCCATCTAACCTACACTATTCCACATATGTCCATATACTTGTCCAATGATGACCTAAATGCGCTTAAAGTTGGCGAATCTACTACCGTTGCAGGCAAAGCATTCCAGACCCTTACTACTCTGAGTAAAGAAACTACCTCTGACATCTGTCCTATATCTATCACCCCTCAATTTAAAGCTATGCCCCCTTGTGCTCGCCGTCACCATTCTTGGAAAAAGTCTGTCCCTGTCCACCCTATCTAACCCTCTGATTATCTTATATGTCTCTATTAAATCACCTATCAACCTTCTTCTCTCCAACAAAAGCAGCCTCAAGTCCCTCAGCCTTTCCTCGTAAGACCTTCCCTCCATACCAGGCAACATCCCAGTAAATCTCCTCTGCATCCTTTCCAAAGCTTCCACATCCTTCTTATAATGCGGTGACCAGAACTGTACACAATACTCCAAGTGCAGACGCACTAGAGTTTTGTACAGCTGTAGCATACCCTCATGGTTCTAGAAATCGATCCCTCTGTTAATAAAAGCTAAAACACTGTATGCCTTCTTAACAACCCTGTCAACCTGGGTGGCAACTTTCAGGGATATGTGTACCTGGACACCGAGATCTTTCTGCTCATCTACACTACCAAGAATCTTACCATTAGCCCAATACTTTGCATTCTGGTTACTCCGACCAAAGTGAATCACCTCACACTTGTCCGTATTAAACTCCATTTGCCACCTCTCAGCCCAGCTCTGCAGCTTATCTATGTCTTTCTGTAACCTACAACATCCTTTGTCACTATCCACAACTCCACTTACCTTAGTGTCATAATTTACTAACCAACTCTTCTAAGCCCTCATCCAGGTCATTTATAAAAATGATGAACAGCAGTGGACCCAACACCGACCCTTGCGGTACACCACTAGTAACTGGACTCCAGGATGAACATTTCCCATCAACCACCACCCTCTGTCTTCTTTCAGCAAGCCAATTACTGATCCAAACTGGCTATTGAGGGAGTGCAGCGTAGGTTCACAAGGTCAATTCCTGGAATGGTGGGACTACCTTATGCTGAAAGACTGGAGCGACTAGGCTTGTATACCCTTGAGTTCAGAAGACTGAGAGGGGATCTGATTGAGACATATAAGATTATTAAAGGATTGGACACTCTGGAGGCAGGAAACATGTTTCTGCTGATGGGTGAGTGCCAAACCAGAGGACACAGCTTAAAAATACGGGGTAGGCCATTTAAGACAGAGTTGAGGAGAAACGTCTTCACCCAGGGAGTGGTGGCTGTGTGGGATGCTCTGCCCCAGAGGGCAGTGGAGGCCCAGTCTCAGGATTTATTTAAGAAAGAGTTGGATAGAGTTCTCGAGGATAGTGGAATCAAGGGTTATGGAGATAAGGCAGGAACAGGATACATTAAGGATGATCAGCCATGATCATATTGAATGATGGTGCAGGCTCAAAGAGCAGAATAGCCTACTCCTGCACCTATTGTCTATTGTCTATTGTCAAACTGCTATATCTCCCACAATCCCATTCCTCCACATTTTGTACAATGGCCTACTGTGGGGAACCTTATCGAATGCCTTGTTGAAATCCATATGCACCATATCAACTGGTTTACTCTCATCCACCTGTTTGGTCACCTTCTCAACGAACTCAATAAGGTTTATGAGGCACGACCTGCCTTGACTATCCCTAATCAAATTATGTTTTTCTAGATGATTATAAATCCTATCTCTTATAAACTTTTCCAACCAGTAAGGCTCACTGGTCTATAATTATTAGGGTTGTCTCTACTCCCCTTCTTGAACAGGGGAACCACATTTGCTATCCTCCAGTCTTCTGGCACTATTCCTGTTGACAATGAAGATTTAAAGATCGATGTCAAAGGCTCGGCAATCTCCTCCCTGGCTTCCCAGAGGATCCTAGGACAAATCCCATCTGGCCCAGGGGACTTATCTATTTTCACACTCTGCAGAATTGCTAATACCTCTTCCTTGTGAACCTCAATCACACCTAGTCTAGTAGCCTGTATCTCAGTATTCTCCTCGACAACATTGTCATTTTCTAGAGTGAATACTGTTGAAAAATATTCATTTAGTGCTTCCCCATCTCCTCTGACTCCACACACAACTTCCCACTACTATCCTTGATTTGCCCTAACCTTACTCTCGTCATTCTTTTATTCCTTATACCTATAGAAAGCCTTAGGGTTTACCCTGATCCTATCTGCCAATAACTTCTCATGTCTCCTCCTGGCTCTTCTGAGCTCTCTCTTTAGGTCTTTCCTGGCTACCTTGTAACCCTCAAGCACCCTAACTGAGCCTTCACATTCCATCCCAACATAAGCCTTCTTCTTCCTCTTGACCAGAGATTCCACTTCCTTTGTAATCCACGGCTCCCGTGCTCTACAGCTTCCTCCCTGCCTAGGGGAGACAGTAGCTTTTCTTCGAATAAGCTCCACATTTCTAATGTGCCCATCCCCTGCTGTTTCCTTCCCCATCCTATGCTTCCTAATCGCATTGTAATTGCCTTTCCCTCAGCTGTAACTCTTGCCCAGTGGTATACACCTATCCCTTTCTATCACTAAAGTAAACATAACAGAATTGTGATCGCTATCACCAAAGTGCTCACCTACTTCCAAGTCTAACACCTGGCCGGGCTCATTACCCAGTACCAAATCTAATGTGGCTTTGCCCCTTGTTGACTTGTCTACATACTGTGTCAGGAAGCCCTCCTGCACACACTGGACAAAAACTGACCCATCTATAGTACTCGTACTATAGTGTTCCCAGTCAATATTTGGAAAGTTGAAGTCCCCCCATGACAACTACCCTGTCTCTCTCACTCCTATCCAGAATCATCTTTGCTATTCTTTCCTCTACATCTCTGGAACTATTCGGAGGCCTATAGAAAACTCCCAACAGGGTGACCTCTCCTTTCCTGTTTCTAACCTCAGCCCATATTACCTCAGTTGACGAGTCCCCATACATCTTTTCTGTAACTGCAATACTGCCCTTCATCTGTCTCTCACTGACCTAGACAAGAAGGACACCTATATTAGATTACTGTTCATTTACTTCAGTTCTGCATTTAACACTATCATTCCTCAGCATCTGATTGGAAAGTTGAATCTGCTGGGCTTGAATACCTCTCTTTGTAACTGGATCCTGGACTTCTTGACTGGGAGACCTCAGTCAGTCCAGATTGAGAACAGCATCTCCAACACCATCTCACTAAGCACAAGGCCCCTCAGGGCTGTGTGCTCAGTCTACTGCTATTCACTCTGCAACGGTGCAGCGATGCACAGCTGGAAAGATATTATTAAGTTCGTTGAAGACACGATAGTAGTGAGTCTCATTAGCAGGAACAATGAGTCAGCATACAGGGAGGAGGTGCAGCAGCTAACATACTGGTGCAGAGCCAACGATCTGTCTCTGAATGTGGACAAAATGAAAGAAATGGTTGTTGACCTCAGGAGGGCATGGACCGAGCACTCTCCGTTAGACATTGACGGCTCCCCCATGGAGATCATGAAGAGCACGGAATTTCTTGATGTCCACCTGGTGGAGAATCTCACCTGGTTCCATAGCCAAAAAAGCCAGCAGCATCCCTACTTTCTGTGTAGCTTGAGAAAAGCCCATTTGCCATCCCCCATCCTCACCACATTCTACACAGGGTTCATTGAGAGTACCCTGAACTGATGCATCACTGCTTGCATCATCTCAGATCGTAAGACGTCAGATAGTGATGACAGCTGAGAAGAATATCGGGGTCTCTCTCTCCCTCTTCCCTTCATTACAGACATTATATGACACACTGCATCTGCAAGGCTAATAGCATTGTGAACGACCCCACACATGCTTCATCTAAATTCTTCTCCCTCCTGCCATCTGGCAGAAGGTATCAGAGCATTCAGTCTCTCACGGCCAGACTGTGCAACAGCTTCTTCTCCCAAGCCATCAAGCTCCTTAACACTGTATGATCACACCCTATTGCAAGACAAAAGATGTAAAATTATCGGCTGATTAGCCTAACCTCGGTTTTACGTAAAATTCTAGAATCCATCATTAAGGATGAGGTTTCTAAATTCTTGGAAGTACAGGATCAAATTCGAAAAGTTAGTATGGATTTAGTAATGGCAGGTTGTGCCTGACAAACCTGTTAGAATTCTTTGAAGAGGTAACAAGTAGGTTAGACCAGGGAAACCCAGTGGATGTTATCTACCTAGACTTCCAAAAGGCCTTTGATAAGGTGCCTCACAGGAGGCTGCCGAGTAAGGTGATAGCCCATGGTGTTCAAGGTGAGGTACTGGCATGGATTGAGGATTGGCTATCTGATGGAAGACAGAGAGTTCGGATAAAAGGTTCTTTCTCGGAATGGCAGCCAGTGACAAATGGTGTCCCGCAGGGTTCAGTGTTGGGGCCACAGCTGTTCACTTTACATATAAATGATCTGGAAGAAGAGGCTGGGGGCATTCCAGCAAAGTTTGTTGATGAGATGAAGTTAGGTGGACTGGCAGGTGGTACTGAGGAGGTGGGGAGGATGCAGAAAGATTTAGACAGTTTAGGAGAGTGGTCCAGGAAATGGCTGATGAAATTCAATGTGTCTAATGCAAGGTCTTGCACTTTGGAAAAATGAACACAGGCATGGATGTCTTTATAAATGGTGAGAAAATTCATAAAGCCAAAATACAAAGGAATCTGGGAATGCTAGCACAGGATTCTGTAAAGGTTGACATGCAGGTTGAGTCCGTGGTTAAGAAAGTAAATGTAATGTTGTCATTTATTTCAAGAGAGTTAGAATATAAAAGCAGTGAGATGCTACTAAGACTTTATAAAGCTCTGATTAGGCCCCATTCAGAATACTGTGTCCAGTTTTGGGCCCACACTCAGAAAGGACTTAATGGCACTGAAGCGTGTCCAGCAGAGATTCACACGGATGATCCCTGGAATGGTAGGCCTTACATACAATGACTGGCTGAGGATCCTGGGATTGTATTCATTAGAGTTTAGAAGGTTGGGGGAGATCTAATAGAAACTTACAAGATAATGCATGGCTTAGAAAGGGTGAACACTGGGAAATTGTTTCCTTCAGGCGGGAATACTAGAACTTGTGAGCATAGCCTTAGAATTAGAGGGGGTCAATTTAGAACGGAAATGATAAGACATTTCCTCAGCCACAGAGTGGTGGGCCTGTGGAATTCATTGCCACGGAGCACAGTGGAGGCCGGGATGTTAAATGTCTTCAAGGACAGATTGATAAATTCTTAATCTTGCAAGGAATTAAAGGATATGGGGAGAGTGTGTATAAATGGCATTGAAATGCCCATCAGCCATGATTGAATGGCAGAGTGGACTCGATGGGCCAAATAACCTTACTTCCACTCCTGTGTCTTATTGTCTTATTCTATTTGCAATTTTTAGATGACTTTTTGAATTGCTGCTAAAACAATGGTTTATTAATGATCATTCATTGTTACATTGTAATTTGTCCACCACTGTGCCTGTTGTCTTGTCTTGTTAGGAATTACTGTGCTGTCTTGCATGTTTTGTACTTTTCTATGTACTTTATGTTGCCCTGTGTATGACTACTCTCTTGTAGTCTGTTTGTTCCCATAGCACCTTGGTCCTAGAGGAATGCTGCCTCATTTTTATTGTACCAGCTGTATATGTTAGAAACGATAAATAAAGTTACTCTACTCTACTATACATTCGAGACTCCTACCACTCTCTGTGTAAAAAAACCTGCCCCACACGTCTCCTTTGAACTTTCCCCCTCTCACCCTAAATGCATGCACCTGAGTATTAAGCATTTCAACACTGGGAAAAAATATTCTAACTGTCAATCCTATCTATGCATCTCATAATTTTATAGATTTCTATCAATTCTCCCCTCAGCCTCTGCTGCTCCAAAGAAAACAATCCGAGTATTTCTAGCCTCTCCTTATAGCACATACCCTCTAATCGAAGCAGTATCCTGGTAAACCTCTTCTGCACCCTCTTCAATGCCTCCACATCCTTCCTGTAATGTGACAACCAGAAATGAACACAATACACTAAATGTGGCCTAACCAAAGTCTTACAAACTAGACTATTCCCTACTACAGGAGAATCGACGTTTCGGGCATAAGCCCTTCTTCAGGAATCCTGAAGAAGGGCTTATGCCTGATACATCGATTTTCCTGCTCCTTGGATGCTGCCTGACTTGCTGCGCTTTTCCAGCAACACATTTTTCAGCTCTGATCTCCAGCATCTGAAGTCCTCACTTTCTCCTATTCCCTACTACCACAATATTGCTTTTTGCTTATCTACTTGAATGGCTTTCTTTACCATGGATGCTGTGGCCACATAGCTCATACTGCTCTCCAAACAAGCTGAAAGAACCTCAAAATTGGTGGACAATTGTAAGGGCTAAGACTCCTGCACTCCTGTCCTCTAGGCCCCCTTCACTGTCTCACTTTAAATTGCATTCTCTTGTTCCTGACATTGACCAAATTTGAACATTCTATCCTAAGAGGTGTCATCACCTCCTGAAACAAAGGTAACTTACCCCTCCCTGATGTTTCACAATGTATGCTTCTCAGCCTCCAGAACAATAAAGTTTCTGCATTCATCCAAACATGGACAAAAGAGCTGAACGCGAGGTGAGGTGAGAGCAACTGCCGTTGACGTCAAGGAGTCCTAGCAAACCTGGAGTCAATGGGAATGAGACGGAAGATTGTCAGCTGAATAGAGTCATACTGAGTAAAGAGACAGATTGTTCCTAATTCCAGGATATTGCTGTAGGAACTTTTCATGGCAGTGTCATAGACCACTTCTTTAATCAATTAATTATGTCATAAGATCTGAAATGTTTGCTGATGGTTACACTGTGCACAGTTCCATTCACAACTGCTCAGATAATGAAGCAGTCCATGTACATATGCAACAAGGCCTAACAAAATTCAGGTTTGGAAAGATAAGTGCTATTATCATTCTCCCCACTGGATTACTAGACAATGACCATCTCCAACTAAAGCAAATCTAAACACCTCCGTATGACATTCGATGAGATTATAACAACATCCAAGAAGCTTGACTTCAAGAACATGTAGCATGCTTATTCACTTCCACAATCATCACTTTAAGCATTCATTTCCTTGTTAACAACACACAGTGGCAGCTGTGTATAACATCTGCGAGATGAACTGCAGCAGTTCACTAAGACTTATTTGATAAATAAATAAATCTCCATTACCTCAGACAACAAGTGTAACTAATGCATAGAAACATTACTTCTAAGTCACACATCAGCTGGTATTACATTGCTGTTGTTGTTCTTGTTACTGGATGTAAATCCTGAAATAATTACCCCTAACTACACTCCACCACCCCATAGGAGCATCATCAACACAGAGACTTTGGGGTTCAAAAATAAGGTTCACTGCTTCCTTCTCAAGGGTAACTAGGGATAAGTACTAATTGCTAGCCTGGCTAGTGATACAACATCCTGAGAATTAATTAAAAGCCTTTCAGAGATATGTCTCTCTGTCACATTAATGATTATGTTATTATTATGTCCTGTGCTGCTGTCCTATTAGTCACACTTTCATTTTCCTAATGTTGTTTAGGGGGATTTGCTGAGTCCATGTCGCTGTGCTGGATCTGTTCGTTGTACACATCAACCCTGCCTGATAAAGTGGATCAGTGAGCGAGGATCCTGGAGTTGTGAGCTGTGTTACTACAAATACCATGTCATTGCCATTAGTGCCAAGAACCCCCTTCAGGTGCCATCTTTTTTTTTACTTCTGCTTTACTCTGTGTTTAATTTTGTGTTTTTCTAATGCTTGTGCACGTGCAATTTCTGACATGGGTCATTGGACAGTGCTTGAGAATTGGAATGCCTGCTGACTTCTTCCCCCTTACTTAGGGATTCTGAGAGATTCTGTCTACTCAGCTGATATCAACTGGGCAAGAAAATGGTGAACTTAGGGTTCAAACCAAGAATAATGCAGAGACAGATGTGAACTTCTGCAGCTATTCATGTCTGTCAAAATATGAAAGGCTGCTTCATCTGCAAACAGTATCATATTGCAAGGAATTGTAATGGCCAATGTATGCAGAACAAGATCTCAGAAATAGTAAATTAATGAAAATAATGTCAGGTGAGGAAGGATTTTTGTACTAGGATTGGCACCTTACTGATTTGCCTCATTGTAAAAGGCTGAATGCTCCTTTAACAATGAATTCACGTGTACTAAATAAAAACCGAAAGAACTGCAGGTGCTGTAAATCAGAAACAAAACAGAAGTAGCTGGAAAAGCTCAGCAGGTCTGGCAGCATCTATGAAGAGAAATCAAAGTTAATGTTTTGAGTCTGGTGACTATTCCTCAGAACCCAGAGTTCTGAGGGAGGGTCATCGGACCAGAAACGCTAGCTTTGATTTCTCTTCATAGATGCTGCCAGACCTGCTGAGCTTTTCCAGCTACTTCTGTTTTGTTTCTGATTTACAGCACCTGCAGTTCTTTTGGTTTTTATTTAGTATTTAACTCACTTCCACATCTCTTCTAGGCATGCCTACCTTGAAGAAGTTCTGCTCCTGTTCCCAATGGGATTTCCGTCCCAGTCTTTTTTTTTGTCCAGTTCTGAATTCATGTAAACACAAAAAATGCAAAACCTGCTGGTACACCATCCTCCTCACCCCCATCCAGGGCCCCAAACAGTCTTTCTAGATGAGACAGAGGTTCACCTGCCTTGGTCCCAACCTAGCTTACTTCATCGGGTGCTCCCGATATGGTCTTCTCCACGTCGGGGAGACCAAACTTAAACTTAGAGAACAGTTCGCCATGCATCTCAACCAGGTTCGCAGGGGCTGACTGGACCTCCCAGTCACTGCCCATTTTAATTCCCCTTCCCACTTCCTTTCCAACGTGACCTTCCTTGACCTCCTCCATTGCCAGAAAGAACCAAACTGCAAATTGGAGGAACAGCACCTTATCTTCTGCCTGGGCAACCTACAGCCCAGAGGACTCAACATTGAGTTCTCTAATTTCAAATAACCTCCCTTCCCAGCCCCCTCCCTCCCTTTCACTCCTTCCAGCCACCTACCAGATTCATTCCTCTTATTGACCAACCGAGTCATTCTCTCTACCGGTCTTTACTTATCCCCACTTCACCAGCCTGCCCCTGACACCCCTCCAGGTCCCCCTGCACCTACCCCCAGTCCTGAAGAAGGGTTACACCTGAAATGTTGACTTCTCCACCTCCAAATGCTGTCTGGCTTGCTGTGTTCTTCCTCCTGCTTGTCTATTTTGGATTCCAGCATCTGCAGTTTTTTTGTCTCTCATGAAAATTAGCTTTTGTCAGTGAGGACATTGACTCAGCTAGTTCACAGAATCACAGAATTGTTAAAGCACAGAAAGGGACAATTCAGTCAAGCATGTCTGTGCTAACTCTCTACATGAGCATCTCACTCATTATCATTCTCCTGCTTTCTCCCTATAGCCTTGCACATTGTTCCTTTTCAGGTAGCAATCTAATTCCCTTTTGAAAGCCTCGATTGAACCTGACCCCATCACAGTGTCAGACAGTGTGTTCCAGACCACACCACTCACTGCATGAAAATGTTTCTCCTCATTTTGCCATTGTTTCTTTTGCCCATCAAGGTAAATCTGTGTCCTATAACTCTTGATTCTTCCACCAGTAAGAGTAGTTCTCCCTAATTACTTTGTCCAGATACCATATTTTAAACTCATTCCTGATGAAGGGCTTTTGTCCAAAATGTTGATTCTCCTGCTCCTCGGATGCTGCCTGACCTGCTGTGCTTTTCCAGCACCACACTCTTGACTCCAATCTCCAGCATCTGCAGTGGTCATAGAACGTAGAACATAGAACGTTACAGCGCAGTACAGGTCCTTTGGCCCTCGGTGTTGCACCGACCTGTGAACATAATCTAATGCTCATCTATTCTACACTGTTCCATTATTATCCATATGTATGTCCAATGCCCATTTAAATGCCTTTAACGACAGGGAGTCTACTACTGTTGCAGGCAGGTCGTCCCATGCCCCTAGTACTCTCTGAGTTTGAAATACTGAGTTATCTGAGCTATTTGACAGCTACCTACCATCTCAAAAACATCCAGCTTATTGAGCTAATTTTCATAAATGAAAAGAAATTAGAACAAAAATTGTTCACCAGCTTAAGAAAGCCAACACCAACACTGCAACAGTTCAGAGTTTGACAGTCACTGGCTAAATCACAATTTAGGATTAGAAAATTAGTTTACAATGATAGCCAACATCATCAACACTCAGTGCAGCAGTGAATGCTGTCCAACTTTAGCTAAACATGGACATGGACTGCTTCAATACCAGAGCAGTCATGACTGATTCCGAACATTTTGCAGTCATCCATGAACATTCCCACCTCTGATGGAGGGATAGTTATTGATAAAGCAGTTGAAGATGATTTGGCATAGGACACTACTCTGAGGAACACTTGTAGAGATGTCCTGGAGTTGAGATGACTAACGTTCATTTTCCTTTGTGCCAGCCAGCTGAGAGATTTTCCCTATTAGCTATTGACTTTAGTTCTGCTAGGGCTCCTTGAAACCAAGGTTAAATACGTCTTCAATGTCAAACTTTACCTTACCTTTGGAATTCAGATCTTTTATCCTTGTTTGAGCAAAGGTTGTAACGAGGTCAAGAGTTCAATACATTTAGGGGCTGTATCTCCCCAAGTCTTTGAAGATAGAGATGTGTGTATAAGGAGTTGTGTCTTCCCTTCTTGGTTGCTCAGAGAGGACCTTCCCAGAAGTGTTTCCCATAAGTTGACTGAGACTTTTTATCTCTTTGTTTTTGCACAATGGTCATTTCAGAACTCACTGGCCCAACTGGTTCAATTGATGTATCAATCTTCTGATTTCCCAAGCCCTTTGGTTTTGTATGTTTACTGGTCGAACTTTATTTTGTTGATTTCCTGACTTTTGCACATTGGGGTCATTGTGACTTGCATGGTGTTGTAAATAGTGATAACAATTTACTCACTCTCCATTTTCATTGAACTCATAGAAAGTCCATAGTTTTATCATCCAATTTTTTTACAAAATTTAATTTGCCATCTTTGACCCTTGCTGAAGCCTTCTCTTGTCACCAGTTCATTTCTAACCCTTACACACTCCACATTAAATCATTGATGTTTCCTCAATGCACTTCTTCCCCCCACGCCCAACACCTAAAAGCTTTCTATTGCCAAAACCTCAATCACAGACAAATGCAACTCCAACTACTTCCTTGTTCTTCCATTAACGCTATCCCTTCTCCTTTGAACCCAGTCCCTTACCTGAAAAACAAAATTGGCCAAATTGCTTAAATATGCATGTTCAAACTTTGACCTCAGTAGCACAACTATATCTTTGGAATTCCAGGATGGAACTGTACCTGTCTCCAACATAATAAAAATTTTCCTCCCTCAAAGTCCATTGAGTTTTCCAGGAACATCCTGCAGGGCTAAGTTCTTTTCTGTGTTGACACCTGATTCTTTCTCCATGGAAACCTCACCTCCAACCGAAATTGGGAGGAGCACAGATTTCATAATGTCTAAAATGTAGGGCAACTATTCAGCCATCTCTGTGACCTGTATTATTTTCATTCTCACAAACTCAAACCTCCCCTTTCCCCTAGAATCTAGCCCCACTAAAATCATTTCATCCACTAAAGTCCCGTTGATTCCATGTTTACTAAATTCTTGACTGCTCAGCTTCATTCCCTGGTCTCCGCTTAAGCAGATGGTAATGGGTCCCCTTCCTCAGGTTTAATCCCCTCCCTTGAAATTAAGCATTAATAATCCTCCTTAAAAAAACCTACCTTTTAAAAATTCATTCATAGGATGTGATCATTGTTTGCAAAGCCAGTAATTATTGCCTGTCTCCATACTGCACTTAAACTGAGTGGCTTGCTAGGGCCATTTCAGATTGTTACCATATCGTCTCATCAACAATCAGCAAAGTCGCAGAAGTGGCACTTACTCTTCCAGATCTGCTGTGGAATGTATGGTTTCATGGACATTGTCCATTTCAGAGGACAGTAATGAGCCAACCATATTGCTGTGGCTACAGAATCACATGTAGGCCAAACCAGGTAAAGATGGAAGATTTCCTTCCCTAAAGGACATCAGTTAATTAGATGGGTATTCACAACATTTGGCTCTGAACACATGGCTGCCAGGTTCTTTTATTCTTCAGCATCAACCATGGGTTTTGGATTGCAAGATCAATGATATTACCACTGCACCACTGCCTTGATCTCTTCATCCTTATAAATTAACAACCAGCCTTTCATAGAACATAGAACATAGAAAAATACAGCACAGTACAGGCCCTTTGGCCCTTGATGTTGCGCCGATCCAAGCCCACCTAACCTACACTAGCCCACTATCCTCCATATGCCTATCCAATGCCCGTTTAAATGCCCATAAAAAGGGAGAGTCTACTGGCAGGGCATTCCATGAACTCACGACTCGCTGAGTAAAGAATCTACCCCTAACATCTGTCCTATACCTACCACCCCTTAATTTTAAGCTATGCCCCCTCGTAATAGCTGACTCCTCTCTAAGGTTCTTAAATATTTTCTTTCCTTATAAAGCAGTTGTCCAACTCATTTGCACCCCATATTCAAATCTCTCCAAATCAGTTTCTGTACCTCCTGCAGCAATGAACAACTAAACCAGATGTTTGAGAGTGTTTGCATTCTGGCTGACCCTGAAATTAGCTTTCAATTCTATACCTTCTCCACTACAAAGACTGTCTTCCATCCACCTCCAGACTTTGTCTGTCTTCACTGCAGCTCATCCTCTGCTAAAGAGCAATTCGGATCAGGCGTAAACCATTTTGCACCAGAGACCTGTTTCAGCCAAGATACTTTGCCATCTTTAGGTTATTTTAGTGTTCCTTGTGATACCTCTCTTAAATTCCACTTTCTGAATTTCACCACATTAAAAACTCAGTGCCCCTATCCTATATCAAGTTTCATCCTCATCATTATGCTCATGGACCTACATAAACTTCAGTCAATGATCAAATTGAAAACTCTCAGCTCTTTAAAAAATCTTTCAAAATCCCGTTTTCTGTAACATCCTGCAGCCCTCCAAACCCTCTACAAATTCTTCATTGTTCTGTTTCCCAACCAAAGTCTGTACACATCTCTCTTGGCCCATATTATTGGCAAACATGCTGTCAGCTGCTTTGCTTTCTTCTTCTGAAATTCCTTTTTTGAACTATTTTCATTTTAATTATCCTTAGGAAAACACTTATTGTGCCAATGTTTTGGTCACTGCTATGAATCTTCCTTGCTTTCTTTCCATAGTTTCTTCATCCTTACATCTCAATTATTTCACATTACTTGTGCATGTAAATGTACAATATTATTTTTGATTGTGCAGCGTGATATTACAGTAGTTTGTTTTGTATAAGCAAACTGTGAACTATGCTGTCAAACGTGCAGACATTACTCTGTACAAATGATAAAGAGTTCAAGAGTTTGACCACTTTCTGCTCCGTCTCCAGTGGCAGGCAATATCTCTGACGGTGATTGAAAGAGTTCAAATTGCAGCTGCAATTCTCGGCTCCTTGTTCCTCATTGCAAGCATTTCCTGGCTCATCTGGTCAACAATCAGCCCATCAGCAAAGTGGCAGAGGCAAGACTTACTCTTCCAGATCTGCTATGGAATGTACGGATTCATGGACATTGTCTGCATCGGTAGGTCCTCACTACTGAATCTCTGTATACTTAGCATGGTGTGAAAATGAATTGAGTGCAGGACATTCAACTTTTGGAGCAAGATCTGAATCTGGTGGGTTTAGAAGGAAAGTTGAGTGAAATAAGGGAATCTCAACAAAGTCCAGAGTGAGCATAATTCCGGGGAATGCAGTCTCACTCATACAGGGCACTAGAAGAACCTCAACAAATGTCTGTTAGGATTACCCTTGATAACTTGCCACAACACTTCAAAGAGCATTAAGAATAAAATATAAAACAGGGTTTGGAGTCACATGTCAGCCTGTTTGCTTATTGAATATACCCCTTCTCCGAAGGGCATCATTAAAATAGTTGGGTTTTATGTGTTAACCCAGGAGGTGCATGTGTGTGTAGAGTACACAACAGTGACAGTTGTAACACAGTTACCCACAAAAGGTTTGTTGAGCACATTTGGGGTCTTTGCAATAAGGGTTTAGCTAGTTCCATTCAACAACCATTTCCTGGAACCCAGCAGTTTGTTTCTTTTCAGGTAATTATCAATTCCTTAGCCAAGAATGACCTTGCCTCCACCACCTTCTCAAGCAATGCATTCCATACCTTAACCACTGGCTGCAAGAAAATGTTTTCACTCATGTTACCTTTGCTTCTTTTGCCAGTTATCTTAAATCTTTCCCCTTCACAATCCTTGCACAATTGGGAGCCCTAAATATGCCTCATGTTTTTGACTAACAAATCTATAACAATACGTTTCTGAATCTTCTGATTTCCAAGGGAACCAACTGAAATCTTCTTAGGAATTTGTATCACAGGATTTAGGGGGAGCAGGCCATTCAGACCCTTGAGCCCATTCTGCTGTTCTAGTTCATGGCTGATGCTATTTTTGTGAATTCTCCCAATGTTCTTTGATATCTTTAATATCTCAAAATCTATTGATCTCTGTCCTGAATATACTCAATGATTGAGCCTCCACAGCCCCCAAAGCAAGAGAATTACAAAGACTTACCTCTCTTGAGTGAAGAAATTTGTTTTTGGCTCTGTTCAAAATGGCCTATCTCTTAGTTTGAGACTGTTTCCGTTGGTTCTACACCCCCAGGCAGCGGTAACATTCTTCCTGCTTCTCAGGTCCTGTAAGAATTTTCAATAAGATCACCTCTCATTTCTGTAAGCAGTAGAGAATGCAGGCACACTCTCCTCAATTCTTCCTCATCAGACAAACTTGCCATTCCGGGGATCAATCTTGTGAACCTTTGTAGAATGCCCTGTATGTGATGTATATCCTTCTTTAGGTGAGGAGATCATAATGCACACAATACTCTAGGTGGGGTCTCACCAAGGCTTTACATAATTCCAGTAAGACATATTTACCCCTGTATTTAAATCTTCTTGCAATAAAGGCCAACGTTTCAGTTGCCTTTGTAAATGCTTCCTGTACCTGCCTGGTAATTTTCAGTGGCTCGTGCTCGGAGAAATGTGATGAGGTATGGCATATATTTATTTACTCATTCGTGGGATTCCTTTTATTAATTCATGGGATGTGGACATCATTGACCTGGTTGGTATTTATTGCCCATCCCTAAATGTCCAAAGGGCATTTGCAAGTCAACCACATTGCTGTGTGTCTGGAGTCACATGTAGGCCAAACCAGGTAAGGATGGCAGATTTCCTCCCTTAAAGGACATCAATGAACCAGATGCCTTGATATTGCAAGTGCTTTCCAGTGCTGTCACATTCCTGGTCTAACATGGATTCCAGAACTGCATTCAATACTCTAATTGTGGCCAAACAAATGTTTTGTACACTTCCAGCACAACCTCCCTGCTCATAAACTAAATCCTTGGCTAATAAAAACAACTAGGAGAAAGTGAGGACTGCAGATGCTGGAGATCAGAATGAATAGTGTGGTGCTGATGAAAGGCTTATGCCCAAAACGTTGATTCTCCTGCTCCTTGGATGCTGTCTGACCTGCTGTGCTTTTCCAACACCACATTCTCGACTCTAGTAAAGACAAGTATCTCATATGCCTTCTTAACTGCTTTATCTCCATGTCCTAATATTTCAAGGCACCAATGCACACCAAGTGGTATCACATTCCTCTGATCCTTGATGTTTCTGAGGGTCCTACTGTTAGTAGAAGGCATATGAGACACTTGTCTTTACTAGAGTTGAGACAGTGGTGCTGGAAAAGCCTCCTTTGCCTTGTTTGACCTGCCCAAGAGCATCATTTCACATTTATCCAAATTGAATTCCACTTGCCATTGATCAGTCCATCTGAGGTCAACCTGAGCAACAGAGTGAAGGAGGGCAAATGTCGGAGTGAATAGTCGTAGCTTGGAGCTGAATTTAGGGGTGGAGCTCCAGAGGTGATGTCATGACTCGGAAAGTGACCGTCGGCTTGACTGCTGAAGAAGCAGGTTTGCAGACTGAATGAGTCGTGTCTGGAGAGAGATAAAATACTTTATTTTGTGGTTGTAGTCTGCTAGGAATAGAGAATGTGAGTGAGAGACCAGAGTCTGGTAATTAGTGGATTAGATTGTATAATCAGTCCCTGGATTATTGTCTGTATTTGATAAGGTTGATTTAGTCAATAAAGTTTGCAATGGCAGGAGAACTCAGCCCCATGGAATACTCATCCTGCAACATGTGGGAAATCAAGGACACTTCCAGTCTCTATGGTAAGTACATATGCAATAAGCGCGTTCAGCTGCAGCTCCTGATTTTCCACATTAGGCACCTAGAGCTGTGGATGGAGCATCCACAAGATTGAAAGTGTCGTGGATAGCATGATTGGAGAGCTGGTCACAATCAGTAAGGGCTACACAGACAGAAGAGTTGGATAACCACCAAGAAGTTTGCATAAGCATTGTCAGACAGTGCAGGAGTCTCCTGTAGCCATTCCCCTCTCAGCAAGTATAACATTTTGTATACTGTTAGGGGGTTGGCCTCTCCTGGGAAAGCAGCAGCAGCAGCCAGATCAGTGTCACTATGACTGGAACTGTTGTACAGCAGGGAGAGTTGAAGTGGAAGCAAGTAGTGATGGGAAGTCTATAATCAGGAGCACAGATATGCATGTCTATGGCCACAAGTGAGTCTTCAGGATGGCATGTTTGCCTCCCTGGTGCCAGGCTAAGGATGTCTCTAAACAGACATGGGATATTTTAAAGTGTGTAACCAGAGGCTGTGATCCATATTGGTTTTAAAAAATATTCATTTGTGAGCATAGCTGGCTGACCAGCATTTTATTACCTGTTCTTAGTGGCCATTGAAAGTGCTGGTGAGCTGTCTTCTTGAACTGTTGCAGTCCACCTGCTGTGGGTTGACCCATGATGCCATTAGGGGGAGAATTCCAGGATTTTGACCAAGCAATTAAGAAGGAAGGGCATTATGTTTCCAAGTTAAGAGTGTATCACTGGAAAAGCACAGCAGGTCAGGCAGCATCCGAGGAGCAGGAAAATCGACGTTTCGGGCCAGAGCCCTTCATCGGATGCTGCCTGACCTGTTGTGCTTTTCCACCAACATATTCTCAACTCTGATCTCCAGCATCTACAGACCTCACTGTCTCCATTATGTTTCCTAGCACAAGCCTGGTCATTGTTTCTCTTCAAGAGATGTTTGGGACATTGGTTAGGCTACTTTTGGATTACTGCGTTCAGTCTGGTCTCCTGACTATAGGAAGGATGTTTTTCAGAAAAGATTTAAAAGGATGTTGCCAGGGTTGGAGGTTTTGAACTATAGGGGCTACTTTCCCTCGAGCGTCAGAGGCTGAGGAGTGACCTTGTAGAAGTTTATGAAATCATGAGGGGCATGGATAGGGTGAGCAACCAAGGCTAGGGGAGTCCAAAACTAGCGGGCACAGGTTTAAGGTGAGAGGGGAAAGATTTAAAAGAGACCTAAGGGGCAACTTTTTCACGCAGAGGGTGGTACGTGTATGGAATGAGCTGCCAGAAGTGGTGGAGGATGATACAATTACAACATTTAAAAGGCATCTGGATGATTGTATGAATAGGAAGGGTTTAGTGGGATATGCGCCAAATGCTAGCAAATGGGACGAGATCAGTTTAGGATATCTGGTTGGAATGGATGAGTTGGACTGAAGGGTCTGTTTCCATGCTGAACATCTCTATGACTCTGGGTCCTGGAACTGAAATGACTGACCTCCAACAACCATGACCATCTTCCTATGTGCCAGAAATGACTCCAACCAGCAGACTGTTTGCCCCCTAATACTCATTGATTCCAGTTTTTCTAGAAATACTGGATACCACATTCTGGTCAAATGCAGCCTTGATGTCAAGGGCTTTAACTCGAACCTCACCTGTGGAATTCAGCTCTTTCATCTGTGTTCAAACCAAGGCTGTAATGAGGGCAGGATGTGAGTGGCTCTGGAGAAACCCAAACTGGGTGTCACTGAGCAAGTCATAGAGTCCTACAGCATGGAGATGGGCCTTTTGGCCTAAACTGGTCCATGTCTACCAAAATGTCCATCCACGCTAACCCCATTTCCCTGCACTTGACCCATATCCTTCTAATTAATTCCCATCCATATATTTGTCCAAATGCCTTTTAAATGTTAATGTACCCACCTCAATCACTTCTGCTGGCATATGCATACCACCCTCTGTATAGAAAAGTTGCTCCTCAGGTTTCCTTTTATTTTTTCCTCTCTAACCTTAAACTGATGCCCTCTAGTCCTCGATTCCCCAACTCTGGAAAAAAAAACTGAATGCATTTGCCATTTCTATGCCTCTCATGATCATATACACCTTGAGAAGGGCGCCCCTCAGTCTATTAAGCTCTAAAGACAAAGGTCTGAACTTGTCCAACCTCTCCCTATAACTCAGACCATTGAGTCCAGGCAACATCCTTGTAAATTGTTTCTACACTCTTTCCAGTTTAATAGCATCCTTCCTATAGCAAGGTGACCAAAACTGAACACAGTACTCCAAGTCCAGCCTCATCAACATCCTGTACACTTGCAACATAACTTTCCAACTTCTATACTCAACGACCTGCTGAAGGCCAGTGTGCCAAAAGCCTTCTTCATTCTCCTGTCTACCTGTGACTCCACTTTCAGAGAACCATGCACCTAACTCCAGTGTCCCTCTGTTCCACTACACTCCTTAAGGCCCTACCATTCACCATGAAACTCCTGCCTTGATTTGACTTTTCAAAATGGAAGATCTCACCCTTATCTATATTAAACTCCATTTGCCTTTTCTTGGCCCATCCCCCCAACTGATCATGGTCCTGCTGCAATTTCTGATGACCTTCCTCACTGTCCACGATACTGCCTATTTTAGTGTCATCAGCAAACTTACTAATCATGCCTTCTACATTCTCATCCAAATCATTGATATAGATAACAAACAGCAACGACGCAGCACCGATCTCTGAGCACACCACTAGTCACATGCCTCCAGTCCGATAAGCATCCTTCCACTATTACCCTCTGCTTCCTACCATCAAGCCAATTTTGTATCCAATTTGCCAGCTTGCCCTGGATTCCATGCGACATAACCTTACAGAGCAGACTACCATGAGTAACCTTATGAAAGATCTTACTGAGATTCATACAGAATCGTCACCCCTGCCCTGGTCAACGTTCCTGCTCACTTCATCAAAAAACTCGAACAAATTTGTGAGACATGATCTCCCATTCACAAAGCCATGCTGACTACTTCTAATCAAGCCCTGTCTTTCCAAATGCATGTATATCTTACTCCTCAGAATCTTCTCAAGCAACTTACCTACCACTGGCTTACTAGTCTATAGTTCCATGGTTTTCCTTGCAACCCCTCTTGAATAATGGTACAACATACACTACCCTCCAGTCTTCTTGGACTTCACCGATGGCTAACAATGATGCAAGGTGTTGCTTGATAGCACTATTGAGGATATCATTTGACACTTTATTGATGATCGAGAGTAGATTGATGGGGTGGTAATTGGCTGGATTGGATTTGTCCTGGTTCTCCAGGATCATCTGCACTGGAAGCTGTGAGGTACCAATCTCCGCCACTCTAGATTCGGGGTTCTGAACCTGACTCCCTTTCAATTGCCCTTCAGAACGGCACTCGCCTGTCTCTTAGGATTGACTGATCCATGTTCAACTACTATTCACATGGATCCCTTCTCCACTTTGGTCTTCAAAGTTCTAGATTGAATATTTGCTACAACCACTAAGATCTGCTTCTGCGACAGTTCCACCTGGGCTTCTGTGCTCACCTCACCGCAATGGCCCTCCTACTTGTCACAGCGTAGCCCCCACAGGCTCTGTCTGCCAGCGATGGCTGGGTTTGGGCCTGATGCTCCAGCGACATCCATTTTCAGGGCTGGTTGATTTGGCAGGTCAGTTGTTACACATTCCTTCACAGATTCTGACTTCCATGGCCTCCGTCCTGCTATGGATATCAACAACACCTTTTGTGGAGTCTGATGAGCATTGGGATTGGGCGCCTTAACCCAGCATTCAGTTCATCTTGCTTACCAAAACTGGCCCACCAGGCACTCACATTCCACACCTGGCTCCAAGCCAGCGAGTCTGGCTTCTTACCCATTTAAAGTTTGTGAATAGGTTGAGATCTTTTCGGCCCCAAGACCTCTAATCATTCACTGGGTAATACTGTGTGGAGGATGAGCACCAGCTATCCTGAGGGAAACTTCGGAGGGAACCGGCTACCAGATGGTTTCATTAGTCTTTCGCTCCTATACCAAGGTAGGATGACCAATTTGTATGTCAGGACTGCTAGGACCTCCACCAGAGGTAACTTCTCAGATTCTATGCCCAGGCATAGTTCACCATCTTATGGGTCCTAACACGTGCACTTGTGCTCCACCTCCCTGACAGTGTGGGTGAGACGGATTAGTGGTGCGCCCATTGCATAGGACGGTGGTATCCCACCTTGTTTGGCCCCCACCAGCCTTTACCTTCATTGCACCATGAGGTTTCGTGACCGCCTTTTAACTTGCGCATGTATTAGTCCATATTCTGGAGCACAAGTCTTCAGTACTATCACCAGAATGTTGTTAGGGCCCATAATCTTTCCAGTATCCAGTGTCTCCAACTGTTTCTTGATATCATGTGGGATGAACTGAATTGGTTGACAACTGGTATCTGAAATGCTGGGGTCCACAGGAGCCCAAGATGAATCTTCCTCTTTGCACTTATGGCTGAAAATTTCTGCGAATGCTTCAGCTTTACCTTTTGCATTTATGTACTGGGCTATACCATTATTGAGGACGGGAATATTTGTGGAGCCTTGTCCTCCAATGAGTTTTTAAAATTATCCACCACCATTCATGTCTACATGTGGTTGGACTGCAGAGCTTAGATCTGATCTGTTGGTTGTGGGATCGCTTAGCTATGCCAATCACTTGCTGCTTATGCTGTTTGACACGTGAATAGTCCTCTTTGGTGGCTTCAGCAGGTTGACTCATTTTCAAGGTATGTCTGGTACTGCTCCTGGCATGCTGCCCTACACTCTCCATCGAACCAGACTTGATATTAATGGTTGAGTGGGGGTATATGCCAGGCCATGAGGTTGCAGATTGTGATGGAGAACAGTTCTGCTATCGATGACCCATGGTGCCTCATGGCATGGATGCCCAAACTTGGGTTCTAGATCTTTTTGAAGTCTGTCCCATCTCCAGCACCCCACTTGTTGACTCTGATCTCTCCCGCGTCTACAGTCCTCACTTTCTCCTGTTCTGCCTCTTAGTCTTACTGGCTTCAGTCTCAAATTCCTCCTTGGTAATTTTACTTGCTGACCTATTATTCAGGTTCTCACTCTCTTGCCACACTAGTTTAAACCTTCCCAAGTGGCGCTAGCAAATCTACCTGTCAGAATAGTGCCACGGTGATAGCGCCATGCAACACAAATGAATGACATCAACAGAAAGAGATTACTTCCTTTATCACGTGCTACTGTAGGGAGAAATAGAAAGATAGTACAGTTCAATATGTAGCTAAAGAGCTGTTGTAGGTGGCAGTGCTTCAGATATGCAGATCATTGAGATGTCCAAGGCAGCTGAGACCTGGACAAGAAGGACAGGTTGCATCTAAACTGCAGAGGCAACAATATCCTGACAGGTAGGTTCGCTAGCGCCACTTGGGAAGGTTTAAACTAGTGTGGCAAGAGAGTGAGAACCTGAACAGTAGGTCAGCAAATAAAATTACCAAGGAGGAATCTGAGACTGAGGCTAGTAAGACTAAGAGGAAGAACAGGAGAAAGTGAGGATTGCAGACGCGGGAGAGATCAGAGTCAACAAGTGGGGTGCTGGAGATGGGACAGACTTCAAAAAGATCTAGAACCCTTCATCAACTCTCCTGCTCCTCAGATATTGCCTGACCTGCTGTGCTTCTCCAGTGCCACACTTTTCAACTAAGAGGAAGAACAGACGGGGGGAGGTTACTGAAGATGGTGGAACTGATTGAAATACCTTTATGTTAATGTGAGGAGTATGACAAGTAAGGCAGATGAACTTAGCATTTGGAGTAACATATATAACTCTGATGTTGTAGCTATGACAGAGACTAGGTTGAGAGACTCTCCTGCTCCTCAGATGCTGCCTGACCTGCTGTACTTTTCCAGTGCCACACTTTTCGACTAAGACGAAGAACAGACAGGTGGAGGTTACTGAAGACGGCGGAACTGACTGAAATACCTTTATTTTAATGTGAGGAGTATGACAGGTAAGGCAGATGAACTTAGCATTTGGAGTAACATATATAACTCTAATGTTGTAGCTATGACAGAGACTAGGTTGAGAGACGGGCAAGTCTGGCAGCTTAACATTCCAGGATTCAAATGTTTCTGATGAGATAGAGAGGGATGTAAAAGAGTTGGGGGAGTTGCGTTACTGATCAAGGAGAATGTCACAGCTGTACTAAGGGAGGATATCTTGGAGGGCTCATCCAGCGAGGCATTATGGGTAGAGCTCGGGATTGGAAAGGTGGAATCACTTTGATGGAATTGTACTACAGTCCTCCCAACAGCCAGCAGGTGATAAGAGGAACAGCTAAGTGGACAGAACATGGAAACAACAGGGTTGTTGCGGTGGGTAATTTTAACTTCTCCTAAATTAACTGGGGTTCCTTTTGTACCAGGGGCTTGGATGGGGGAGAATTTGTTAGTTATGTCCAGGATTGTATTCTGAAACAATATGTAAATAATCCAACTAAGGAAGAGGCCTTAGTTGGACTATGGTACTGAGTACTGGTACTGGGAAATGCGCCCAGCCAGGTGATCAGAGTTTCAGTTGGGGAGCATTTCAGGATTAGCGACCATACTTCTGTAAGTTTTAATATACTTACGGATAGAAATAAGAGTAGTCCTCAGGTGGAAGTAAACCAAGAGACATAGGAGCAGAAATTAAGTCATTCAGCCCATTGAACTGCCATTCAATCATGGCTAATAAGTTTGTCAACTCCATTTTCCCACTTTCTCCCCGTAACCCTTGATCCCCTTGAACTCAAGAATCTATCTATTTTAATCTTAAATGTACTCAATGACCTAACCTCCACAGCCTCCTCTGGCAATAAATTCCATAGATTCACCACTATCTGGCAATAGAAATGTCTCCTTATCTCCATTCTAAAAGGTCTTCCCTTTACTTTAAGGCCCTTGGGTCCTAGTCTCTCTTACCAACGAAAACATCTCCCAACATCTACTCTGTCCAGGCCATTCAGTATTCTGTATCCTTCAATTAGATCCCCCCATATTCTTCTAAACGCCATTGAGTATAAACCCAGAGTCCTCAAACATTCTTCATATGTTAAGCTTTTCATTCCTGGGACCATTCTTGTGAACTTCCTCTGAACATGCTCCAGGGCCTGTATATCTTCTTGAGATATGGAGCCGAAAACTGCATACAATACTCCAAATGTGGTCTGACCTGGGCCCTATAAAGCCTCAGAAATACATCCCTGCTTTTACATTCAAGTCCTCACAACATAAATGCCATCATTGCATTTGCTTTCCTAACTATTGACTCAACCTGCATGTTTACCCTGACAAAAATCCTGGACTAGAACTCCCAAGTCTCTTTATACTTCAGACTTCTGAATTTTCTTCTCATTTAGAAAATAGTCCATGCCTCCATTCTTACTACCAAAGTGCATTACCTCACACTTTCTCGCGTTGTACTCCATCTGCCATTTCTTTGCCTGCTAACCTATCCAAATCCTTCTGCAGCCTCTCCGCCTCTTCAATGCTACCTGTCCCTTTACTTATCTTTATATCGGTGCAAACTTAGCCAGAATGCCCTCAGCTCCTTCATCTATATCATTAGTGTATAAAGTGAAAAGCTGTGGCCCCAACACCGAGCCTTGCTGAACACCACTTGTCATTGGCTGCTATCCTGAGAAGGACCCTTTCATTCCCAATCTCTGCTTTCTGACAGACAGCCAAGATTCTGTCCATGCTAGCACCTTGCCCCTGATGCAATGGCCCTTATCTTAATCAATAGCCTCTTGTGTGGTACCTTGTCAAAGGCCTGCTTGAAATCCATGTAGATAACATCCATTGGCTCTCCTTGGTCTAACCTGCTTGTTACTTCCTCAAAGAATTCTAGCAGATTTGTCAGGCATGACCTCCCCTTGATGAAACCATGCTGACTTTGCCCTATTTTACCATACACTTCCAAGTATTCAGGAATCTCATCCTTCACAATGGACTCCAGGCTCTTACAGTTGACCAAGGTTAAGCTAACTGGTCTGTACTTTTCCATCTTTTGCCTTACTCCCTTTTTAAATAGGAGTGTCATATTAGTGATTTTCCAGGCCTCTGGGACCTTCCCTGATTCTAGTGATTCATGAAGAATCACCATAAAAGCCTCCACTATCTCTTCAGCTATCTCCCTTAGAACCCTGAGGTGTAGTGCATCTGGTCCAGGTGATTTATCCACCTTCAGGCCATTCAGTTTTTCTAACACCTTCTCCTGGGCAATGACCATTATTCTCAGCTCTGCCCCCTGACTCTCTTGAATTTTTGGGATATTGCTCATGTCAATTACTAGGAGTCATAGCTTTAAGGTAAAAGGGGAAAAGTTTAGAGGAGCTGTGAGGCAAGTGTTTATACACAGGGTGATAAGTGATTGGGATGCGCTGCCAGAAAAGGTTGTTGAGATGGATACAAAAGCAATGTTCATGAGGCATCTTGACAGATACACAAATATGCAGAGAATAGAGGGGCATGGACCATGTAGAAGTGAAGAGTTTTTAGTTTAGAAGGACTTCATCTGTCGGTGTAGTCTTGATGGGCAATTGGTGTCTTCAAAATCAGGTTAATAGCAGATCCCAAGAAGAGGAATTTGTGGAATGTCTATGAAATGTATTTTTGGAGCAGTTTGTGGTAGAGCCCCCTGGAGAACAGGCAATTTTGGATTTGGCGATGAGTCATAGAGATGTATAGCATGGAAACAGACCGTTCGGTCCAACCTGTCCACACCGACCAGATATCCCAACCCAATCTAGTCCCACCTGCCAGCACCCGGCCCAAATCCCTCCAAACCTTTCCTATTCATATACCCATCCAAATGCCTCTTAAATGTTGCAATTGTACCAGCCTCCACCACATCCTCTGGCAGCTCATTCCATATACATACCACCCTCTGAGTGAAAACGTTGCCTCTTAGGTCTCTTTTATATCTTTCCACTCTCACCCTAAACCTATGTCCTCTAGTTCTGGACTCCCTGAACCCAGGGAAAAGACTTTGTCAATTTATCCTATCCATGCCCCTCATAAGTTTGTAAATCTCTATAAGGTCACCCCTCAGCTTCCGACGCTCCAGGGAAAACAGCCCCAGCCTGTTCAGCCTCTCCCTATAGCTCAGATCCTCCAACCCTGGCAACATCCTTGTAAATCTTTTCTGAACCCTTTCAAGTCTTACAACATCTTTCCAATAGGAAGGAGACCAAAATTGCATGCAATATTCCAACAGTGGCCTAACCAATGTCCTGTACAGCCGCAACATGACCTCCCAACTCCTATACTCAATACTCTGATCAATAAAGGAAAGCATACCAAACGCCTTCTTCACTATCCTATCTACCTGCGACTCCACTTTCAAGGAGCTATGAACCTGCACACCGAGGTCTCTTTGTTCAGCAACACTCCCTAGGGACCTTACCATTAAGTGTATAAGTCCTGCTAAGATTTGCTTTCCCAAAATGCAGCACCTCGCATTTATCTGAATTAAACTCCATCTGCCACTTCTCAGCCCATTGGCCCATCTGGTCCAGATCCTGTTGTAATCTGAGGGAACCCTCTTCGCTGTCCACTACACCTCCAATTTTGGTGTCATCTGAAAACTTACTAACTGTACCTCCTATGCTCACATCCAAATCATTTATGTAAATGACAAGAAGTAGAGGACCCAGCACCAATCCTTGTGGCACTCCACTGGTCACAGGCCTCCAGTCTGAGAAGCAACCATCCACCACCACCCTCTGTCTTCTACCTTTGAGCCAGTTCTGTATCCAAATGGCTAGTTCTCCCTGTATTCCATGAGTCACGGTACAGATTTGAATAGGGAGTTTAAAGTGGAGGAATCCTCTAGGGGGCAGTAGCCATAATATAAAAGTTCATAAAATTTGTACAGCACAGAAGCAGCCATTCAGCTTATTAAGTCTGCACCAACCCTTTGAAGAGGATCTGACGAGCATCTGACCCAGACCCTCCCCCAACCCTGTCCCCCTAATCTTGCATTTTCCATGGCTAATCCATTTAGCCTGCACATTATGAGCAATTATGCATTGCCAATCCACCTAGCCTGCAATTTGGATTGTGGGAGGAAACCAGAGCACCCAGTGGGGACCCACACAGATATGGGGAGAATATGCAAAATTAACACAGCCACCCAGGGATGGAATTGAACCTGAGTTTCTGTTACTGTGAAGCAGCAGTGCTAGCCACTGACCCACCTTACCACCCAACATTTGAATGTAGGGTGAAGCCCTAATGGATGTCTAATCCAACGTTCACCCTGCAGTTCGAAAGGAAAAAGGGAATTGGATGCAACTGTATTAAAATTGAGTAAAGATAACTACAAAGACATGAGGGAGCAGCTGGCCAAAATTGATTGGACAGAAAATCTACCAGGTAAGATGGTTGAATAGTAATGGCAGGAGTTTCTGGGGGTAATTTGGAAGGCACATTATTCATCCCAAGAAGAAATTCATCCCAAGAAAGAAGAAATATACTATAGAGAGGAGACAACTATGGCTGACAAAAACAAAAGTAAAAGCACATAATGTGGTGAAGACCAGTGAGAAGCCACTGGATTGGAAAACCTTTAAAAACCAGCAGAGGATAAATAAAAATGCAATAAGGGAGAAGGGGATGAAATATGAGGGTAAGCTAGTGTAATATTATTAGACAAGAGTTTTTTTTTAGATATCTAGAAGTTAAGAGAGGGAAGTGTGGGCATTGGACTGATGGAAAATAAGGTTAGAGAAGTAATAATGGGGAACAAAGAAATGGTGGATAAAATGAATAGGTACTTTGCATCAGTTTTCACGATGGAATATATTAATGTAAATCAGAACTTCAAGAGAGTCAGGGGGCAGAGGTGAGAGTCGTGGTCATCACTAAGGTAAAGGTACTGGGTGGCTCAGTGGCTAGCACTGCTGCCTCACAGTACCAGGGTCTTAGGTTCAATTCCAGCCTCGGGCAACTGTCTGTGTGGAGTTTGCACATTTTCCCCACCTCTGTGTGAGTTTCCTCCCACAGTCCAAAGATGTGCAGGTCAGGTGAATTGGCCATGCTAAATTACTCATAGTGTTAGGTGCATTAGTCAAAAGGAAATGGGACTGGGTGGGTTACTCTTCAGAGGGTTGGTGTGGACTTGTTGGGCCAAAGGGCCTGTTTCCACACTGTAGGGAATCTAATCTAAAAGGTCTGAAAATGGATAAATTACATGGACCCAAGCTATACCCCAGAGTGCTGAAGGTGATAGCTGAGGAGATTGTGGAGGCATTGGTGTGATCTTTCAGGAATCTCTGTAGTCATGGAGAGTCCTAGAGGACTGAAAAATGGTTAATTTAACATCCCTGTTTAAGAAGGGAGAGATGCAGAAGATGAGGAAATAAAAGGCTGATTACCCTGACATCAGGCATTGGTAAAATTGTAGAGTTCACTATTATGGGCGACGTGGTGACTCAATGGTTAGCACTGCTGCCTCTCAGCACAGGGACCTGGGATCATATCGTGCCTTGGGCGACTGTCTGTGGAGTTTGCACATTCTCCCTATGTCTACGTGGGTTTCCTCCCACAATCCAAAGATGTGCAGGTTAAGTGAATTAGCCATGCTAAATTGCCATAGTGTTCAGGGATGTGTAGGTTAGGTGCATTAGTCAGGGGTAAATATAGGGCAGGGGTAGGGGTTGGGGAATGGGTCTGGGTTGGTTACTCTTCAGAGGGTCAGTGTGGACTTGTTGGGCTGAAGGGCTCGCACTGTAGGGATTCTAATTCTATTAAGGATGACATTGCTTAGGACTTGAAGGTGCATGGTAAAATCGGATCAGTCAGCACGGGAGGTCAAGGGAGGTCAAGCCTAATAAATCTGTTAGAACTCTTTAAAGAAATTACAGTACCACCTTGATTATCCGAACATCAATTACCTGATTTTTGGATAATCCGAACTAGATCTCAAGGTCCTACAAAAACAGCATGAGGCAACTCAGCATTCAAATATCAATTAAACCGCATGATGGCATGCATTACCGCATAACAAAGAAATGTTTGATAACTGACACTCAAATTACCACTTGTTTACGATAGATCACGTATTGGTTAAACAGCATTATGGTGTGCATTGTCAGATAGCCAGAAATGTTTGGATAACTGGCACACACAAATTACCGCTTATTTACGATCAGATCAGTTATCCGAGCGCTCAATTATCCGAACAAAATACTCCCCGCCTGTCTCGTTTGGATAATTGAGGTTCTACTGTACAAGCAAATGGAGAGCAAAGGAGAGCCAGTGTATATGATTTATTTGGATTTCCAGAAGGCCTTTGACAAGGTGCTACTCAGGAGGCTGCTAAATAAGATATGATGTTCGGGGCAAGGTAGTGGCATGGATAGAGGATTGGCTGACTGGCAGAAAGCAGATAGTAGGGACAAAGGAGTCTTTCACAGGATGGTAACAGGTGATCAGTGGAGTTCTGCAGGGATCTGTGTTGGGACCACAAGTATTTAAGTTATACATCTGGACGAAAGAACTGAGGGCTTTGTTGCTAAGTTTGGCCGATGACACAAAGATAGGTGGAGGGACAGGTAGTGCTGAGTGGGGAGGCTGCAGAAGAGCTTGGACAGGTTAGGCAAATAGGCAAAGAAATGGCAGATGGAATACAATTGAAGGAAGAATAGAATGTTTGGTGGAGTGGTGTAAAAAAAATGGGGTTGAGAAACATATCAGCCATGATCAAATGGTATAGCAGCCTTGAAGTGCCGAAAGGCCTGATTCTGTTCCTATAAAGCAAACTTGCAGATTGAGTCGTACTTCGGAAGACAAGTACAATGTTGTCATTCATCTCAAGAGGACTAGAACATATAAGTAGGGATCTACTTCTGAGGCTTTATAAGGCTCTGGTCAGACTACATAGAACATACCACATTCCAGCACAGTAGAGGCCCTTCAGCCCTTGATGTTGCAACAACCTGTGGAACCAATCTGAAGCCTATCTATCCTACACTATTCCATTTTCATCCTTATGTTTAGCCAATGACCATTTAAATGTCCTTAAAGTTGGCAAGTCTACTACTATTGCAGGCAGGGCATTCTACACCCATTGCCATCTGAGGAAGAAGAATCACTGTCCACCCTACCTAACCCTTTGATTATCTTACACATCTCAATTAAGTCACAGAAATCTGGCTCAAACCATCCATTCCCGACTGCGCACTTCAGGCTGATGGTTTTTCTGTCCATCGTATGGACCTCACAGTGTCCTTGGGTAAGACAAAGGGTTGGAGGGGTTTGCTTTTTTAATCAACAACTTGTGACGCATGGGCATTGCAATCCTGGGCAGTCATTGCTCCCCAAACCTTGAACTCCTCACCATCAAATGCTGCCCCTGTACATACCACCACAAGCAAAGGTTGAGGAAGCTCTGGATGTGCTGTACTCCACTACTAACACCCTGGATTCGGAACACCCCGAGGCCTTGTTTATTGTGACTGGCGACTTCAATCAAGTTAATCTAAGGAAGGTATTGTCCAAGTACCACCGGAACATTATCTGTCCCACATGGGGCCCGAACATTTTAAACCACTGCTACACCACTGTGAAGGATGCCTACCACTCCATCCCCTGCCCTTATTTCGGGAACTCCGACCACAATGCCGTGTTTCTTCTCCCGGCTTACAGGGCAAAAGCTCAAGCAGGAGACCCCCCCCCTCGCGGTTACAGGTCCAAAGCTGGTCGGAGGAGGCAGAGGATCAACTCCGTTACTATCTGGAATCAGCTGATAGGGCCTTGTTCAAAGAGTCTGCAGGTACCTTGGACGAGTACGCCACTACCGTCACATACTTTATCAGCAAGTGTGTGGGGGACTGCATGCCGAGGAAGAAATCCGGTTGTTCCCCAACAGGAAACCCTGGATGAATCAGGACAGACAGAACCTGTGAAAAACCAGGCGTGAGGCCTTCAGATCAAGAGACCCACTCAAATATAAGGAATCCAAGTATGACCTTCACAGAGACATTAAGACAGCCAAGGACCAATACCAATCCAAACTAGACCCAGACAGACACCCAGTGACTATGGCAAGGACTGAATGACATCACAGGTTCTAAAAAGAGACAGTGAAAGATAGAAGATGATGACACATCCCTCCCAGATTGTCTCAATGCTTTCTATGCTCGCTTTGAGCAGAATTTCAGAGGAGAGGTAACACCTATTCTGACAAGTCCTGGCAAACCTATCCCAACATTCACTGCATCAGAGGATAGATCAGTTTTCCTTTGTCTGAATCCAAGGGAAACAATGGGACTAGATGGAGTATCAGGCCGTTCACTCAGAGCATGTGCAGATCAACTGGTAGAAGTCTTCTCAGACATCTTCAACCTCTCCCTGCAGCAGGCCATGGTCCCTGCCTGTTTCAAGAGGGCCAACATCATCCCTGTGCCTAAGAAGGCTCATGCAGCATGTCTCAATGACTACTGCTCAATGGCCCTAACTTTGGTGGTCATGAAGAGCTTTGAAAGGCTGTTCCTGGCATTAATCAACTCCAGCCTCCTCAGTACTCTTGACCCACTCCAATTTGTCTAACGGACCAACAGATCTACATCAGATGCTATATCACCTGCCCTTCACTCCTCCCTAGAACATCTTGACACCAAGAACAGCTATGTAAGAATCCTACTCATTGACTACAATTCAGCCTTCAACACTATTATCCCCTCAAGACTGAATTAGTGATCTCGGACTAAGCCAGATCCAGATCTCTGCATCTGGATCCTCAGTTCCTGACCCACAGGCCACAATCAATGAAGATTGGGCACAATATTTCATCATCACTAACACTCAACACTGGAGCCCTCCAGGGGTGCGTACTCAGCCCTCTATTGTACTCACTGTATACCATGACTGTCTTGCCAAATACCAGAATAATGCCATTTACAAGTTCACTGATGACACCACCATAGTCAGTCGAATCTCAGATGGTGATGAAACAGACTACAGACGGTTGGTGGAAGACCTGACAAAATGGTACACTGAGAACAACCCAGCTCTCAATGCCGGCAAAACCAAGGAACTCGTTATTGGCTTTTGGCAGGATGTTACTCATGCGCCCTCATTACACATTAAAGCACAGAGGTGGAACGAGTGGAAAGTGTCAAGCTCTTGGGAGTGATCATCCACAACAAGTTTTGTTGGACTCTTCATGTGGGCACACTGGTTACAAAGGCCCAACAACGTCTCTTCCTCAGGCAGCTGAGGAAATTTGGCATGATTACGAATACCCTTGCCAACATTTATTACTGCACCATCGAGAGCATTCTGTCTGGATGTATCACTACCTGGTATGGTAACTGTACCACACAAGATTAGAGACGGTTACAGAGAGTGGTGAACTTGGTCTGGATAATCACAAAGGCCAACCTCCCATCTATAGAATCCATCTACCAGACCCGCTGTCAAAGAAAAGCCACCAGTATTCCTAAAGATCCATCCCACCCTGGCAATGTTTTTCTACAACCTCTACCATTGGGGAGAAGGTACAGAAGCCTGAACACATGCACCAGCCTGTGTCACAACAATTTCTACCCTCCTGTTGTTAGAATACTGTATGGACTCACAAACTCTTAACATTCGCCTGTACCCGTGATTTTGTTTTTGCTGCTGTTTACCTATTATTTAATATCTATGCTACTTAACTCCATAATCTGCCTGTAATGCTCGCAAGACAAAGCTTTTCACTGTGCCTTGGTACACCTGACAATAAATTCAATTCAACCTCTCAACCTTCTTCTCTCTCAGCCTTTCCTCATAAGACCTTCCCTCCATAGCAGGCAACATCCTAGTGAATCATCTCTGAATCCTTTCCAAAGCTTCCACATGACCAGAACTGTACACAATATTCCAAGTGCAGCTGCACAACGTGTTCTTTATGTGACCTCGTTTTTCTGAAACTCAATCCCTTCACCAATAGAACCTAGTACACCATATGCCTACTTAACAATCCTATCAGTCTGGGTGGCAACTTTCAGGATTCTATGTTCCTGGTCAATGAGATCTCTCTGCTCATCAACATTGCCAAGAATCTTACCATTAGCCCAGTACTCTTTATTCCTGTTGCTCCATCCAAACTGAATCAACTCACACTTTTCCACATTAAACTCCATTTGTCACCTCTCAGCCCAGGTGTGCAGCTTATCTATATCCATCTATAACCTGCGACATCCTTCAACACTGTCCACAACTCCACCAGCCTTAGTGTCATCCGCAAATTTACCAAACCACCTTTCTAAGCCCTCATCCAGGTCATTTATAATAATGACAAATGGCAGTGGCCCCAAAACAGATCCTTGTGGTACACCATCGTAATTGAACTCCAGAATGAAGATTTCTTATCAACTACCACCCTCAGTGTTCTTTCAGCTTGCCAACTTCTGATCCAAACCACTAAATCACCCTCAATCCCATGCCTCCGTATTTTGTGCAACAGCCTAGCATGGGGAACCTTATCAGATGCCTCACTGAAATCCACATACACCACATCAACTGCTTTACCCTCATCTACCTGTTTGGTCACCTTCTCAAAGAACTCAATAAGGTTTGTGAGATACAACTTACCATTCACAAAGCCGTGTTGACTATCCCTAATCAAATTGTTCCTTTCTAGATGATTATAAATCATATCTCTTATGATACTTTCGAACATTTTACCCACAACCAAAGTAAGACTCACTGGTCTATAATTACCAGTGTTGTCTCTATTCCCCTAATTGAACAAGGGGACAACATTTGCTATCCTCCAGTCTTCTGGCACTATTCCCGTAGACAATGATGACATAAAGATCATAAGCGAAATGCTCTGCAATCTGCCCCCGACTTCCCAGAGAATCCTAGGTAAATCCCATCTGGCCCAGGGGACTTATCTATTTTCATACTTTCTAGAATTGCTAACACCATCTAGTCTAATATCCTGTATCTCAGTATTCTCCTTGATAACATTGTCTTTTTCCAGTGTGAATATTGACAAAAAATATTCATTTAGCACTTCTCTTATCTCCTTGGACTCCATGCACAACTTCCCATCACTGTCCCTAACTGGTCCTAATCTTGTTCTAGTCATTCTTTTATTCCTGATATACCTATAGAATGCTTTCGGGTTTTCCTTGATCCTATCTGCCAACAACTTCTTATGTCCCCTCCTGGTTCTTCTTACTTCTCTCTTTAGGTCTTTCCTGACTAATGTGTAACTCTTAAATGCACTAACTGAGCATTAACATTTCATCCTAACATAAGCCTTCATCTTCCTCTTGATAAGAGAAATGTGAGAAACTTAGAGTAATGTGAAAACGTTTGGGCCTCATACCTCAGGAAACATCTATTGACCCTGGAGCAGAAGAGGTCCACAAGAATGCTTCCAGCAACGAAAGGCTTAATGTATGAGGAACATTTGAGAAATTGATGGAGTTTAGAAGGATAAGACCATAAGACATAGGAGTGGAAGTAAGGCCTTTTGGCCCATCGAGTCCATTCTGCAATTTAATCATGGTTGATGGGAATTTCAACTCCACTTACCCGCACTCTCCCAGTAGCCCTTAATTCCTTGCGAGATTGAGAATTTATCAATCTCTGCCTTGAAGACATTTAACGTCCCAGCCTCCACTGCGCTCCGTGGCAATGAATTCAACAGGGCCACCACTCTCTGACTGAATAAATGTCTCCTCATTTCCTTTCTAAATTGACCCATTCTAATTCTAAGGCTGTGCCCACGGGTCTTAGTATCTCCACCTGATGGAAACAAATTCCCAGCATCAACCCTTTCTAAGCCATGCATTATCTTGTAAGTTTCTATTAGATCTCCCCTCAACTTTCTAAACTCTAACGAATATAATCCCAGGATCCTCAGCTGTTCATCATATGTTAGGCCTACCATTCCAGAGATTATTCGTGTGAATCTCCGCTGGACATGCTCCAGTGCCAGTATGTCCTTCCTGAGGTGTTGGGCCCAAATTTGAACTCAATATTCTAAATGGGGCCTAACTAGAGCTTTATAAAGTCTCAGACACACATCATTGCTTTTATATTCCAACCCTCTTGAGATAAATGACAACATTACATCCGCTTTCTTAATCATGGACTCAACCTGCAAGTCAACCTGCAAATTAACTAGCACTCCCAGATCCTTTTGTATTTCGGCTTTATGAATTTTCTCACCATTTAGAAAGAAGTCCATGCCTGTATTCTTTTTTCCAAAGTGTAAGACCTCGCATTTGCTCACATTGAATTTCATCAGCCATTTCCTGGACCACTCTCCTAAACTGTCTAAATCTTTCTGCAGCCTCCCCACCTTCTCAGTATCACCTGCCTGTGCACCTAACTTCGTATCATTGACAAACTTTGTCAGAATGCCCCCAGTCCCTTCATCCAGATCATGATATATAAAGTGAACAGTTGTGGCTTCAACACTGAATCCTGCAGGACACCGCTTGTCACCAGCTGTCATTCCAAAAAAGAACCTTTTATCCCAACTCTCTGCCTTCTGTCAGATAGCCAATCCTCAATCCATGCCAGTAGCTCACCTCAAACACCATGGGCCCTCACCTTACTCAGCAACCTTCTGTGAGGCACCTTATCAAAGGCCTTTTGGAAGTCTAGACAGATAGCATCTACTGGGTTTCCCTGGTCTAACCTACTTATTACCTCTTCAAAGAATTCTAACAGGTTTGTCAGGCACAACCTCCCCTTGCTAAATCTATGCTGACTTGTTTTAATCTGACCCTGCACTTCCAAGAATTTGGAAATTTCAACCTTAACGATGGATTCTAGAATTTTACCAACAACCGAGGTTAGGCCTATAATTTTCCATCTTTTGTCCTAATCCTTTCTTGAGCAAGGGGGTTACAACAATGATTTTCCAATCATCTGAGACTTTCACTGACTCCGGTGACTGTTGAAATATCACAACAATGCCTCCACCATTTCCTCAGCCCTCGAGGATGTAGCCCATCGAAGCCAGGAGATTTATGTTTTTAGACTTTTTAGCTTTTCTAGCACTTTTTCTTCTGTAATGGCTACCATACTCAATTCTGCCCCCTCACTCTCCTTAATTGTTGGGATACTACTCATGCCTTCCACTGTGAAGACTGACACAAAGTACTTATTAAGTTCTTCAGCTATTTCCTTACCTCCCAGCACCAGCCTTCCTGCATCAGTTTGGAACGGCCCAATTTCTACTTTTGCCTCTCCTTTGTTTCTTATGTATCAAAAGAAACTTTCACTATCATTTCAAATATTACTGACTCGCTTACCTTCATATTTGATCCTCTCCTTCCTTATTTCTCTCTTTGTTATGTTCTTTCTGTTTTTGTAGTCTTCCCAATCTTCTGATTTCACAGTGCTCTTGGCCACTTTATAGGCTCTCTTTTTGATACATTTCCTGACTTCCTTTGTCAGTCATGGCTGTCTAAATGCTCACCCCTGCCCCGCCCCTGAATGATCTTTCTTTTCTTTGGGGTGAACCTCTGTTCTGTGTCCTCAATTACAGTCAGAAACTCGTGCTGTTGTTGTACTGCCTTCCCCACTAGGTTCTGCTTCCAGTCATTTTTCATCAGTTCCTCTCTCATGCCCTTGTAATTACCTTTATTTAACTGTAACACCATTACATCCAATTTTGCCTTCTCTCTTTCAAACTGCAGACTGAACTTTACCATATTATGATCAGTGCCTCCTAAGTGTTCCCTTACTTTCAGATCTTTTATAAAGTCTGGCTCATTACAAAGCACTAAGTCCAGAATAGCCTGCTCCCTTGTAGCTCCATCACAAACTGCTCCAAAAAGCCATTCTGTAAGCGTTCCATGAATTCCTTTTCTTTGGATCCACAAGCAACATTATTCACCCAGTCCACCTGCATATTGAAGTCCCCCATGTTCACCGTGACCTTACCTTTCTGACATGCCTTTTCTATTTCCTGGTACATCTAGCGCCCCTGGTCCTGACCACTGTTAGGAGATCTGTACATAACTCCCATTATGGTGTTTTTGCCTTTGTGGTTCCTCAACTCGACCCACACAGTCTCCACATCATCTGACTCTATGTCATTCAGTGCCATAGATTTAATTTTGTTCTTAACTAACAAGGCAACCCTGCCCCCTCTGCCCACCTCCCTATCTTTTCGACAAGTTGTAAGTCCTTGGATGTTTAACAGCCAACCCCCTGCAACCACCTCTCTGTGATGCCTACTACACCATAATCATTCACAAAGAATTGTGCCGTTAATTCATCTACTTTATTATGAATACTACGAGCATTCAGGTAAAGCGCTTTAGTGCTAATTTTATTATCCTCATAATTTCCAACATCTCTTGTAATATGTCCTAAGTTATCCTTCCTTTTTGCTTCATTCCTGGTCTGCCTTGAACTTAAACCCTGCACACGTGCTAATCTGCTGCTTATCTTTCTTCTTGACTTCACACTCCCTGTTGCTTTCCCTTTCCCTTCCCCCAGACTCACAAGTTTAAAGTCCTAGTGGCAACCCTATTTATCCTTTTCACTAGAACACTGGTTCTAGATTGGTTCAGGTGGAGACTGTCCCATCGGTACAGAGTCATAGAGATGTACAGCATGGATTCTGGATTAGTGGTGCTGGAAGAGCACAGCAGTTCAGGCAGCTTCCAAGGAGCTTCGAAATCCTGAACTGCTGTGCTCTTCCAGCACCACTAATCCAGAATCTGGTTTCCAGTATCTGCAGTCATTGTTTTTACCTGTACAGCATGGAAACAGGCTCTTTGGTCCAACTCGTCCATGCCGATCAGACATCCCAACCCAATCTAGTCCCACCTGCCAGCACCTGGCCCATAGCTCTCCAAACCCTTCCTATTCATATATATCCTTGAATGTTCTGACAATTGAAGTGCTCATACCAATATTTTCTAACGTTTGTAAGGTTTCCAGCCTCCATTACCTTCCCTGGCAGTGCATTCCAGATTCTCACCACCAACTGTGTGAAATCTTTTCTTCCCAACTCTCCTCTGAACTTTGTGCCTATTACCCTAAAACTGTGCCCTCTCATGAGTGGCACCTCAACTAAGGGGAACAGCTATTCTCTATTCATCCTGTCCATATCCCTCATAATTTAATTCACCACAATCATGTCCTTCACCGTCTTCTCTGCACAAAATAAACAATCCAAGCCTTTCTAGTCTCTCCTTGCAGTTGGGTTTTTCCATCTTGGGCCAGATCCTAGTGAACCTCCTCTGTACCCCCTCTAGTGTTACCACGCCCCCACCCCCACTAACCCACTCTCCACTCCCAACACTTTCCTTGCCACTGCAAGATGTGTCAAACCTGTGCCCACACCTCCCCCTGCACCCCATCCAAGGTCCCAAAGAATCCTTCCACATCAGGAAGAGATTTTCCTGCACATCCAAACTCAGTTACGCTCGATGTGGTCTCCTCTACATCAGAGAGACAGGATTCCAACTTGGGGAACTTTTCAGAGAACATCTCCGGGACACACACACTAAGCTACCCCACTGCCCTGTAACCAACCACTTCAACTCCCCCTCCCACTCCGTGAAGGACATGCAAGATCTAGGCCTCCTCCACCACTGAATCCTAGCCACTCGACGACTGGAGAACAACACCTCATCTTCTGCCCAGGGATCCTCCAACCACACAGAATCAATGTCAATTTCACCAGTTTCCTCATCTTCACTCCCTCCACCTTATCACAGATCCAACCCTCCAACTGCCCTCTTGAACTGTCCTACCTGTCCATTTTCCTTCCCACGTATCTGCTCCACCCTCTGGTCCGACATATTACCATCACCTTCCACCTTCATCAGCCTATCACATTCCTAGCTACCTCTTCCCCAGCCCCACACACCTCTCATTTATCTCTCAGCCTCCTTAGGTCCCGGTTCCCTATTCCCCCCACCCCAGGACATTCCTGATGAAGACCTTATGCTCGAAACGTCGACTTCCTGCTTCTTGGATGCTGCCTGACCTGCTGTGCTTTTCCAGCGCAATACTTTTTAACTCTGATCTCCAACATCTGCAGTCCTCACTTTCTCTTACACTCTAGGCCACAACTGATGAAAGCAAGTGTCCCATATGCCTTCTTAACCATCCTATTTACATGCTCTGCCGACTTCAGGGATCTGTGAATAATTACCTAAGATTCCTCTGTTCGCGTAAGTTATCCAGTGTCCTGTCATTCATTAAATACTCTCTCATCTTGTTTCTTCATCCAAAGTGCATTACCTCACACTTGTCAGGGTTAAATACTCTCTACCTCTGGTCTACCCATCTGGTCAACCTATCTATATCTTCCTGTAACATACAACCATCTTTTTTGTGACAAACCACCCTAACAATCTTGGTGTTTTCTGCAAATTTGCTTAACATTCCCCCTAAATATTTATCTATATCATTTATGTACAAACAATAAGGGTGATTCTTTTGGTGCATCACTGGACACTGGCCTCCAGACACTCAAACAGCCTTTTACTACTATCCTTGTGTCTTATTACTAACCGGTTTCTGATGCATCTCACCAAGTTCCCCTCAATTCTATTTCCCTTCTCAATCAGTTTCCCATGTGGGACCTTGTCAAAAGCTTTACTAAAATCCATATATGACATCAACTAAATTCTCTCATCCACACACTTGATCACATTTTCAAAAAAATTCTAACAAATTTGTTAGGCATGACCTCTCCCTGATAAAGCCATGCTGATCATCGCTAATTCACTCATGCCTTTTCAGGTGGGTATTGATTTGCTCCTTCAGAATTTTCTCCAATAGCTTCCCGAGCATTGATGTGAGGCTCACGGTGGTCTGTAATTTTCTGGTTCATCTCGACCACTCCTCTTAAAAAGGAGAGCCACATTAACCATCCTTCAATCCTCTGGCACTTTCCCTGTGGCTTGAGAGGAATTAAAAATTTGTTGTCAGACCCCCTGCGATTTCCTGTCTCACTTCCCACAGCAGCCTGCGATGCAATTCATTCGGGCCAGGGGATTTCTCTATTTTTAAGCCAAACAGGGCCTCTAATACCTTCCCATAGCCTACGTCAAACTGTGCAAGTCCCTCAAATCCCTTTTGCGGAATTCCATACCTACATTCTTAATATCCAGATTAATGTCTTCCCTGGAAATTAGAAACAAAAATATCACTCGAAAAGCTCAGCTGATCTGACAGCATGTATGGAAAGAAAACAGAATTAATGTTTTGGGTCCAGTAGCCCTTAGGATACTCTATCTTCCCATTTTTGCTACCACACTGTATACCCTTACAATGGTCCACATTGTACCATTGGCCATGCGTTTGCTCACTTGTTTAACTTGTCCAAATCACACTGAAGCATCTCTTCATCCTCCCCCATCATCCTCATACCCTCCCAACTTTGTGTTGCCTACAAACATGGAGATACGACATGCAGTTTCCTCATCTAAATTACTAATATAAATTTTGAACAGCAGGGGTCTAAGCACTGATCCTTGAGGTGCCCTGGTATTGCCTGCCTGCCACTTGAAAAGAACTGTATATTGCTACCTTTTATTTTCTATCTGCCAATCAGTTCTCTATCCATGTCATTTATTAACCAAATCCCATCTGTTTTAATTTTACATGCTAAACTCTTAAGTGAGGACTTATCGAAAGCCTTTTGAAAATTCAAGGAAGCCACAGCCGCATGGAAGATACAGAATGTGGGGAAATAGACGGTGCCATCTTGAAAAATGTCCATATTACAAACAAGGAGGTGCTGGATGTCTTAAAAAACATAAAGGTGGATAAATCCCCAGGACCTGATCAGGTATACCTGAGAACTCTGTGGGAAGCTAGAGAAGTGATTGCTGGGCCTCTTGCTGAGATGTTTGAATCATCAATAGTCACAGGTCAGGTGCCGGAAAACTGGAGGTTGGCAAACGTGATGTCACAATTTAAGAAAGGTGGTAAGGAAAGGCCAGGGAATTATACACCGGTGAGCCTGGCATCGGTGGTGGGCAAGTTGTTGGAGGGAATCCTGAGGGACAGGATTTACATGTTTTTGGAAAGGCAAGGACTGATTAGGGATAGTCAGCATAGCTTTGCGTGTGAGCAGTCATGTCTCACTAACTTAATTCAGTTTTTGAAGAAGTAATGAAGAAGACTGATGAGGGCAGAGCAGTGGACATGATCTGTATGGACTTCAGTAAGGCATTCGACAAAATTCTGCATCGTAGACTGGTTAGCTTGGTTAGATCACATTGAGTATAGGGACAACTTACTATTTGGATACAAAACTGGCTCAAAGATAGAAGACAGAGGGTGGTGGTGGAAGGTTGCTTTTCAGACTGGAGGTCTGTGACCAATGGTGTGCCACGTGGATCGGTGCTGGAACCACTGTTTTCCATCATTTATACAAATGATTTGGATGTGAGCATAGGAGGTATAGTTAGTAAGTTGCAGATGACACCAAAATTAAAGGTGTAGTGGACAGCTAAGAAGGTTTCCTCAGATTACAATGGGATCTTGATCAGATGGGCCAATGGGCCGGGAAATGAAGATAGAGTTTAATTTAGATAAATGTGAGATGCTTCACTTTGGAAAGGCAAGTCAAACAGGACTTGTACAATTAATGATGAAGGGCTTGTACACTTCCTGATGAAGGGCTTATGCTTGAAACGTTGATTCTCCTGCTCCTCAGATGCTGCCTGACCAGCTTTGCTTTATCAGCATCACACTCTCGACTTGGATCTCCAGCATCTGCTTGTACACTTAATGGTAAGATCCTGGGGAGTGCTGCTGAACAAAGAGACCTTGGAGTGCAGGTTCATAGTTCCTTGAAAGTGGAGTCTCAGGTTTTTTAGGATAGTGAAAAAGGCATTTAGTATGCTTTGCTTTATTGATCAGAGGATTGAGTACAGGGGTTGGGACGTCAAGTTGCGGCTGTACCAGGCATTGGTTAGGGCACTTTTGGAATATTGCGTGCAATTTTAGTCTCCCTGCTAGAGGAAGGATGTTTTGAAACTTGAACAGGTTCAGAAAAGATTAAGAAGGATGTTGCCAGTGTTGGAAGGTTTGCGCTATTGGTAGAGGCTGAATAGACTGGGGCTGTTTTCCCTAGAGCGTTAAGAGTCTGAGGGGTGACCTTATAGAGGTTTATACAATCATGAGGAGCACAGATAGGGTAAATAGACAAGGTCTTTTCCTGGGGTGGGGAGTCCAGAACTAGAGGACATAGGTTTAGGATGAGAGGGGAAAGATTTAAAAGGGATGTAAGGGGCAAGTTTTCACACAAAATTGGTGTGTACGTGGCATGAGCTGTCAAAGGAAGTGGTGGAGGCTGGTACAATTGCAACATTTGAAAGGTATGTGGATGGATATATAAGTAGGAAGGGTTTAGAGAGATATGGGCCAAGTGCTGGCAAATGGTACTAGATTAATTTAGGATATCTGGTTGGCATGGATGAGTTGGACTGTAGTCTGTTTCCATGCTGTACATCTCTATGACTGTATAACACTGGCTCCACCTTATCTTCTCTACATTTTTAAAAGATTTCTTGTGAGACATGGGACATGGGCATTGCTGATTGGGCTATCATTTATTCCCCATCCCAATTTGCCATTGTGAAAGGATGGTGATCTGTCTTCTTGAACTACTGCAGTCCATGTACTGTAGGTAGACCCACAATGATGCTCAGGAGTGAATTTCTGGATTTTACCCAAGTGATAGTGATGGAACATGATATATTTCAAAGTTAGAATGGTGAGTGGCTTGGAGAGGAACATACAGATGGTGGTGGTGTTCCCATGTCTCTGCTGCCTTATCCTTCTAGATGGATGTTGTCATGGGTTTGCAAGGTGCCCTCTCAGAATCTTTGGTGATCTACTGCAGTGCATCTTGTAGATAATACAAAACCAAAATGCTGCAAATAATTCAGCAGATCTGGCAACATCTGTAGAGAGAAATCAGAGTTAATGTTTTGGGTCTAGTGACCCTTCTTTAGAACTCAATAATACACTAGATCGTACACATTTTTGCTACTGAATGTCAGTGGTGGAGTGAGTGAATATTTGTGGATGTGGTGTCAATCAAGCATGCTACATTGTCCTGGATGGTATCAAACTACTCGATGTTGTTGGAGATACACCCATCCAGACAAGTGGGGAGTATTCCATCACACTCCTGACTTATACCTTGTACATGGTGGATAGGCTTTGGGGATCAGTCTTCCTAGTCTCTGACTTGTTCTTGTAGCCACTGCATTTATGTGGCAATTCCCATTCAGATTCTAGTCATGGATAACTCCCTGGATATTGATAGAGGTGGATTCAGTTATGGTAATGTCATTGAATATTAAGGAGTGATGGTTATGTTGTCCCTTATTGGAGATGGTCATTGCTTGGCATTTGTGTGTTGGGAACGTTATTTATCATTTGTCAGCTCAAGCCTGGATATTGTCCAGTTCTTACTGTATTTGGAAATGGATTACTTTTGTAGCTGAAGCTGTAATGAAGTCAGGAGCTGAGTGGTCCTGGTGGAACCCAAACACGGTGTCACTAAGCAGGTTATTGCTGAGCAGGTACTGCTTGATAGCACTGTTTAATGACACTTTTCATCGTTTTACTGATGAGTGACAGTAGACTGATGGGGCATTAGTTTGTTGGGGGTTGGATTTGTCCTGCCTTTTTTGTAAAGAATTTATCCAAATACTTTTCCACATTGTCGTTTCAATGCCAATTTTGTGGCTGTGTTGGGTCACTTCAGCTAGGGGTGCATACATCCTGGAGCATAAGTCTTCAGTACTATTGTCAGAATGTTGTCAGAGCCCAAAGTCTTTGCAGAATCCTATCCCTCCAACTATTTCTTCACATCATGTGGAGTGAATTAAATTGGCTGAGGACTGGCATTTGTGATGGTTGGGACCTCTGCAAGAGGCTGAGATGGACCATCCCGAAGCATTCTGGCTCCAGATTGTTGTGAATAAGAGAGCAAAGGACAGTATTAGCACGGGAATAGGCCCTTTGGCCCTTCAAGCCTGCGCTGACCCATTTTGCCCTTCTATCCTGAATTGAATTGAATTTATTGTCACGTGTACCAAGGCACTTGAAAAGCTTTGTCTTGCGAGCAATACAGGCAGATCACAGAGTTAAGTAGCATAGGTAGTAAATAATAGGTAAACAGCGGCAAAATCAAAAACACAGGTACAGGCGAATGTTAAGGGTTTGTGAGTCCATTCTATATTCTAACAACAGTAGGGTAGAAACTGTAACGAAACCAGCTGGAGCATGTGTTCAAGCTTCTGTACATTCTCCCTGGTGGTAGAAGTTGTAGAAAAGCATTGCCAAGGTGGGATGGATCTTTGAGAGTGCTGGTGGCCTTTCCTTGACAGCGGGCTGGTAGGTGGATTTCATCCATCTAAAATCAAAAACACAGGTACAGGCGAATGTTAAGAGTTTGTGAGTCCATTCAGTATTCTAACAACAGGAGGGTAGAAACTGTTGCGACACAGGCTGGTGCATGTGTTCAGGCTTCTGTACCTTCTTCCCGAAGGTAGAGGTTGTAGAAAAACATTGCCAGGGTGAGATGGATCTTTAGGAATACTGGTGGCTTTTCTTTGACAGCGGGTCTGGTAGATGGATTCTATAGATGGGAGGTTGGCCTTTGTGATTGTCCGGGCCGAGTTCACCACTCTCTGTAACCGTCTCCAATCTTGAATGGTACTGTTGCCATACAAGGTAGTGATTCATCCAGACAGAATGCCCTTGATGCCACACCTATAAAAGTTGGCAAGGGTATTCGCCGTCATGCTCAATTTCCTCAGCTGCTTGAGGAAGAAGAGACATTGTTGGGCCTTTGTAACCAGTACGTCCACATGAAGAGTCCAAGAAAGCTTGTTGTGGATGACCACTCCCGGGAGCTTGACACTCTCCACTCAATCCACCTCTGTGCTGTTAATGTGTGGCGGGGGGGGGGGGGGGGGGGGTCATGAGTAACATCCCGCCGAAAGTCAATAATGAATTCCTTGGTTTTGCTGGCATTGAGAGCTAGGTTGTTCTCACTCAGTGCACCATTCTCTCAGGTCTTCCACCTCCCGTCTACAGTCTGTTTTGCCATCTGAGATTCGACTGACTATGGTGGTGTCATCAGCGAACTTGTAAATGGCATTAGTAGAACATAGAACAATACAGCACAGAACAGGCCCTTCGGCCCACGATGTTGTGCCGAACTTCTATCCTAGATTAAGCACCCATCCATGTACCTATCCAAATGCCGCTTAAAGGTCGCCAATGATTCTGACTCTACCACTCCCTCGGGCAGCGCATTCCATGCCCCCACCACTCTCTGGGTAAAGAACCCACCCCTGACATCTCCCCTATACCTTCCACCCTTCACCTTAAATTTATGTCCCCTTGTAACACTCTGTTGTACCCGGGGAAAAAGTTTCTGACTGTCTACTCTATCTATTCCTCTGATCATCTTATAAACCTCTATCAAGTCACCCCTCATCCTTCGCCGTTCCAACGAGAAAAGGCCGAGAACTCTCAACCTATCCTCGTACGACCTACTCTCCATTCCAGGCAACATCCTGGTAAATCTTCTCTGCACCCTCTCCAAAGCTTCCACATCTTTCCTAAAGTGAGGCGACCAGAACTGCACACAGTACTCCAAATGTGGCCTAACCAAAGTCCTGTACAGCTGCAACATCACCTCACGACTCTTGAATTCAATCCCTCTGCTAATGAACGATAATACTCCATAGGCCTTCTTACAAACTCTATCCACCTGAGTGGCAACCTTCAAAGATCTATGTACATAGACCCCAAGATCCCTCTGTTCCTCCACCTGACCAAGAACCCTACCATTAACCCTGTATTCCGCATTCTTATTTGTTCTTCCAAAATGGACAACCTCACACTTGGCAGGGTTGAACTCCATCTGCCACTCCTCAGCCTAGCTCTGCATCCTATCTAAGTCCCTCTGCAGCCGACAACAGCCCTCCTCACTGTCCACAACTCCACCTATCTTTGTATCATCTGCAAATTTACTGACCCACCCTTCGACTCCCTCCTCTAAGTCATTAATAAAAATTACTGCAATTTCCTCTCTTGCTTCCCACATAATTCTAGGATATATCCCGTCAGGCCCGGGGGACTTGTCTATCCTCAAGTTGTTCAAAATGTCCAACACATCTTCCTTCCTAACAGGTATCTCTTCTAGCTTATCAGTCCGTTTCACACTCTCCTCTTCAACAATACGGTCCCTCTCGTTCGTAAATACTGAAGAGAAGTACTTGTTCAAGACCTCTCCTATCTCTTCCGACTCAATACACAGTCTCCCACCACTGTCCTTGATCGGACCTACCCTCGTTCTCGTCATTCTCAGGTTTCTCACATACGCATAGAATGCCTTGGGGTTATCCTTGATCCTATCCGCCAGGGATTTTTCATGCCCTCTCTTAGCTCTCCTAATCCCTTTCTTCAGGTCCCTTCTGGCTATCCTGTATCCCTCCACTGCTCTGTCTGAACCTTGTTTCCTCAACCTTATGTAAGCCTCCTTCTTCCTCTTTACTAGACATTCAACCTCCCTCGTCAACCAAGGCTCCCTCACACGACCATTTCTTTCCTGCCTGATCAGTACATACATATCAAGGACACGTCGTATCTGCTCCTTGAAAAAGTCCCACATTTCCACCACATCCTTCCCTGACAGCCTATGCTCTCAACGTATGCTCCTCAAATCCTGTCTTACAGCATCGTAATTTCCCTTCCCCCAATTGTAAAAACTTCCTTGTTGTGCGCACCTATCTCTCTCCATAACCAAGGTGAAAGTCACAGAATTGTGGTCGCCATCACCAAAATGTTCACCCACTAACAAGCCCACCACTTGTTCCGGTTCGTTACCGAGTACCAAATCCAATATGGCCTCCCCTCTGGTTGGACAATCTACATACTGCGTTAGAAAAGCTTCCTGGACACACTGCACAAACACCGCCCCATCCAATCTACTTGATCTAAAGAGCTTCCAATCAATATTTGGGAAGTTGAAGTCGCCCATGACTACGACCCTGTGGCTTCTGCACCTTTCCAAAATCTGTTTCCCAATCTGTTTCTCCACATCTCTGCTGCTATTGGGGGGCCTATAGTAAACACCCAACAAGGTGACTGCACCTTTCCTATTTCTGACTTCAGCCCATACTACCTCCAGAGGCAGATCCCCCTCAAACTTCCTTTCTGCAGCCGTTATACCATTTCTAATTAGCAATGCCACCCCCCCCCTCCTTTTTTAGTCTGGTATTTGGTGACACATGGGTATACAGTGAGTACAGTAGGGGGCTGAGTACGCACCCCTGGAGGGCTCCAGTGTTGAGTGTTAGTGAGGATGAAATATTGTCCCCAATCTTCACTGATTGTGGCCTGTGGGTCAGGAAACTGAGGATCCAATTGCAGAGAGTGGGGCTTAGTCCAAGATCACTCCGTTTAGTAATTCAGTCTCGAGTGGGTAATAGTGTTGAAGGCTGAACTGTAGTCAATGAGTAGGATTCTTACGTTCTTACTAAAACTGTATTCACTTACAGGATCCATATCCCTCTATTCCCTTTCTATTCATGTATTCGTCCAGGTGCTTCTTGAATGCTGCTATTGTGGCTGCTTCCACTAACTCCTCTATAGACAGGCAGGACGCTGGAAGAACACAGCAAGCCAGGCAACATCAGGAGGTGGAGAAGTCGACATTTCGGGTCCAGACATTCACCATCCTTTACGTGAAAAACATGCCTTGGCTCCTAGTAAACCTTTTCTGTATCCTCTCCAAAGCATCCACATCCGTCTGGTAGTGTGGTGACCAAAACTGTCTGCAATAGTCCAAGTGTGGCCTAACTAAAGTTCAAAAAGCTGCAGCATAACTTGTCTATCCTTATAGTCAGTGCCCCTTCCAACTAATTGGAGATGCCGGTGTTGGACTGGGGTGAACAAAATTAAAAATCACACAACACCAGGTTATAGTCCAACAGGTTTAATTGGAAGCACACTAGCTTTCAGAGCGTCGCTCCTTCATCAGGTGATAGTGGAGGGCTCAATCGTAACACAGAATTTATAGCAAAAATTTACAGTGTGATGTAACTGAAATTATACATTGAAAAATCGATTGTCTGTTAAGCCTTTCATCTGTTAGAATACAGTGATAGTTTCACTTCTTAAATCACAAAACTTTTTTTAAAAAGTTGCATTCTTGGGTTAGCTGTTAACAATGGTGATAGCTAAACAATATGTTGAAGGTGTTAGCCCCCTGTGTTCTCTGTCTATGACCTGATGTTTAGATTGATTCTAATCTAAAAAATGAGATAACAGAGTTTTACATGAATGCATGCAGTTTTTGAGCAAAGTGCAATGTAACTCTGCAAGTACAAATTCACCGCACAAAATATATGTGTGCATGTGGGTCTTTGTCTGTCTGTCTGTGTGTGTCTGTCTGTCTGGGGTGGGGGTTGTGAGTGTGAGAAGGTGTATGTGTGTGTGTGTAGTGACTGCAAAGTGTCTTAAGTCTGTGAGGGGGTGCATGTGTGAGTGTGGGAGTGTGTGTGTCTGTAAGGGTGTGTGTGGGTGTCTGTGTGCGCGTCTGTGTGTATGTGTGTCCATGTGTATGTGTGTATAGGAGTGCCTGTGTGTGTGTGAGAGTGTGTGTGTGTAGTGCAATGGTGATCACCTGTAGTGTGACATGAACCCAAGGTCCCAGTTGAGTCCCTCCCTATGGGTACCGAACTTAGCTATCAGCCTCTGCTCGGCCACTTTTCTCTGCTGCCTGTCCCGAAGTCCACCCTGGAGGATGGTCACACGAAGATCCGAGGCTGAATGTCCTGGACCACTGAAGTGTTCCCCAACTGGGAGGGAACCCTCCTGTCTGTTGATTGTTGTGCGTTGCCCATTCATCCGTTGTCGTAGCCTTTGCTCGGTTTCCCCAATGTACCATGCCACAGGGCATCCTTGCCTGCAACGTATAAGATAGACAACGTTGGCTGAGTCACATGAGTACATGCCATGTACAAGGTGGGATGTGTTCCCATGCGTAATAGTGGTATCTATGTCCACACTCTGGCATGTCTTGCAGTGCCTACCCTGACAGGGTTGTAAGGAGCTGTCCTGACAGCCAGGCAGCTTGCTATGAATAACAATCTGTTTGCGGTTTGGCGGTTGTTTAAAGGCAAGTAGTGGTGGTGTGGGGAAGGTCTTGGCGAGGTGCTCATCCTCATTGATAATGTGTTGCAGGTCACGAAAAACATGGTGTAATTTTTCAGCTCCTGGGAAGTACTGAACAACGAAGGGTACCCTGTCAGTTGCAGCACGTGTCTGTCTCCTGAGGTCATTACAGTTCCTTGCTGTGGCACGTTGGAACTGGCGGTCGATGAGTTGAGCATCATACCCCATTCTTGTGAGGGCATCCTTGAGTACTTCCAGGTGTTCGTCACGTTCCTCCTCATCTGAGCAGATCCGGTGTATGTGTAGGGCGTGTCCATAGGGGATGGCTGTTTTAATATGTTTTGGGTGGAAGCTGGAGAAGTGTAGCATTGTGAGGTTGTCTGTGGGTTTGTGGTAGAGTGTGGTGCTGAGGTGTCCATCCTTGATGGAGACGCATGTGTCCAAGATTGAGACAGATAGTCGAGAGTAGTCCATGGTGAGTTTGATGGTGGGATGAAACTTGTTGATGTCACTGTTTAGTTTTGTCAGTTACTCCTTGCCATGGGTCCAGAGGAAGAAAATGTCATCAATGTACCTGGTGTACAATGTCGGTTGGAGATCCTGCCTAGAGAAGAAGTCTTGTTCGAACCTGTGCATAAAAATGTTGGCATATTGGGGTGCAAATTTGGTCCCCATGGCTGTTCCGTGTGTCTGAATGAAGAACTGGTTGTCAAATGTGAAGATGTTGTGATCGAGGATAAAGCGGATGAGTTGCAGGATGGTGTTTGGAGTTTGGCAGTTGTTGGTTGTTGAGTACTGAGGCTGTTGCCGCGATGCAATCATTGTGGGGGATGCTGGTTGTAGAGTGTGGAAACGTCCATTGTGACGAGGAATGTTCCCGGATCGACTGGTCCGTGGGTGCTGAGTTTCTGTAAGAAATCCTTGGTGTCGCGACAGAAGCCTTCCAATGAAGGCAGGCATGGCATAGGCCTTTTTTTACTACCTTATCTACCTGCGCTGCCACCTTCAGTGATCTGTGGATTTGCACACTCAGATCCCTCTGCATATCAATACTTCAGCTTTATCTGTTGCACTAATGTTTTGAGCACCCCCTTCAATGGGAGTGGGAATATTTGTGGATCTCCTCCAGTGAGTTTTTTAATTGTCTACCACCATTAAATCCTGGATGTTGTGACACTGCAGATCTCAGATCTGATTCAATGGTTGCATAATTTCTTCTCTCTGTCACTCCCTGCTTATACTGTTTGACATGCAAGTAGTCTTCTTTTGTACATTCACCAGGTTTACACCTCATTTTTAGGTATGCCTCGTGCTGCTGCTGAATGTCCTCCTGAATACTTCAATAAACTAGTCAGCATGACTCTGTGCAGGGGAGGTCTTGTTTCTCAAATTTGGTTGAATTTTTTCAAAAGCGATGAAGATGATTGATGAAGGTAGCGTAATCGACATGGACATTACTAAAGCATGGTCGGCTGGTCCAGATGGTTAAGTAACGTAGGATGCATGGTGAGTTGGTCAGTTGGATGCAAAGTTGGCTTGTTGGAAAGTTGGAGGGAAGATATGGCAGATGGAGTTTGATCTGGTCCAGTGTAAGGTGATGCATTTTTGGGGATCAAGAGGAAAGTAAACAGTAAATGGCAGGACACTCGGGAGCAATGATAATGTAGAACAATCTAGATATCCAAGCAGCATTCTGGTGTCTTGGTTTTGAATCCTACCATGGCATGCAGGTACAGCAGGTAGTGAAGAAGGCTAATAGCATGCTGGCCTTCATAACAAGAGGGATTGAGTATAGAAGCAAAGAGGTTCTTCTGCAGCTGTACAGGGCCCTGGTGAGACCACACCTAGAGTACTGTGTGCAGTTCTGGTCTCCAAATTTGAGGAAAGACATTCTGGCTATTTAGGGAGTGCAGCGTAGGTTCATGAGGTCAATTCCTGGAATGGCAGGATTACCTTACACTGAAAGACTGGAGTGACTGGGCTTGTATACCCTTGAGTTTAGAAGACTGAGAGGTGATCTGATTGAGACATATAAGATTATTAAAGGATTCGACACTCTGGAGGCAGGAAACATGTTTCCGCTGATGGGTGAGTGCCGAACCAGAGGATACAGCTTAAAAATACGGGGTAGACCATTTAGGACAGAGATGAGGAGAAACTTCTTCACCCAGAGAGTGGTGGCTGTGTGGAATGCTCTGCCCCAGAGGGCAGTAGAGGCCCAGTCTCAGGATTCATTTAAGAAAGAGTTGGATAGAGCTCTCAAGGATTGTGGAATCAAGGGTTATGGAGATAAGGCAGGAACAGGATACTGATGAAGGATGATCAGCCATGATCATAATGAATGGTTGTGCAGGCTCGAAGGACAGAATGGCCTACTCCTGCACCTATTGTCTATTGTCTATTGGCACATGGTGGAATTTAAATGCAATAATAATCTAGAAATTATGGTCTAATGATGATAATGAAATCTTTGCTAAACGTCATGGAAAACCCATCTGGTTCACTGAAGCCAAAAGAGAAAATGCTGGAAAATCTCAGCAGGTCTGCCAGCATCTGTTATGAGAGAAAAAAGCTGACGTTTCAAGTCTAACTGACCCTTTCTCAAAGCTATGACAAAGGGTCAGTTAGACTCGAAACGTCAGCTCTTTTCTCTCCTTACAGATGCTGCCAGACCTGCTGAGATTTTTCAGCATTTTCTCTTTTGGTTTCAGATTCCAGCATCCGCAGTAATTTGCTTTTATCTATCTGGTTCGCTAATGTCCATTAGAGAAGGAAATCTGCCATCTTTACTTAGTCTGGCCGACATGTGACTCCAGACCCACAGCCATGTGGCTGGCTCTTAACAGCCCTCTGGGCAGTTAGGGATAGGTAATAAATGCTGATCCAGTGATGTCCACATCCAGAGGGATCTTTGGATGCAAGTCCATAGCTTTCTGAAAGTGGCAAGACAAATGAATAACGTGGTAAAGAAGGCACACAGCATGCTTGCTTTCATTGGTCAGGGCATTGAGCATAAAAGTTGACAAGTCCTGTTGCAATTGTATAAAAGTTTAGTTCAGCCACATCTGAATAATGTGTGTCGTTCTTTCTAGGAAGGATGTGCAGGCTTTGGAGAGGGTGCAAAAGAGGTTTACCAGGATGTTGCCTGGATTGGGAATGCATTAAAATGAGGAGAGGTTGGACAAACTTGGATTATTTTTATATAGTCAGAGGCTGAAAAGTGACCTGATGGAAGTATATAAAATGATGAGAGACATGGATATGGTTTCCCAAGGCGAATACATCAAATACTAGGTTTAAGGTGAGACAGGGAAAATTTAAAAGCAGATTTTTTTACACAGAGGGTGGCAGGTGCCTGGATTGTGCTACCAATGGATTGGTGTTATGGACCAGGTCAGACCCCCTCAAAATATTTTAAGAAGGTAGCCTAGACCCTCTTAGGCCACCATTTTTCAGGAGGAGTGAGAGAGAGAGAGAGAGAACCAGGGGCTGCCGGGAAGATGTGCTTCCCACTTAAAAGGGACTTACCTCGAGCGTCAGCAGCCTTCATTTGCAGCAGCGGTAAGAGTGAAGGGCTGAGTGGGAGCATTCGAATTGCGCACTGGGAAGGTGAGTGAACTGATGTATTTGGGTAGTAGCTGAACTCGAGACACTACACGTGTAGTGTCTCCCGCTTGTCTTCCTCCTGTAACCAAAACAAAAGAGCTCTGTGGTGTGTTGATAAGGTAAGGATTTCTACTTCATTTTTTCATCAAGTAATTGGTAAAAACTTCTTTTATTTCTTTTCTTGTTTATGTAATTAAGCTTAAGATTAAAAATGGCAGGAGATCTCAGACCCATGTTTTGCTCCTCTTGCTCAGTGTGGGAGCTCAGGGACACAGCTTCCTTCAGGTGCAACAAGTGTGTCCAGCTGCAGCTCTTGTGAGACCGCATGACGGCTCTGGACCTGCAGACGCACTCACTTTGGAGAATACGTGATGCTGAGATGGTCGTGGATAGCATATTTAGTGAATTGGTCACACTGCAGATTAGGATTGCTGAGGGAAAAAAGGAATGGGTGACCAAAAGGCAGAGAAAGAGCAGGAAGGCAGTGCAGGCGTCCCTTGCGGTCATCTCCTTCCAAAACAGGTATACTGTTTTGGATAATAACTGGCTCTGCTGTTCAGAAGGGCAGGAAGAAGAGTAAAAGGGCTATAGTCATGTAAGGGGAGTTGATGGGCAGTTTTGTGGTTGAAAACAAGACTCCAGAATGGTATGTTGCTTCCTAGGTGCACAGGTCAGGGATGACTCAGATTGGCTGCAGAACATTCTCAACGGGGAGGGTGAACAACCAGTTGTCATGGTGCATATAGGCACCATTGATATAGGTAGAAAAAAAAACAAGATGAGGTCCTACAAGCTGAATTTGGTGAATTAGGAGCCAAGTTAAAAAGTAGGACCTCAAAGGTAGTAATCTCAGGATTGCTACCAGTATCCACGCACTAGTCAGAGTAGAAATGAAATAAATAGGCAGGGTGAATGCGTGGCTTGAGAGATGGTGCAGGAGAGAGGGTTTCAGATTTTTGGGACATGAGGACCTGTTCTGGGGGAGGTGGGGATATTACAAATTGGACGGTCTATACCTGGGCCGGACTGGAACCAATGACCTTGGGGGCGGTTTTGCTAATGCTGTTGTAATGGATTTAAACTAATGTGGCAGGGGATGGGAAGCAAATGAGGAGGTTAGTGGACAGTAAGGAGGTAGTAACTGAAGCCTGTAAGGAACTACAAATGGAGTCAGCGTGACTAAGGGGAATAGTAGGCAGGGAGCAGATGATGAACACATAGGGACTGGTGGTCTGAGGTGCATTTGTTTTAATGCAAGAAGTGTAGTAGGTAAGGCAGATGAACTTAGGGCTTGGATTAGTACCTGGGAGTATGATGTTATTATTATTACTGACTTAGTTGAAGGAAGGACATGATTGGCAACTAAATATCCCAGGGTATCAATGCTTCAAATAGGATAGAGAAGGAGGTAAAAGGGGTGGAGGAGTTGCATTACTGCTCAAAGGAGATATCACAGCCATGCTGAAGGAGGGCACAATGCAGGACTCGAGCAGTGAGGCAATATGGGCAGAGCTCAGAAATAGAAAGGGTGTGGTAACAATGTTGGGGCTGTACCACAGGCCTCCCGACAGCGAGCGTGAGATAGAGGTACAAATATGTAAACAGATTATGGAAAGATGTAGAAGCAACAGGGTGGTCGTGATAGGAGATTTTAATTTTTGTAGAATTAACTGGGATTCACTTCGTGTTAGAGGTCCAGATGGAGTAGAATTTGTAAAGGGCATCCAGCAGGATTTTCTAGAGCAGTATGTAAATAATCCAACTTGGGAAGGGGCCATACTGGACCCGGGGTTGGGAATGAGCCTGGCCAGATGGTTGAAGTTTCAGTAGGGATTACTTTGGGAATAGTGATCACATTTACATAAGTTTTAGAACACTCATGGGCAAAGATGAGAATTGTCCTAAAGGAAGAATGCTAAACTGGGGGAAGGCCAAGTATACCAAAATACAGCAGGAGCTAGGGAATGGCAACAGTTGTTTGAAGGTAAATCCACATTTGATATGCGGTAGTCCTTTAAAGAGAGGTTGATTAGAGTTTGGGAAAATTATGTTCCTGTGAAAATGGCATAGAAATGGCAAGATTAAGGTACCATGGATTACAGGTGAAATTGTGAGACTAGCTAAGAGGGAAAAGGAAGCATATATAAGGATACGCGACTGAAGACAGATGAAGCTTTGGAAGAATATCGGGAATGTAGGATCAATCTAAAATGAGGAATTAAGAGGGCTGAAAGGGGTCATGAGATATCTTTAGCAAGCAGGGTTAAGGAAAATCTCAAACCTTTTATTCAAATATAAAGGAGTAAGAGGGTAACTAGAGAAGGGGTTGGCCCACTCAAGAACAAAGTAGGAAAATTATGTGTAGAGTCAGAGAAAATGGGCGAGATTCTTAATGAGTACTTTGCATCAGTATTCACCGAGGAGAGGGTCATGGCGGATGTTGAGGTTAGGGATAGATGTTTGATTACTCTAGGTCAGGTCGGCAAAAGGAGGGAGGAAGTATTGGGTATTCTGAAAGGCATTAAGGTGGACAGAGCCCCAGGTCTGGATGGGATCTATCCCAGGTTTCTGAGAGAAGCGAGAAAGGAAATAGCCGAGGCCTTAACAGATATCTTTGCAGCATTCTTAAACACAGGTGAGGTCCTGGAGGACTGGAAAATTGCTAATGTTGTCTCCTTGTTTAAGGAGGGTAGCAGAGATAATCCAGGTAATTATAGACCAATAGAACAATACAGTGCACAACAGGCCCTTTGGCCCTCAATGTTGCGCCGACCTGTGAACTATTCTCAGCTCGTCCCCCTACACTGTCCCATCATCATCCATGTGCTTAACCAAGGATTGTTTAAATCTCCCTAATGTGGCTGAGTTAACTACATTGGCAGGCAGGACATTTCACGCCCTTACCACTCTCTGAGTAAAGAACCTGCTTCTGACATTTGTCTTAAATCTATCACCCCTCAATTTGTAATTATGTCCCCTCGTACACGCTGACATCATTATCCTAGGAAAAGGACTTTCACTGTCCACCCTACCTAATCCTCTGATCATCTTGTATGTCTTTATCAAATCCCCTCTTAGCCTTCTTCTTTTCAATGAGAACAGACCTAAGTTTCTCAGCCTTTTCTCATAAGACCTTCCCTTCAGACCAGGCAACATTCTGTTAAGTCTCCTCTGCACCTTTTCCAATGCTTCCACATTGTTCCCGAAATATGGCGAACAGAACTGTACACAATTTTCCAAGTGTGGCCACACTAGCGTACTTTGTATAGTTACAGCATGATATTGCGGCTCCGGAACTTAATCCCTCTACGAATGAATCCTAACACACCGTATGCCTTCTTAACCTCATTATCAACCTGGGTGGCAACTTTCAGGGATCTTTGTACATGGACATCAAGATCCCTCTGCACCCAGTACTCTGCCTTCCTGTTATTCTTCCCAAAGTGCATCACCTCACATTTAGCTGCAATGAACTCCATTTGCCATCTCTCAGCCCAATTCTGCAGTTTATCCAAGTCCCCCTGCAACCTGTAACATTCTTCCAAACTGTTCACTACTCCACCGACTTTAGTTTCATCTGCAAATTTACTAATCCATCCACATATGCCTGCATCTAAGTCATTTATAAAAATGACAAACAGCAGTGGTCCAAAAACAGATCCTTGTGGCACACCACTAGTAACCGGACTCCAGCTGAATATTTTCCATCAACCAACACTCGCTGCCTTCTTTCAGAAAGCCAGTTTCTAATCCAAACTGCTAAATCACCCTCAATCCCATGCCTCTGCATTTTCTCTCAGAAACCTGGGATAGATCCCATCCAGACCTGGGGCTCTGTCCACCTTAATGCCTTTAAGAATACCCAACACTTCCTCCCTCCTTGTGCCGACCTGACCTAGAGAAATCAAACATCTATCCCTAACCTCAACATCCGCCATGTCCCTCTCCTCAGTGAATACTGATGCAAAGTACTCATTAAGAATCTCGCCCATTTTCTCTGACTCCACACATAACTTTCCTCCTACCATGTGGAACCTTATCAAAGGCTTTACTGAAGTCCAAGTATACCACGTCAACTGCCCTACCCTCATCTACATGCTTGGTCACCTTCTCAAAAAATGCAATGAGGTTTGTGAGACACGTCCTGCCCTTGACAAAACCATGTTGACTATCTGAAATCAAATTGTTGCTTGCTGGATGATTGTAAATCTTATCTCTTATAATTCTTTCCAAAACCTTTCCTACAACACAAGTAAGTCTCACTGGTCTATAATTACCTGGGTCAACTTTACTACCCTTCTTGAACAAGGGCACAACATTTGCAATCCTCCAGTCCTCTGGTGCTAATCCTGTAGACAATGACAACTCAAATATCAAAGCCAAAGACTCTGCTATCTCCTCCCTAGCTTCCCAGAGAGTCCTCGGATAAATTCCATCCGGTTTAGGGGACTTGTCTACTTTCACTCCTTCTGAATTGATAACACCTGTTCGTAACTAACCTCGATCCTTTCTAGTCTAATATCTGGTATCTCATTGTTCTCCTCTACAATATTCTCCTTTTCCTGAGTGAAAACTGATGAGAAATGTTTGTTTAGCATCTCTCCAATCTCCACAGGGTCCACACTCAACTTCCCACTTCTGTCTTTGATTGGTCCTATTCCTATCCTAGTCATCCTTTTATTCCTCACATACGTATAGAAAGCTTTAGGGTTCTCCTTTATTCTATTTGCTAAAGACTGCTCATGTCCTCTCTTTGCTCTTCTTAACTCTCTTTAAATCCTTCCTAGCTGATCTGTAACTCTCCATCGCCTCATATGAACCATCTTGCCTCATCAACACATAAGTCTCCTTCTTCTGCTTAACAAGAGATGCAATTTCTGTAGTAAACCACGGTTCCCTTACCTTATCACTTCCTCCCTGCCTGACAGGGACATACCTATCAAGGAAACTTGAAAGGGTTCAGAAAAGATTTACAAGAATGTTGCCAGGGTTGGAAGATTTGAGTTATGGGGAGAGGCTGAACAGGCTCGGGCTGTTTTTCCTTGAGCATTGGAGGCTGAGGGGGTGGCCTTATAGAGGTTTACAAAATTATGAGGGGCATGGATAGGATAAATAGACAAAGTCTTTTCCTGGGGGTGGGGGAGTCCAGAACTAGAGGGCATAGGTTTAGGGTGAGAGGGGAAAGATATGGGATATGGGCCGGGTGCTGGCAGGTGGGACTAGATCGGGTTGGGATATCTGGTTGGCATGGAAGGGTTGGACCGAAGGGTCGGTTTCCATGCTGTACATCTCTATGACTCTATGACACGCAATATCTGTTCCTTAAACCAGCTCCACATTTCCATTGTCTGCATCCCATTCATTTTGCTATCCCATTCTATGCATCCTAATTCTTGCCTAATTGCATTATAATTGCCTTTGCCCCCATCGCTAACTCTTGACCTGTGGCATGTACATATCCCTTTCTATCACTAAACTAAACGTAACTGAATTATGGTCACTTTCTCCAAAGTGTTCACCTACAAATAAATCAAATACCTGGCCTTGTTCGTTACCAAGCACCAGATCCAGTGGGGCTTCCCCTCTTGTCGGCCCTTCGACATACTGTGTCAGGAAACCCTCCTGAACACATTGGACAAAAACTGATCCATCCGATGTACTAGAGTTATAGCATTTCCAGTCAATGTTGGGGAAGTTAAAGACCCCATAATGACCACCTTGTTCCTTTCACTCCTACCCAGAATAATTTTGCCAATCCTTTCTTCCACCTCCCTGGAACTCTGCAGCCTGACCTCTCCTCTCCTGTTTCTAACCTCAGCCCACAATACCTCAGTAAACGAGTCCTCATCAAAAGTTCTTTCAGCCAGGGTTATACTATCCTTGACTAACAAGGCCACACCTCCCCCTCTTTTACCACCTTACCTGTTCTTAATGAAAGATCTAAACCCTGGAACCTGCAATATCCATTCCTCACCTTGCTCTATCCATGTCTCCGAAATGGCCACAACATCGAAGTCCCAGATATCTATCCATGCTGCAAGGTCACCTACCTTATTTCAGATACTTCTGGCGTTGAAGTAGACACACTTCAAACCAAGCAAAAATGAGGACTGCAGATGCTAGAGATCAGAGTCTAGATTAGAGTGGTGCTGGAAATGCACAACAGGTCGGGCAGCATCCATGGAGTAGGAAAATCGACGTTTCAGGCAGAAGCCCTTCATAACCCTAACCCTTCCGTCCTGATGAAGGGTTTCTGCCCTGAAACATCGATTTTCCTACTCCTCGGATGCTGCCTGACCTGCTGTACTTTTCCAGCACGACTCTAATCTAGACACTTCAAACCAATTTGCTGTCTGCCAGCACATTCCTGTGACCCTGAAATCCTGTCCCTGTCCTCCCTACTCTCATCCTCTTGTGCACTGCAACTACACCTCAGGTTCCCATCCCCCTGCTGAGCTAGTTTAAACCCACCCGAATAGCACCAGCAAATTTCCCATCCAGGATATTTGTACCCCTCTGGTTCAAGTGAAGACCGTCCTGTTTGTACAGGTCCCACCTCCCCCAGAATGAACCCCAATTATCCAAGTACCTGAAACCCTCCCTCCTGCACCATCCTTGCAGCCACGTGTTCAGCTGATATCTCTCCCTATTCCTTGCCTCGCTATCACGTGGCACAGGTAACAAACCAGAAATAACAACTCTGGTGAAACTGACGTAAGTGGTAGGGAAGCTGCTGGAGAAGATACTGAGGGATAGGATATATTCCCATTTGGAAGGAGATAAGCTTATCAGTGATAGGCAGCATGATTTTGTGCAGGGAAGGTCATATCTTACCAATTTAATAAAACTCTTTGAGGAAGTGACAAAGTTGATTGATGAGGGAAGGTCTGTAGATGTCATATACATGGACTTCAGTAAGGCAATTGATAAGGTTCCCCGTGGTAGATTGATGGAGAAAGTGAAGCCACATGGGGTCCAGGGTGTACTAGCTACATGGATAGAGAACTGGCTGGGCAACAGGAGACAGAGTAGTAGTGGAAGGGAGTTTCTCAAAATGGAGACCTGTGACCAGTGGTGTCCCACAGGGATCCGTGCTAGGGCCACTGTTGTTTGTGATATACATAAAATGATTTGGAGGAAGTAATAGGTGGTCTGATTAGCAAATTTGCTGATGACACTAAGATTGGTGGAGTAGCACATAGTGAAGGGGACTGTCAGAGAATACAGCAGAATATAGATAGATAGGAGAGTTGGGCAGAGAAACGGCAGGTGAAGTTCAATCTGGGCAAATGCAAGGTGATGTATTTTGGACGATCCAATTCAAGAGCAAACTATATAATAAATGGAAAAGTCCTGGGGAAAGTTGATGTACAGAGAGATCTGGGTGTTCAGGTCCATTGTTTCCTGAAGGTGGCAATGCAAGTCAATAGAGTGGTCAAGAAGGCATACGGTGTGCTTTCCTTCATCAGAAGGGGTATTGAGTACATTGGTTCAGCCACATTTGGAATACTGCCTACAGTTCTTGTCGCCACATTACCAAAAGGATGTGAATGCTTCGAAGAGAGTGCAGAGGAGGTTCACCAAGATGTTGCCTGGTATGGAGGGTGCTAACTATGAAGAGAGGTTGAGTAGATTAGGTTGATTTTCATTAGAAAGACGGAGGTTGAGGGGGGGGACCTGATTGAGGTCGACAAAATCATGAGAGGTGCAGACAAGGTGGATAGCAAGAAGCTTTTTCCCAGACTGAGGGACTCAATTACTCGGGGTCACGAGTTCAAAGTAAGAGAGGAAACGTCTAGGGACATATGCGTGGAAAGTCCTTTACGCAGAGGGTGATGGGTGCCTGGAGTGCATTGCCAGTGGAGGTGGTAGAGATGGGCACAATAGCATCATTTAAGATGTTTCTAGACAGACATATGAATGGGCAGGGAGCAAAGGGATACAGGCCCTTAGAAAATAGGTTACAGGTTTAGATAGAGGATCTGGATTGGCGCAGGCTTGGAGGGACGAAGGGCCTGTCCTTGTGTTGTAATTTTCTTTGTTCTAACATTTTTTATTTTATAGGCAGATGTGAACTGGGTGTTCCAGGTGTAATGCAACTGGTCAAACCACTCGGCTTTAAATAAAACAGAATTTACTTAAACACTACAGTTGAATCATGAACAAAAGAAAGCAAAATTTAGAATAACTTAGAATAAAAGGGTTTTTACAAATATATTAGGGGCAAAAGGGTAACTAGGGAGAAAATAGGGCCCTTCAAAGATCAGCAAGGTAGCCTTTGTGTGGAGCCGCAGGAGATGGGGCAGATATTAAACAAGTATTTTGCATCAGTATTTACTGTGGAAAAGTCCATATTACAGAGGAGGGAGTGCTGGATGTCTTGAAACACATAAAGCTGGATAAATCCCCAGGACCTGATCAGGTATACCCTAGAACTCTGTAGGAAGCTAGGGAAGTGATTGCTGGGCCTCTTGCTGAGATATTTGTATTATCGATAGTCACAGGTGAGGTGCTGGAAGAATGAAGGTTGGCTAACGTGGTGCCACTATTTAAGAAAGGTGGTAAGGGCCAGCCAGGGAACTATAGAAAAGTGAGCCTGACTTTGGTTGTGGGCAAGTTGTTGGAGGGAATCTTGAGGAACAGGATGTACATGTATTTGGAAAGGCAAGGACTGATTAGGGATAGTCAACATGATTTTATACATGGGAAATCATGTCTCACAAACTTGATTGAGTTTTTTGAAGAAGTAACAAAAAGGGCAGAGTGGTAGATCTGATCTATATGGACTTTGACAAGGTTCTCCATGGGAGACTGGTGAGCAAGGTTAGATCTCACGGAATAAAGGGAGAATGAGCCATTTGGATACAGAACTGGCTCAGAGGTAGAAGGCAGAGGGTGGCGGTGGAGGGTTGTTTTTCAGACTGGAGGCCTGTGACCAGTGGAGTGCCACAAGGATCGGTGCTGGGTCCACTACTTTTTGTCATTTACATAAATGATTTGGATGCGAGCATCAAAGGTACAGTTAGTAAGTTTGCTGATGACACCAAAATTAGAGGTGTGGACAGTGAAGAAGGTTACCTCAGATTACAATGGGATCTTGACCAGATGGGCCAATGGGCTGAGAAGTGGCAGATGGAGTTTCATTTAGATAAACGTGAGGTGCTGCATTTTGGAAAGCAAATCTTAGCAGGACTTAATGGTAAGGTCCTAGGGAGTGTTGCTGAACAAAGAGACCTTGGAGTGCAGGTTCATAGCTCCTTGAAAGTGGAGTTGCAGGTAGATAGGATAGTGAAGAAGGTGTTTGGTATGCTTTCCTTTCTTGGTCAGAGTATTGAGTACAGGAGTTGGGAGGTCATGTTGTGGCTGTACAGGACATTGGTTAGGCCACTGTTGGAATATTGCGTGCAATTCTGGTCTCCTTCCTATTGGAAGGATGTTGTTAAACTTGAAAGGGTTCAGAAAAGATTTACAAGGACGTTGCCAGGGTTGGAGGATTTGAGCTATAGGGAGAGGCTGAACAGGCTGGAGCTGTTTTCCCTGGAGTGTTGGAGGCTGAGGGATATCTGAGCCTCAATAAGGTCAGATAAAGACCTCAAAGACCTTATTGAGGTTTATAAAATCACGAGAGGCATGGATAAGATAAATAGACCAAGTCTTTTCCTTAGGGTGGTGAAGTCCAGAACTAGAGGGTGTAGGTTTAGGGTGAGAGGGGAAAGACATAAAAGAGACCTCAGAGGCAACCTTTTCATGCAGAGGGTGATACGTGTATGGAATGAGCTGCCAGAGGAAGTGGTGGAGGCTAGTACAATTGCAACATTTAAGAGGCATTTGGATGGGTATATGAATAGGAAAACTTTGGAGGGATATGGGCTAGGTGCTGGTAGGTGGGACTAGATTAGGTTGGGATATCTGATCGGCATGGACGAGTTGGACCAAAGGGTCTGTTTCCGTGCTGTACATCTCTATGGCTCTATGACTCGAACTTAACTACTGGAAAACCTAACTGACCCAATACAGTAACTATGATGTAACTGTTCTGGGGAGATCCAAGATGGCGGCGAGCTGAGAAGATTGCACTGCAAGCTTCATGTCACAGCACAAGCAGGACAAACCTTTAACCCGCCCAACTCAGGCCATCTTGATATCTTAGGACTCCAGAAAGATTGTGGAGTCCCAAGAAACTTCTAAAAATTAAACTCACCTGTGTTTCCAGCCGTCCAGAGATGCCAAAAAAGGGAGGCCGGGTCTGCAATTCAGCCTGCAGGATCCTCAGAGCCAAATACTTTCCAGGCTCTAGTGAATGAGCTCTCGAAATCTTGCGAGATGCTGGGGAAACAGATTGAAGAGAAGCTGGCTCCAATCTCTCTCATGCTGCAGAAGCAAGAGGAGCAGCTGAAGACCTGGAGAAGAGGATAGATGAGGTGGAGCACAGGGTCACAGTCGTGGAAGCTGATGCCAGTTCATCCAAGGATTGGATCCAGGTCCGTAATTTGCGTGAGCAAGTGGACGATCTTGAGAACAGGGGCAGGAGAAAAAAACATTTGGATCATTGGTCTGCCTGAGGGTAAGGAAGGTGAGCGGCCTGCATAATTTAGATTAGATTAGATTACATTCCCTATGGTGTGGAAACAGGCCCTTTGGCCCAACCAGTCCACACCGACCTTCCGAAGAGTAACGCACCCAGACCCATTTCCCTCTAACTAATGCACCTAACACTATGGACAATTTAGCATGGCCAGTTCACCTGACCTGCACATCTTTGGATTGTGAGAGGAAACCGGAGCACCCGGAGAAAACCCACGCAGACACGGGGAGAACGTACAAACTCCACACAGACAGTTGCCCGAGGCTGGAATCGAAGCTGGGACCCTGGTGCTGTGAGGCAGCCAAAATTCCTTGACTTGGAGGCTGCAATGAGAGGATTGAAGATAGAGAGGGCTCACCGGGTTGCAGTGCGGAGATTGGGTCTGGGTCAACGTCCTCGTCCTCTTCTGGTGCAGTTCAATCATTACTGGGATAAGGAGATAGTCATGGAGTCTTCCAGAGTCCAGGGGAAGGATCTGAAAGCCCTAATTTATGAGGACTCTAAGATCATGTTCTTTCAGGACTTCTCAGTGGTGGTGATCCAGAAAAGAAAATCTTGTGATGGTGTCAAGAGAAGACTGAGGGAACTTGGGATTCAGTACTCCCTGAAATATTCAGCAGTGCTTCAGGACACCTTAGATGGATCCATACATCTCTTTGACACTTCAGAGAAGGCAAGAAACTTTGTGGACAAACTAACCTAATTTGAACAGTGTTGTTTGGGTATGTGTTTATCATTCTGTAAAAGAAACGGAGGAAATCCGGCTGGAGCTTTATCTTTTTTTCCCCTCTATTGATAATAATTTGGTTTAAGCTATGTTTGGCGGCAGTTGAGATGTACATTTTCAATTTCTAAGTTAGGATATACCAAAGGATGGGTGGGGTATTTATTCCCCTTATTTATAAAAAAGTATTTTTATGCATATTGGTATTCTATGGGGTGTTTATCCTCTTCTGCTTGTGTTTGTGGTGTGGCTGTAGCTGGGAGAAGTGAAGATGGCTGGGATGGTTAGATGCCTACTTATGGGCAGTTTGGGATGAGTATTTGCCACCTCTGGGCAGTGGGTGAGTTCCCCTACTCAGTGTAGTTGGTGCTTTACATGTTGGTTTGTTTTATAGTTTTTGTTGTTTTTTATTCTCAATAGTTTTGTAGGTTTGTTAAATGTAGTGGTTTTAGTTTATGTAGTTTTTATATTTGATGGTTTGTGCTTTATGGTTTGAGTTCCTTCTCTCTGGAATTTAAATGTTATTTCAGAAGATTATGGTTAAAGATTTGATTAAATGGTGTACCTGGAATATCAAGGGAAGTCATTTACCTATTAAGAGGAAGAAGGTACTTCTGAGTCTTAGAAAGGAGAAGATGGACATTGCTTTGGACACATTTGGATGGCAAGGACCATCTGAAATTACAGCAGAATGGCTTTGGCTGAGTTTATTTTTCATCATTTAATACCACAAGTAGGTGAGTGGCTATATTGGTTAGGAAAAATCTCCCATTTAAGTTGTTGGAGTGTGTTAAAGACACACACGGGAAGTTTGTAATTCTTAAAGCCTTGACAAATGGGGAAGAATATGGTGTTTTAAATGTTTTTGCCCTCCAGCTCATCCCCTTAAATTTCTGGTAGATGCTTTTTCGAAACTGATAAGTTTCGAGTCCCGGCAATCATTATAGGGGGAGATTTTAAATGTCTCATGGATCCCACAGTAAACAGGTTGCCCAAAGGTCCCTCGATACCCTCTGTACAAAGTTAGTGGATCTGTGTGGGGAGTTAGGGTTGATAGACGTCTGGAGATGTCTCCACCCTACAGGTAGGGATTTTACATTTTTCTCCAAGCCGCACAGATGTCACACATGGATTGATTTTTTTTCGACCCCTGCGGTAACCCTGGATCTGGGGACATCTTGTACGATTGGTAATATTACCATCTCTGATCATGCTCCAGTGTACCTTATGGTTAAAATTAAGGACATTACAGTGGGTTCGAGGTACTGGCAAATGGATCCCTTTATCCTCAAGGATAATAAGTTTGTGGAGTATTTCTCTAGGGAATTTCAGGCGTTCCTAGGCATCAACATAGGCTTGGTTGATAGCTCATCCATTCTCTGGGAAACTGCCAAAGCCTATGCTAGGGGGTTAGTTATTTCATATTCTGCCAGTAGGAAGTGGCAGAAGGGTGAGCAGCAATGTCTCCTTGAAGCACGGTTGAAGGCAGCCGAGAAGGCCTACTTTGACAGACCCTCTTTAGTCATACTACAGAGCATTATGGCACTGCGGTCTCCATTAAATTCCATGCTCATACAAATGGCAAAGAAGGAGCTGGCTTTTGCAAAGCAAAGGTTATACGAGCACGGTGACAAGCCAGGCAAATACTTAGCGTATCCTGCGAGAAAGAGGAGTGCCCCACAAGGTGATTAGGGAAGGGTCTGGGAACCTAACATGTGATTCTAAAAAGATTAATGTGGCGTTCCAGAGATTTTACTCTAAGTTATACCAATCTGAGGAGGGGCAGGCCAAAATGGAATCCTTTTTAGGGATCTGAAGCTCCTGGGTGTGACTGTTCCTAAGGGAGGAGGGAACAACAAGAGGAATTCTTTACTGAAGGTTGCAACTCCCATGGATTTGTGACTTGTGACTGCTACAGCTAAAATCAAACTAGAAAACCCTGAGCTGGGTGAACCGGCCACTCCCCCTTTCATTGTTAATTTAGACTCCTGGGCACCTCTGCTTTTACAACTTCCAAAAAACCCATGGACAAAATAACCTTTTTAAAGTGGCAGCATCATCACAGTGGTAGAAGTAGATATATCAGCAATGATGAAGAGGCATTGTCACAGGAACAGGCAGGGAATAGCAGGATATGGGCCAAGTGCAGGCAGGTTGGATTAGTTTATAATGGCATCATGGTCTGCACAGACATGATGGGCTGAAGAGTGTTTCCTGTGTTGTACTGTTCAGTGTTCTTTGTTCTGTGGTCTATGGGTAAACAGGGACATTAAGAGTAGCATTCAAATTGAAAGAAAAAAAAACATATAACCTGGCAAAATCCTCTTGATTGGCATCAGATTCATAAGCACCCACTCCCTCCACCATCGACGCTCAGTTGCAGCAGTGTGTACTATCACAAGATCCACTGCAGAAATTGACCAAAGATCCTCAGATAGCACCTTCAAAATCCACGATTGCTTCTATGTAGAAGGACGAGGGCAGCATATACATGGGAACTCCTCCACCTTCAAATACCCCTCCAATCCACTGACCATCCTGACATGGAAATATATCACTGAAGCTTCACTGTCACTGGGTCAAAATCCTGGAATTCTCTTCCAAATGGCATTGTGGATCAACCCACAGCAGGCAAACTCCAGCTGTTCAAGAAGGCAGCTCATCACAACCTTCTCAAAGGCAAACAGGAATTGAAAATCCAAAATCAGCATAACCCCTTTAAAGAATGAATCTGGGAAATAATAATGTGGAACCAGGAAATGACAGGGAAGAGTTGAATAAATAGAAGACACTGACAGCATTCCAAAATGACAGAATATTCAAGGGTCACATGGAAAAGAGGAAATAATCATAACTATCATTACATATGAAAACTAATGGGGCCAAAGACTGATAAGTCTTTGGGCATGATAGGCTGCATCCTAGGATATTAGAGGAAGCAAATGCAGAGATAGTAGATGCCATTAGGTGTAATATTTCAGGAATCCTTAAATTCTGCAGAAATCCCAGAGGATTGCAAAATTGTCAATGTAGTACCTTTGTTTAAATAAGGACGGAGACAAAAAAAAACAAGTAACTGTTGGTGGGTTGATTTAATGTTTGTGATCATAGTGGGTTGGGCAGCAGTCATGGAGAGAAAGCAAACTAATATTTTGAGTCTGTCCATGGATGCTGCCTGATCCACTGTGATCTCCAGCATTATTTTGTTTTCCGTACAAATTCCAGCATCAGTGGTACTTTGCTCCTAGTTTAATGTTTGTTGTTGGGAAAATGTTAGTCTATTAAAAAGATGTAAAAGCAAAGTATTTACAAATACATAATATGATCAAGCAGAATCAGCATGGCTTCATGAAGGAGAAATTATGCTTGACATATTGACCAGAATTCTTTGAGGAGGTAACAAGTAGAATAAAGGGGAAGCAGTGGATATAATATATTTAGAATTTCAACAAGCAACCTTTAACAGTGGAGTGTAATAGGGCCCACAAATATTTATGATATATATTGATGACTTGGATAAACTGACTGTACAATAGCCAAAGTTTGTGGATGACTCAGTAATATGTGAGAAAGCAAGTGGTGAGGGTGACACAGAGTCTGCAGAGGGATTTGAACAAGTTGTAGAATGGGCCATAACTTGACAGATGGAATGCTATGCGAGAAATATGAGCTCTGTAATTGGGCATGAAAAGTAAAGAAACTGAATTTTATGGAGAATGACTGCAGAAAGCAGCAGATCAGAAGGATTTGGGAGTCCTTGTCGTGAATCACATAAAGCTAGCATCAAATTTCAGCAGGTAACAAGGAAGGCAAATGGAATGTTGATGTTTATTTCAAAAGGAATGGAGTATAAAAGTAGGGAGGTTTTACTAAAACTATACAAGACAAGAGTCAGAAGTCACACGACTTCGAAATCATAAGCTTTTGGAGTACTGCTCTTTCGTCAGGTTAAGTGATGAAGGCGCAGCAGTCCAAAAGCTTGTGATTTCAAATAAATCTGTTGGACTATAACCTGACATCATATGACTTCTGGCTTTGTCCATCCCAGTCCAACACTGGCACCTCCACATCAGACCACAGCTGGCTACACAAAATGTGGGAAAGTACGAGATTACGCAATTTGGTTGAAGAATAGAGGATTAGACTATTTTCAAAATTGAGAAAGGCTTTGGAAATCTGAAGCACAAAAGAGACTAAGGAGTCTAATTCAGGATTCACTTAAGGTTAACATGCAGGTTCAATTTGCAGTTAGGAAGGCAAATGTAATGTTAGCATTCATTTAGAGAGGGCAAGAATACAAGAACAGAGATATTATGCTGAGGTTGTATAAGACTAGTCAGACCGCTTCGGGATATTGTGAATAATATCTGCTTGTATTGCTCACAAGACAAAGCATTTCACTGTGCCTTGGTACATGTGACAATAAATTCAATTCAATTCAATTCAAGAGTTTTGAGTCTGGTATCTAAGGAAGGATGTGAAGTCCTTGGAAGGGTCCAGATGACGTTTACAAGAATGATCCTGAGATGAAGGGCCTGTCATGAGGAGCGGTTGAGGACTCTGGGCCTCGATGGAGTTAAGGTGGATGAGGAGGGATCTCATTAAAATTTGCAGAATACTAAGAGGCCTGTATAGAGTGGGCATGGACAAGATGTTTCAAACAGTAGGAGGTTCTAGGACCCAAGGACAGAGCTTCAGATTGAAGGGACGACCCTTTAGGAAAGCAATGAGGAGGAATTTCTTCAGTCAGAGGATGGTGAATCTGTGGAACTCATTGCCATTGAAGGCTGGTGAGGCCAAATCATTCAGCACATTTAAGACAGATAGATAAGTTCTTGATTATAAAGAATAAAGAACATGGAACAGTATATCACAGGAACCGGCCTTTTGGCTCATCAAGACTGTGCCGACATATAATGCCTTTGTAAACTGAAATCTTTTGCCTCGATGCGATCCATAATCCCCTATTCCCTACCTAATCATATATCTGTCAAGATGCCTCTAAAACATTATTCAGAGATGCTGGTGTTCGACTGGGGTGTACAAAGTTAAATATCACACAACATAGGTTATAGTCCAACAGATATATTTGAAAGCATTGGGCTGTCAGAGCGCTGCTCCTTCATCGGTTGGTTGTTGAGTATAAGGTCGTAAAACACAGAATTTATGGCAAAAGTTTACAATGTGATGAAACTAAAATTATATATTGAAAAAGACCTGGATTGTTTGTTTAAGTCTCTCATCTTTTAGAATCAGAATGTTGGTTTCAGTTCTTTCATATGTAAATCGCAGAACTTTGTTAAAAGCTACTTTCTCAAGTGAACTTTAACAGTTGGTGTCATGTCAGCCCAGATGATACATTTACGGTTTGAGGTGCCCTGTGAGAGTGTCTGTGCCCCAATGGTCAGACTGACTCTAATCTAAAAAACGGATTCACAGAATCTTACATGGATTCATACAATTTTTGAGCAAAATAAAATGTATTTCTGCAAATACAGATTCACCCCACAAACCACAAACTTATATGTGTATGTGTGCATGTGGGTGTGTGTAGTGGGGGTGGGGGTGGGGGGTGGGAATGTAGGAGTTATGAGTGTCTGTGACAGTGTGTGTGTATGGGTGTGAGTGTAAAGGGGAAGAGTGTAAAGTGTGAGAGAGTGCAGTGTGATTGTGGGAGTGTATGTGTGAGCTTATGAAAGGGTATGAGGAACGGCTGAGGATACTGGGATTGTATTCGTTGGAGTTTAGAAGATTAAGGGGAGATCTAATAGAGACGTACAAAATAATACATGGCTTTGAAAAGGTGGATGCTAGAAAATTGTTTCTGTTAGGCGAGGAGACTAGGACCCGTGGACACAGCCTTAGAATTAGAGGGGGTCATTTCAGAACGGAAATGCGGAGACATTTCTTCAGCCAGAGAGTGGTGGGCCTGTGGAATTCATTGCCACGGAGTGCAGTGGAAGCCAGGACGCTAAATGTCTTCAAGGCCGAGATTGATAGGTTCTTGTTGTCTAGAGGAATTAAGGGCTACGGGGAGAGTGCTGGCAAGTGGAGCTGAAAAGCGCATCAGCCATGATTGAATGGCGGAGTGGACTCGATGGGCCGAATGGCCTTACTTCCACTCCTATGTCTTATGGTCTTATTATGGTCTTATGGTCTGCGTGAGTGTATGGGTCTGTAGGAGTGTGTGTAAGAGTGTGTGTGTGTGTCTGTGTGTATAGTGCAATGGTGTCACCGGTAGTGTGACATGAACCCAAGGTCCTGGTTGAGGCCATCCCCATGGGTACCAAACTTGGCTGTCAGCCTCTGCTCAGCCACTTTTTGTTGTTGCCTGTCCCGGAGTCTGCCTTGGAGGATGGTCACCCGAAGGTTCGAGGGGTCTCAATTTCTGCCCCACCAGCAAAATGGACCCCATGGGTCTTGCAGCAGACACGGAGGAATTCATCAGATGAATGAGACTCTGGGAATTCTTTCAAGATGCCAGCAGTGATCCCAGTGAGCCCACCAAGAAACGAGAACAGTCATCGCAGGAATCCGTAGAGGAGCAACCAAAGAAGGAGTCAACTTGGACCCCACCAGAGGGCCACTGCCCTGGGCTTGACATGTATGCTCAAACCGTCAGGAAATATATAAATGCCAGATTTATCAGCCGCACTCACAAGGTAGAGCAAAACATCGCCCGATTACAACGCAAATGCCATCCATGTTTTCAAAACCAATCACAACATTGTCATCAAACCAGCAGATAAAGGAGGAGCCATCATCATTCAGAATAGAACAGATGACTGCAAGGAAGTGCACCGAAAACTAAACAACCAGGAACATTACAGGTAACTACCAGCTAATCCGACCAAAGAGCACCACCCATGAACTAAACACATTGATCAGGACTTTCGATCCAGTCCTTCAGAGTTTGCTTCGTGTCCTCATTCCACGTATTTCTTGCATAGACGACTTCTACTGCCTTCCGAAGATACACAAAGCCATCATACCAGGACGTCCCCATGTTAGGCTATTGGACCCTGTGTGAGCACCTTTCTGACTATGTTGAAGGCATCTTGAAACCTATTGTACAGGGGACCCCCAGCTTCTGTCACGACACTACAGATTTCTTACAGAAACTCAGCACCCACAGACAGTCGAACTGGGAACATTCCTCATCACATTGGATGTTTCAGCACTCTATACCAGCATCCCCCACAATGATGGCATTGCGGCAACAGCCTCAGTACTCAACACCAACAACTGCCAATCTCCGGGCACCATCCTACAACTCATCGGCTTTATCCTCGATCACAACGTCTTCACCTTTGACAACCAGTTCTTCATGCAGATACACAAAACAGCCATGTTTAAGTCTCTCATCTTTTAGAATGAGCAATCTGCAATTCTCTGCCCAAGTCTCCAGCCCATATATATCTTGCTGTAAACTCTGGCAATCTTCCTCACTATCCACAGCTCCCCCAAACTTTGTGTTGTCCACAAACCTAGTAATGAGGTCACCTGCATTCTCATCCAAGTATTTCATTGCTACTCTCTGCCTTCAATGACAGAGACAGTTCTTTCTCCATCTTATCAACTCATTGTGGAAGCCATGTGATTTCACCTTTGTATCAACCTGCCATGACGGACCTTGTGAAAGTCCAAATTGACAACATCTACCACCATGCCTTCGTCAAATCATCTTTGTCACATCTTCAAAAAGCTCAATCAAGTTTTGTGATTTTGCCTCCCTAAGGGCATTGTGGGTCTACCTGCAGCTCTTCACCCCCTACTCAAGGGCAGTCCCCACTCAGTACAGTTGTAATATTTTCCCTTATCAGTAATGCAACTCCCCTATCTCTTTTACATCTCTCTCTATCTTACCTGAAACATCTAAATCCTGGACTGTTACACTGCCAGATTTGTCCCTTTCTCAACCTAGTCCTTAAAATAGCTACAACATCTGTGATATGAATTAATCCAAGCTCTAAGTTCATCTGCCTTACCTGTCATACACCTCAATCAAAACAAATACAGTCTCTCCATGTTCAGTAAATGTTCAGTAAATTCCCCCTGTCTGTTTTACCTCTTAGTCTTACTGACCTTGGTCTCAAATTCTTCTTTGGTAATTTCATGTGCTGACCTACAACTCTGACCCCCCGCCACATAATGTAAACCCTGCTGAATGGCATTAGAAATCTCCTGCCACAATATTGGTGTTTCTCCAGGTTAGATGCAACCCATCCTTGTGTCGGTGCCATCTGCTGCAGAAGATATCCCAATGATCCACATACCTGAACCCCTCCCTCCTACACCAGCTGTTAGCCAAGTATTTAACTGTACTGTCTCCTGTCGTTATTGTGGTATGGTCACCAAGTTGGGAAGTTGATTTGCAGACATTTCATCCCCTGTCTAGGTGACATCTTAAGTGCTTTGGAGCCTCCTGTGAAGCTGCTGTACTGTATCTTCTGGAATTTATTTGGTTCTGTTTCTGCTGCTTCTGGTCGTTTATTTTAGTGACCGGTATCTACAGCAGCGCCTCACAGGAGGCTCTAAAGCACTTAAGATGTCACTGAGTCAGGGGATGAAATGTCTGCAAATCAATTTCCCAGCTCGGCGAACATACCCACAACTACAACAACAGGCACCCTAGCTACAAATCTTTACACAAACCTTGTACTGTCTCCTATTCCAAGCCTCACTCCCAAGCTTACAATCCTAGAAGTCCCGCTTTTCAAATTCCTACCCGAATCCCTGAACTCTCTTTTCAAGCCCTCATCTCTCTTTCTGTCTCTGTCATTGGACCAGTGTGGACCATAACTTCTGGCTTATCCTCCCCCTTCAGAATATCCTGGGCCAACTTTTGGGCCTGGCACCAGGAAGGCACCACACCGTCTTGGAGTATTTATTGCTTGTTGCCACAGAAATGCCTATCTGTACCCCTGACTATAGAGTTCCCTGTCATAGAACATAGAACATAGAAGATTACAGCGCAGTACAGGCCCTTTGGCCCTCAATGTTGCGCCATCCCGTCCAACCAATCTGAAGCCCATCTAATCTACACTATTCCATTCTTGTCCATATGCCTATCCAATGACCATTTAAATGCCCATAAAGTTGGCGAGCCTACAATTGTTGCAGGCAGTGCGTTCCAAGCCCCTATTGCTCTCTGAGTAAAGAAACTACCTCTGATATCTGTCCTATATCTATCACCCCTAAAGTTGAAGTTATGCCCCCTCATGGGCTATCCATCATCATCTGAGGAAAAAGGCTCTCTCTGTCTACCTAATCTAACCCCTGGATTATTTTATATGTTTCAATTAAGTCACCTCTCAACCTTCTTCTCTCGAATGAAAACAGCCTCAAGTCCCTTAACCTTTCCTCGTAAGACCTTCTCTCCATATCAGGCAACAACTTAGTAAATCTCCTCTGAGCCCTTTCCAAAGTTTCCACATCCTTCCTATAATGCAGTGACCTGAACTGCACACAATACTCTAAGTGCGGTCGAACAAGAGGTTTGTACAGCTGCCGCGTGACCTCATGGTTCCAAAACTCGATTCCTCTACTGATAAAAGCTAACACACCGTATGCCTTCTTAACAACTCTATCAACCTGGGTGGCACTTTTGAGGGATCTATGTATATCTGCTCATCTACACCATCAAGAATCTTACCATTCACTCAGTACTCTGCATTTCTGTTACTCCTTCCAAAGTGAATCACCTCACACTTTTCTGCATTAAACTCCATTTGCCACTTCTCAGCCCAGCTCTGCAGCTTATCTATGTTCCACTGTAACCTACAACATCCTTCAGCACTATTCACAACTGTACTGACCTTAGTGTCATCTGCAAATTTACTAACCCATCCTTCTACGCTCTCATTCAGGTCATTTATAAAAATGATAAACAGCAGTGGACTCAAAACAGATCCTTGCAGTACACCACCAGTAACTGAACTCCAGGATGAACATTTCCCATCAACTACCACTCTGTCTTCTTTCAGCTAGCCAATTTCTGATTTAAACCGCTAAATCGCCTTCAATCTCATGCCTCTGTATTTTGTGCAGTAACCTACCATGGGGAACCTTATCAAATGTCTTACTGAAATCCATATACACCACATCAACTGCTTTACCGTCATCCACCTGTTTAGTCACCATCTCAAAGAACTCATTAAGGTTTGTGAGGCACGACCTTCCCTTCATGAAACCATTTTGACTATCCCTAATCGACTTATGCCGATCGAGATGATTATAAATCCTGTTTCCTGTAACCTTTTCCAACACGTTACCCAGAACCAAAGTGAATCACCTCACCTCATTTCCCCTTCATTTATCTATAATTACCAGGGTTGTCTTTACTTCCTTACTTGAACAAGTGAGTAACATTTGCCATCCTTCAGTCTTCTGGTACTATTCCTGTAGACAATGACAACATAAAATTCAAAGCCAAAGTCTCCACAATCTCCTCCCTGGCTTCCCAGAGAATCTTAGGATAAATCCCATCCATCCCAGGGGATTTATCCACCTTCACACTTTCCAGAATTTCTAACACCTCCACCTTGTGAACCCTAATCCCATCTAGTCCACTAGCCTGTTTCTCAGTATTCTCCTCGACAGCATTGTCTTGTTCCAGTGCGAATACTGACAAAAGATATTCATTTACCGTTTCCCCATTTCCTCTGACTCCACGCATAACTTCTCACTACAGTCCTTGATTGGCCTTAATCTTAGGCTAGTCATTCTTTTATTCCTTGAGGTAAAAACAATGACTGCAGATGCTGGAAACCAGAATTCGTTGCTCCCGACGCGGTCTCCTCTACATTGGGGAGACTGGACGCCTCCTAGCAGAGCGCTTTAGGGAACATCTCTGGGACACCCGCACCAATCAACCACACTGCCCTGTGGCCCAACATTTCAACTCCCCCTCCCACTCTGCCAAGGACATGGAGGTCCTGGGCCTCCTTCACCGCCGCTCCCTCACCACCAGACGCCTGGAGGAAGAACGCCTCATCTTCCGCCTCGGAACACTTCAACCCCAGGTCATCAATGTGGACTTCACCACTTTCCTCATTTCCCCTTCCCCCACCTCACCCCAGTTCCAAACTTCCAGCTCAGTAACTGTCCCCATGACTTGTCCGGACCTGTCCTACCTGCCTATCTTCCTTTCCACCTATCCACTCCACCTTCCTCTCTGACCTATCACCTTCATCCCACCCCCATTCACCCACTGTACTCTTTGCTACCTTCCCCCACCCTCCTCCCTGACCTATCACCTTCATCCCCACCCCCACTTACCTATTGTACTCTATGCTACTTTCTCCCCACCCCCACCCCACCTTCCTCTCATTTATCTCTCCACCCTTCAGGCACTCTGCCTGTATTCCTGATGAAGGGCTTTTGCCCGAAACGTTGATTTTCCTGCTTCTCGGATGCTGCCTGAACTGCTGTGCTTTTCCAGCACCACTCTAATCCAGATTCTTTTATTCCTTATATACCTACAGAAAGCTTTAGGGTTTTTCCTGATCCTATCTGCCAACAACTTCTCCCTCCTCACTCATTTTAATTCTCTCTTTAGGACTTGCCTGGTTAACTTTTAACTTTCAAGCATCCTAACTGAGCCTTCACATCTCATCCTAACATAAGCCTTCTTTTTTCCTCTTGACAAGAGCTTCAACCACTTTTGTAAACCATGGCTCCCTCACTCAACAAGTTCCTCCCTGCCTGACAGATACATACTTATCTAGGACACACAGTAACTGTTCCTTGAATAAGCTCCACATTTCAATTGTGCCCATCCCCTGCAGTTTCCTTCCCCATCCTATGCTTCCTAAATCTTGTCTAATCGCATCATACTTGCCTTTCCCCCAACTATAACTCTTGGTTGAGGTATATATCTATCCTTTCCCTCACTAAAGTAAACATAACCAAATTGTGGTCACTATCACCATAGTGCTCACCTGCCTCCAAATCTAACACCTGGCCGGGTTCATTACCCAGTACCAAATCTAATGTGGCCTTGCTCCTTGTTGGCCTGTCTACATACTGTGTCAGAAAACCCTCCTGCACACATTGGACAAAAACTGGCCCATCTAAAGTACTTGCACTCTCGTATTCCCAGTCAATATTTGGGAAGTTGAAGTTCCCCCATAACAACTACCCTGTCACTTTCGCTCCTATCGAGAGTCAACTTTGCTACCCTTTCCTCTACATTTCTGAAAGTATTCAGAGGCTTTAGAAAACTCCCAACTGGGTGTCCTCCTGTATCTAATCTCAGCCCATACTACCTCAGTAGATGAGTCCTCAAACATCCTTTCTGCAGCTGTAATACTGTCCTTGACTAACAATGCCACACCCACATCTCTTTTACCATTTTCTCTGTTCTTACTGAAACATCTAAATCCCGGAACCTGCAACAACCGTTCCTGACCCTGCTCTACCGATGTCTCTGAAATGGCCACAATATCGAAATCCCAGCTACCAACCCATGCTGCAAGTTCACCCAGCTTATTCCAGATGCTCCTGACATTGAAATAGACATACTTCAAACCAACCGTTTGCTTGCTGGTGCCCTCTTGTGACCCTGAAACCTTATTTTGGTTCTTCTTACTCTCAACCTCCTCTATACTTGAACTACAATTTAGTTTCCCAACCCCCTGCTGAATTAGTTTAAACCCATCCGAAGAGTATTAACAAATTTCCCCCCCAGGATATTGGTACCGCTCTGGTTCAGGTGAAGACCATCCTGTTTGTAGAGGTCCCACCTACCCCAGAAAGAGCCCCAGTCACCCAGGAATCCAAAACCCTCCCTCCTACACCATCTCTGTAGCCACGTGTTAAACTCCTCTCTCTCCCTATTCCTCGCCTCGCTATCACTACTGCTCATTTACACTTTGACCCAATCTGATGTACAACAGTGTCAGTTGCGTTGCCATTGATCTGTCTGCTGCTGCTTTCCCCAGATCTTTACATAAATAAATAAACCCTGACAGAAACAGTTCTGTGCAGTCTTTGCACATGAAGAACAAACAAACAAATGAACTAAGAGCATAGATTACTGCATGGAATTATGTTGTTACCATTATGGAGACATGGTTAAAGGAGGGGCAGGACTGGCAGCTTAACATTCCAGATATCGCTGTTTTAGATGGGAAAGAAAGGGAAACGAAAATGGTGGGGGAGTTGCATTGCTGCTCAAATCACAGCTCTGTTAAGGGAGGACACATCAGAGGGATCTTGCAACTCAGAAATAGGAATGGTGACATCACTATGTTGGGAGTTTTTTATAGACCTCCCAACAGCTCACGGGAGACAGAAGAGCAGATATATAGTTAGATACTGGAAATGTGTGAACAAAGCAGGGTAGTAGTGGCGGGTGACTTCAATTTTCCTCTTATTGACAGGGATGCTCGGATGGAGAGCAATTTGTTAAATGTGTCCAGGAGGGCTTTTTGGAACAGTATGTTGACAATTCAACCAGAGTGAGGGCCATACTAGACTTGGAATTAGGGAATGAGCCAGGACAGGTGATCATTGTTTCACGAGGAGAGAATTTTGGACTTAGTAACCATAAGAACATAGAACAATACAGCACAGAACAGACCCTTCGGCCCACGATGTTGTGCCGAACATTTGTCCTAGCTTAAGCAACTATCTATGTACCTATCCAATTGCCGCTTAAAGGTCACCAATGATTCTGACTCTGCCACTCTCACAGGCAGTGCATTCCATGCCCCCACCACTCTCTGGGTAAAGAACCTACCCCTGACATCCCCCCGATACCTTCCACCTTCACCTTAAATTTATGTCCCCTTGTAACACTCTGTTGTACCTGGGGAAAAAGTCTCTGACTGTCTACTCTATCTATTCCTCTGATCATCTTATAAACCTCTATCAAGTCACCCCTCATCCTTCGCCGTTCCAATGAGAAAGGCCTAGCACTCTCAACCTATTCTCGTACGACCTATTCTCCATTCCAGGCAACATCCTGGTAAATCTCCTCTGCACCCTCTCCAAAGCTTCCACATCTTTCCTAAAATTAGGCGACCAGAACTGCACACAGTACTCCAAATGTGGCCATACCAAGGTCCTGTACAGCTGCAACATCACTTCACGACTATTGAATTCAATCCCTCTGCTAATGAACGCTAATACACCATATGCCTTCATACAAGCTCTATCCACCTTAGTGGCAACTTTCAAAGATCTATGAATATAGACCCCAAAATCCCTCTGCTCCTCCACCTTACTAAGAACCCTACCGTTAACCCTGTATTCCGCATTCTTATTTGTTCTTCCAAAATGGACAACCTCACACTTGACAGGGTTGAACTCCATCTGCCACTCCTCAGCCCAGCTCTGCATCATATCTAAGTCCCTTTGCAGCCGACAACAGCCCTCCTCACTATCCACAACTCCACCAATCTTCGTATCATCTGCAAATTTACTGACCCACCCTTCGACTCCCTCTTCCAAGTCATTAATAAAAATTACAAACAGCAGAGGACCCAGAACTGATCCCTGCGGAACTCCACTTGTAACTGGGCTCCAGGCTGAATATTTACCATCTACCACCACTCTCTGACTTTGACCGGTTAGCCAGTTCTCTATCCAACTGGCCAAATTTCCCTCTATCCCATGTTTCCTGACTTTCCGCATAAGCCTACCATGGGGAACCTTATCAAATGCCTTACTAAAATCCATGTACACTACATCCACTGCTCTACCCTCATCCACATGCTTGGTCACCTCCTCGAAGAATTCAATAAGACTTGTAAGGCAAGACCTACCCCTCACAAATCCATGCTGGCTGTCCCTAATCAAGCAGTGTCTTTCCAGATACTCATAAATCCTATCCCTCAGTACCCTTTCCATTACTTTGCCTACCACTGAAGTAAGACTAACTGGCCTGTAATTCCTGGGGTTATCCCTATTCCCTTTTTTGAACAGGGGCACAACATTCACCACTCTCCAGTCCCCTGGTACCACCCCCATTGACAGTGAAGAATTTGAATAGTGACGGACAAGAACAAGAGTTGCCCTCAGGTGAATTGGGCAAGGGCCAATTACATCCAAATTTGACAAGAATTGGGGAACGTTGATTGGGAGCAGCTATTTGAGGGCTAATCTATGTCTTGCATGTGGGAGGCTCTTAAAGACCAGTTGATTAAAGTGCACGACATGCATATCCCAGCAAAACTGAAGGATAGGAATGGCAGGATTCAGGAACCATGGATGACAAGGGAAATTGTAAGCTTAGTCAAAAGGATATAGTAAGCATATAGAGTCATTGAGATGTACAGCACGGAAACAGACCCTTCGATCCAACCTGTCCACACCGACCAGATATCCCAACCCAATCTAGTCCCACCTGCCAGCACCCGGCCCATATCCCTCCAAACCCTTCCTATTCATATACCCATCCAAATGCCTCTTAAATGTTGCAATTGTACCAGCCTCCACCACATCCTCTGGCAGCTCATTCCATACACGTACTACCCTCTGCATGAAAAAGTTGCCCCTTAGGTCTCTTTTATATCTTTCCCCTCTCACCCTAAACCTATGCCATCCAGTTCTGGACTCCCCGACCCCAGGGAAAAGACTTTGCCTATTTACCCTATCCATGCCCCTCATGATTTTGTAAACCTCTATAAGGTCACCCCTCAGCCTCCGACGCTCCAGAGAAAACAGCCCCACCCTGTTCAGCCTCTCCTGTAGCTCAGATCCTCCAACCCTGGCAACATCCTTGTAAATCTTTTCTGAACCCTTTCAAGTTTCACAACATCTTTCCAATAGCAATGAGACCAGAATTGCATGCAATATTCCAACAGTGGCCTAACCAATGTCCTGTACAGCCGCAACATGACCTCCCAACTCCAGTACTCAATGCTCTGACCAATAAAGGAAAGCATACCAAATGCCTTCTTCACTATCCTATCTACCTGCAACTCCACTTTCAAGGAACTATGACCCTGCACTCCAAGGTCTCTTTGTTCAGCAACACTCCCTAGGACCTTACCATTAAGTGTATAAGTCCTGCTAAGATTTGCTTTCCCAACATGCAACACCTCACATTTATCTAAATTAAACTCCATTTGCCACTTCTCTGCCCATTGATCAAGATCCCGTTGTAATCTGAGGTAACTTTCTTCGCTGTCCACTGCACCTCCAATTTTGGTGTCATCAGCAAACTTACTAACTATACCTCTTTGGCTCACATCCAAATCACTTATATAAATGACAAAAAGTAGAGGACCCAGCACCGATCCTTGTGGCACTCCACTGGTAACAGGCCTCCAGTCTGAAAAACAACCCTCCACCACCACCTTCTGTCTTCTACCTTTGAGCCAGTTCTGTATCCAAATGGTGAATTCTCCCTGTATTCCATGAGATCCAACCTTGCTAACCAGTCTCCCACGGGGAACCTTGTTGAATGCCTTACTGAAGTCCATATGGATCACATGTACAGCTCTGCCCTCATCAATCCTCTTTGTTACTTCTTCAAAAAACTCAATCAGGTTTGCGAGACATGATTTCCCAAATGATAGGTCTAGTCAGCCAGAAACTGATGAAGCCCCTGAGGAGTAAAGAGAAATTTGGAAGGAACTTAAATGTGGAATTAGGAAGGGGACCATGAAATATCTTTAGCAAACAGGATCAAGAAGAATCCCATTTTTATCCATATATTAGAAGAAAGAGGGTAGCAAGGGAAAGAGTAGGCCCACTCAAGGATAAAGGAGGGAAATTATGCGGGGAGCTGCAAGAAGTGGGAGAGATCCTTAATGAACACTTTGTATTGGCATTCATCAAGGAGAAGGACATGACTGATGCTGAGGTGAGGGATTAGTTTGTGAATACTCTAGAGAATGTCAATATATCGAAGGAGGAAGTTTTGGGTATCCTAAATTGCATAAAGGTGTACAAGTCTCCAGGACCTGATGGGATCTATTCCCGGTTCCTGTGAGAGGAGAGAGAAGTAATAGCTGAGGCATTAGCAGATATCTGCACATCTTCTTTGATCACAGGCGAAGTTCCAGAGGTCTGGAGATTAGCCAATGTTGTTCCTTTGTTTAAGAAAGGAAGCAGGGATAATCCAGGATATTATAGGCAGGTGAGCCTGTCATCTGTGGTGGGGAAGCTCTAGGAGAAGATACTGAGGGGCAAGATATATGCACATTTGGAGGAAAATGGACTGGTTAGTGACAGGCAGAATGGTTTAGTACTGGGAAGGTCATGTCTCACTAACCTGATTGAATTCTTTGAAGAGGTGACAGCAATAACTTATGAGGGAAAAGCTGTGGATGTAGTTTTTATGGACATTAGTAAGGTATTTGATAAAGCCCCACATGGCAGATTGGTACAAAAACTAAAATCACATGGGATTTCAGGATGGGCTGGTTAGATGGTTACAAACCTGGCTTACAAAATAGTAGTTACAATGATAATTACAAAACTACACAGAGGGTAGCTGTGGAAAGGTGTTTTTCAGAATGGAGACCAGTAATGAGTGGTGTTCCAGAGATCAGTCTTAGGTCCTCTATTATGTTTAGTATATAAAAATGATCTGGAGGAAATTGTGGGTGCTCTGATTAGTAAGTTTGCAGATGACGCGAAGATTGGTAGAGTTGCTGATAGTGCTGACAATTATGAAAGGATATAACAGGATATAGATAGATTGGCAACTCAGAACATAGAACACAGAAAATTACAACATAGTATAAACCTTTCAGCCCTCGATGTTGCGCTGACCTGCAAAACCAATCTGAAGCCCACCTAACCTACACCATTCCATTATCGTCCAAATGTTTATCCAATGACCATTTAAATGCCCTAAAAGTACTATCCATCACCATCCGAGGAAAAAGGCTCTCACTGTCCACCCTACCTAATCCTCTGATTATCTTGAATGTTTCTATTAAGTCATCTCTTAACCTTCTTCTCGCTAACAAAAACAGCTTCAAGTCCCTCAGCTTTTCCTCACAAGACCTTCCCTCCATACCAGGCAATATCCTGGTAAATCTCCTCTGCAGCCTTTCCAATGTTTTCACATCCTTCCTATAATGCGTCGACCAGAACTGTATGCAATACTCCAAATGCAGCCTCACCAGAGCTTTGTACAGCTGCCGCATGATCTCATGGTTCCAAAACTTGATCCCTCTACCAATAAAAGCTAACACACTGTACGCCTTCTTAACAACCCTATCAACTTGGGTGGCCACCTTCAGGGATCTATGCACATGGATATCAAGATCTCTCAGCCCATCCACAGTATCAAGAATCTTACTATTAGTACAGCACACTGTATTCCTGTTACTCCTTCCAAAGTGAATCACCTCACACTTTTCTGCATTAAACGCCATTTGCCACCCTCAGCCCAGGTCTGCAACTTACCTATGTCCCTCTTTATTCTGCAACATCCTTCCGCACTGTCCACAACTCCACCGACTTTAGCGTCATTCACAAATTTACTAACCCATCCTCTTACGCCCTCATCCAAGTTATTTATAAAATTGACAAACAGCAGTGGACCCAAAATAGATCCTTGCAGTACACCACAAGTAACCGAACTCCAGGATGAACATTTTCCATCAACCACCACTCTCTGTCTTCATTCAGCTAGCCAATTTGTGGGCGGCATGGTGGCACAGTGGTTAGCACTGCTGCCTCACAGCGCCAGAGACCCGGGTTCAATTCCTGCCTCAGGCGACTGACTGTGTGGAGTTTGCACGTTCTCCCCGTGTCTGCGTGGGTTTCCTCTGGGTGCTCCGGTTTCCTCCTACAGTCCAAAGATGTGCAGGTTAGATAAATTGGCCGTGCTAAATTGCCCGTAGTGTTAGGTAAGGGGTAAATGTAGGGGTATGGATGGGTTGCGCTTTGGCGGGGCGGTGTGGACTTGTTGGGCTGAAGGGCCTGTTCCCACACTGTAGGTAATCTAATCTAATCTAATTTCTGATTCAAACTGCTAAATCACCCTCAATCCCATGCCTCCGTACTTTGTGAAATAGTCTACTGTGGGGAACCTCATCAAACGCCTTACTGAAATCCATGTTCACCACATCAACTGCTTTACCCTCATCCACTTGTTTGGTCACCATCTCAAAGAACTCAATAAGCTTTGCGAGGGATGACCTAACCTTCACAAACCTGTGTTGACTATCCCTAAACCAATTATTCCTTTCCAGATGATTATAAATCCTATCTCTTATAATGCTTTCTAACACTTTACCCACAACTGAAGTAAGGCTCACTGGTCTACAGTTTCCAAGATTGTCTCTACTTCCCTTCTTGAACAGTGGACAACATTTGCTATCTTCCAGTCTTCTGGCACTATTCCTGTGGACAATTACGACATAAAGATCAAAGCCAAAGGCTCTACAATCTCCTCCCGAGCTTCCCAGAGAATCCTTAGATAAGTCTCATCTGGCTCAGGGAATTTATCTATTTTCATACTTTCCAGAATTGCTAACATCTCCTCCTTATGAACCTCAATCCTGTTTAGTCTAATAGTCTATATCTCAGTATTCTCCTCGACAACTTTGTCTTTTTCCTGTGGATATAGAAATGGCAGATAGAGTTTAATCTAGACAAATGCAAGGTAATGTATTTTGGAGGATGAAATTTTGGTGTGAATTATACAGTAAATGGCAGAACACCTTAGGAACATTAATATACAGACAGACCCAGGCATACAGGTCCACAGTTCTCTAAAAGTGGCAGTTGAAGTGGCCAAGTTGATTAAGGAGGCATATGCCTTCATCGTCCAGGGCATGGAGTACAGAGTTGGCAAATCACTTTGCAGCTATATAAAACTCTTGTTAGACCACATTTGGAGTATCGTGTGCGGTTTTGGTCGCCACGTCACCAGAAGGACGTGAAAGCTTTGGAGACAGAATGCAGAGAAGTTTCCTGATATCGAGGGCATTGGCTCGATTAGGATTGTTTTCACTGGAAAGAGGGTGGCTGAGACGAGACCTGGTAGAGGTCTACAAAATTATGAGAGGCATAGATAGGGTGGATAATCAGAGGCTTTTTCCCAGGGTTGAAGTTTAATTTGCAAGGGAACACAGGCTCAAGATGAGAGGGGGAAAGTTTAAGGGAGGTGTGTGAAGAATGTTTTTCACGCAGGGTGGTCGGAACCTGGAACGCACAGCCAGCAGAGGCGGTGGAAGCAGGCATGTTGGCGGCATTTAAGAGGCTTCTGATTGGTTACATGAATAGGGAGGGATTAGAGGAATGGAACATAGAACATAGAACAATACAGCACAGAACAGGCCCTTCGGCCCACGATGTTGTGCCGAACTTCTATCCTAGATTAAGCACCCATCCATGTACCTATCCAAATGCCGCTTAAAGGTCGCCAATGATTCTGACTCTACCACTCCCACGGGCAGCGCATTCCATGCCCCCACCACTCTCTGGGTAAAGAACCCACCCCTGACATCTCCCCTATACCTTCCACCCTTCACCTTAAATTTATGTCCCCTTGTAACACTCTGTTGTACCCGGGGAAAAAGTTTCTGACTGTCTACTCTATCTATTCCTCTGATCATCTTATAAACCTCTATCAAGTCACCCCTCATCCTTCGCCGTTCCAACGAGAAAAGGCCGAGAACTCTCAACCTATCCTCGTACGACCTACTCTCCATTCCAGGCAACATCCTGGTAAATCTTCTCTGCACCCTCTCCAAAGCTTCCACATCTTTCCTAAAGTGAGGCGACCAGAACTGCACACAGTACTCCAACTGTGGCCTAACCAAAGTCCTGTACAGCTGCAACATCACTTCACGACTCTTGAATTCAATCCCTCTGCTAATGAACGATAATACTCCATAGACCTTCTTACAAACTCTATCCACCTGAGTGGCAACCTTCAAAGATCTATGTACATAGACCCCAAGATCCCTCTGTTCCTCCACCTGACCAAGAACCCTACCATTAACCCTGTATTCCGCATTCTTATTTGTTCTTCCAAAATGGACAACCTCACACTTGGCAGGGTTGAACTCCATCTGCCACTCCTCAGCCCAGCTCTGCATCATATCTAAGTCCCTCTGCAGCCGACAACAGCCCTCCTCACTGTCCACAACTCCACCTATCTTTGTATCATCTGCAAATTTACTGACCCAACCTTCGACTCCCTCATCTAAGTCATTAATAAAAATTACAAACAGCAGAGGACCCAGAACTGATCCCTGCGGAACTCCACTTGTAACTGGGCTCCATGCTGAATATTTACCATCTACCACCACTCTCTGACTTCGACCGGTTAGCCAGTTTTCTATCCAATTGGCCAAATTTCCCTCTATCCCATGCCTCCTGACTTTCCGCATAAGCCTACCATGGGGAACCTTATCAAATGCCTTACTAAAATCCATGTACACTACATCCACTGCTCTGCCTTCATCCACATGCTTGGTCACCTCCTCGAAGAATTCAATAAGACTTGTAAGGCAAGACCTACCCTTCACAAATCTGTGCTGGCTGTCCCTAATCAAGCAGTGTCTTTCCAGATACTCGTAAATCCTATCCCTCAGTACCCTTTCCATTACTTTGCCTACCACAGAAGTAAGACTAACTGGCCTGTAATTCCCGGGGTTATCCCTATTCCCTTTTTTGAACAGGGGCACAAAATTCGCTACTCTCCAGTCCCCTGGTACCACCCCCGTTGCCAGTGAAGACGAGAAGATCATTGCCAACGGCTCTGCAATTTCCTCTCTTGCTTCCCACATAATCCTAGGATATATCCCGTCAGGCCCGGGGGACTTGACTATCCTCAAGTTGTTCAAAATGTCCAACACATCTTCCTTCCTAACAGGTATCTCTTCCAGCTTATCAGTCCGTTTCACACTCTCCTCTTCAACAATACGGTTCCTCTCGTTCATAAATACTGAAGAGAAGTACTTGTTCAAGACCTCTCCTATCTCTTCCGACTCAATACACAGTCTCCCACCACTGTCCTTGATCGGACCTACCCTCGTTCTCGTCATTCTCAGGTTTCTCACATACGCATAGAATGCCTTGGGGTTATCCTTGATCCTATCCGCCAAGGATTTTTCATGCCCTCTCTTAGCTCTCCTAATCCCTTTCTTCAGGTCCCTTCTGGCTATCCTGTATCCCTCCACTGCTCTGTCTGAACCTTGTTTCCTCAACCTTATGTAAGCCTCCTTCTTCCTCTTTACTAGACATTCAACCTCCCTCGTCAACCAAGGCTCCCTCACACGACCATTTCTTTCCTGCCTGATCGGTACATACATATCAAGGACACGTCGTATCTGCTCCTTGAAAAAGTTCCACATTTCCACCACATCCTTCCCTGACAGCCTATGCTTCCAACGTATGCTCTTCAAATCCTGTCTTACAGCATCGTAATTTCCCTTCCCCCAATTGTAAAAACTTCCTTGTTGTGCGCACCTATCTCTCTCCATAACCAAGGTGAAAGTCACAGAATTGTGGTCACCATCACCAAAATGTTCACCCACTAACAAGCCCACCATTTGTCCCGGTTCATTACCGAGTACCAAATCCAATATGGCCTCCCCTCTGGTTGGACAATCTACATACTGCGTTAGAAAAGATTCCTGGACACACTGCACAAACACCGCCCCATCCAATCTACTTGATCTAAAGAGCTTCCAATCAATATTTGGGAAGTTGAAGTCTCCCATGACTACGACCCTGTGGCTTCTGCACCTTTCCAAAATCTGTTTCCCAATCATGCCCAATATGGACCAAAGAAGGGAAGAAGGTTTTTTTTAGTTTAGAGTCATAGAGTCATAGAGATGTACAGCATGGAAACAGACCCTTCGGTCCAATCCGTCCATGCCGACCAGATATCCCAACCCAAACTAGTCCCACGTGCCAGCACCCGACCCATATCCCTCCAAACCCTTCCTAGTCATATACCCATCCAAATGCCTCTTAAATGTTGCAGCCTCCACCACTTCCTCTGGCAGCTCATTCCATACACGTACTACCCTCTGCATGAAAAAGTTGCTCCTTAGGTCTCTTTTATATCTTTCCCCTCTCGCCCTAAACCTATACCATCTAGTTCTGGACTCCCTAACCCCAGGGAAAAGACTTTGTCTATTTATCCTATCTATGCCCCTCATGATTTTGTAACCCTCTATAAGGTCACCCCTCAGCCTCCGACGCTCCAGAGAAAACAGCCCCACCCTGTTCAGCCTCTCCTGTAGCTCATATTCTCCAACCCTGGCAACATCCTTGTAAATCTTTTCTGAACCCTTTCAAGTTTCACAACATGTTTCTAATAGCAAGGAGACCAGAATTGCATGCAATATTCCAACAGTGGCCTAACCAATGTCCTGTACAGCCGCAACATGACCTCCCACTCCTGTACTCAATACTCTGACCAATAAAGGAAAGCATACTAAATGCCTTCTTCACTATCCTATCTACCTGCGATTCCACTTTCGAGGAGCTATGAACCTGCACTCCAAGTCTCTTTGTTTAGCAACACTCCCTAGGACCTTACCATTACGTGTATAATTAAGTGTATAAGTCCTGCTAAGATTTGCTTTCCCAAAATGCAGCACCTCGCATTTATCTGAATTAAACTCCATCTGCTACTTCTCAGTCCATTGGCCCATCTGGTCCAGATCCTGTTGTAATCTGAGGTAACCCTCTTTGCTGTCAATTAAACTCCCAAATTTGGTGTTATCTGCAAACTTACTAACTGTACCTCTTACGCTTGCATCCAAATCATTTATGTAAATGACAAAAAGTAGAGGGCCCAGCACCGATCCTTGTGGCACTCCACTGGTCACAGTTTAGTTAGGGCATGATGATCAGCACAGACTTGGAGGGCTGAAGGGCCTGTTCCTGTGCTGTACTTCTCTTTTGTTCTTTTGTTTGTTCTTATTCTGTGCAGTTACAAAAAGATAAGATATTTCTTAATTATGCATGACAATATTTAGATACTTTTGAGGCACAGAGAAGGTCTGATAACTGAACTGACCCCCATTGAACTTTAGTAGAAAGACCTTAGACAGTGGTCTTTCCCCACAGTGCCTTGGTGGCAGCTGCCCCTAGCTTTAGTGCATCACTCAGCTCATAGTCCTGGATATCAGAATATGCCAGTCTGTAGCACTTAGTTGTGGTCAACTCTTTGCAGTGGAAGACCAACAAGTTTTGAGCATACCAAAGAGCATCTTTCGCCAAGCTGTTGGTCTTCCAGACACAGTTGATGTTTGTTTCAGAGTGCATCCCAGGAACAAACCATAGAGCAGAGTCATATGTCATAGAGCTGCTCAGGACAAACATTAACAGAAACCACTGCATCTCTCTCCAGGTCTTCTTTGCACAGGCACATTCCAGGAAATGTGTGACAGCCTCTTTGCCAGCACAGCTGCTTTGAGGACACCATGCAGTGGCGCATAGAGACTGTGCTTGTATCAAACCCTAATTCAGACCCTTCTCACCAGGGACCCGGGTTCGATTCCAGCCTCGGGCGACTGTCTGTGTGGAGTTTGCACGTTTTCCCCATGTCTGTGTGGGTTTCTTCTGAGTGCTCTGTGTTCCTCCCACAGTCCATAGATGTGCAGGTTCGGTGAATTGGCCAAGCTAAATTGTCCATAGTGTTGAGGGATGTGTAGGTTAGGAACATTAGTCATGGGAAATGTAGAGTAATAGGGTAAGGGAATGGGTCTGGATGGGATACTGTGAGGGTTGATGTAGATTTGTTGGGCCAAATGGCCTGTTTCCAAACTGTAGGGATTCTATGATATGGTCCATCTTTCAAGGAACGGGAGAATCGACGTTTCGGGCATTAGCCCTTCTTCCTGAAGAAGGGCTTATGCCCGAAATGTCGATTCTCCTACTCCTTGGATGCTGCCTGACCTGCTGCGCTTTTCCAGCAACACATTTTTCAGCTCTGATCTCCAGCATCTGCAGTCCTCACTTTCTCCTATGGTCCATCTTTGACTTGTAGATGAAGTGGAAGATGATTCAGGTAATGGTGCAGGCTAGCAGAATAGCCCTGCATCAGTGCAGCAATACTGAGAGTACCTTACATCTCATGACCAAGTGTTTGCCTGCAATGGAGAGGGAGGGATATTCCCAACTGCCCAGTTTCTGCCTCACTTTGATGATACACTCCTCCCAAGTTTTGGCACACATCCTAGCTCCTCTGTACCATATTTTCAGCAGCTTCAGATAATCTGTCCTGAAAGTGAATGGAGTAAAGGATCGGTCAGCCCAATTCACAAAGAACATGGCCTGTCTCTTGCTTCGAATTGCATTGGCTCCCAGGCCAGTTCGATCTGGTCACAGATGTCCGTGAATCTGTGCACTGACAGTAGATCAGAGTGAAAAGTGGTGATGTCATCCATGTTAACCTGCAGGCCTCTGTTGCCTGGAATAGACACCCTTATCAGTCTCATATCCTTCCTAATGGATTCAGAAAAAGGCTCGATACAGCACATAAACAAGGCAGGAGAGAGAGGGTATCTGTTCCTGACTCCAGATTTGATTGGATGAGAATCAGAAAGCTTCCCATTGATTGAGGGTGCACTACTTCTGGGTAGTTGGATCCAATGACAGATTCCCTCCCCAAAGCCCATTTTGGAGAGCACATCCTACTTTCGATATCCTGTCAAAGGTTTTTTCCTGGTCCAGGCTGATGAGGCAGGTGTCCACCCTCCTGCCCAACAGGCAATCTACTGTCAGTGCACAGACTCACGAACATCTTGAATTCCTCACCATCAAATGCAGCCCCTTCTAACTACCACAGGAATTTACCGCTGCTATACTAACTGCTGTGTGTATACCACCACAAGCAAAGGTTGAGGAAGCTCTGGATGTGCTGTACTCCACCACTAACACCCTGGAGATGGGACACCCTGAGACCCTGTTTACTGTAACTGGTGACTTCAATCAAGCCAATCTAAGGAAGGTGTTGCCCAAGTACCACCAGAACATTACATGCCCCAAATGGGGCCCGAACATTTTAGGCCACTGCTACATCACTGTGAAAGATCCCTGCCGCTCCATCCCCTGCCCTCATTTTGGGAACTCCAACCACAATGCCGTATTTCTTCTCCTGGCTTACAGGCAAAAGCTCAAGCAGGAAACGCTCTCGCAGATACAGGTCCAGTGCTGGTCGGAGGAGGCAGAGGATCAACTCCGGTGCTATCTAGAATCAGCTGATTGGGTCATGTTCAAACAGTCAGGTGCCTTTGATGAGTACGTCATCACCGTCACAAACTTTATCAGCAAGTGTGCGGAGGACTGCATGCCGAGGAAGTCAATCCGGGTGTTCCCCAACAGATGAATCAGGACAGACAGAACTTGCGAAAAACCAGGCATGAGGCCTTCAGATTAGGAGACCCACTCGAATGTAAGGAATCAAAGTATGACCTTCGCAGAGCCATTAAGACAGCCAAGGACCAATACCAATCCAAACTAGAGACCCAGACAGACACCCGGTGACTATGGCAAGGACTGAATGACATCACAGGTTCTAAAAAGAGACAGTACAAGATAGAAGATGATGACATATCCTTCCCAGATCATCTCAACGCCTTCTATGCTCGCTTTGAGCAGACGTTTGGTGGAGAACCTAACCCAACAGTCACTGCATCAGAGTCAGATCAGTTTTCCTTTGTGTGAATCCAAGGAAAGTGATGGGACCAGACGGAGTACCAGGCTGTTCACTCAGAGCATGTGCAGATCAACTGGCAGGGGTCTTCTCAGACATCTTCAACCTCTCCCTGCATCAGGCCACGGTCCCTGCCTGTTTCAAGAGGGCCAACATCATCCCTGTGCCTAAGAAAGCTCATGCAGCATGTCTCAATGACTACCGCCCAGTGACCCTAACTTTGATGGTCATGAAGTGCTTTGAAAGGCTGGTCATGGCATTAATCAACTCCAGCTTCCCCACTACTCTGGACCCACTCTATTTGCCTATCGGACCAACAGATCCACATCAGTTGCCATATCACTTGCCCTTCACTCCTCCCCAGAACATCATAATACTAAGAACTGCTATGTAAGAATCCTATTCATTGACCACAGCCATCAAAACTATTATCCCTTCGAGACTGATTACTAATCTTAATGATCGCGGACCGAGCCTCACTCTCTGCAACTGCTTCCTCAGTTTCCTGACCCACAGGCCACAATCGGTGAAGATTGGGGACAATATTTCATTATCACTAACACTCAATACTGGAGCCCCCCAGGGGTGCGTACTGTGTCCTCTACTGTACTTACTGTATACCCATGACTGTGTTGCCAAATAGTAGACTAATGCCACTTACAAGTTCGCTGAGAATACCACCATAGTCAGTCAAGTCTCAGATGGCGACGAAACAGACTACAGACTGGAGGTGAAAGACCTAGAAAAGATCAACCTAGCTCTCAATGCCAGCAAAACCAAGGAACTCATTATTGACTTGCAGTGGGATGTTAATCATGCCCTCCTACACATTAACAGCACAGAGGTGGTATGAGTGGCGAGTGTCAAGCTCCTGGGAATGGTCATCCATAACAAGCTTTCTTGGACTCTTCAAGTGGACGCACTGGTTACAAAGGCCCAACAACGTCTCTTCTTCCTCAGGCAGCTGAGGAAATTTGATATGACGGTGAATACCCTTGCCAACGTTCATAGGCATGCCATCGAGAGCATTCTGTCTGGATGTATCACTACCTGGTATGGCAACTCTACCATTCAAGACTGCAGACTGTTACAGAGAGTGGTGAACTCAGCCTGGACAATCACAAAGGCCAACCTCCCAGCTAGAGAATCCATCTACCAGACCCACTGTCAAAGAAAGGCCACCAGCACTCTCAAAGATCCATCCCACCCTGGCAATGCTTTTCTACAACCTCTACCATGAGGGAGAAGGTACAGAAGCCTGAACACACACCAGCCGGTTTCCTAACAGTTTCTACCTGACTGTTGTCAGAATACTGTATAGACTCACAAACTCTTAACATTTGCCTGTACCTGTGTTTTTGTTTTTGCCGCTGTTTACCTATTATTTACTATCTATGCTACTTAACTCTGTGATCTGCCTGTATTGCTCGCAAGACAAAGTTTTTACTGTGCCTTGGTACACATGGCAATAAATTCAATTCAATTCAAATTCAGTGTGATATTCCTGAGGACCATGAGGCTCTCACAGATCATCTTGCCCAATACAGCACAGGTTTGGTCATCTAGGACTATCCCCTGTAGTCATTGAGATGCTGTATCCTACACAGCATCTGTATAAAAATAGGAGGTTCGTTTGACGTTGGTCAGTTTAGCCAACATGGAAACACATGTGACTGTAATGTTATGCACATTGATGCTGCAGTTTTTAAGCTCACTTAACATTATTTTAGATTACCAAGTGGCCAGTGTTTGTTGACCAACAATCTTGTCACTGGACAAGCATCCCCGTGGTTTTGGTGAACTGTTGCATCCTTGCAGAGCTGAGGAAGCTGTCCTCTTCCTGTGTCTTGATCTGGTGTCTTCAGGGTGAGGACAAAGCCAGGAAGGTCCAGATCAGAGTCTGATAGAAGGGGGCTGTTGTGCTTTGCTCCTTTTCTCAGATTAACTCTGCTCCCAGTTGCAGTGGTGCAGTGGGTAGCCCTTGGTTCCTGATGATTGGAGTTTGAGTTTCACCAGGCCCCTTGCAATATCCTATGTTTCTGGGCTGGGGGCGGTGCTCCTCTCCTTCTCCTCTGTCTCTTTGGTTGGTGGCCATTCCTCTGCACATCTTCATCATATCAGGACAAAAGGATAACTAGGGAGAGAATAGAGCCACTCGAAGATCAGCAAGTCGGCCTTTGTGTGGAGCCGCAGGAGAAAGGGCAGATACTAAACGAGTATTTTGCATCAGTATTTACTGTGGAAAAGGACATGGAAGATATAGATTGTAGGGAAATAGATGGTGACATCTTGAAAAATGTCTATATTACAGAGGAGGAAGTGCTGGCCGTCTTGAAACGTATAAAGCCGGATATATTCTCAGGACCTGATCAGGTGTACCATAGAACTCTGTGGGAAGCTAGGGAAGTGATTACTGGGCCTCTTACTGAGATATTTGTATCATCAATAGTCACAGGCGAGGTGACGGAAGACTGGAGGTTGGCTAACGTGGTGCCACTGTTTAAGAAGGGTGGAAAGGACAAGCCAGGGAACTATAGAAAAGTGAGACTGACATGGGTGATGAGCAAGTTGTTGGAGGGAATCCTGAGGGACAAGATGTACATGTATTTGGAAAGACAAAGACTAATTAGGGATAGTCAACATGGCTTTGCGCGTGGGAATCATGTCTCACAAACCTGATTGAGTTTTTTGAAGAAGTAACAAAGACAATTGATGATCGCAAAGCAGTAGGTCTGGTCCATATGGACTTCATTAAGGTGTTCGACAAGGGTCCCCATGGGAGACTGGTTAGCAAGGCTAGATCTCACGGAATACAGGAAAAATTAGCCATTTGGATGCAGAACTGGCTCAAAGGTAGAAGACAGAGGGTGGTGGTGGAGGGTTGTTTTTCAGACTGGAGGCCTGTGACCAGTGGAGTGCCACAAGGATCAGTGCTGGGTCCTCTATTTTTCATCATTTATATAAATGATTTGGATGTGAGCATAAGAGGTACAGTTAGTAAGTTTGCAGATGACACCAAAGTTGGAGGTGTAGTGGACAGCAAAGAAGGTGTCCTCAGATTACAAGAGGATCTTGATCAGATGGGCCAATGGACTGAGAAGTGGCAGATGGAGTTTAATTCAGATAAATGTGAGGTGCTGCATTTTGGGAAAGCAAATCTTAGCAGGACTTATAAACTTAATGGTAAGGTCCTAGGGAGAATTGCTGAACAAAGAGACCTTGGAGTATAGGTTCATAGCTCCTTGAACGTGGAGTCACAGGTGGTTAGGACAGTGAAGAAGGCATTTGGTATGCTTTCCTTTATCGGTCAGAGTATTGAGTACAGGAGTTGGGAGGTCATGTTGCAGCTGTACAGGACATTGGTTAGGCCACTGTTGGAATATTGAGTGCAATTCTGATCTCCTTCCTATCGGAAAGATGTTGTGAAACTTGAAAGGGTTCAGAAAAGATTTACAAGGATGTTGCCAGGGTTGGAGGATTTGAATATAGGGAGAGGCTGAACAGGGTGGGGCTGTTTTCCCTGGAGCGTCGGAGGCTGAGGGGTAACCTTATAGAGGTTTACAAAATAATGAGGGACATGGATAGGATTAATAGACAGAGTCTTTTCCCTGGGATGGGGGAACTAGAGAGCATAGGTTAAGGATGAAAGGGGAAAGATATAAAAGAGACCTTAGGGGCAACCTTTTCACGCAGAGGGTGGTAGGTGTATAGAGTGAGCTGCCAGTGGAAGTGGTGGAGACTGGTACAGTTGCAACATTTAAAAGGCATTTGGGTGGGTATATGAATATGAAGGGTTTGGAGGGATATGGGCCAGGTGCTGGCAGGTGGGACTACATTGGTTGGGATATCTAGTTTGCATGGATGGGTTGGACTGAAGGGTCTGTTTCTGTGCTATATGTCTCCAAGACCCTATGAGGAGCCGCTGATGTGTCCTTCATGCAGCTGCCTCTTTGTGCTTTGCTGAGGGCTTGTAGGGGCACAACGTGATTTCTTTTTTCAATTATTCTCTATTCTTGACCACTCACCACATATCAGCCATGATTAAATGGCAGAGCAGAGTTAATGGTTCAAATGACCTAACTCTGCTCCTATATCTGGTGGTCTTGTGTAATATGGACAGAAAGCTGGGAAACATTGGAAGGATAGCTCTGTTAATTAAAGGAGATGGTATGGTCAAGAGAGATGCTGGTAGTTCTGGGTATCAAATGTAAAATATGTTTGGCTTGAAGTGATTATGATTAAAGGTAGGAATCAACTTCTAGAAGTGGTTTGTAGCCCTGTAACAGTAAGCCTACTCTAGGATATGCTGCTAAGCAATAAATAATGGGGAGTTATGAGAGATGGAAACTACAAGCTGGCTCCAGATCACGTACACGCAAGTAACTTCTACTGTGCATCAGTGGAGGGAGTGAATCCTTATGCATGCAGTGCCAATCAAGCAGATTGCTTTGTCTTGGATGACATCAGGCTTCCTCAGTGTTGTTGGAGCTGCACCTGTCTAGGAAAGTGGGGTGCATTCCATCCTGACTTGTATCTTGTAGATGGTAGACAGGAAGTGAGTTACTCACTGCAGTATTCCTAGCCTCCAACCTGCTCATGTAACCATATTATTTATATGGTGAGTCCAGTTCAGTTTCTGTTCAGTACCAAACCTCAGATGTTGATAGTGGGATATTCAATGGTAATGTCATGAATGTCAAAAGGTGATGGTTCGATCTAGTTTGAAGGAGTTGGTCATGGCCCGGCAGTTGTGTGACACAAATGATACTTGCCAATTTTCAGCCAAGTGTTGATTTTGTTAAGGGCTTCCTGCATTTGTTGAGTCATAGAGTCATACAGCACAGAAATAGACTGGTCCAACTCGTCCATGCCAACCAAGTTTCCCCAAATTAAACTACTCCCATTGCCTGCATTTGACCCATGTCCCTCTAAATCTTTTTTTTGTATTCATGGAACTATCTGAATAACAACAACAACATAATATTATAACTGTACCTGAATCTACCACTTTCTCTGGCAATTCATTTCAAATACGAACCCACTTTGTGTGAAACGGTTGCCCTTCAGGCCCCTTTTAAATCTTTCTCCTCTCACCTTAACATTGTGCGCTCTAGTTTTGAATTCCCCCACCCTCGGGAAAAAGACTTTTGCGATTCACATTATCTGTGCCCCTCGTGATTTCATAAACTTCTTTAAGGTCACACTTCAACTTCCTACAGTGCAGCCTTTTCTTATAACACAAACCTTCCAATCTCAGTTGTAATTGTAAATCTTTTTGCACCCTTTCAATTTAAAATATCCTTCATCTAGTAGGGCAACCAGAACCAGTAGTCCAAATGTGGCCTCATTAAAGCCCTGTACAACATGACATCCCAACTTTTGTACTTAATGGTCTGAGTAATGAAGGCAAGCATTCCAAACACCTTCTTATCCACCTTCAAGGAACTATCTACCTGAACCCCTACGTCTGTCTGTTCAACAACACTCTTTAGGGCTTTACCAGTAACTGTGTAAGTCTTCTCCTTGTTCATCTTACCAAAATGCAACACCACGCTTTTATCCAAATTAAACTCCATCTGCCACTCCTTAGCACATTGGCCTTGTTGATCAAGATCCTGTTCTACTGTTTGATAGCCTTTTTCACTGTCCACTGTACCACCAATTTTGGTGTCATCTACAAACTTAATAACCATGTTTCCTATATTCCCTTCCAAGTCGTTTATATAAATGAAAACCAACAGTGAACACAGCACCAGTGGAACATTGCTGGTCTAGTCCAAAAAATAATCTTCCACCATCACACCCTGTCTCCTACCATTAAGTCAATTTTATAGCCAATCGGCAAGCTCTCCCTGGATTCCATGTGATCTAACTTTACTGACCAGTCTACCATGTGGAACCTTGTCAAAGACCTCGGCTAAAGTCCATGCAGACAACCTTTACCACTCTGCTCTTATTTATTTCCATGGTCACATTTTCAAAAACCTCAAGTTTGTGAGACACGATTTCCCATGCACAACTATGCTATTGCTAATCATTCTTTGCCTCTCCAAAAGTCAAGATGGTGCCGACATCATTGGTGACGGAGTAGGACTCCTTGAGGGCCGGAACATCTTGCAGAGACCTTTCTGAACCTCTGAAGTCATGTTTGAGACCCCAAATTTAACAGATGAACTCTTACTTAAGTAATTTCTTTCTATAGAACAAAAAAATTTGTAGCACAGGAATAGGCCCTTCGTCCCTCCAAGCCTGCGCCAATCCAGATCCTCTGTCTAAACCTGTTGTCTATTTTCTAAGGGTCTGTACCCCTTTGCTCCCTGTTGAGATGCATCTTAAATGACGCTATCGTGCCTGCCTTTACTACCGCCGCTGGCAATGTGTTCCAGGCATCCCACCACCCTCTGTGTAAAGAACTTTCTATGCATATCTCTCCTAAACTTTTCCCCTCTCACTTTGAACTCATGACGCCTAGTAATTGAGTCTCCCACTTTATCCTTATTGTAACTCAAAATGGTGCCAGATTGTGACGATGAAACACATTTCACTATATTTTGAAGATAGGTGACAATAAATCATTCATTCAAATACATATAAGTCTCCCAGAATCCCCTCTAACACCTTACCCAATACTGAATCAGATTTACTGATCTATAGTTCCCTGGTTTTCTTAAATAAAGGCACATTACCACCCTCCAGTCTTCCAGAATTTCACCCGTGGCTGTCGATGACCCAATTATCTCTGCTAGGGGCTCTGCAATTTCTTCCCTAGCTTCCCACAATGTCCTTTATGCTTTTTAAGACTTCCAGCACAACATCTTCTGTAATGTGGACTGTTTAAGACATCAGTATTTATTTCCCCGCGTTCCTTAGCTTCCATGTCTTTCTCCAGAGTAAATAGTGACGTGAAATAATCATTTAGTATCTCTCCTACCTCCAGTTGCACACAAATGAGTTCATTGATCTCAAAGGGGCCCTATTCTCTTCGTAATTGCTGGCTGAGCTAGCACTTATTGCACATCCCTAATATCTTGAGAAGTGGTGGGGTGCTGCCTTCTGGAACCGCTGCAATCAATGTGCTGCAGGTAGATCCTTAATACCCTTAGGATGGAGTTCCAGGATTTTGACTCAGTGAAAATGAAGGCGGTATGTTTCCAAGTCAAATTGCTGAGAGGCTTGACTGGGAACTTGCAGGTAGTGGAGTTTCCATGTATCTGCTGCCCTTGTCCTTCCAGATGGAAGTGGTCATTGGTTTGGAAGGTGCATTCTTTGGTAAATTTCTGCAAGGCCTCTTGCAAAAAGCACACACTGCTGCACCTGAGTGTCAGCAATGAAGTAAGTGGTTGTGATTCCAATCAAACAGGCTCCTTTGTCCTGGGTGACACATTCTTGGGATTGTTAGAGCTGCAACCATCAAGGCAATGGGAAATATTCCATCACACCCTGAGTTGTGCCTTGTAGCTGATGGATAGGATTTGGGTATTCAGGAACTACAGCAGAAGAGGCTGAGGGGGTGGGGGGAAGGGGGGGAATCTGAATGAGGTATCCAAAATTATGAGACTTGGGTTGTTGGATTAGATTGTGAGAACCTCTTCCCTATGGAAGACTAGAGGGCAGCAGTGGTGGGCAGTGCTGTTCAGAAGGGCAGGAAAAAGACTTCATAGGGCCATAGTCATAGGGGATTCTATTGTAAGGGGAGTAGATAGGTGATTCTGTGGCCGAAAACGAGATTCCCGGATGGCATGTTGCCTCACAGGTGCTCAGATTGCGGACATCACTGATCGCTGCAGAGCATTGTAAAAGGGGAGGGTGAACAGCCAGTTGTCTTGGTGCATATAGGCACCAGCGATATAAGTAAAAAAGCAAGATGAAGTCCTGAAAGCAGAATTCAGGGAGCTAGGAGAGAAGTTAAAAAGGAAGACCTCAAAAGTAGTGATCTCGGGATTATTACCAGTGCCATGTGCTAGCCAGTGTAGAAATGAAAAAATAGGCAGGATGAACATGTGGCTTGAGAGATGGTGTAGGAGGGAGGGGTTCAGATTTGTTGGACATTGGGACCGGTTCTGGGGAAAGTGGGACTATTACAAATTGGATGGTCAACACCTGAACCAGAAAGGAACCAATGTCCTTGGGGGAGTTTTTGCTACTGCTGTTGGGGAGGTTTTAAACTAATGTGGCAGGGGACTGGGAGCCAGAAGAGAAGACAAGTAGGCAGTGAGGTGGAAACTGGAGACTGTAAGAATCATGACGTTAGCATTAATAAGGGGAAGAGTAAGCAGAGACCAGATGAGTGCAAAAGAACTGGTGGCCTGAAGTGCATATACTTTAATGCAAGGAGTATAGTGTGTAAGGCAGATGAACTTAGGGCTTGGATTGGTGCCTGGGAGTATGACATTACTGCAATCACAGAGACTTGGTTGAAGGAAGGGTATGATTGGCAACTAAATGTTCCAGGATATGGAGGGAAGCAGAAGCGGGGAGGGGGAGAATTGCATTGCTGGTCAGGGATGATGTCACAGCTGTGCTAAACGAGCACACTATGGAGGGCTTGAGTAGTGAGGCATTATGGATGGAGCTGAGAAATAAGGAGGGTGCAGTTACACTGTTGGGGCTGTATTACAGGCCTCCCAATAGTGAGCGTGAGGTAGAAGAATAAATAGGTAAACAGATTATGGAAAGATGTCGAGGCAATAGGGTGGTGGTGATGGGAGATTTTAATTTTCCCAACATTGACTGGGATACACTTAGTGTCAGAGGTTTGGATGGGGCAGAATTTATAAGAAGCGTACAGAAGGGTTTTCTAGAGCAGTATGTCAATAATCCGATGAGGGAAGGGGTCATATTAAACCTGGTACTGGGGAAAGAGCCAGACCAGGTGGTAGAAATTGCAGTGGGGTATTTTTTTGGGAACAGTGACCACATTCTGTAAGTTTTAGAATACTTGTAGACAAAGATGAGAGTGTTCCTAAGAGAAGAGTATGAAAGGGAAGAGTCTAAACTGGGCCAAGGCCAATTATATCAAAATTAGGCAGGAACTGGGAAATGTGGATTGGACACAGCTATTTGAAGGGAAGTCCACATTTGATATGTGGAAGGCTTTCAAAGATAGGTTAAAGATGGTGCAGGATAGGCATGTCCTATTGAAAGCAAAGGATAGGAAGGGCAAGATTCATGAACTGTGGATGACAGAACAGGCCCTGGATGAACATCAGGAGATAGGACCAATCTTAAATGAGGAATTAAGCAGGCTAAAAGGGGTCATGAAATAGCTTTAGCAAGCATAATTAAGGAGAATCCCAAAGCCTTTTATTCTTATATAAGAAGCAAGCGGGTAACTAGAGAAAGGATTTGTCCACTAAAGGATAAGGAAGTAAGACTGTGTGTCGAACCTGAGAAAATAGGTGAGATTCTGAATTATTACTTTGCATCAGTGTTCTCTGAGGAGAGGGACATTGCCTGTGGAATTCATTGCCGCAGAGTGCTGTGGAGGCTGGGACGCTAAATGTCTTCAAGGCAGAGATTGATACATTCTTGATGTCACAAGGCTACGGGGAGAATGCGGGTAAGTGGAGTTGAAATGCCCATCAGCCATGATTGAATGGTGGAGTGGACTCGATGGGCCAAATGGCCTTACTTCCGCTCCTATGTCTTATGGTCTTATGATCTTATGAATGTTGAGATTAGAGATAGAAGTTTGATTACTCTGGATCACATTGACATAAGTAGGGAAGATGTGTTGGGTAGGCTAGAGGTTATTAAGGTGGACAAATCCCTAGGATCGGATGGGATCTAACCCAGGTTGCTGAGGGAGGTAAGAGAGGAAATAGCTGGGGCCCTGACAGATATCTTTGTAGCAGCCTTAAACACAGGTGAGGTGCCGGAGGACTGGAGGTCATCCCCCTGTACAGGAAAGGTAGTAGGGATATTCCAGGTAACTATAGACCAGTGAGCCTTACGTCAGTGGTGGGAAAGTTGCTGGAGAAGGTACTGAGGGATAAAATCTATTTATATTTGGAAAAAAATGGGCTTATCAACGATAGGCAATGTGGTTTTGTGCAGGGGAGATTGTGCCTTATCAACTTAATAGGGTTCTTTAAGGAAGTGACCAAGTTGATAGATGAAGAGCCTGTTCCTGGGCTGTCATTTTTCTTTGTTCTTTGTTTGATGTGCAGTGTGTTCTAGCTAGGTGGATAAAGAACTGGTTGAGCAACAGGAGACAGAGAGTAGTAGTTGAAGGGAGTTTCTCGAAATGGAGAAAGGTGACCAATGGTGTTTCACAAGGGTCAGTATTGGGGCCACTGTTGTTTGTGATATACATAAATGATCTGGAAGAGAGCACTGTTGGTATGATCAGTAAGTTTGCAGATGACATGAAGATTGGTGGAGTAGCAGAAAGCATAAGGGACTGTCAAAGAATACAGGAGAATATAGATAGACTGGAGAGTTGGGCAGAGAGGTGGCAGATGGAGTTCAATCCAGACAAATGTGAGGTGATGCATTTAGGCAAGAGTAATTCGAGAGCAAATTATAAAGTAAACAGAAGAGCCTTGGGAAAAGTTGATGAGCAGAGAGATCTGGGAGGGCAGGTGCATTGTACCCTGAAGGTTGCTGCACAGTTGGATAGAGTGATCAAGAAGGCATATGATATGCTTGCCTTCCTTGGACAGGATATTGAGCATAAGAGCTGGCAGGTCATGTTAAAATTATACACAATGTTGGTTAGAATACTGTGTACAGTTCTGGTCGCCACATTACCAAAAGGATGTGGATACTTCGGAAAGGGTGCAGAGAAGGTTTACGAGGATGTTGCCTGGTATGGAAGGTGCTAGCTATGAAGAGAAGTTGAGTAGCTTAGGTTTTTAGAACATAGAACATTACAGTGCAGTACAGGCCCTTCGGCCATCAATGTTGTGCCGACCTGTCATACCAATCTGAAGCCCACACTATGACCTACACTATGCCATGTACGTCCATATGCTTGTTCAATGACGGCTTAAATGTACTTAAAGTTGGTGAATCTACTACCGTTGCAGGCAAATCATTCCATACCCTTACTACTTTCTGAGTAAAGAAACTACCTCTGATATCTGTCCTATATCTAACACCCCTCAATTTAAAGCTATGCCCCCTCATGCTAGCCATCCCCATCTGAGGAAGAAGGCTCTCATTGTCCAACCTATCTAACCCTCTGATTATCTTATGTCTCAATTAAGTCACCTCTCAACCTTCTCTCTAATGAAAACAGCCTCAAGTCCCTCAGCCTTTCCTCGTAAGACTTTCCCTCCATTCCAGGCAACATCCTAGTAAATCTCCTCTGCACCCTTTCCAAAGCTTCCACATCCTTCTTATAATGCGATGACCAGAAATGTACACAATACACCAAGTGCGGCCGCACCAGAGTTTTGTACAGCTGTAGCATAACGTCATTGTTCCTGAACTCGATCCCTCTATTAATAAAAACAAAAACACGGTATGCCTTCTTAACAACCCTGTCAACCTGGGTAGCAACTTTCAAGGACCTGTATACCTGGACACCGAGATCTGGTTAGCACCGCTGCCTCACAGCGCCAGAGACCCGGGTTCAATTCCCACCTCGGGCGACTGACTGTGTGGAGTTTGCACGTTCTCCCCGTGTCTGCGTGGGTTTCCTCCGGGTGCTCCGGTTTCCTCCCACAGTCCAAAGATGTGCAGGGTCAGGTGAATTGGCCATGCTAAATTGCCCGTAGTGTTAGGTAAGGGGTAAATGTAGGGGAATGGGTGGGCTGCGCTTCGGCGGGTCGGTGTGGACTTGTTGGGCCGAAGGGCCTGTTTCCACACTGTAAGTCTAATCTAATCTAATCTAATCTAATCTCTCTGCTCAACTACACAACCAAGAATCTTACCATAAGCCCACTACTTTGCATTCCGGTTACTCCGACCAAAGTGAATCACCTCACACTTGTCCGCATTAAACTCCATTTGCCACCTCTCAGGCCAGCTCTGCAGCTTATCTATGTCTCTCTGTAATCTACATCATCCGTCAGCATTATCCACAACTCCACCGACCTTAGTGTCATCTGCAAATTTATTAACCCACCCTTCTACGCCCTCATCCAGGTCATTTATGAAAATGACGAACAGCAGTGGACCCAACACCAACCGTTGCGGTATACCACTGGTAACTGGACTCCAGGATGAACATATCCCATCAACCACCACCCTCTGTCTTCTTTCAGCAAGCCAATTGCTGATCCAAACTGCTGTATTTCCCACAATCCCATTCCTCCACATTTTGTACAATAGCCTACTGTGGGGAAATGTATCGAACGCCTTGCTGAAATCCATATACACCACATCAACCAGTTTACTCTCATCTACCTGTTTGGTCACCTTCTCAAAGAACTCAATAAGGTTTGTGAGACACGACTTACCTTTCACAAAATCGTGCTGACTATCTCTAATCAAATTATTCTTTTCTAGATGATTATAAATCCTATTTCTTATAACCTTTTCCAACACTTTACCAGCAAATGAAGTAAGGCTCACTGGTCAATAATTACCAGGATTGTCTCTACTCCCCTTCTTGAACAGGGGAACCACATTTGCTATCCTCCAGTCTTCTGGCACTATTCCTGTAGACAATGATGATTTAAAGATCAATGCCATGGCTCAGCAATCTCCTCCCTGGCTTCCCAGAGGATCCTAGGATAAATCCCATCCGGCCCAGGGGACTTATCTATTTTCACACTCCGCAGGATTTCTAATACCTCTTCCTTGTGAACCTCAATCCCACCTAGTCTAGTAGCCTGTATCTCAGTAATCTCCTCGACAACATTGTCGTTTTCTAGAGTGAATACTGTCGAAAAATATTCATTTCACGCTTCCCCTATCTCCTCTGATTCCACACCCAACTTCTCACTACTATCCTTGATTTACCCTAATCTTACTCTCGTCATTCTTTTATTCCTTAAATACCTACAGAAAGCCTTAGGGTTTACCCTGATCCTATCCGCCAACAACTTCGCATGTCTCCTCCTGGCTCTTCTGAACTCTCTCTTTAGGTCTTTCCTGGCTACCTTGTAACCCTCAAGCGCCCTAACTGAGCCTTCACATCTCATCCTAACATAAGCCTTCTTTTTCCTCTTGACCAGAGATTCAACTTCCTTCGTAAACCACGGCTCCCGTGCTCTACAGCTTCCTCCCTGCCTGACAGGTACATACTTATCTAGGACACACAGGAGCTTTTCCTTGAATAAACTCCACATTTCTAATGTGCCCATCCCCTGCAGTTTCCTTCCCCATCCTATGCTTCCTAAATCTTGCCTAATCGCATCATAATTGCCTTTCCCCCAGCTGTAACTCTTGTCCATTGGTATACACTAATCCCTTTCTATCACTAAAGTAAACATAACAGAATTGTGGTTGCTATCTCCAAAGTGCTCACCCACTTCCAAGTCTAACACCTGGCCGGGCTCATTACCCAGTACCAAATCTAATGTGGCTTTGCCCATTGTTGGCCTGTCTACAAACTGTGTCAGGAAGCCCTCCTGCACAATCTGGACAAAAACTGACCCATCTATAGTATTCGTACTATAGTGTTCCCAGTCAATATTTGGAAAGTTGAAGTCCCCCATGACAACTACCCTGTCTCTTTCACTCGTATCGAGAATCATCTTTGCTATCCGTTCCTCTACATCTCTGGAACTATTCGGAGGCCTATAGAAAACTCCCAACAGGGTGACCTCTCCTTTCCTGCTTCTAACCTCAGCCCATACCACCTTAGTTTACGAGTCCCAAACATCCTTTCTGCAACTGTAATACTGTCCTTGACCAACAATGCCACCTCCCGCATCCCCCCCCCCCCCCCCCCCCCACCCCCCACCTTTACCATCTTCTCTATTCTTACTGAAACATCTAAATCCTGGTACCTGCAACAGCCATTCCTGTCCCTGCTCTAACCATGTCTCCGAAATGGCCACAACATCGAAGTCCTGGGTACCAACCCATGCTGCAAGTTCACTCACCTTATTCTGAATGCTCCTGGCGTTGAAGTAGACACACTTCAAACCAACCTCTTGCTTGCCGGTGCCATCTTTTGTCCCTGAAACTTGATTTTGGGCCTCCCTACTCTCAACCTTTTCTATAATTGAACTACAATTTAGGTTCCCATCCCCCTGCTGGGTTAGTTTGAGAGAGTGCTGCTTGAGAGCATGGTAGAGGCAGAAAACCTCATAACATAGAAGTAGTATTTAGAGGTGCATTTGTGATACCAAGGCATACAAGGCTGTCGCCAAGATCTGAAACATGGGATTAGAATAGTTACGTGGTTGTTTTTGTCTGGGGAAGATTTGATGAAATATAGACCTATATGACTCTATGATATGCAGGGATATGAAAAAAAGGCAAGAGATTGGCACTAGATAATAGACCAGTGTAGGCATAACCGACTGAATGGCCTCCTTCTAAATTGAATTGAATTGAATTGAATTTATTGCCACGTGTACAGTGAAAAACTTTGTCTTGCGAGCAATATTCACATAGTTAAGTAGTATAGATAGTAAATAATAGGTAAACAGTGGCAAAAACAAAAACACAGGCACAGGCAAACCTTAAGTTTTTGTGAGTCCATTCAATATTCAAACAACAGGAGGGTAGAAACTGTTAGGAAACCGGCTGGTGCTTGTTCAGGCTTCTGTACCTTCTCCCTGATGGTAGAGGTTGTAGAAAAGCATTTCAAAGGTGGGATGGATCTTTGAGAATGCTGGTGGCCTTTCCTTGACAGCAGGCTGATCGATGGATTCTAGAGATGGAAGGTTGGCCTTTGTGATTGTCTGGGCTGAGTTCATCACTCTGTAACTGTTTCTGATCTTGTGGGGTACAGTTACCATACCAGGTAGTGATACAGCCAGACAGGATTCTCTCAATGGTGCACCTATAAAAGTTGGCAAGGGTATTCGTTGCCATGCCCAATTTCCTCAGCTGCCTGAGGAAGAAGAGACATTGTTGGGCCTTTGTAACCAGTGCGTCCACATGAAGAGTCAAAGAAAGCCTGTTGTGGATGACCACTCCCAGGAGCTTGACACTCTTCACTCGTTCCACCTCTGTGCTGTTAATGTGTAGGAGGGCATGATTAACATCCTGCCGAAAGTCAATAATGAGTTCCTTGGTTTTGCCGGCATTGAGAGCTAGGTTGTTCTCAGTGCACCACTTTTTCCAGGTCTTCCACCTCCCGTCTGTAGTCTGTTTTGTTGCCATCTGAGATTTGACCGACTCTGGTGGTGTCATCAACGACCTTGTAAATGGCATTAGTCTGGTATTTGGCGACTCAGTCATGGGTACACAGTGAGTACAGTAGGGGGCTGAGTACGTACCCCTGGGGGGCTCCAGTGTTGAGTGTTAGTGATAATGAAATATTGTCCCCAATCTTCACTGGTTGTGGCCTGTGGGTCAAGAAACTGAGGATCCAGTTGCAGAGAGTGGGGCTGAATCCAAGGTCACTAAATTTAGTAATCAGTCTCAAGAGGATAATAGTGTTGAAGGCTGAACTGTAGTCAATGAGTAGGATTCTTACATCGCTGTTCTTGGTGTCAAGATGTTCTAGGGAGGAATGAAGGGCAAGTGATATGGCATCTGATGTGGCTCTGTTGGTCTGATAGGCAAATTGGAGTGAGTCCAGAGTAGTGTTAAGACGAAGATTAGGCCCTTGAAGACAGAAATGGGTGAATTTATTATGGGGAACAAGGAAGTGGCAGAAGAGTTGAATAGGTACTTTGGATCTGTCTCCATTGGGGAAGACACAAGCAATCTCCCAGATGTAATAGTGGCTGAAGAGCCTAGGGTAATGGATGAACTGAAGGGAATTTATATTAGGCAGGAAATAGTATTGGATAGACTGTTACGTATGAAGGCTGATAAGTTCCTGGTACTTGATGGTCTGCATCCCAGGGTACATAAGGAAGTGGCTCTAGAAATCGTGGACACATTGGTAATCATTTTCCAATGATCCATAGATTCAGGATCAGTTCCTGCAAATTAGAGGGTGGCTAATGTTGTCCAACTTTTCAATAAGGGAGGGAGAGAGAAAACGGAATTACAGACCGGTTAGCCTGATGTCAGTGGTGGAAAAAATGCTGGAGTCAATTATAAAAGATTAAATTACGACTCATTTGGATAGCAGTAACAGGATAGGTCAGAGTCAGCATGGATTTACGAAGCTTGACTAATCTTCTAAAATTTTCTGAGGATATAACTATGAAGATGGACAAGGGAGAGCCAGTGGATGTAGTGTACCTGGACTTTCAGAAAGCCTTTGATAAAGTCCCACATAGGAGATTAGTGAGCAACATAAAGCACATGATATTGGGGGAAAAATACAGACTTGGATTGAAAATTGTCTGGCTGTCAGGAAGCAAAGAGTAGTGATAAACGGGTCCCTTTTGGAATGGCAGGTGGTGACCAGTGGGGTACCACAAGGTTCGGTGCTGGGACCACAGCTGTTTACAATATACATTAGTGATATAGATGAAGGCATTAAAAATAATATTAGCACATTTGCTGATGACACAAAGCTGGGTGGCAGAGTGAAATGTGAGGAGGATGTTATGAGAATACAAGGTGACTTGGACAGGCTAGGTGAGTGGACAGATGCATGGCAGATGCAGTTTAATGTGGATACATGTGTGGTTATTCACTTTGGTGGTAAGAACAGGAAGGCAGATTATTATCTAAATGGAGTCAAGTTAGATAAAGGGGAAGTACAACGAGATCTAGGTGTTCTTGTACATGAGTTATTGAAAGCAAGCATGCAAGTACAGCAGGCAGTGAAGAACGCTAATAGCATGCTGGCCTTCATAACAAGAGGGATTGAGTATTGGAGTAAAGAGGTCCTTCTGCAGCTGTACAGTGCCCTGGTGAGATCGCACCCGGAGTATGCGTGCAGTTTTGGTCTCCAAATTTGAGGAAGGACATTCTAGCTATTGAGGGAGTGCAGCATAGGTTCACGAGGTCAATTCCTGGAATGGCAGGGCTATCATATGTTGAAAGATTGGAGCAATTGGGCTTGTATACACTTCAGTTTAGAAGGATGAGAGGGGATCTGATTGGGACGTATAAGACTATTAAAGGGTTGGACATTCTGGAGGTAGAAAGCATGTTTCCGTTGATGGGTGAATCCAGAACCAGAGGACACAGTTTTAAAATAAGGGGTAGGCCATTTAGTACAGAGTTGAGGAGAAACTTCTTCACCTAGAGAGCGGTGGATATATGGAATGCTCTGTCCCAGAAGGCAGTGGAGGCCAAGTCTCTGGATACTTTCAAGAAGCTCTTAAAGCTAGTGTCAGGGGATAAGGCAGGAACAGGATACTGATTGTGGATGATTAGCCATGATCAAAATGAATGGTGGTGCTGGCTCGAAGGACCGAATGGCCTACTCCTGCACCTATTGTCTATTGTCTGTTGTTATAGTGGGGAGGCTGGAGTTGATTAATACCATGACCAGCCTTTCAAAGCACTTCATGACCACCAAAGTTATGGTCACTGGGCAGTAGTCATTGAGACATGCTGCATGACCCTTCTTAGGCACAGGGATGATGTTGGCCCTCTTGAAACTTGCAGGGACAAGTGGCCTGCTGCAGGGAGAGGTTGAAGATGTCCGAGAAGACGTCTGCCAGTTGATATGCGCATGCTCTGAGTGCATGGCCTGGCACTCCATCTTGTCCCATCGCGTTCCTTGGATTTACACAAAGGAAAACTGATCTGTCCTCCGATGCAGTGACTGTTGGGATAGGTTCGTCAGGACTTGTCAGAATAGGTGTTAACTCTCCGCCAAAATTCTGCACAAAGCGATCATAGAAGGCGTTGAGACGATCTGGGAGGGATGTATCATTGTCTGCATTTTGCACTGTCTCTTTTTAGAACCTGTGATCTCATTCAGTCCTTGCCAAAGTCGCTGGGTGTCTGTCTGCGTCTCTAGTTTGGATCGGTATTGGTCCTTGGCTGTCTTAATGATTCTGCGAAGGTCAGACTTCGATTCCTTACATTGGAGTGGTCTCCTGATTTGAAGGTCTCAAGCCTGGTTTTTAGCAGGTTCTGTATGTCCTGGTTCATCCAGTCTTCTGTGATTCTATGTTATATTAATATGGGCGAGGAGGGAGGATAAAAGGCAGAGAAAAGCAATTCTGACACCAATACAGATCACAGACATTGATGAGTTGATTCCTTTCAGTTTCTTTTCTTCCTTTCAACTGATGAGGATATGAGGTTGTAGTTACTCTGATTTTCAGACTTTCATTCACGAGTGGAAACTTCATCTTTCAGTTTCAAAGTGGTTTTACAATTTTTTATTTTCAATAATGGAATTTAAAATGAGACGGGTTTATAGGGAAATGATGAGTGACAACACCTGCAAGAGATTTTCTGTAACTTCTCCACACAGGTAGGAGAAAGAGATTCAGGATGTTTTTCTTTGCAGGCTAGAGCCTTTTGTTTTATGGCCCATGCACAGAGGATATAGTCACTTGCCCAGAAACCAATCAAAATATTGTTAATAATCAGCTATCCCTAAATTCTGAAACCCATTGATTCAATTCTGTCAGACTTCTTTCTGTATGTTCCAGGAAAAAGCAAAATTGAGTTATGTATACAAGGATATCTTTACAGATTATCCTCAGTTTAAATCAGTATCTTCTCATTTTGATCCACAATCCAAAACTAAAGAGAATAAGGAAATGTGATCTTTACATGCCTCTACCCTAAAGATGAAATGGTATTTCAAAAATATGATTTGAGGAGAAAACATTGAAGAGAAAACATGAACTTGCGTCCATTCATCTTCTTCAGCATGTAAAATTCAAGTGCTTGGGATTGGGGTAGTGTACAGACGTGGATAATGAACTGGTTGGCAGCCAGGAAACAAGGAATAGGAGTAAACAAGCATTTTCCAACTGACAGCCTGCACTATTGGGGTACCGCAGGGATCAGTGCTTGGACTCCAGCTATTCACAATCGACACTAATGATTTAGGTGAGGGAATTAAGTGTAATATCTCAATATTTGCTGACAACACAAAGTTGCATCTATTGTCGATTGTTGTAAGAACTCGTCTGGTTCACTGCTTTTTTAGGGAAGGAAATCTGCCATCCTTATAATAAAAGCAAAACACTGTGGATGCTGAAAAATTTGAAAAAATACGTTGTGACGAAACTCAGCCTGTCTGGCAGCATCTATGGACAGAGAAATACAGTTAACATTTTAAGCCTGATATGACTTTCAGAACTCTCCTTACCTTGTCTGCCCTACATGTGACTGGATCCACAGCAATGTGGTTGACACTGAAATGATCTAGCAGGCTATTTATTTGTATCAAAACACTAAAAGTCTCAAAAGAGAAATGAAACCAGACAAACCACCTGGTAAAAGGCACTGGCAATTACAGGGCAACCACAACATCACTGGCCCGATAAAATGTGGCATGGTGGCTCAATGGTTAGCACTGCTGCCTCACAGTGCGAGGGACCTGGATTCGATTCCCAGCTTGGGTGATGGTCTGCGTGGAGTTTTCACATTCTCTCACAATCCAAAGATGTGCAGTTCAGGCGAATTGGCCATGCTAAATTGCCCATTGTGTTAGGTGCATTCGTCATGGGTAAATATAGGGTAGGGGAATGGGTCTGGGTGGGTTACTCTTCAGAGGGTCTGTGTGGACTTGTTGGGCCAAAGGGCCTGTTTGCATACTGTAGGGAATCTAATCAAATATTTGGGGCTGTTGTCTACATTGGGGGAGCTGTCTTGCAGACTAGTCAAGCAATACTTTGACAGAGCCATTCAGAATCATATCTTAGGGACAATGTCCCAGACATCACCATCACCATCCCTAGATATATTCTGTCCTACCAGCAGGACAGACCCACAGAGATGGTCATACATTTGAATATAGCTGTGAGTCCTCAATATCTTGGATACCAACAGGTAAACTGTGGACAAGGAAACGTTGTGCTGATTACCATGTCCAGTTCTCCTCAGATGATGAATCACTTCTCCTCCATTTTGAGTAACACTTGGAGGAAGCACTGAAGGTGGCAAAGGCACAGAATGTACTCTGGATGAGGACTTGAGTCCATCACCAAGAGTGGCTTGGCAGCAGCATTACTGATTGAGCTAGTCAAGTTGTAAAGGACATAGCTGCTAGACTGGCAGGTGGTGAAGGAAACAAGAGGGAAAAATATACTTAATCTCATCCTCAGCAATCTGCCAGCTGCACCTACATCTGTCCATGACAGTATCGGCAAGAGTGATCATGCACAGTCCTTGTGGAGACAAAGTCCCCCTTCACATTGAGAATACCCATAATTGTGTTGTGCGGCATCATCACAGTGCTAATTGGGACCGACTTTGAACAGATCTAGCAACTCAAGACTTGGCATCCATGAAGCTCCGTGGGCCAACAGCAGCAGCAAAATCATACTCCAACACTATGCAGCTTCATGGCCCGGCATATTCTTCACTCAATCATTACCATCAACTCTGATCAATGGAGAGTGTAGGAGGGCATGCCGAGAGCAGCACAAGCCATACCTAAAACTGAGATGTCAGTCTAGTAAAGCTGCAAACCAGGATTAACAGCATAAGCAGAAAATGATTGATAGACCTAAATGATTCCACAACCAACAGATCTAAGCTCTTTAGTCCTGCCACACCCAGGTGTGAATGGTAGAGGGCAATTAAACAACTCCATGGAAGAGCAGGCTGCACAAATATCCCGATCCTCAATGATGGGGAAGCCCAGCACATCAGTGTGAAAAACAAGGTTGAAGCATTTGCAACAATCTTCAACCACAAATGCTGAGTGGGCTGAGAGGTGGCAAATGGAGTTCAATGCAGCTAAATGTGAGGTGATGCACTTTGGGTCAATGGAAAGATTGTTGGTACAAAGATCCCTGAAAGTTGCCATCCAGGTTGATAGTGAGGTTAAGAAGGCATACGGTGTGTTTGGATTCATTCGTAGAGGGATTAAGTTCCGGAGCCGTAATATCATGCTGCAACTATACAAAACTTGGAATATTGCGTACAGTTCTGGTTGCCATATTTCGGGAAGGATGTGGAAGCATTGGAAAAGGTACAGAAGAGATGTTGCCTGGTCTGGAGGGAAGGTCTTATGAGGAAAGGCTGAGTGACTTGGGTCTGTTCTCATTGGAAAGAAGAAGTCTAAAAAGGGATTTGATAGAGACATACAAGTTGATCAGAGAGTGGTAGACAGTGAAAGTCTTTTTCCTAGGATGATGACTCCAGCTTGTACGAGGGGGCATAACTACAAATTGAGGGGTGATAGATTTAAGACAGATATCAGAGGCAGGTTCTTTACTCAGAGAGTGGTAAGGGTGTGGAATGCCCTGCCTGCCAATGTAGTCAACTCTGCCACATTAGGGAGATTTAAACAATCCTTGGATAAACACATGGATGATGATGGGATAGTATAGGAGGACAACCTGAGAAAAGTTCACAGGTCGGCGCAACATTGAGGGCCTAAGGGCCTGTTCTGTGCTGTATTGATCTATGTTCTATGATCCATGTTGGTCTCCTCTAGAGGTCCATATCATCAGAGATGCCAATCTTCAGCTACTTTGTTTCATTCCATGTGATTTAAAGAAATGGTCGGAGGCATTGCAAAGGCTCTGACAACATTCCAGCAATAGTACTGAAGACACCTGCTCCAGAAGTCACTCCCCTAGCCAAGCTGTTCTAGTGCATCTACAAGACTGGCATCTACCCAGCAATGTGGAAAATCTCCCTGGTATATCCTGCACAAAATGATGGACAAATCCAAAACAGCTAATTACCACCCCATCAGTCTACTTGTGATGATTAGTAAAACGATGGAAGGTGTCATCAACAGTGCTATCAAGCAGCACCTGCTCAGCAATAACCTGCTCAGTGACACCCAGTTTGAGTGCTGCCTGGGCCACTTAGCTCCTGACTTCTTAACAGCCTTGGTTCAAAAATCGACAAAAAAGTTGAATTCCAGAGATGAGGTTAGAATGACAGCCCTTGACATCAAGGCTGCATTTTATCAAGTATGGAATCAAGGAACCCTCACATTGGAATCAATGGGTATCAGGAGACACCCATTGGTTGGAGTCTACCTGGCATATAGGAAGATGGTTATGGACAATAGACAATAGACAATAGACAATAGATGCAGGAGTAGGCCATTCTGCCCTTCGAGCCTGCACCGCCATTCAATATGATCATGGCTGATCATTGCTAATCAGTATCCTGTTCCAGCCTTATCTCCATACCCCTTGACTCCACTATCTTTAAGAGCTCTATCCAATTCTTTCTTAAAAGAATCCAGAGACTGGGCCTCCACTGCCCTCTGGGGCAGAGCATTCCACACAGCCACCACTCTCTGGGTGAAGTAGTTTCTCCTCATCTCTGTCCTAAATGGTCTACCCCGTATTTTTAAGTTGTGTCCTCTGGTTCGGCACTCCCCCATCAACGGAAATATGTTCCCTCCTGCCAGAGTGTCCAGTCCTTTCATAATCCTATACGTTTCAATCAGATCCCCTCTCAGTCTTCTAAACTCAAGGGTATACAAGCCCAGTCGCTTCAGTCTTTCCGTGTAAGGCAATCCTGCCATTCCAGGAATTGACCTCGTGAACCTACGCTGCACTCCCTCAATAGCCAGAATGTCTTTCCTCAAATTTGGAGACCAGAACTGTACACAGTACTCCAGGTGTGGTCTCACCAGGGCCCTGTACAGCTGCAGAAGCACCTCTTTGCTTCTATACTCAATCCCTCTTGTTATGAAGGCCAGCATGCTATTAGCCTTCTTCACGACCTGCTGTACCTGCATGCTTGCCTTCATTGACTGGTGGACAAGAACACCCAGATGTCTCTGAACAGCCCCTTTACCTAATTTGATACCATTGAGGTAGTAATCTGCCTTCCTGTTCTTGCCACCAAAGTAGATAACCAGACATTTATCCACATTAAACTGCATCTGCCATGCATCTGCCCACTCATCTAACTTGTCCAGGTCACCCTGTAATCCCCTAACATCCTCATCACATTTCACCCTACCACCTAGCTTTGTGTCATCAGCAAATTTGCTAATGTTATTGCTGATACCATCTTCTATGTCATTTACATATATTGTAAAAAGCTGCGGTCCCAGCACGGATCCCTGCGGTACCCCACTGGTCACTGCCTGCCATTTCGAAATGGAGCCGTTAATCACTACCCTTTGTTTCCTATTAGCCAACCAATTCTCTATCCAATCTAGTACTTTGCCCCCAATCCCGTGCGCCCTAATTTTACTCACTAACCTCTTGTGTGGGACTTTATCAAAAGCTTTCTGAAAGTCCAGGTACAGTACATCCACTGGATCCCCCTCGTGCATCTTCCGAGTTACATCCTCAAAAAATTCAAGAAGATTAGTCAAGCATGATTTCCCCTTCATAAATCCATGCTGACTCTGTCCTATCCTGTTACTATTATCCAGATGTGCCGTAATTTCATCCTTTATAATAGACTCCAGCATCTTTCCCACCACTGAGGTCAGACTAACTGGTCTATAATTTCCTGCTTTCTCCCGCCCACCCTTCTTAAAAAGTGGCACAACATTAGCCACCCTCCAATCCTCAGGAACCGACCCCGATTCTATTGAACTCTGGAAAATAATCACCAGCGCATCCACGATTTCCCGAGCCACCTCCTTCAGTACCCTGGGATGCAGGCCGTCAGGTCCCGGAGACTTATCAACCTTCAGACCTAACAGTCTCTCCAACACCAAATCCTGGCAAATAGAAATTCCCTTAAGTTCAGGTCCTTCAGCCACTGTTACCTCAGGGAGATTGCTTGTGTCTTCCCCAGTGAACACAGATCTGAAGTACCCATTTAATTCCTCTGCCATTTCTTCGTTCCCAGTAATATATTCCCCTGCTTCTGTCTTCAAGGGCCCAATTTTTGTCCTAACCATTTTTTTGCCTTGGACATACCTAAAAAAGCTTTTACTATCCTCCTTTATATTCTTGGCCAGTTTACCTTCGTACCTCATTTTTTCTCTGCGTATTTCCTTCTTACTAATCCTCTGTTGTTGTTGGAGGCTGGAGGGCTGTCATCTCAGCTCCAAGACATGTCTGCATAGGTTCCTCAGGGTAGTGACTAGGTCACTAGGCCCAACCATCTTCAGCTGCTTCATCAATAACCTTCCCTCCATCATAAGGTCAGAAGTGGGGCTGTTTGTCGGTGATTGTACAATGTTCAACACTCTTCACGACTTCTCTGATACTGAAGCAGTCCATGTTCAAATGCAACAATATGTGGACAATATCCAGGTTTGGGCAGACAAGTAGCAAGTAATATTCGCACCAGTGCCAATCCATTTCCAACCAAATAGAATCTAACCATTGTCCCTTGACATTCAGTGGTGCTATCATCACCTAATTCCCCACTATCAACATCCTGAGGGTTGTCATTGATGATAAACTGACCTGGACTCACCATAGACATATTGTGGTTACAAGATCAGGTCAGAGGTGAGGGACCCTACAGGGAGTAACTCACCTCCTGACTCCTCAAAGCCTCTGCTCCATTTACAAGGCACAAGTCAGGTGTATGATGGAGTAGTCTTCATTTACCTGGATGGGTATAGCTTCAACAACTCTCAAGAAGCTTGTCACCATCCACTACAAAGCAGCCCACTTTATTGGCACCACATTCACAAATATCCACTCCCGCCACTTCAATGTTCAAATGCAGCAGTGTGTACTATCTACAAGATGTATTGCAGAAGTTCAGAAAGGCTCATTAGATATGACTTCCAAGCCCATGACCACTCCCATTTAGAAGGACAAGAGCAACAGATACGTGGTATAACAACTCACAGAGAAAGTGCACTAGAAATCAACCCCTGATATTTGCAGAATTACCATTCCCCATAAAGTATGCAAACTTACCCAATTTACTTGACTTTCAAATCCAACTTGACAGAAGAGACGAATGATATTCCTGTTACTAATTATCGTAAGTGGGCTCTAGTTACAGGTAAACAGATATAAACTGTCAACAGATAACACTGCATCTAAAATTCAAATCTCCTTATGAACTCCCCCTTACATAGACAGACAATAGAGACAGAGAATCAGGTTTTGGGGAGAGGGAAAACTGGAAAGACAGTTCAGTAGTCTAGTTCCAAGCTACTGTTCTTGAAGTGATGTTTATGACTGGTATGCTATCCAGGATGTTGATTCAGTTATTTTTCTCCAGCTACTTCCATTTCTTGGTGAAAGACTCATGATGGCTGATTACCTTATAAAAAGCTTCTGACTTAAAACATCTAGCTCTTCAAGCTCGCTCCGCCATTCAATAAGACCATGGCAGATCTTTTCATCCTCTCAGATCCACTTACCCACCCTCTCACCATAAGCCTTAATTCCTTTACTGTTCAAAAAATTATCTATCTTAGCCTGAAAGATATTCAATGAGGAAGCCTCAACTACTTCACTGGGCAGGGAATTTTACAAATTCACAACCTTCTCTGTGAAGGAGTTCCTTCTCAATTCAGTCCTAAATCTGCTCCCCCTAATTTTGGGGCTATGCCCTCTTGTCCTAGTTTCACCTGCCAGTGGAAACATCTGCTCTACTTCTATCCTATCTATTCCCTTCATAATTTTATTTGTTTCTATAAGATTCCCCCCTCATTCTTCTAATTTCCAATAAATATAATCCCAGACTACTCAGTGGACTTACTGGTTAAAAGTCACAGCTTATAACAAATAGTGCAGGAAAGATAAACTGTTTTTCTTCCAGTTTAAAGTTAGTTTTGACTGCACAGAACAAAGAAACCAAACCTGAGCTGGGGAAGAACTCAGCACTTTTTTCTTTTTGATTTGTTTCAAGCTTCAAGCTGTTCAACTACCTGCGAACCAATCACATGGTTATTGGCAGGTAACAGAACTATGTCATCAATAACTGGTCAGTAGTCTGTAAAACTTCTAATACATGTTTTTGTTGCCAACCTGGGCTGCATCACTAACCTCAGCTCATCTCCAGCCTCCCCCCCCAATGTGCCCCTACACCAACCGCCCAACCTTGGGCTGAAATTTGCGGAGTGGACTCGATGGGCCAAATGGCCTTACTTCCACTCCTATGTCTTATGGTCTAAATCATCTGCAACTCAAATCTCAATTACTGCTTGCTCAAACAGCTATTTATGATGCTTGGTCAGTTTATCAGATTACTTGCCTTCAAAACATACAGCTACTTCAAACACTGATTTTAAAACAGACTTTTTTCATTTCAGTTTGCAGTTATTTTGGGGTGGCATGGTGGCTCAGTAGTTAGCACTATTGCCTCACAGTGCCAGGAACCCAGGTTTGATTTCTGCCTCTGTGTGGAGTTTGCATATTCTCCCCATCTCTGCGTGGGTTTTCTCCAGGTGCTCTGGTTTCCTCCCACTGTCCAAAGATGTGGAGGTCAGGTGAATTGGTCATGCTAAATTGCCCATAGTGTTAGGTTCATCAGTCAATGGGAAATGGATCTGGGTGGGTTACACTTCGGAGGGTCGATGTGGACTTGTTGGGCCAAAGGACCTATTTCTACACTGTAGGGAATCTAATCTAATTAATCTATTTTAAAAATCACAAAATTAAAAGCTAGGGTCCTTCCAGTGAGAACGTCACCACCTGCAAGTTCCCCTGCAACTCACTCACTATCTTGACTGGGAAATATATCACCATTCCTTCAGTGTCACTGGGTCAAAATTCCAGAACTCCCTGCCTAATGGCATTAATGGAACTATCTTCACCAAAAGACATTATCAGTTCAAAGCAGCAGCTCACCACCACCTTCTCAAGGATATCTAGGGGCAGGCAATGAATCTTGGCACATCCTGCAATACCAACATTCTGGGATTTATTTTTTAAAAATGTTCAATGAACCCTAATTGAACTTGCACCAAATCTACACCTACACCCAAGCCACTAGAATCAATCATAATTATTAAAAAGCTTTATTAAAGTTTATTAGGATTATCTACGCCTTCTCAAACGCTGTTTGACATTCTGTTGACCCGACCACTTTTGTCTGTTTCTGTAACAAATTAGTTAAAGATACGGGTATTGTGTTGAAGTTTCAACAAAAATTTCTTGTAAAACCCTCACTTTCCTAAAAATCTCATGATTTCCCGTTTAGTTTTAGGAATGGGGAATTCGATCAGAGCCTTCCATTTTGCCATTCTTGGCAATACTTGCTCGTGTCCTACGATATGTGCTAGGTAAGTTACCCTTGCTTTTGCAAATTCACGTTTGGCCAGATTTATTACTAAGCTAGCTAACTGCAATTGCTAATACACGTCTTCTAGTTGCCTTACATGCTTTTCCAAGTGTTACTGTATATTATGACATCATCTAAATAAACTACACAGTTTCATACTTGAGTTACAACATGACTCATAAGTCTTTGGCATGTAGGTGGAGTATTTTTAAACCAAATAGCATCTTTCAACATTGATATAATCTATTGGTGTATTGAAGGCTGATATTCCTTTAGCTCATGGTATTGGTAATACTTGCTAATTGCCTTCAACAAATCAATCTCAGAAATAAATAAAGCACTGCCAAGATTGTTGAGGCGATCTTCTAACTGAGGAATTGAATAAGAATCTGTTTCTCTTATTGCATTTACATTTCTGTAATCTATACAGAATCTAGTTGATCTGTCCAACTTAACTAACAGCAGCTGCTTTGGCTAGGTTCAATCAAATGATTTTCCAACATGCTTTGACCAGAGTTTGTTTTCTTGGGCTCAGCCTACAGGGATGTTATTTTAACATAAAACATAGAACATTACAGCACAGTACAGGCCTTTCGGCCCTTGATGTTGCACCGACCTGTCAAACCAATCTGAAGCGCATCAAACTTACACTATTCCATGTGCGTCCATATGCTTGTCCAATGACGAATTAAATGTACTTAAAGTTGGTGAAACTACTATCGTTGCAGGCAAAGCATTCCATACCCTTACTACTCTCTGAGTAAAGAAACTATCTCTGACATCTGTCCTATATCTATCACCCCTCAATTTAAAGCTATGCCCCCTCATGCTTGCCGTCACCATTCTTGGAAAAAGGCTTTCCCTGTCCACCCTATCTAACCCTCTGATTATCTTATATGTCTCTATTAAGTCACCTCTCAATCTTCTTCTCTCTAACGAAAACAGCCTCAAGTCCCTCAGCCTTTCCTCATAAAACCTTCCCTCCATACCAGGCAACATCCTAGGGTTGACAGTGAGAACCTTTTTCCACGTATGGAGTCAGCTATAACAAGGGGGCATAGCTTTAAATTAAGGGGGGGTAGATATAGGACTGATGTTAGGGGTAGGTTCTTCACTCAGCGAGTCGTAAGTTCATGGAATGCCCTGCCAGTAGCAGTGGTGGACTCTCCTTCTTTATGGGTATTTAAGCGGGCATTGGATAGGTATATGGAGGATAGTGGGTTAGTGTAGGTTAGGTGGGCTTTGATCAGCGCAACATCGAGGGCCGAAGGGCCTGCACTGCGCTGTATTCTTCTATGTTCTATGTTCTATGTTCTAAATCACCTCTGCACCCTTTCCAAAGTTTCCACATCCTTCTTATAATGTGGTGACCAGAACTGTAAACAATACTCCAAGTGCGGCCACACCAGAGTTTTATACAGCTGTAGCATAACCTCATGGTTCCGAAACTCGATCCCTCTCTTAATAAAAGCTAAAAAGCTGCATGCCTTCTTAACAACCCTGTCAACCTGGGTGGCAACTTTCAAGGATCTGTGTACCTGGACACCGAGATCTCTCTGCTCATCTACACTACCAAGAATCTTACCATTAGCCAAGGACTTTGCATTCCGGTTACTCCAACCAAAGTGAATCACCTCACATTTGCCCGCATTAAACTCCATTTGCCAACTCTCAGCCCAGCTCTGCAGCTTATCTATGTCTCTCTGTAACCTACAACATCCTTCGCCACTATCCACAACTCCACCGACCTTAGTGTTGTCTGCAAATTTACTAATCCACCCTTCTACACCCTCATCCAGGTCATTTATAAAAATGACGAACAGCAGTGGACCTAACACCAACCGTTGCGGTACACCACTAGGAACTGAACTCCTGGGTGAACATTTCCCATCAACCACCACCCTCTGTCTTCTTTCAGCAAGCCAGTTACTGATCCAAACTGCTATATCTCCCACAATCCCATTCCTCTGCATTTTGTACAATAGCCTACTGTGGGGAACCTTATCAAACGCTTTGCTGAAATCCATATACACCACATCAACCGGTTTACTCTCATCCACCTGTTTGGTCACCTTCTCAAAGAACTCAATAAAGTTTGTGAGGCACGACCTACCCTTCACAAAACCGTGTTGACTATCCCTAGTCAACCGTGTTGACTTTCCTAGATGATTATAAATCCTATCTCTTATAATCTTTTCCAACACTTTACCAGCAACCAAAGTAAGGCTCACTGGTCTATAATTACCAGGATTATCTCTCCTCCCCTTCTTGAACAGGGGAACCACATTTGCTATCCTCCAGTCTTCTGGCACTGTTCCTATAGACAATGACAATTTAAAGATCAATGCCAAAGGCTCGGCAATCCCCTCCCTGGCTTCCCAGAGGATACTAGGATAAATCCCATCCGCCCATCCGACCCAGGGGACTTATCTATTTTCAAACACTGCAGGATTTCTAATACCTCTTCCTTGTGAACCTCAATCACACCTAGTCCACTAGCCTGTATCTCAGTAATCTCCTCGACAACATTTGTCATTTTCTAGAGTGAATACTGTCGAAAAATATTCATTTCGTGCTTCCCCTATCTCCTCTGACTCCACACACAACTTCCCACTATCCTTGATTGGCCCTAATCTTACTCTCGTCATTCTTTTATTCCTTAAATACCTACAGAAAGCCTTAGGGTTTACGCTGATCGTATCTGCCAACAACTTCTCATGTCTCCTCCTGACTCTTCTGAGCTCTCTCTTTAGGTCTTTCCTGGCTACTTTGTAACCCTCAAGCACCCTAACTGAGCCTTCACATCTCATCCTAACATAAGCCTTTTTCTTCCTCTTGACCAGAGATTCCACTTCCTTCGTAAACCACGGTTTCGACGCTCTACAGCTTCCTCCCTGCCTGACAGGTACATACTTATCTAGGACACCCAGTAGCTTTTCCTTGAATAAGCTCCACATTTCTAATGTGCCTATCCCCTGCAGTTTCCTTCCTCATCCTATACTTCCTAAATCTTGTCCAATCGCATCGTAATTGCTTTTCCCCCAGCTGTAACTCTTGCCCAGTGGTATACACCAATCCCTTCCTATCATTAAAGTAAACATAACAGAATTGTGATCGCTATCACAAAAGTGCTCACCTACTTCCAAGTCAAACACCTGGCTAGGCTCATTACCCAGTACCAAATCTAATGTGGATTTGCCCCTTGCTGGCCTGTCTACATACTGTGTCAGGAAACCCCCCTGCACACAATGGACAAAAACTGACCCATCTATAGAAATCGTACGATAGTGTTCCCAGTCAATAATTGGAAAGTTGAAGCCCCCCATGACAACTACCCTGTCTCTCTCACTTGCATCTAGAATCATCTTTGCTATCCGTTCATCTACATCTCTGGAACTATTCGGAGGCCTATAGAAAACTCCCAACTTGATGACCTCTCCTCTCCTGTTTCTAACTTCAGTCCAAACTACCTCAGTTGACGAGTCCTCAAACATCCTTTCTGCAACTGTAATACTGTCCTTGACCAACAATGCCACACCTCCCCCTCTTTTACCACCTTCTCTGTTCTTACTGAAACATCTAAATCCTGGAACCTGCAACAACCATTCACAGAACACAGAACATTACAGCGCAGTACAGGCCCTTCGGCACTCGATGTTGTACCGACCTGTCATACCAAGCTGAAGCCCATCTAACCTACACTATTCCATGTACGTCCATATGCTTGTCCAATGACGACTTAAATGTACTTAAAGTTGGTGAAACTACTACCGTTGCAGGCAAAGCATTCCATATCAGCTATTACAAGGGGGCATAGCTTTATATTAAGGGGAGGTAGATATAGGACTGATGTTAGGGGTAGGTTCTTCACTCAGCGAGTCGTAAGTTCATGGAATGCCCTGCCAGTAGCAGTGGTGGACTCTCCCTCTTTATGGGTATTTAAGCGGGCATTGGATAGGTATATGGAGGATAGTGGGTTAGTGTAGGTTAGGTGGGCTTTGATCGGCGCAACATCGAGGGCCCAAGGGCCTGTACTGCGCTGTATTCTTCTATGTTCTATGTTCTATGTACCCTTCCTACTCTCTGAGTAAAGAAACTACCTCTGACATCTGTCCTATATCTATCATCCCTAAATTTAAAGCTATGGCCCCTCGTGCTCGCCGTCACCATTCTTGGAAAAAGGCTCTCCCTGTCCACCCTATCTAACCCTCTGATTATCTTATATGTCTCTACTAAGTCACCTCTCACCCTTCTTCTCTCTAACAAAAACAGCCTCAAGTCCCTCAGCCTTTCCTCATAAAACCTTCCCGCCATACCAGGCAACATTCTAGTAAATAGATAAGTCCCCTGGGCCTGATGGCATTTATCCTAGCATTCTCTGGGAAGCAAGGGAGGAGATTGCAGAGCCATTGGCCTTGATTTTTATGTCCTCGTTGTCAGGAATAGTGCCAGAAGACTGGAGGATAGCAAATGTGGTTCCCTTGTTCAAGAAGGGGAGTAGGGATAACCCTAGTAACTTATAGGCCGGTGAGTCTCACTTCTGTTGTGGGCAAAGTCTTAGAGAGAATTGTAAGGGATAGGATTTATGAACATCTGGATAGGAATAATGTGATCAAGGATAGTCAGCATGGTTTTGTGAAGGGCAGGTCGTGCCTCACAAACCTTATTGAATTCTTTGAGAAGGTGGATGAAGGTAAAGCGGTAGATGTGGTGTATATGGATTTTACTAAGGCGTTTTATAAGGTTCCCCATGGTAGGCTACTGCAAAAAATACGGAGGTATGGCATTGAGGGTGAGTTGGAGGTTTGGATTAGGAATTGGCTGGCTGGAAGAAGACAGAGGGTAGTAGTTGATGGTAAAGGTTCATCTTGGAGTGCAGTTACTAGCGGTGTTCCGCAAGGATCTGTTTTGGGACCATTGCTGTTTCGTCATTGTTACAAATGACCTGGAGGAGGGGCTAGAAGGTTGGGTGAGCAAGTTTGCGGATGATATGAAAGTCGGTGGAGTTGTTGACAGTGAGGAAGGATGTGGCAGGTTACAGCGGGATATAGAGAAGCTGCAGAGCTGGGCAGAAAGGTGGCAAATGGAGTTCAATGTAGGTAAGTGTGAAGTGATTCACTTTGGTAAGAGTAACAAGAAGATGGGGTACTGGGCTAATGGTCGGATACTTGGTAATGTGGATGAGCAGAGGGATCTTGGTGTCCATGTACACAGATCTCTGAAAGTTGCCACCCAGGTAAATAGTGCTGTGAAGAAGGCATATGGCGAACTGGCTTTTATTGGTAGAGGAATTGAGTTCCGGAGTCCTGAGGTCATGTTGCAGTTGCAGCCGCATAGAACATAGAACATAGAACATAGAAGAATACAGCGCAGTACAGGCCCTTCGGCCCTCGATGTTGCGCCGATCAAAGCCCACCTAACCTACACTAACCCACTATCCTCCATATACCTATCCAATGCCCGCTTAAATACCCATAAAGAGGGAGAGTCCACTACTGCTACTGGCAGGGCATTCCATGAACTTACGACTCGCTGAGTGAAGAACATACCCCTAACATCAGTCCTATATCTACACCCCTTAATTTAAAGCTATGCCCCCTTGTAATAGCTGACTCCATACGTGGAAAAAGGTTCTCACTGTCAACCCTATCTAACCCCCTAATCATCTTGTACACCTCTATCAAGTCTCCCCTAAACCTTCTTTTCTCCAATGAAAACAACCCCAAGTGCCTCAGCCTTTCCTCATAGGATCTTCCTACCATACCAGGCAACATCCTGGTAAACTTCCTCTGCACCCGTTCCAGTGCCTCCACATCCTTCCTATAGTATGGCGACCAAAACTGCACACAATATTCCAGATGCGGCCGCACCAGAGTCTTATACAACTGCAGCATGACCTCAGGACTCCGGAACTCAATTCCTCTACCAATAAAAGCCAGTACGCCATATGCCTTATTCTCTGCACTATTTACCTGGGTGGCAACTTTCAGAGATCTGTGTACATGGACACCAAGATCCCTCTGCTCTTCCACACTACCAAGTATCCGATCATTAGCCCAGTACCCCATCTTATTATTACTCTTACCAAAGTGAATCACCTCACACTTACCTACATTGAACTCCATTTGCCACCTTTCTGCCCAGCTCTGCAGCTTCTCTATATCCCGCTGTAACCTGCCACATCCTTCCTCACTGTGTACAACTCCTCCGACTTTCGTATCATCCGCAAACTTGCTCACCCAACCTTCTAACCCTTCCTCCAGGTCATTTATAAAAATGACAAACAGCAATGGTCCCAAAACAGATCCTTGCGGAACACCGCTAGTGACGGCACTCCAAGATGAACCTTTGCCATCAACTACTACCCTCTGTCTTCTTCCAGCCAGCCAATTCCTAATCCAAACCTCCAACTCACCCTCAATGCCATATCTCTGTATTTTCTGCAGTAGCCTACCATGGGGGACCTTATCAAACGCCTTGCTAAAATCCATATATACCACATCTACCACTTTCCCCTCATCTACCTCCTTAGTCACCTTCTCAAAGAATTCAATAAGGTTTGTGAGGCACGACCTGCCCTTCACAAAACCATGCTGACTATCCTTGATCACATTATTCTTATCCAGATGTGCATAAATCCTATCCCTTACAATTCTCTCCAAGACTTTGCCCACAACAGAAGTGAGACTCACTGGCCTATAGTTACTAGGATTATCCCTACTCCCCTTCTTGAACAAGGGAACCACGTTTGCTAGCCTCCAGTCCTCTGGCACTACTCCTGTAGACAAAGAGGACACAAAAATCAAGGCCAATGGCTCTGCAATCTCCTCCCTTGCTTCCCAGAGAATCCTAGGATAAATGCCATCAGGCCCAGGGGACTTATCTATTTTCACCCTTGCCAGAATTTCCAACACCTCTTCTCTACATATCTCAAAGCCATCCATTCTACTTATTCGTGCTTCAGTATTCATATCGACAACAATGTCCTGTTGCTGAGTGAATACTGACGAAAAGTATTCATTCAGTGCCTCCCCAATCTGGAGTATTGTGTGCAGTTTTGGTCACCATACTCTAGGAAGGATGTGGAGGCACTGGAACGGGTGCAGAGGAGGTTTACCAGGATGTTGCCTGGCATGGTAGGAAGATCGTATGAGGAAAGGCTGAGGCACTTGGGGCTGTTTTCATTGGAGAAAAGAAGGTTTAGGGGTGATTTGATAGAGGTATACAAGATGATTAGTGGTTTAGATAGGGTTGACCATGAGAACCTTTATCCAAGAATGGAGTCAGCTATTACGAGGGGCATAGCTTTAAATTAAGGGGTGGTAGGAATAGGACAGATGTTAGGGGTAGATTCTTTACTCAGCGAGTCGTGAGTTCATGGAATGCCCTGCCAGTAGCAGTGGTGGACTCTCCCTCTTTATGGGCATTTAAACGGGCATTGGATAGGTATATGGAGGATAGTGGGCTAGTGTAGGTTAGGTGGGCTTGGATCGGCGCAACATCGAGGGCCAAAGGTCCTGTACTGCGCTGCATTTTTCTATTTCTATGTTCTATGTTCTAAATCTCCTCTGCATTCTTTCCAAAGCTTCCACATCCTTCTTATAATTCGGTGACCAGAACTGAACGGCCGCACTAGAGTTTTGTACAGCTGTAGCATAACCTCATGGTTCCGGAACTCGATCCCTCTCTTAATAAAAGCTAAAACACTGTATGCCTTCTTAACAACCCTGTCAAACCTGGGTGGCAACTTTCAAGGATCTGTGTACCTGGACACCGAGATCTCTCTGCTCATCTACACTACCATTAGCCCACTACCATTACACTACTTTGCATTCCGGTTACTCCGACCAAAGTGAATCACCTCACACTTGCCCGCATTAAACTCCATTTGCCAACTCTCAGCCCAGCTCTGCAGCTTATCTATGTCTCTCTGTAACCTACAACATCCTTCGTCACTATCCACAACTCCACCGACCTTAGTGTCATCTTCATATTTATTAACCCACCCTTCTACGCCCTCATCCAGGTCGTTTATAAAAATGACATGCAGCAGTGGACCCAACACCAACCCTTGTGGTACTAACTGGACTCCAGGATGAACATTTCCCATCAACCACCACCCTCTGTCTTCTTTCAGCAAGCCAGTTACTGATCCAAACTGCTATATCTCCCACAATCCCATTCCTCTGCATTTTGTACAATAGCCTACTGTGGGGAACCTTATCGAACGCCTTGCTGAAATCCATATACACCACATCAACCAGTTTACTCTCATCTACCTGTTTGGTCACCTTCTCAAAGAACTCAATAAGGTTTGTGAGGCACGACTTACCTTTCACAAAACCGTGCTGATTATCTCTAATCAAATTATTCTTTTCTAGATGATTATAAATCCTATCTCTTATAACCTTTTCCAACACTTCACTAACAACTGAAGTAAGGCTCACTGGTCTATAATTACCAGGATTGTCTCTATTCCCCTTCTTGAACAGGGGAACCACATTTCCTATCCTCCAGTCTTCTGGCACTGTTCCTGTAGACAATGAGGATTTGAAGATCAATGTCAATCTCTCCCTGGCTTCCCAGAGGATACTAGGATAAATCCCATCTGGGTAAAAACAATAACTGCAGATGCTGGAAACCAAATACTGGATTAGTGGTGCTGGAAGAGCACAGCAGTTCAGGCAGCATCTAACACTGCTCGTTGGATGCTGCCTGAACTGCTGTGCTCTTCCAGCACCATTAATCCAGTAAATCCCATCCGGCCCAGGGGACTTATCTACTTTCACATTCTGCAGGATTTCTCATACCTCTTCCTTGTGAACCTCAATCACACCTAGTCTAGTAGCCTGTATCTCAGTAATCTCGAAAACATTATCGTTTCTAGAGTGAATACTGTTGAAAAATATTCATTTCGTGCTTCCCCATCTCCTCTGACTCCACACACAACTTTCCACTGCCATCCTTGATTGGCCCTAATCTTACTCTCGTCATTCTTTTATTCCTTAAATACCTATAGAAAGCCTTAGGGTTTACCCTGATCCAATCCATCAACAACTTCTCATGGCTCCTCCTGGTTCTTCTGAGCTCTCTTATTAGGTCTTTCCTGACTACCTTGTAACCCTCAAGTTCCCTCAAGTGAGCCTTCACATCTCATCCTAACATAAGCCTGCTTCTTCCTCTTGACCAGAGATTCCACTTCCTTCTTAAACCACGGCTCCCTGCTGTATCCATGTCTCCGAAATGGCCAAAACATCGAAGTCCCAGGTACCAACCCATGCTGCAAGTTCACCCACCTTATTCCGGATGCTCTTGGCGTTGAAGTAGACACACTTCAAACCAACTTCCTGCTTGCCAATGCCATCTTGTGTCTCTGAAACTTGATTTTGGGCCTCCCTACTCTCAACTTTTCTATATTCGAACTACAATTTAGGTTCCCACCCCCCTGCTGGATTAGTTTAAGAGAGTGCTGCTTGAGAGAGTGGTAGAGGCAGAAAACCTCATAACATTGAAGTAGTATTTAGAGGTGCATTTGTGATACCAAGGCATACAAGGCTGTCGCCAAGATCTGAAACATGAGATTAGAATAGTTACGTGGTTGTTTTTCATTAGAAAAAAGGAGATTGAGCGGGAACCTGATTGAGATCTACAAAATCATGAAGGGTACAGACAGAGTAGATAGAGATAAGTAAAGGATTCAATAACGAGAGGTCACACTTTCAAGGTGAGAGGTGAAAAGTTTAAGGGGCATACACGCGGCAAGTACCTTACACAGAGGGTGGTAGTGTCTGGCATGCGTTGCCAGCAGAGGTGGTCGAGGCAGGCGTCTAGACATATATGAATAGGTGGGAAGCCAATTATTCCTGTTACGATCAGGAATATTTATCAAATAAGTCACTTGACTAACCTTTCTAACTGCCTTGCAGGGACCACAGAATTTTTTTTTCAGAGGAATGCTACCAACACTTTTTCTCCTCCTTGAAATGTTCTACTTGAAGCATGTTTGTTTGCCCATTCTTTCATTTTTACTTGTGAAGTTTAAATGCTCCTACACCACATTCCATCCTCGCAAGGATTTGAACCTAGTAAAATAGGAGAGAGGCCTCGGGGAAGTAAATAGGGTTTCAAAAAAATGGAGCAGTCGGGGCACAGACAGGCGTTTCTGTGGCAATGGTCGAGACTCCAGGATGGTGTATTGTCTCTCTAGTGCCAGGGTCTAGGATGTCTGAGCGGTTGCATTGAACTTTTTAAGTAGGAGAGAGTAGCCAGAGGTTGTTGTACACATTGGGACCCACAAAATAGTTAAGAAAAGGGATGGGGTCCTGAAGAGAGTGATTATAGGGAATTAGGCAGACGTCAAAATGCAGCACTTAAGGGTAGTAATTTCTAGATTACTTCCAGTGCCACATGTTAGTGAAAGTAGGAGTAGGAGGATTTGGCAGATGAATATGTGGCTTGAGAGCTGATGCGGGGGCAGGGATTCAAAGTTTTGGATCATCAGTATCTCTTCTAGGTAAGGGTGACCTGTACAAGAGGTACGGTTGCAACTGTACTGGAGGGGGACCAATATCCTGGCAGGCAGATTTGCTAGAGCAACTCGGGAGGGTTTAAACTAATCCAGAAGGGGGTGGGATCCAAAGAGTAGGGAAACGACAGAGAAGATTGAGAACAGAACAGAGGTTAATGAAAGCAAGTTAAATAGTAAAGGCAGTGTCAATAATCCTAGTACTAGACAGGGTGAGCAACAGCAATACAAGAAGCAAAGGAAGTCTGGATTAAACTACATTTATTTTAATGCAAGAGACCTGACAGATAAGGCAAATGAATTTGGGGCATGGATTGGTGCATGTAACTGGGATATTATAGCTATTACAGAAGTATTGTTATAGTGATAACTGCAGATTCTGGAGACCAGAGTCAAAATGTGTGGTGCTGGAAAAGCACAGCAGGTCAGGCAGCATCTGAGGAGCAGAAGAGTCGACATTTGAGGGAGGGACAGAACTGTGTTTTTGTTTAGGGAGAACATCACGGTAGTACTGAGAGAGGATATTCCTGAGGGATTGTCCACTGAGCAGAAAAGTGTGAGGTAATTCAATTTGGAAGGAGTAACAAGAATGCAGAGTACTGGGCTAATGGTAAGATTCGTGGCAGTGTAGATGAGCAGAGAGGTCTTGGTGTCCATGTAAATAGATCCTTGAAAGTTGCCAGGTAAAAACAATGACTGCAGATGCTGGAAACCAGATTCTGGATTAGTGGTGCTGGAAGAGCACAGCAGTTCAGGCAGTATCCAAGTAGCTTCGAAATCGATGTTTCGGGCAAAAGCCCTTCATCCTTTATTCCTGATGAAGGACTTTTGCCCGAAACGTCGATTTCGAAGCTACTTGGATGCTGCCTGAACTGCTGTGCTCTTCCAGCACCACTAATCCAGGACCTTGAAAGTTGCCACCCAAGTTGAGAGTTGTTCAGAAGGCATATGGTGTGTTAGCTTTTATTGGTAGAGGGATTGAGTTTCGGAACCATGAGATCATGCTGCAGCTTTATATACTATGGTGCGGCCACATTTGGAGTATTGCGTACAGTTCTGGTCACCGAATTATAGGACGCGGAAGCTTTGGAAAGGGTTCAGAAGAGCTTTACTAGGATGTTGCCTAGTATGGAGGGAAGGTCTTACGAGGAAAGGCTGAGGGACTTGAGGCTGTTTTCATTAGAGAGAAGGTTGAGAGGTGACTTAATTGAGACATAAGATAATCAGAGGGTTAGACAGGTTGGACAATGAGAGCCTTCTTCCTCAGATGGGGATGGCTAGCATGAGGGGACATAGTTTTAAATTGAGGGGTGATAGATTTAGGACAGATGTCAGAGGTCATCCCTTTACTCAGACAGTAGTAGAGGTGTGGAACACACTGCCTGCAACAGTAGTAGACTCGCCAACTTTAAGGGCATTTAAATGGTCATTGAATAGGCATATGGACAAAGATGGAATAGTGTAGGTTAGATGGGCTTCAGATTGGTTCCACAGATCGGCGCAACATCGAGGGCTGAAGGAGCTGTACTGTACTATAATGTTCTATGTTTTATGGCGTGTTGCCTCCTGGGTACCAGGGTTCGTGATGTCTTGGATTGTGTTTTTGGGATCCTTGAGGGGGAGGGGAAGCAACCCCAAGTTGTGGTCAACATAGGCACTATTGACAAAGGTAGGAAAAGGGATGGGGCTTTAAGACAGAAATTCAGGGAGCTAGGGTGGAAGCTTAGAGCTAGAACGAACAGAGTCGTTATCTCTGGTTTGTTACCTGTGCCACGTGCTAGAGAGGCAAGGAATAGTGAGAGGGAGGAGTTGAACACATGGCGACAGGGATACTGCAGGTAGGGAGGGTTTTGGATACCTGGATAATTGGGGCTCATTCTGGGATAGGTGGGACCCCAGGATGGTCTACACCGGAATCAGAGGGGTACCGATATTCTAGGGGGTGGGGGGTGCTATTATTTGCTAAAGCTCTTTGGGAGGGTTTAAACTAATTCAGCAGGGGGATGGGAATCTAAATTGTAGTTCCAGTGTCCAGGAGATTGAGAATATTGAGGTCAGAAATATGGTTTCAAGGTTGCAAGAGTGCATAGGCAAGCAGGAAGGTGGTTTGAAGTGTGTCTACTTCAACGCCAGGAACATCTGGAATAAGGAGGGTGACCTTGCAGCATGGGTTGGTACCTAGGACTTCGATGTTGTGGCCATTTTGGAGACATGGATAGAGTAGGGACAAGAATGGTTGTTGCAGGTTCTGGGATTTTGACATTTCAATAAGAACAGAGAAGATGGTGATGCATTTTGGAAGATCGAATTTGAAAGCTGAGTACAGGATAAAGGATAGGATACGTGGCAGTGTGGAGGAACAGAGGGATCTTGGCGTGCAGGTACATAGATTCCTTGAAATGGCCACCCAAGTGGACAGGGTTGTTAAGAAAGCATATGGTGTTTTGGCTTTCATTAACAGGGGGATTGAGTTTAAGAGTCGTGAGATCTTGTTGCAGCTCTATAAAACTTTGGTTAGACTGCACTTGGAATACTGCGTCCAGTTCTGGTCGCCCTATTATAGGAAAGATGTGGATGCATTGGAAAGGGTTCAGAGGAGGTTTACCAGGATGCTGCCTGGGCTGGAGGGCTAATCTTATGAAGAGAGGTTGACTGAGCTTGGACTTTTTTCATTGGAGAAAAGGAGGAGAGGGGACCTAATTAAGGTATATAAGATAATGAGAGGCATAGAGTCGATAGCCAAAGACTATTTCCCAGAGCAGAAATGACTAACACGAGGGGTCATAGATTTAAGCTGGTTGGAGGAAAATACAGAGGTGATGTCAGAGGCGGGTTCTTTACACAGAGAGTTGTGAGAGCATGGAATGCGTTGCCAGCAGCAGTTATGGAAGCAAGGTCATTGGGGACATTTAAGAGACTACTGGACATGCATTTGGTCACAGAAATTTGAGGGTGCATACATGAGGATCAATGGTCGGCACAACATCATGCGCTGAAGGGCCTGTTCTGTGCTGGACTGTTCTAGGTTTTATGGTAAAAGAGGGGGAAGTGTGGTATTGTCAGTCAAGGACAGTATTACAGTGGCAGAAAGGACGCAGTATGTAGACAGGCCAACATGGAGCAAGGCCACATTGGATTTAGTTCTGGGTAAGGAACCCGGCCAGGTGTTAGATTTGGAGTGAAGGGAGCACTTTGGTAATAGTAACCACAATTTGGATATGTTCACTTTAGCGATGGAAAAGGATAGGTATATACTTACTGCAGGGCAAGAGTTATAGCCGGGGAAAAGACAGTTGTGATGTGATTAGGCAAGATTTAGAATGCAAAAGATGGGGATGGAAACAGATTAGATTAGATTTCCTACAGTATGAAAGCAGGTCCTTTGGCCCAACAAGTCCACACTGACCCTCTGAAGAGTAACCCACCCAGACCTATTCCCCTATCCTATATTTACCCCATTCTGCTCCTTGGATGCTGCCTGAACTGCTGTGCTCTCCCAGCACCACTAATCCAGAATCTGGTTTCCAGCATCTGCAGTCATTGTTTTTACCTCTATATTTACCCCACACTAATGCACCTAATACTATGGCAATTTAGCATGGCCAATTCACCTTAACTGGCATATCTTTGGATTGTGGGAGGAAACCCACACGGACATGGGGAGAATGTGCAAACTCCATACAAATAGCTGCCTGAAGCAGGAATTGAACCTGGGTCTCTGGCACTGTGAACCAGCAATGCTAAACACTGAGCCACCATGCCATAACTGAGCATATAGAACAATCTCTTCAAAGTGATCTTTACTTTCTTATGTTTAATACTACCCATATATTTTAACTGGATGATTTTTTTTTCAGAAATTCCCCAGTTACAGCAATAATTTATTCTTTCATCAAAAATGGCAATTGAAAGGTAGAGCTTATTCAAGGAATGACTACTGCATGTCCTTGATAAATATGTACCTGTCAGGCAGGAGGGAAGTGGTCAAGTGATAGAGCCGTGGCTTACTAAAGAAGTTGAATCTCTTGTCATAGAGTCATAAAGTCATAGATTGTACATCATGGAAACAGACCCTTCGGTCCAATCTGTCCATGTTGACCAGATGTCCTAACCCAATCTAGTCCCACCTGCCAACACCCAGCTCATATCCCTCCAAACCCTTCCTATTCATATACCCATCTAAATGCCTTTTAAATGTTGCAATTGTACCAGCCTCCACCATTTCCTCTGGCAGCTCATTCCATACATGTACCACCCTTTGTGTGAAAACGTTGCCCCTTAGGTTTCTTCTATATCTTTCCCCTCTCACCCTAAAACTACGCTCTCTCGTTCTGGAGTCCCCGACCCCAGGGAAAAGACTTTGCCCATTTATCCTATCCATGCCCCTCATAATTTTGTAAACCTCTATAAGGTCACCCCTCAGCTTCCGACGCTCCAGGGAAAACAGCCCCAGCCTATTCAGCTTCTCCCTGTAGCTCAGATCCTCCAAACCCTGGCAACATCCTTGTAAATCTTTTCTGAACCCTTTCAAGTTCCACAACATCTTTCCGATAGGAAGGAGACCAGAATTCCATGCAATATTCCAACAGTGGCCTAACCAATGTCCTGTATAACCGCAACATGACCCCCCAACTCCTGTACTCAATACTCTGACCAATAAAAGAAAGCATACCAATCCCCTTCTTCACTATCCTATCTACCTGCGACTCCACTTTCAAGGAGCTATGAACTTGTACCCAAGGTCTCTTTGTTCAGTAATACTCTAGGACCTTACCATTAAGTGTGTCAAGAGGAAGAAGAAGGCTTATGTTAAGATGAGATGTGATGGCTCTGTTCGAATGCTTGAGAGTTACAAGTTAGCCAGGAAAGACAAGAAGAGAGAACTAAGAAGAGCCAGAAGGGGAACATGAAAAGTTGTTGGCAGATAGGTTCAAGGAAAACTCTAAAGCTTTCTATAGCTATGTCAGGAAGAAAAGAATGACTCGAGTAAGATTAGGGCCAATCAATGACAGTAGTGGGAAGTTGTGCGTGGAGTCTGAAGAGATAGGAGAAGCACTAAATGAATATTTTTCTCAGTATTCACACTGTAAAAAGGCAATGTTGTTGAGAATACTGAGATACAGGCTACTATACAGGATTGAGTTTCACAAGGAAGAGGTGTTAGCAATTCTGGAAAGGGTGAAAATAGATAAGTCCCCTGGGCCGGATGGGATTTGTCCCGGGATTCTTTGGGAAGCCAGGAAGGAGATATCCAGAACCTTTGGCTTTGATCTTTATGTCATCATTGTCTACAAGAATAGTGCCGGAAAACTGGAGGATAGTAACTGTTGTCCCCTTGTTCAAGAAGGGGAGTAGAGACAACCCTGGTAATTATAGACCAGTGAACCTTACTTTGGTTGTGGGTAACGTGTTGGAAAAGGTTATGAGATATAGGATTTATCATCTAGATAGGATAAATTGATTAGGGATAGTCAACTAAGTTTTGTGAAGGGTAGGTTGTGCCTCGCAATCTTTATTGAGTTCTTTGAGAAGGTGACCAAACAGATGGGTGAGGGTAAAGTGGTTGGTGATATATATGGATTCTAGTAAGGCGTTTGATAAGGTTCCCCACGGTAAGCTATTGCACAAATTACGGAGGCATGGGATTGAGGGTGATTTAGCAGTTTGGATGAGAAATTGACTAGCTGAAAGAAGACAGAGGGTGGTGGTTGATGGGAAATATTCATCCTGGATTTCAATTAATTAGTGGTGTACCACAAGGATCTGTTTTGGTCCACTGCTGTTTGTTATTTTAACAAATGACCTGGATGAGGGCATAGAAGGGTGGGTTAGTAAATTTGCGGATGACACTAAGGTTGGCGGAGTTGTGGGTAGTGCCAAAGGATGTTGCAGGTTACGGAGGGACACATAAGCTGCAGAGCTGGGCTGAGAGGTGGAAAATGGATTTTAATGTGGAAAAGTGTGAGGTTATTCACTTTGAAAGGAGCAACAGGAATAATGAGTACTGGGCTAATGATAAGATCTTTAGTAGTGTGGATAAGCAGAGAGATCTCGTCCATATACATAGATCCCTGAAAGTTGTCACTCAGATTGATAGGGTTGTTAAGAAGGCATACGGTGTGTTTGCTTTCATTGGTAGAGGGATTGAGTTTTGGAACCATGAGGTCATGCTGTAGCTGTACAAAACTCTGGTGCGGCCGCACTTGGAGTATTGCGAACAGTTCTGGTCACCACCTTATGGGAAGGATGTGGAAGCTTTGGAAAGGGTTCAGAGAATATTTACTAGGATGTTGCCTGGTATGGAGGGAAGGTCTTACGAGGAAAGGCTGAGGGACTTGAGGCTGTTTTCATTGGAGAGAAGAAGGTTGAGAAGCGCCTTAATTGAGACATAAAAGATAATCACAGAGTTAGATAAGGTGGACAGTGAGAGCCTTTTTCCTTGGATGGTAGTGACTAGCACAAGGGGACATAACTAAATTGGTAATATAGGACAGATATCAGAAGTAGTTTCTTTACTCTGAGAGTAAGAGTGTTGTGGAATGCCCTGTCTTTAATAGCACTAGACCCGCCAACTTGAAGGGCGTTTAAATGGTCATTGGATAAATATATAGATAAAAATGGAATAGTGTAGGATGGTTAAGCTTCGGATTGGTACCACAGGTCGTGCAACATCAAGGGCCAAAGGCCATTACTGCCATTACTGTGCTGTAATGTTTTACATAGGTCTAAGGTGAGAGGGAAGAGACACACAAGGGTGCAGTGTCGTTTCACAGAGAGGATGGTGAGTGGAACGGGCTGCCAGAAGTCATGGTGGAGGCAAGTACAATTTTGTCATTTAAGAAACATTTGGACAGATGCACAGATAGGATATGGACCAAACACAAGCAAATGGGACCTGATTAATTGTGAAATCTTAGCAATCTGGACATTGGGCCAAAGAGCCTGTTTCCACGCTGTAAATCTCTATGTCTGTGACTCTATGACTAGTATCAGGAATAAACATGATGAATCAGAGCATGGATTACTTGGAACTATGACATTGTGGCCATTACAGAGACTTGGGCATCACAGGGGCAGGTAATGTTGTTGGGCGTTCCAGGGTTTAGATGTTTCAAAAGGAATGAGGCGGGGGGAGAGGGAGGGAAAACAGATGGAGGAGAGGCATTGCTAATCAAAGCTCGTATTACAGCTGCAGAAAAGGAGATCGTCCAGGAGGGTTTGTCTACAGAGTTAGTATTGGTGGAAGTCTGAAACAAGACAGGAGCAGTCACTTTATTGGGAGTTTTCTACAAGTCCCCATATAGCAACTGAGACAGGGAGGAGCAGATTGGGAGGCAGATTTTGAAAATGTGTAGAGGTAACAGAGGTGGTGTCATGGATGACTTGAACTTTCCTAATATTGATTGAAACCTATGGAGAGCATTTCAGTAATACAGATCACAACTCTTTTACTACGGTCATGGAGAGGGATAGGAACAGAGGGTATGGGCAAATATTTAATTGGGAGAGAGGGAATTACAATGCTATTAGGCAGGAACTGGGGTATCTAAATTTGGAATAGATGTTCTCAGGGAAATGCACAATAGGAATGTGTAGGTTATTTATGAAGCACCTGCTGGATAGGTTTGTTCCACTCCCATTGGGGCAAGGAAGGGATGGTAGGTTGAAAGAACCTTGGGTGACAAGGGACGTGGAACATCTAGTCAAGAGGATGAAGAAAGTTTACTTAAGGTTAAGGAGGCAAGAATCAAACAGGGCTTTAGAGGGTTACAAGGCAGTTAGGAAGGAACTGAAGAATGGACTTAGGAGAGCTAGAAGGGGGCATGAGAAAAGTTTAGCGGCGAGGATTAAGGAAAACCCAAAGGCGTTCTACATTTGTGAGGAAGATGTGGGGAAGGGCAGATCAGGGATACTGGAAGGAACTTGTGCCTGCTGTTGGAAGAAGTAGGGGAGGTCCTTAATGAATAATTTGCTTCAGTATTTACTACTGACAGGAACCTTGACATTACTGAGGAGAGTGTGAAATAGACTGATATACTGGAACAACCTGATATTAGGAAGGAGTATGTGCTGAAAATTTTGAAAAACACAAGGATAGATAAATCCCCAGGTTGGATGGAATTACTACCCTAGGTTACTACAGGAAGTGAGAGAAGACAATGCTGTGCCTTTGGTGATGTCTTTGTGTCCTCACTGTCCACTGGAGTAGTGCCAGATGATTCAAGGGTAGCAAATATTATTCTCTTGTTTACGATAGGGAGTAGGGATAATCTTCGGAATTACAGACCAGTCAGTCTTATGTCAGTGGTGCGCAAAGTACTGGAGAGGATTCTGAGAGACTGGATTTATGATTACTTGGAAAATCATACTTTGATTAGAAATAGTCAACATGGCTTTGTGAGGGTCATGCTAATGATTCCTGATGAAGGGCTTTTGCCTGAAACGTCGGTTTTCCTGCTCCTCAGATGCTGCCTGACCTGCTGTGCTTTTCCAGCACCACTCTAATTTTGACTCTGATCTTCAGCATCTGCAGTCCTCACTTTCACGATAGTTTTGTGAGGGGCAGGTCATGCCTCACAAACCTTATTCAATTCTTTGAAGATGTGATAAAACACGTTGATGAAGGTAGAGCATTGGATACGGTGTACATGGATTTTAGCAAGCCGTTTGATAAGGTTCCACAGGGTAGGCTCATTCAGAAAGTAAGGAGGCATGGCATATGAGGAAACCTGTCTGTCTGGATACAGAATTGGTTGGCCTATAGAAGACAAAGGGAGGTGGTAGATGGAAGGTATTCAGCCTGGAGTTCTGTGACCACTGGTGTTCTGCAGGGATCGGTTCTGGGATCTCTGCTCTTTGATTTTTTTAAAAATGACTTGGATGAGGAAGTAGAAGAGTGGGTTAGTAGGTTTGTCGATGACACGAAGGTTGGTGGAATTGTGGATAGTGTGGAGAGATGTTGTAGGTTGCAGTGGGATATTGACAGGTTGCAGAGCTGGGCTGAGAAGTGGCAGATAGAGTTCAACCTGGAAAAGTGTGAAGTCATTCACTTTGGAAGGTTGAATTTGAATGCAGAATACAGGCAGGATTCTTGGCAGTGTGGAGGAACAGAGTGATCTTGGAGTCCATGTCTAAAAATCCCTCAAAGTTGCCACCCAGTTTGATAGGGTTGTTAAGAAGGCGTATGGTGTGTTGGCTTTCATTAACAGGGAGATTGAACTTAAGAGCTGTGAGGTTATGCTGCATCTCTATAAAGTCCTGGTTACACCATACTTGGAATATTGTGTTTAGTTCTGGTCGCCTCATTTATAAGAAAGATGTGGAAGCTTCAGAGAGGGGGCAGAGGAGATTTACCACGATGCTGCCTGGGCTGGAGGGCATGTCTTCTGAAGAAAGTTTGAGGGAACTGGGGCTTTTCTCGTTGGAGCGAAGAAGGATGACAGGTGACTTGATAGAGGTGTACAAGATGTTGAGAGGCACAAATAGAGTGGATAACCAGAGACATTTTCCCATAGCAGAAATGTCTATCACAAGGAGACATAAATGTAAGGTAATTGGAGGAAGGTTTATGGGAGATATCTGAGGTTGGTTCTTTACACAGAGAGTGATGGGTGCATGGAATGCACTGCCAATAGTAGATTCAGATACATTAGGGATATTTAAGCAACTCTTGGATAGGCACATGGAAGTTAGTACAATGAAGGATATGTAGGTTAGTCTAATCTTAGAGTAGGATAAAAGGCCGGCACAACATAGAGGGCTAAGGGGTCTAAACTGTGCTGTACCATTCTCTGTTCTATGTAATACCGAACGTCAAGAAACATTCAGGAATTCTGCTTCAGGTATGACAGGCAAAGGCTAAACTATAGGTATACTGAATAAACTAGGAGGAGAAAGTGAGGACTGCAGATGCTGGAGATCTGAGCTGATAATGTGTTCCTGGAAAAGCGCAGCAGGTCAGGCAGCATCCAAGGAGCAGGAGAATTAACGTTTCGGGCATGAGCCCTTCTTCAGGAATGAGGAAAGTGTGTTCAGCAGGCTAAGATAAAAGGTAGGGAGGAGAGACTTGTGGGAGCGGAGTTGGAAATGCGATAGGTGGAAGTAGGTCAAGGTGAGGGTGAGGAGGCCGGAGTGGGGTGGGGGCGGAGAGGTCAGGAAGAGGATTGCAGCTTAGGAAGGCGGTGCTGAGTTCGAGGGATTTGACTGAGACAAGGTGGGGGGAGGGGAAATAAGGAAACTGGAGAAATCTGAGTTCATCCCTTGTGGTTGGAGGGTTTCTAGGCAGAAGATGAGGCGCTCTTCCTCCAACCATCGTGTTGCTATGGTCTGGCGATGGAGGAGTCCAGGGACCTGCATGTCCTTGGTGGAGTGGGGGGGGGAGTTGAAGTGTTGAGCCACGGGGTGGTTGGGTTCGTTGGTCCGGGTGTCCCAGAGGTGTTCTCTGAAAAGTTCCACAAGTAGACGGCCTGTCTCCTCAATGTATAGGAGGCCACATCGGGTGCAGCGGATGCAGTAAATGATGTGTGTGGAGGTGCAGGTGAATTTGTGGCGGATATAGAAGGATCCCTTGGGGCCTTGGAAGGAAGTATGGGGGGAGGTGTGGGCGCAAGTTTTGCATTTCTTGCGGTTGCAGGGGAAAGTGCCAGGAGTGGAGGTTGGGTTGGTGGGGGGTGTGGACCTGATGAGGGAGTCACGGAGGGAGTGGTCTTTTCGGAACGCTGATAGGGGAGGGGAGGGAAATATATCCCTGGTGGTGGGATCCGTTTTGAGGTGGCAGAAATGACAACGGATGATACTATGTATATGGAGGTTGGTGAGGACCAGTGGGGTTCTGTCCTGGTGGCGATTGGAGGGGCGGGGTTCAAGGGCGGAGGAGCGGGAAGTGGAGGAGATGCGGTGGAGGGCATCGTCAATCACGTCTGGGGAGAAATTGCGGTCTTTGAAGAAGGAGGCCATCTGGGTGGTACGGTTTTGGAACTGGTCCTCCTGGGAGCAGATGTGGCGGAGACGAACGAATTGGGAATATGGGATGGCGTTTTTACAGGGGGCAGGGTGGGAGGAGGTGTAGTCTCGGTAGCTGTGGGAGTCGGTCAGTTTATAGTAAATGTCCGTGTTGATTCGGTCGCCCGAGATAGAAATGGAAAGGTCTAGGAAGGGGAGGGAGGAGTCTGAGATGGTCCAGGTGAATTTGAGGTCGGGGTGGAAGGTGTTGGTAAAGTGGATGAACTGTTCAACCTCCTCATGGGAGCACGAGGCAGCGCCAATACAGTCATCGATGTAGCGGAGGAAAAAGTGGGGGAGTGGTGCCAGTGTAGCTGCGGAAGATGGACTGTTCCACATATCCTACGAAGAGGCAGGCATAACTGGGGCCCATGCGGGTGCCCATGGCTCCTCCTTTGGTTTGGAGGAAGTGAGAGGATTGGAAAGAGAAGTTGTTCAGGGTGAGGACCAGTTCAGTCAGTCGAAGGAGGGTGTCAGTGGAAGGGTACTGGTTGGTACGGCGGGAAAGGAAGAAGCGGAGGGCTTTGAGTCCTTCGTGATGGGGGATGGAGGTGTATAGGGACTGGATGTCCATGGTGAAGATAAGGTGTTGGGGACCGGGGAAGTGAAAATCATTGAGGAGGTGGAGGGCGTGGGTAGTGTCCCGAATGTAGGTGGGGAGTTCTTGGACTAAGGGGGACAGGACTGTTTCGAGGTATGCAGAGATGAGTTCGGTGGGGCAGGAGCAGGCTGAGACAATGGGTCGGCCGGGGCAGTCAGGTTTGTGGATTTTGGGCAGGAGGTAGAAACGGGCGGTGTGGGGTTGTGGGACTATGAGGTTGGAGGCGGTGGATGGGAGATCTCCTGAGGTGATGAGGTTATGGATGGTCTGGGAGATGATGGTTTGGTGGTGGGAGGTGGGGTCATGGTCAAGGGGGCAGTAGGAGGAGGTGTCCGCGAGCTGGCATTTAGCCTCAACGGTGCGCCAAACTACCACCGCGCCTCCCTTGTCTGCCGGTTTGATAGTGAGGTTAGGGTTGGAACGGAGGGAGTGGACGGCTGCACGTTCCAAGGGTGAGAGGTTGGAGTGGGTGAGAAGGGTGGAGAGGTTGAGGCGGTTAATGTCGCGGCGGCAGTTGGCTATGAAGAGATTGAGAGCAGGTAAGAAGCCAGTACGGGGTGTCCAGGTGGATGGGGTGTGTTGGAGGCAGGAGAAGGGGTCGTCAGAGGGTGGGCGAGAATCCTGGTTGAAGAAGTAGGCGCGGAGGCGAAGACGGCGGAAGAATTGTTCGATGTCTCGCCGCGTGTTGACCTCGTTAATCTGGGAGCGTAGGGGAATGAAGGTGAGGCCTCTGCTGAGGACTGATCTTTCATCCTCAGAGAGGGGTAGTTCTGGAGGGATGGTGAAAACACGGCAGGGTTGGGAGCTAGGACCTGGTGTGGGGCTGGAGGTGGGAGTGGGGGTGGGGTTGGTCGTGGGGGTGGGGACGGAGATCGGCGTGGGGGCGGGGTTAGGCGTGCGGTGGAAATCGGCGTACCCTTCCACTGACACCCTCCTTCGACTGACTGAACTGGTCCTCACCCTGAACAACTTCTCTTTCCAATCCTCCCACTTCCTCCAAACCAAAGGAGTAGCCATGGGCACCCGCATGGGCCCCAGCTATGCCTGCCTCTTTGTAGGATATGTGGAACAGTCCATCTTCCGCAGCTACACTGGCACCACCCCCCACCTTTTCCTCCACTACATTAATGACTGTATCGGCGCTGCCTCGTGCTCCCATGAGGAGGTTGAACAGTTCATCCACTTTACCAACACCTTACACCCTGACCTCAAATTTGCCTGGACCGTCTCAGACTCCTCCCTCCCCTTCCTAGACCTTTCCATTTCTATCTCGGGTGACCGAATCAACACGGACATTTAGTATAAACCGACCAACTCCCACAGCTACCGAGACTACACCTCCTCCCACCCTGCCCCCTGTAAAAACGCCATCCCATATTCCCAATTCCTTCGTCTCCGCCGCATCTGCTCCCAGGAGGACCATTTCCAATACCAAACAACTCAGATGGCCTCCTTTTTCAAAGACCACAATTTCCCCCCAGACATGATCGACGATGCCCTCCACTGCATCTCCTCCACTTCCCGCTCCTCCGCCCTTGAGCTCAGCCCCTCCAACCGCCACCAGGACAGAACCCCACTGGTCCTCACCTACCACCCCACCAACCTCCATATACATCGTATCATCCGTCGTCATTTCCGCCACCTCCAAACAGATCCTACCACCAGGGATATATTTCCCTCCCCTCCCCTATCAGCGTTCCGAAAAGACCACTACCTCTGTGACTCCCTCGTCAGGTCCACACCCCCCACCAACCCAACCTCCACTCCCGGCCCCTTCCCCTGCAACCGCAAGAAATGCAAAACTTGCGCCCACACCTCCCTCCTTACTTCCCTCCAAGGCCCCAAGGGATCCTTCTATATCCGCCACAAATTTACCTGCACCTCCACACACATCATTTACTGCATCCGCTGCACCCGATGTGGCCTACTCTATATTGGGGAGACAGGCCGCCTACTTGCGGAACGTTTCAGAGAACACCTCTGGGACACCCGGACCAACGAACCCAACCACCCCGTGGCTCAACACTTCAACTCCCCCCCCCACTCCACCAAGGACATGCAGGTCCTTGGACTCCTCCGTCGCCAGACCATAGCAACACGATGGTTGGAGGAAGAGCGCCTCATCTTCTGCCTAGGAACCCTCCAACCACAAGGGATGAACTCAGATTTCTCCAGTTTCCTCATTTCCCCTCCCCCCACCTTGTCTCAGTCAAATCCCTCGAACTCAGCACCGCCTTCCTAAGCTGCAATCTTCTTCCTGACCTCTCTGCCCCCACCCCACTCCGGCCTCCTCACCCTCACCCTCACCTTGACTTCCTTCCACCTATCGCATTTCCAACTCCGCTCCCCCAAGTCCCTCCTCCCTACCTTTTATCTTAGCCTGCTGAACACACTTTCCTCATTCCTGAAGAAGGGCTCATACCTGAAACGTCGATTCTCCTGCTCCTTGAATGCTGCCTGACCTGCTGCGCTTTTCCAGCAACACATCTTCAGCTACTGAATAAACTAGCAGAGAGAAATCATAAACAGGTGAATAAAGCATCATTGGTGAAGTAGAAGTTATAGTGGATGGCCCAAATGAGAATTCTAAATACCAATGCACAAGGTGTAAGGAATAAACTAAATAAGTTGTAAGCATTACCTACAACTGAGACTGAGAATTAAACATACCAGTTTATAAAGATTTATCAGATGGATAAGGGAGATATTAGAGGGGGTGGAGTAGCCTTACTGGTTAGAAACAAAATCACTTCAATGGTGACAGAGGATATGATGAGTGGAAAAACACCTAGTGGAAACCTTGTGGATGGAATTGAGGAACAGTAAAGAATCAAAAACTATAATAAATGTTTTGTATAGACCCCTTGGTAACAGCACTAAAATGGTAGATTGTCTAAATGCAGAAATTAGGCAAGTATGTCATAAAAGCAGAGTAGTATTAATGGAGGATTTTAACTTTGATATTGATTGGGAGACACTCACAATCACCTGTCAGAAAGGTATTGAATTCTGGAGTCTGGGGTAGCTCCCTACACGAATATGTCCTGGATGAGCAAGGGGACAAACAATATTGGATTTAGTAATCTGTAAAGAGCCTGATTTAGTTAGCAACCGAACTGAGTGAAAATTTATCAAATAGTGATTATAACATGATTGACTTCAAAGCAGCATTGGAAAGGGAAAAGCACGAATTTAGATGAGGTAAGGCCTTCATAAATAAGATGAGACAGAGACTGTCCACAGTAAATTGGGAAAATCTGCTAATGGGAAAACAACTAAAGAACAGTGGAAGATGTTTAAAGAAACATTTATTGCAATACTGAATCACTTTATACCATGAGAGGGGATAGGTTCACTTAGAGTCAAAGAGAAGTACAGCATAGAAACAGACCCTTTGGTCCAACTCATCCACCCTAATCTAGCCAGCATTTGGCCCATATCCTTCTAAACCCTTCCTATTCATATACCCATCTAGATGCCTTATAAATATTGTTATGTACCAGCCTCCACCACTTCCTTTGGCAGCTCATTCCATACATGCACCACTCTCTGCATAAAAAAGTTGCCCCTTAGGTCCCTGTTAATTTTTTTCCCTCTCACCCTAAACCTATGCCCTCTAGTTCTAGACTCCCCCACCACAGAGAAAAGATCTTGTCTATTTACCCTATCCATGCCCCTCATGATTTTAAAAACCTCTATAAAGTCACCCCTCAGCCTCTGACACTCTAGGGAAAACACAGCCTATTCAGCCTCTCCCTATAGCTTAAATCCTCCAACCCTGGCAACATCCTTGTAAATCCTTTCGAAATCCTTTTAAGTTTCACAACATCCTTCTGATAGAAGGGAGACCAGAATAGCCCACAATATTCCAAAAGTTGCCTAACCAATAAAAACAGCCATGGATAGCTAAAGAGACAATGGGCAGCAAAAAAACAACAGAAAGGTTTACAAAAATGCATAAAACAGCACAGATCCTAAGAATGGGAAAGATACAAAACCAGCAAAAAGTGGGGATATTATCAACAACTATAGGTAAATGACAGCCATGTTGATTAATTACTTTGTCTCAGTATTTACAGTAGAAAAAGAAGACAGCTTACTGGAAGTTCCAGGGAAATTAATAGTGAATTGGGAACAGAGACTAAATAAAATTAATGTAAGTAAAATTGATAATGAGGAAATTAATTGAACTAAAGTGTGACAAGTTCCAAGGCCTGACGGTTTCCACCCGAGGGTGTTAAAAGAAGTAGGGAAGCACATTATAGATGCCCTAACTATAACCTTTCAGTGTTCCTAGGTTCAGGAGTCGTCCCTCTGGACTGGAAAATTGCACATATCATTCTGCTTTATAAGAAGGGCGAAAGAGGAAAACCAGGGAATTACAGACCAGTTAGCCTAACATCTGTGATGGGGAAATTGTTGGACTCTATAATCAAGGATAGGGTAACTGAACACCTCAAGAATTCAGTTAATCAGGGAGATGCAGCATGGATTCATGACAGGTAGGTCATGCCTGACAAAACTCTTTGAATTTTTTGAAGACGTATCAAAGGTAATGGACAGGGGAATGTCTGTGGATGTTTATGTAAACTTCCAGAAATCATTTGATAAAGTGCCACAAAAAAAAGAGACTGGTAACTAAGGAAGAAGCCCACAGAATTTAGGGCAAATTACTGACATATCTGGGAAATTGGTTCAATGGCAAATGCCCCTGTGAATGGCAAGAGGTCCAGAGGAGATTTGCAAGCATAATCCTGAGGATGAAGGGGTTCTCAAATGAATAGCAGCTGAGGACTCTGGGTCTGTACTTGATTGAGTTTAGAAGGTTGAAGGGTGATCTCATTGAAACTTACAGAATACTGAGAGTCCTGGATAGAGTGACTGTGGAGAGGATGTTCACTAGTAGGAGAGACTAGGACTTGAGAGCACAGCCTCAGAGTGAAAAGACAACCGTTTAGAACTGAGATGAGAGAGAATTTCTTCTCAGAGGGTGGTTAATCTGTGGAGCTCATTGCAGTAGAAGGCAGTGGAGGCCAAGGTATTGAGTATTTTTAAGACAGAGATGGATAGTTTCTTGATTAGTAAGGGGATCAAGGTTGAGAAGTCAGGAGAATGGCCTTGAGAAACATATCAGCCATGATTGAATGTTGGAGCACCCTTAATGGGCTAAATGGCCTAAATCTGCTCCTGTATGGTACAGTAGAGATCATGGGTAGGTACTCAAATTGGCAAAACTGTGGCAGATGGAGCTCAATGTAAGCAAGTGTGAGGTTATCTATCTTGGATAAGAAAAAGATCAGGGCACCTTTTAGATGGTATTATTAAATATAGTGGATTTCCAAAGAGACTTTGGGGTTCAGGTGCATATATCTTTGAAATGCTATGAATAGGTGCAGAAAATAATCAAGAAAGCTAATGGAATGATAGAAGTTACATCTAGAGGACTTGAGTACAAGGATACAGAAGTAATGCTGCAGCTATACAAAACGATAGTTAAACCCCACTTAAGAGTACTGTGAGCAGGTTTGGACATCATATCTTTGTAACGATATATTGGCCTTGCAAGGAGTACCAGAAAGGTTTATAAGAATTAAAACCTGTGAAATAACTCCACAAAGGCTGGTGTCACATCACCAGGTCACCCTTTATTTACATGTGGAGAGTCCCTGACACTGATCCAGCTTCCTCAGAGCCAGTTCACAGACAACAGAACTCCTAACACTCCTTTTTATATCTATCAGCAAGGTCTCCCTGATTGGACCAGATTAACTCCAGGTCCTCCAACATCCAAGTCATTTATAAAAATGATAAACAGCAGTGAACCGAAACAGATCCTTGCGATAGAGCACTTGTAACTAAACTCTAGGATGAACATTTCCCATCAACCACAATCCTCTGTCTTCTTTCAGCTAGCCAACTTCTGATCCAAACAGCTAAATCATCCTCTATCCCATGGACTTAGCTATTTTCACACTTTCCAGAATTGTTAATACCTCCTCCTTGTGAACCTCAATCCCGTCTAGTCTAATAACCTGTATCTCAGTATTGTCCTCAACAACACTGTCTTTTTCCAGTGTGAATACTGATGAAAAATATTCATTTAGCGCTTCCCCACCTCCTCGGACCCCATGCACAACTTCCCATTATTATCCTTAATTGGCCCTAATCTTTTTCTATTCATTCTTTTGTTCCTGATATACCTGTAGCAAGCTTTAGGGTTTTCCTTGATCCTACCTGCCAATGGGAGCTCTTTCTAGCTCTCTCTTTCGGTTTTTCCTAGTTAACTTGTAACTCTCAAGCATCCTAACTGAGCCTTCACGTCTCATCCTAACATAAGTCTACTTCTTTCTCTTGACAACAGATTCAACTTCTTTAGTAAACCATGGCTCCCTTGCTCAACCACTTCATCTCTTCTTGACAGATACATACTTATCAAGGTCAAACCTTAGCTGTTCCTTGAATAAGGTCCACATATCAATTGTGCCCATCCCCTGCAGTTTCCTTCCCCATCTTATGTATCCTAACTCTCGCTTAATCGCATCGTAATTGCCTTTCCCCCAGCAATAATTCTTGCCCTTCGGTATATAACTATCCTTTCCATCGCTGAAGTAATCATAACCGAATTGTGGTCACTATCACTGAAGTGCTCACCTACCTCCAAATCTAACACCTGGCCTGGTTCATTACCCAGTACCAAATCCACTGTGGCCTCGCCCCTTGTCGGCTTGTCTACATACTGTGTCAGGAAACCAGCCTGCACACATTGGACAAGAACTGACCCATCTAAAGAACTCAAACTATTGTATTTCCAGTCAATATTTGGAAAGTTAAACTCCCCCATAACAACTATCCTGTTACTCTCGCTCCTACCCAGAATTATCTTTGCTATCCTTTCCTCTACATCTCTGTAACTATTTGAAGGCCCATAGAAAAATCCCAACAGGGTGACCTCTCCTTTCCTGTTTCTAACCTCAGCCCATATTACCTCAGTAGACGAGTCCTCAAATATCCTTTCTGCCACCGTAATACTGTCCTTGACTGACAATGCCACACATCCCCCTCTTTTACCATCTTCTCTGTTCTTACAGAAACATCTAAACCCTGAAACCTGCAACAACCATTCCTGCTCCTGCTTTATCCATGTCTCCGAAATGGCCACAACATCGAAGTCCCAGGTACCAACTCATGCTGCAAGGCACCCATCTTATTCCAGATGTTCCTGGTGTTGAAGTAGACACACTTTTACCACCTTCCTGATTGCCGGTGAACTGTTGCAACCTTGAAACCATATTTCTGATCTCACTGGACACTTAAACTAAGCCCTCTCGAATTACCCCCTTCAGGATATTGATACCCCTCTGGGTTTTTTTAGATTATAGATTACATTACAGTGTGGAAACAGACCCTTCGGCCCAACAAGTACACATCGACCCACCGAAGCGCAACCCACCCATACCCCTACATTTACCCCTTACCTAACACTACGGGCAATTTAGCATGGCCAATTCACCTGACCTGCACATCTTTGGACTGTGGGAGGAAACCGGAGCACCCAGAGGAAACCCACGCAGACACAGGGAGAACGTGCAAACTCCACACAGTTAGTCGCCTGAGGCAGGAATTGAACCCAGGTCTCAGGCGCTGTGAGGCAGCAGTGCTAACCATTGTGTCACCATGCCGCCCACGTGTGTAGATCATCCTGTAGAGATCCCACCTACCCCAGAATGAGTCCCAATTATCCGAAACCCTCCCTCCTGCACCATTCCTGTAGCAACGTATTAAACTCCTCTCTCTCCCTCTTCCTCACCTCACCAGCACATGGCATGGGCAACAAACCAAAAATAACAACTCTGTTTGTTCCAGCACTAAGCTTCCATCCTAGCTCCCTAAATTTCTGTCTTAAATCCCCATCCCTTTTCCTACCTATGTCATTAGTGTCTATGTGGACCATGACTTGGGACTGCTCCCCCTCCCCATCCAGGATCCCAAAAACACGATGAGACATCACGAACCCTGGCACCTGGGAAGCAACACACCGTGAGTCTCTCTTGTTCCCACAGAATCTCCTATCTGTCTCCCTAACTATAGAGTCCCCAATGACTAATGCTCTGCTCCTGTTGCCCCTTCCCTTCTAGCAACAGGGACAGACTCTGTGCTTGAGACCTGTACTCCTCGGCTTACCCCTACTCTAATACTCTATTCTTCAACGGATGAAGGCAAACATGCCATATGCCTTTTTGGCAACCTTATCAACTTACGTTGCCACTTTCAGGGAACTATGGACCTGTATTACTAGATCCCTCTGTATGATGATGCTACTAAGATTTCTGCCAATTACTGTCTACTTTCCTCCTGCATTAGATCTCCCAGAATGCATCACCTCGCATTTGACAGATTAAATTCCACCTGCCATTTCTCTGCCTAAGTCTCTAGCCTATCTATGAGGATTTCGCTGCTCGTTGGATGCTGCCTGAACTGCTGTGCTCTTCCAGCACCACTAATCCAGTCTCTAGCCTATCTATATCCTGCTGTACGCCCTGGCAATCCTCCTCATTATCTGCAGCTCCTTAAATTTTTGTGTCATCGTTGCCAATCAGGCCACCTGCATTCTGCTCCAAATCATTTTTATATATTACAAACAAGAGGGCCCCAATACTGACCCCTGTGGAACACCACTGGTCACAGACCTCCAAAATGAAAAACATTCTTCCACCATATTCTGTCTTGTATGTCTAAGCCAGTTCTGCATCCATTTTACCAGCTCACCATGGATCCCATGCGATTCCACCTTCTGTATCAAACTGCCATGAGGGACCTTGCTAAACTCCACATAGACAACATCTGCCCCCTGCCATCATCAATCATCTTACTCACTTCCTCCAAAATCTCAATAAACACAACTTTCCCACACAAAGCTATGCTGCTTATTAAGTCCATATTTTTTCAAATGTGAGTGAATCCTATCCTAAGAATCTTCTCCAATAATTTCCCTACCATTGAAGTTAGGCTTATTGGCTATAATTTCCCAGATCATCCCTGTTGCCCCATTTAAACAAAATGACAATGTTGGCTAATCTCCAGTTCTCTGGGACCTTTCCTGTAACGAAAGAAGATACAAAGATTTCATGTAAGGCTCCAGGAATTTCCTCACCAGCCTCCCTCGGTATTCCTGGATAGGTCCCATCAGATCCTGTACCTTAATGCTTTTCAAAACACCCACAATTTTTTTTTATATAGGCATGCCTTAGAATATTAACATATACTTCACAAGCCTCAACATTCACCCTGGCATTCCCCTTTGTGAATACCAATGCAAAGTATTCATTAAGGACCTCACTCACTTTCCCCTTCTCCACAGATGATTTCCCTCCTCTGTCATTGAGTGGACCGACCCTTTCACTAGCTACCTTCTTCATCTTTATGTATGTATAAAACATCTTGGGATGTTCCTTAACCGTGTTTGCAAAAGATATTTCAAAGACATTTTGCCCTAATTCTTTGAGTTCTTTCCTAGTATCCTTGTATTTTTTGAGGGCCCTGACTGTCTTTGGTTTCCAAAACTTTGTATATGCCTCCTTTTTTTTGACTGTGGTCTCAATTTCTCTTATCATCCATATCATTGTGAAGAACCTGTTCCAACAGTGCGCACTTTCACGTTGGACTGAACACAAACTGGTGTAGGAAACATGCAGGAACATTTGCCCCTTGTAGCCTTTACAATTTCAGTGTAAAATATCCCAGTTTGTATTTGCACAGTTGAAAACTCCCCATAATAATTATTTTATATTGTAATTTCCCTGCAGACTTGCTCTTGTACACTCTTTCCACTAGTTGGTGGTACAGGCGGTATGACCAGTTTCCTCCCACAGTCCAAGGATGTTCAGGTTAGGTGGATTGGCTATGCTAAGTTGCCCATAGTGTCTGGGGATGTGTAGGCTAGGTGCATTAGCCATGAGAAATTCAGGGTTACAGGGATTGTTGCTGAGTGAGTCCCTCCCGGAGTCTGAGGGCATAGGCCTTTTTTTAATACTTCCCACAGACATTTTAGCACTGGGTCAGGTTCCGAAACGTCGATTCTCCTGCTTCTTGGATGCTGCCTGACCTGCTGTGCTTTTCCAGCAACACATTTTTCAGCTCTGATCTCCAGGATCTGTAGTCCTCACTTCTTAAAACTCTATCTCTGATACGGGCAACGCCTTGGAAGACATTATTTTCCACTTCAGGTGGCAAAAGTGTTGTGAGAGAGACAAAAAAAACCCTGCAGTTGCTGGAATCTAAAGTAGACAAGCAGGAGGCTGGAAGAACACAACAAACCAGGCAGCATCAGGAGGTGGGGAAGTCGAGGTTTCGAGTGTAACCATACTTCAGGCAAAGGTGTTGAGGTAGTGACATCTAATGCATCCATCTCAAATTCAAAGGTATCTTCAATGCTAGATGCAGAGGGAGAACCCATGAGTTGTGGAACAGTTAGGAATGCATCCAGGTTTTGGGCACGATTTGCTGCCACACCGTTCGTGAATTTGCAGCTTTCATATGGTCCACATCCTTGCTAAGGACCACCGCACCTATCTGAACCTTTTACGTCACTGGACCTGATCTCATGTCAACCATGCCTATTACCCCTTCCCATAGTTCCTTCACCAAATATTGTTTTCTGAAGTAAACTGTATCTCTCGCTTAATCGAGTCTTGTGTCTGGCATTGGGTTCCAGATACAGTTTCACCACCCCATCTCCCATCTTCCTCCCCCCCCCCCCCCCCCCATCCAGCAGGATCAGATTTAATCTGGGGTAGAGTCTTTTCCCCACTAGCAACTCTGATGGAGCTTTCCCTGTGAGGCTGTAGGCTGTTTCTTTAAGCCTGCCTTCAAAGTTTGGACTGTACTTTCTGCCAGACCATTGGATGATGGATGGTATGGAACTGTCCATGCATGATGAATACTATTAGAGTTTAGGAAGTACTCAGATTCCCTGTTGATAAATGATGGCCTGTGATCTGTGACCAACATGTTCTGGAGTCTGTATATTGCAAAAGATGCACACATTTTTTCGATCGTCATCCCCCTATTTGACAATGCAGGTCCAGCCACTTTGAATGGGTGTTCACAAATGACCTACATAGTCCATGTGTAACTAAGTTCAGGGTTTACCTGGCCATCCCACAATTTTTGTTCCTGCTGCCACTCTGGGCACTGCTTAACCTATGCGGCTATGTCAGCAACCAATCTTGGCCACCAGACATAACTTAAAACACAGAACTGTACAGAACAGGAACAGGTCCTTCGACCCACAATGTTGTGCCAAACACAATGCCAAATTAAACTAATTCCTTCTGCCTGCCCATGTCCATAACCCTCCATTCCTTGAATATTCATGTGTTTAACTAAAAGTCCCTTAAATGCCCCTATGTGCCTCCACCACCACCCCTAGCAGCGCATTCCAGACTCCTGCCACTGTGTTCCAGACTTCTGCCACTCAATGTAAAAAACTTGCTCCTCATATCTCATTTTGAAGTGTCTCTGTCTCATCCTAAATGCATGCCCTCTAGTATTAGACATTTCAACTCTGGGAAAAAGAATCAGACCATTATCTAAGCATCTCATAGGTTTATAGACATCTACTAAGTCTCCCTTTAGCCTTTGCCACTCCAGAGAAAACAACTCGGGTTTTCCAACCTCTCCTTAAAGCTCACACCCTCTAGTCCATGCAGCATCCTGGTAAACCTCTTCTGCGCTGTTTCTAAAGCCTCCACATCCTTCCTGCAACCAAAAATAAATACAATACTATGTGTGGCCTACCAAAGTCTTATAAAGCTGCAACATGACATCCTGACGCTTGGTACCCAATTATCCGATGAATAAAGGCAAGCATGCCGTGCGCCTTCTTTACAACCGTTGGACCAAAGGGTCTGTTTCCGTGCGGTACATCTCTATGACTACGAGGTGCTGCATTTTTGGGAAAGCAAATCTTAGCAGGATTTATACACTTTATGATAAGGTCTGGGGAGTGTTGCTGAACAAAGAGACCTTGGTGTGCAGGTTCATAACTCCTTGAAAGTAGAGTTGCAGATAGATAGGATTGTGAAGACGACTTTTGGTATGTTTTCCTTTATTGGTCTCAGCATTGAGTACAGGAGTTGGGAGTACAAGAGTTGCAGCTGTACAAGACATTGGTTGAGCCACTTTTCGAATATTGTGTACAAATCTGGTCTCCTCCCTATTGGAAGGATATTGTGAAACGTGGAAGGGTTCAGAAAAGATTTACAAAGCTGTTGCCAGGGTTGCAGGATTTGAGCTATGGGGAGAGGTTGAATAGGCTGGGGCTGTTTTCCCTGGAATGTCGGAGGATGAGGGGTGACCTATAGACCTGGTGAAGTGTCCTGTACATCTTAACAAGGTGACTTGAACCTTCTAAGTGGAGTCGCAGGTAGATAGGATAGTGAAGAAAGCATTTAGCATGCTTTCCTTTATTGGTCAGAACATTGAGTATAGGAGTTGGGAGGTCATGTTGCGGCTGTACAGACCACTTTTGGAATATTGCGTGCAATTCTGGTCTTCTGATTGGAAGGATGTTGTGAAACTTGAAAGGGTGCAGAAAAGATTTACAAGGATGTTGTCAGGGTTGGAGGGTTTGAGCTAAAAGGAGAGGCTGAACCTGGCTGGGGATGTTTCCCTGGAGCATTGGAGGTTGAGGGGGTGACCTTATAGAGGCTTATAAAATCATGAGGGGCATGGGTAGGATAAATAGAGAAGGTATTTTCCCTGGGGTGGGGAAGTCCAGAACTAGAAAGACATAGGTTTAGGGTGAGAGGGGAAAGATATAGAAGAGATCTGAGGGGCAATTTTTTTCTCACAGAGGGTGGTGCGTATATGGAATGAGCTGCCAGAGGAAATTGTGGAGTCTGATACGATTGCAACATTTAAAAGGCATCTGGATGGGTATATGAACAGGAAGGGCTTGGAGGGATATGGGCCGGGTGCTGTCAGGTGGGACTAGATTGGGTTGGGATATCTGGTCGGCATGGACAAGTTGGACTGAAGGGTCTGTTTCCATGCTGTACCTCTCTATGACTATATGTCTAAGTTTAAAGTGTGATCTAATTGAAGTCTACATGATATCAACAGGATAAGACAGGGTAGATAAAGATAAACTATTTCCACTGATTAGGAATTAGGGGCAGGCTGTTCAGGAGAGATATTAGGAAGCACCGCTAGACACAAAGGGCGGCAGAGGTTTGGAACTCTCTTCCAAAGTGGAATTATGATAAGTTTTATCAATCTGAGATGGACCTTTCTTTATAAAGCAAACGCATTAAAGTGTATGGGCCATGGGCAGGTATATACAGTTAGGCCATAGATCAGCCATGATCTCTCTGAATGGTGCTATCTTGAATCACAGGGTGAATCAAAATGTTTTTTTTTTTCAGATTCAGTTAAATGTAGTTAAGAGAAGACTCAACAATAGCAATTTGCGTAAATAGGAACATTTATTCAGTAACAATAAAAGATGGAAAAAGAAACAAAAATAAAAGACTGAACTATGAACATCTATTAAGTAATCAAAAAATATGGAAAAGGGAAAAAAAGAAAGCAATGAGCCTCACATCTTCCTGCACGTCGGGAATCCCTCAATCAACAGCTGGTCTGGAGGCTTGGGTTGTTACTGGCATTGTTCATGTTTCCAGTCCAAGGGTGATGTCTGATGAGTTGGAATGAAACTCTCTTGCTTATATAGCATAACAAACAAATAGCACAGAGGGAAAACAGATACAGAAGAAAAAACTGCTTGCTGGTACCGAAAACAAGTTTTGATTGTACTGTTTGCGGCATGTGTGGGAATGTTCATTCAAGATTATGTAGCTTGTCTAGTATCATCGACAATTTCAGCCCTTCAGCCCATCCAATACAATCTATTTTCTCATGCAGCTGTCGAATATCATCATTACCTTTTAGCCCTTAGGGACAGGCTTGAAGGGCTCAATGGCCTACTCATATTCCTATATTCTTCCTGTGAGTCTCTCTGAAAACATAAAAACACATAATCCAATATTCAGAATCCATCTTTTTGTCTAAAGAGCTGTTATAGAGATCTACAGTACAGAAGCTTCAGTCCAACTTAACAGAGTCCCGTTTGCCAGCATTTGGCACATACCCTTCCATACCCTTCCTATTCATATATCCAGGTCTCCTCCTATAGGAGCAACCTGGTATGGCTTGGCAACCTTCCGGCTTCTGAAGCAGCCTCCATGTATGTTGCGGGCACAGTGTGGAGCCAGAGCCTGGAGCGGACTAGAAGCGAGATGTCAACATGGTCTGCTGTACTGAACATTTATTTCTGCATTGCCTAAATCTTATAACCAAAGAAGCTGTGCATAGGTACTTGTGTGTCTAAGTTGGCACTGTAATTGGCAACATATAAACATTAAGTACATGTGACAATAAAGGCTATTCTATTCTTAAATAATGGAACTACATTAACCTACCTCCACTGTTACAGCATCTCACCCACAGCTATCAAAGCCCCTAAATTATTTTCAATGGATCTCTTATCTCATGTCTATAGACCATTTTGAATAGACTAAACCAAATAGATTCATTTGGGGACTATCTGGCAGATAATAATAATTTAATCTTCTGCTCCAATCCTGTGGGTGGTTCATGGCTAAAGGCTTTTATCATTGCTTTGAAAGTCTAATAGCATTTCTTCAAAGCTCCCTATGTTTGTGGATGATAGGCAGTTAACATAGAACATTACAGCACAGAACAGATCCTTTGGCCCTGGATGTTGCGCCGCCCTGTGAAACTGCTGTGAAGCCCATCTAACCTACACTATTTCATTCTCATGCACTGACCATTTAAATGCCTGTAAAAGTTGGTGAGTCTACAACTGTTGCAGGCAGTGCATTCCACGCCCCTACTACTCCCGGAGTAAAGAAACTACCTCTGACATCTATCCTATATCTATCACCCCTCAATTTGAAGCTATGACACGGTGACCTGAACTGCATGCTATACTCCAGGTGCGACAGCACCAAAATTTTGTACAGCTACAGCATGACCTCATGGTTCTGAAACTCTATCCCTCTGTTAATAAAAGCTAACACACCTTATGTCTGTTTAACAGCCCTATCAACCTGGGTGGCAACTTTGAAGGATCTAAAATGCCTGTTTATCAATTCTTGAGTTTTCTGTCTTCCTACATGTCCTACCATAGGAATTTCATATGCTACTCACAATATCTCTTGGTAACTTCTAGGCCTGCTAATACCACTATTTAACTGTCCACTCCTCATAGAGTCAAAGTCATACAGTACAGAAACAGACCCCCTTGGTCCAAATGGTTCATGCCGAGCTTTTCCCAAATTAGTCCCACCTGTCAATGGTGTCCCATATCCCTCCAAACCTTTCCTATTCATGTACTTATCCAAATGGCTTTTAAATGGTGTAATTGTACCTGCACCCACCACTTCCTCTGGCAGTTTATTCCACAGTAACCACTATCTGTATAAAACAGTTGACCCTCAGGTTTAAATGTTTCTCCTCGCCTTAAAAATATGCTCCATTGTTTTGAACTCCCATCTCAACCTCCTACATTCCAGTAAAAAATGTCCCAGCCTATCCAACTCCACACAACTCAAACGCTCCATATCTGGCAACATCCTGGTAAATCTTTTCTAAATCTTTTCCAGTTTAATAATATCCTTCCAATAACAGAGCGACCAGAACTGCACACAGTACTCCAAAAGAGGCCTCACCAATGTCCTGTACAACCTCAACATGATGTCCCAACTCCGACACTCAATGGTCTGAACAACAAAGGCTTGCATTCTAAACATCTTAACAACCCTGTCTACCTGTAATGCAAATTTTAAAAAATTATGTAGCTGAACCCCTAGGTCTCTGTTCTACAACACTTCGTTGCATAAGAACAAAGAACAAAGAAAGTGTACAGCCCAGGAACAGGCCCTTTGGCCCTCCAAGCCTGAGTCGATCCAAATGTACTGTCTAAACCTGTCGGTCAATTCCTAAGCATCTGTATCTCTCTGCTCCCCACCTACTCATGCATTTGTCCAGATTCATCTTAAATGAATCTCACGTGCCTGCCTCTACCACCTCTGCTGGTAACGCTGTCCAAATGTCCACACCCTCTGTGTGAAGTACTTGCCGCATGTATCCCCCTTAAACTTTCCACCTCTCACCTCGAAAGCGTGACCTCTCGTTATTGACTCCTTCACTCTGGGAAAAAGCTTGTCTCTATCCACCCTGTCTATACCCTTCATGATTTTATAAACCTTAGTCAGGACCCCCTCAATCTCAGCAGGTCTGGCACATCTGTAAGGAGAGAAAAGAGCTGATGTTTCGAGTCTAACTGACCCTTTGTCAAAGCTTAGACAAAGGGTCAGTTAGACTCGAAACGTCAGCTCTTTTCTCTCCTTACAGATGCTGCCAGACCTGCTGAGATTTTCCAGCATTTACTCTTTTAGTTTCAGATTCCAGCATCCGCAGTAATTTGCTATTATCCCCCCCTCAATCTCCTTTGTTCTAATGAAAATAAACCTAACCTAGTCAATCATTCTTCATAGCTAGCACCTTCCATACCAGACAACATCCTCGTAGACATTCTTTCACCCTCTCCAAAGCGTCCACATCCTTTTGGTAATGTGGCGACCAGAACTGTACACAGTATTCTAAATGCGGCTGAACCAATGTCTTGTACAATGTTAACATGACTTTCCAGCTCTTATACTCAATACCCCGTTCAATGAAGGCAAGCATATTATATACCTTCTTGACCACTGTATCCACCTGTGCAGCAACCTTCAGGGTACAATGGACCTGCACTCCCAGATCTCTCTGCCCATCAACTTTTCCCAAGGCTCTTCCGTTCATTGTATAATTCGCTTTAGAATTAGACTTGCCTAAATGCATCACCTCACATTTGTCTGGATTGAAATCCATCTGCCACTTTTCCACCCAACTCTCCAGTCTATCTATATCCTCCTGTATTCTCTAACCGTCCCTTATGCTTTCTGCTACTCCACCAATCTTTGTGTCATCTGCAAACTTGCTGATCATACCAACAGTGCCCTCTTCCAGATCATTTATGTATATTACAAACAACAGTGGCCCCAACACTGACCCCTGTGGAAAACCACTGATCACCTTTCTCCATTTCGAGAAACTCCCTTCAACTACTACTCTCTGTCTCCTATTGCTCAACCAATTCTTTATCCACCTAGCTAGAACACCCTGCACACTATGTGACTTCACTTTCTCCATTAGTCTACAATGGGGAACCTTATCAAACGCCTTACTAAAGTCCATGTATATGACATCAACAACCCTTCCTCCATCTATCAACTTGGTCACTTCCTCGAAGAACTCTATTAAGTTGGTAAGGCATGATCTCGCCCACACAAAACCATGTTGCCTATCACTGATAAGACCATTCGTTTCTAAATATAAATAGATCCTATCCCTCAGTACCTTCTCCAGCAACTTGCCCACCATCGACGACAGGCTCACTGGTCTGTAGTTACCTGGAATATCCCTACTACCCTTCCTGTACAGGGGGACAACATGAACAACCCTCCAGTCCTCCAGCACCTCACCTGTATTTAAGGATGCCACAAAGATATCTGTCAGGGCCCCAGCTATTTCCTCTCTCGCCTCCCTCAGCAACTTGGGATCGATCCCACCCGGTCCTGGGGATCTGTCCACCTTAATAACCTCTATCCTATCTAACACATCTTCCCTACTTATGTTAACGTGATCCATACTAATCAAATTTCTATCTCTAATCTCAACATACATTATGTTCCTCTCCTCAGTGAACACTGATGCAAAGTAATCATTCAGAATCCCACCCATTTGCTCAGGTTTGACACACAGCCTTCCTTCGTTATCCTTTAGTTGACCAATCCTTTCTCTAGTTACCTGCTTGCTTCTTATTTAAAAATAAAATGTATTGGGATTCTCCTTAATTCTGCTCACTAAAGCTATTTCATGACCCCTTTTAGCCCGCTTGATTCCTCGTTTAAGACTTGTCTTACTCCTCTGATATTCCTCCAGGGCCTGTTCTGTTCTTAGCTGCCTGCACCTTCGGTACGATTCCCTTTTCCTATTGGCCAGTCGTACAACTTCTCCTATCATCCAGGGTTCACGAATCTTGCCCTTCCTATCCTTTGCCTTCAATGGGACATGTCTAACCTGCGCTATCTTTAACCTAACTTTGAAAGCCTCCCACATCTCAAATGTGGACTTCCCTTCAAATAGCTGTGTCCAACCCACATTTCTGAGCTCCTGCCTAATTTTGATATAATTGGCCTTGGCCCAGTTTAGTACTCTTCCCTTAGGATCACACTCTTTTTAATCTACGAGTATTCTAAAACTTGCAGAATTGTGGTTATTGTTCCCAAATAAATCCCCCATCGCAACTTCTACCGCCTAACCTGACTCATTCCCCAGTAACAAGTCTGCCCTTGTTTGTTTTACCAAAATGCAATACCTCACATTTATCCAAATTAAACTCCATTTGCCACTCCTCCTTAACCCATTGACTCAATTGATGAATATCTCTTTGTAATTTTAGATAACCTTTTTCACTGTCCACTATACCACCAATTCAGTGTCATCTGCAAGCTTCCTGACCATGCCTCCTACATTCTCATCCAAATCATTTAAAGAAATGACAAACTGAAGTAGACCCAGCACCAATCCTTGTGGAACACTGCTTGCCACAGGCCTCCAGTTGGAAAAGCAACAATCCAGCACTACTCTCTGTATCCCTCTGGAGTACTGTGTGCAGTTTTGGTCACCACATTATCAGAAAAACGTGGAAACATTCGAGAGTATGCAAAGACGGTTCACCAGAATGTCGTTTGGTCTCGAGGGCATTGACTGTGAGGAAAGGTTAAAAAGGCTAGATTGTTTTCACTGGAAAGACGGCGCCTGAGACAAGACCAGATGGAGGTCTACAACGTTATGAGATGCATAGATAGGGTGGATAGTCAGAGGCTTTTCCCAGGGTTGAAGTTTCAATTACAAGGGGCCACAGGTTCAAATTGAGAGGGGGACAATTTAAAGAGATGTGTGAGGGATGTTTTTCATGCAGGAAGTGGTAGCAGCCTAGAATGCACTGCCAGAAGAGGTGGTGGAAGCAGACAAGTTAGCGACATTTAAGAAGCATTTGGATGGTTACATGAATATGGATGGAATAGAGGGATATGGACTAAAGAAGGGCAGAAGGCTCATTCTTTTAGTTGTGTTAGGGCATGATGATTGGCATAGGCTTGATGGGAGCAAGGGCCTGTTCCTGTGCTGCACTGCTCTTTTGTTCTTTTAACAGATAATAGACAATAGGTGCAGGAGTAGGCCATTCTGCCCTTCGAGCCTGCACCACCATTCATTATGATCAAGGCAGATTATCCTCAATCAGTATCCTGTTCCTTCCTGATCTTCATAACCCTTGATTCCACTATCCTTGAGAGCTTTATCCAACTCTTTCTTAAACGAATCCAGAGACTGGGCCTCCACTGCCTTCTGGGGCAGAGCATTCCACACACCCAACACTCTCTGGGTGAAGAAGTTTCTCCTCATCTCTGTCCTAAATGGTCTACCCAGTATTTTTAAGCTGTGTCCTCTGGTTTGGGACTCACCCAACAGCGGAAACATGTTTCCTGACTCCAGAGTGTCCAATCCTTTAATAATCTTATACGTCTCAATCAGATCTCCTCTCAGTCTTCCAAACTCAAGGGTATACAAGCCCAGACGCTCTAAGTTTTCAACATAAGATACTCACGCCATTCCATGAATTGACCTCGTGAACCTACGCTGCACTCCCTCAATAGCCAGAATGTCTTTCCTCAAATTTGGAGATCAGAACCGCACACAATATTCCAGGTGCGGTCTCACCAGGGCCCTGTACAGCTACAGAAGAACCTCTTTGCTTCTATACTCAATCCCTCTTGTTATGAAGGTCAGTATGCTATTAGCTTTCTTCACTACCTGCTGTACCTGCATGCTTACCTTCATTGACAGGTGTACAAGAACATCCAGATCTCTTTGTACTGCCCCTTTACCTAACTTGACTCCATTTAGGTAGTAATCTGCCTTCCTGTTCTTGCCATCAAAGTGGATAACCATACATTTATCCACATTAAACTGCATTTGCCATGCACCTGTCCACTCACCTAACCTGTCCAGGTCACCCTGTAATCTCCTAACATTCTCCTCACACTTCACCCTGCCACCCAGCTTAGTATCATCAGCAAATTTGTTAATGTTACTACTAATACTATCTTCTATATCATTAATATATATTGTAAAAAGCTGCGGTCCCAGCACTGATCCCTGCGGTACCCCACTGGCACCGCCTGCCATTCCGAAAGGGAGCTGTTTATCACTACTCTTTGTTTCCTGTCAGCCAACCAATTTTCAATCCAAGTCAGTACTTTGCCCCCAATACCATGCGCCCTAATTTTGCTCACTAACCTCCTATGTGGGACTTTATCAAAGGCTTTCTGAAAGTCCAGGTACAGTACATCTACTGGATCTCTCTTGTCCATCTTCAGAGTTACATCTCAAACAATTCCAGAAGATTAGTCAAGCATGATTTCCCCTTCATAAATCCATGCTGCCTCTGACCTATCCTGTTACTGCTATCCAGATGTGTCGTAATTTCATCCTTTACAATTGACTCCAGCATCTTTCCCACCACTGAGGTCAGACTAACTGGTCTATAATTTCCTGCTTTCTCTCTCGCTCCTTTCTTAAAAATTGGTATAACATTAGCCACCCTCCAATCCGCAGGAACTGATCCTGAATCTATCGAAGTCTGGAAAATAATCACTAACGCATCCACGATTTCTCGAGCCACCTCCTTCAGTACCCTGGGATGTAGATCATCAGGCTCCGGGGACTTATCAGCCTTCAGACCTAACAGTCTCTCCAACACCAATTCCTGGCAAATATAAATGTAAAAACAAATTTTGTATCCATTTAGCAAGCTCACTCTGAATCCCATGTGATCTGACTTTGCTAATCAGTCTACCATGCGGAACCTTATCAAATACTTTACTAAAGTCTGAGTAAACAATGTTTACTGCTCTGCCTTCACCAATCTTTTTCAAATATCCCTGAGGATATCTCTACCCCTAAAGTAGTGGACAGGGGAATGTGTATGGATGGTGTTTACATGGATTCCAAGAAGCCATTTGGGTAAAGTCCTGCATAAGAGATTATTAACTAAGATACATGCCCATGAAAATGAGGGCAAATTACTGATATAGCTGGGAAACTGGTTAATTGGCAGGTGACAGAAATAGGGATACTGGAATGGAATTCAAATTGGCAGGATGTGACCAGAGGTCACATTATCTATTAAAGACTTGGAAAATTACATAGAAATTCATATATCCAAATTTGCTGATGAGACAACGTTAGTCAACATTGTAGACAGTGTAGATGATAGCATAAAATTACAAATGGACATTAATTGACTAATTGAATGAGCAAAACTGAGGTAGATGGAGTTCTATGGAAGCAAGTATGAGATTATGCATTTTGGACAGAAAAAGGATAAGTGAGGATACTTTCTAGATGGTATGAAGTTAAATACAGTGGCTGTCCAAAGAGACTTGGGGGTTCAGGTGCATTTATCTCTAAAATGTCAGGAAATGGAGTCGCAGGGAGATACGATAGTGAAGAAGACGTTTGGTATGCGAGGATTTACGAGGATGTTGCCAGGGTTGGAGGATTTGAGCTTTAGGGAGAGGCTGAACAGGCTAGGGCTGTTTTCCCTGAAGAATCAGAGGTTGAGAGGTGACCTTATAGAAGTTTATAAGATAATGACGGGTATAGATGGAGTTAATGGTGGTTGTCTTTTCCCTAGGATGTGGGATTTCAAGACTAAGGGGCTCATTTTTAAGGTGAGAAGAGAAAGATTTTAAAAAGACATGAGGGGTAAATTTTTTATATAGAGGGTGTTTTGCATGTGGAATGAACTGCCAGAGGTGGTGGCAGATGCAGGTACAGTTACATTTTAAAAGACATTTGGATAGATACACAAATAGGAAAGGTTTGGAAGGATATGGGCCAGGAGCAGGTAGGTGAGACTAGTTTAGTTTGGGACTATATTCGGCATGGACTAGTTGTACCAAAGGGTCTGTTTTCATGCTTATGAATCTATGACTCCATATTAACAGGAAAAGACAGGATAGATAGAGATAAATTATTTCCACTGGTTGGGAATTCTAGAACTAGATGGTAGAATCTGAGAGTTAGGGCCAGACCGTGCAGGAGAGATATTAGGAAGCACATTCAACATACAAAGGGCGGGAGAGGTTTGGAACTTTCTTCCACAAATTACCGTGTATGCTGGATCGGATGTTAATTATAAATAGGAGGTAAATACATTTTTATGAAGCAAAGATATTAAGGAGTATGGGCCACAAGCAGGTATATAAAGTTAAGCCACATATCAGGCATGACCTCATTGAATAGTGGCTGAATGGTCTGGTCCTGTTCCAAGTTCCAATAACTCAAATTTTCAGTAAAATAACACCCTAGTACTTCACAGCTTTAGCTTCAGTGTAAGCTGCCTGTACAACTTTTTTAACTCTGGATCTGCTTCCTGATCCTTTAATTAATGAAGACATGCCAAACAGCTTCTTTGAATTACCCCTTCTTTAAGTATAGTTTCAGCTTTTCTAACAGTTGCTTGTGGAATTTCTGTGACCTTTGGAGATGGACTTTGCTGAGCCATTGCTCTGATCACCAGGCATGATGAAAAATATCTGGAACCTATTCCTGTAACTAAAAACCGAAAGAACTGCAGATGCTGGAGATCAGAAACTAAAAGAGAAATTGATTAAAAATCTCAGTCTGGCAGCAACTGTGGAGAGAAATCAGAGATAACATTTTGACTCCAGTGATGCTTCTTCAGACCCTGGCTATTTACCCTATCTATGCCCCTTATGATTTTATAAACCTCTAAAATGTAATCTCTCAGCGTCTCATGCTCCAAGTAAAAAAGCCCAACCTATTCATCCCAGGTTCACTATATTGATTCCGGAGTTGAGGGGGTTGGCTTATGAGAGGCTGAGTAGATTGGGATGATATTCATTGGAATTTAGAAGGATGAAGGGGGATCTTATAGAAACATAAAAAATTCTGAAAGGAAGCGATAAAATAGAAATGGATGGGATGTTTCCACTGGCAGGTAAGATTAGGACAAGAGGGCATGACCTCAAAATTACAGGAAGCAGGTTTAGAACTGAACTGAGAAGGAACTTCTTCACCCAGAGGTTTGTTAATTAGTGGATTTCCTTGCCCAGGGAAGTACTTGACACTACTTCAGTCATTGCTTTTAAAGCTAAGGGAGTTACTGTTTTGTGCTCCCGCGAGGAGGTTGAGCAATTCATCAACTTCACCAACACATTCCACCCTGACCTTAAATTTACCTGGACCATCTCTGACACCTCGCTCCCCTTCCTGGACCTCTCCATTTCCACTAGTGACGACCGATTTGACACTGACATTTTTTTAACAAACCCACCGACTCCCACAGCTACCTGGATTACACCTCTTCCCACCCTATCTCTTGCAAAAATGCCATCCCGTATTCCCAATTTCTCCGCCTCCGCCATATCTGCTCCCAAGAGGACCAGTTCCAACATAGAACACACCAGATGGCCTCCTTCTTTAGAGACCGCAATTTCCCTTCCCACATGGTTAAAGATGCCCTCCAACGCATCTTGTCCACATCCCGCACCTCTGCCCTCAGACCCCACCCCTCCAACCGTAACAAGGACAGAACGCCCCTGGTGCTCACCTTCCGCCCTACAAACCTTCGCATAAACCCAAATCATCCGCCGACATTTTCACCACCTCCAAAAAGACCCCACCACCAGGGATATACTTCCCTCCCCACCCCTTTCCGCCTTCCGCAAAGACCGATCCCTCCGTGACTGCCTGGTCAGGTCCACACCCCCCTACGACCCACCCTCCCATTCTGGCACTTTCCCCTGCCACCGCAGGAACTGTAAAACCTGTGCCCACACCTCCTCCCTCACCTCTATCTAAGGCCCAAAAGGAGCTTTCCACATCCATCAATGTTTTACCTGCACATCCACTAATATCATTTATTGTATCCGTTGCTCCCGATGTGGTCTCCTCTACATTGGGGAGACTGGGCACCTACTAGCAGAGCGCTTTAGGGAACATCTCCGAGACACCCGCACCAATCAACCAAACCGCCCCGTGGTCCAACATTTCAACTCCCCCTCCCACTCTGCCGAGGACATGGAGGTCCAGGGCCTCCTTCACTGCCGCTCCCTCACCACCAGACGCCTGGAGGAAGAATGCCTCATCTTCTGCCTCGGAACACTTCAACCCCAGGGCATCAATGTGGACTTCAACAGCTTCCTCATTTCTCCTTCCCCCACCTCATCCTAGTTTCAAACTTCCAGTTCAGCACTGTCTCCTTGACTTGTCCGGACATGTCCGACCTGCCTAGCTCCTTTTCCACCTATCCACTCCACCCTCCCCTCCCTGACCTATCACCTTCATCCCCTCCCCCACTCACCCATTGTACTCTATGCTACTCTCTCCCCACCCCCACCCTCCTCTAGCTTATCTCTCCACGCTTCAGGCTCACTGCCTTTGTTCCTGATGAAGGGCTTTTGCCCGAAACGTCGATTTTGCTGCTCGTTGGATGCTGCCTGAACTGTTGTACTCTTCCAGCACCACTAATCCAGAATCATTACCGAGTGCCAATCTCCGGCCTTTTCCCATATCCTTGCATAGTATTTCTATCCAAATAATCATCCAATACTCTCTTGAATGCCTAAATTGAATCTGCCTCCACCACATTATCTGGCAGAGCATTCCATATCCTAACTAGTTGCTGTGTGAAAAAGATTTTTCTCACATCAGTTTTGCTTCTCTTCCACATCACTTCATCTATGCACTCTCATTCTTGTTTTTCCAATAATCAGGAAGAACTTCTTCCTATCTACTCTAAAAGCCTCCTCATGATTTTGAAAATCTCTCTCTGATCGCCTTTCACCCTCCTCTGCAAGGAAAACAGTCATAACTTCTTCAACCTATTCTCATAACCGAAGTTTCTCATCCCTGAAATCATTCCTGTCAATTGCTTCTGCACTCTCTCCAGTTCATATCTTTCCGATAATGTGGCACCTACAACTGTACATAATACTTCAGCTGAAGTCTAACAAGTGTCTTGTGCAAGTTCACCTCATTGCTTTTGTACTCTACACCCCTATTAACACTGTGCTTTATTGAACTACTCTCTCTACTGTACAGTGACCTTAAATGATCCGTGCACATAAATATTCAAGTCCTTCTGCCCCTGCTGCACCCATTTTAGAATTATGCCTATTATTTACTATTGTTTTTCAACATTCTTCTGACCAAAGGCCATCATCTCAAACCTTTCTGCACAGAACGTTGTCTGATACCTATCCACCCACTCCACCAGTTGTCAATGTCCTTTTAGAATTCCACACTGCCCTCCACATAGTTTTCAATTCTCCAAGTTTTGTATCATCTGCACACCAAGATCCAGATCATTAATATATATCAGGAAAAGTAAGGGTCCCAATACTGACTCCTGGGGAACTCCACAATGAACCTTCCTCCAGCCCAAATAAAATCCATTGCTCATTACCCTCTGTTTTCTGTTATTCAGCCAATTTTGTATTCATGTTGTTACTGTCCCTTTTATATCATGTTCTATAGTTTTCCTCACAAGTCTGTTGTTTGGCACCACATCAAACATCTTCTGGAATCCATATACACCATATCAACAGCATTACCATAAGACCATAAGACACAGCAACAGAAATTAGGCCACTCAGCCCATTGAGTCTGCTCTGCCATTCAATCATGGCTGTTAGGTTTCTCAACTCCATTCTCCCCATAACCCTTGATCCTCTTGATACTCAAGAACCTATCTATCTCAGTATTAAATATACTCAATGACCTGGCTTCCAACACCTTTTGTGGCAATGAATTCCATCGATTCCCCACTCTCTGGCTGTAGAAGTTTCTCCTTATCTCTGTTCTAAAAGGTCTTCCCTTCATTCTAAGGCTGTTATCTCGGTTCCTAGTCTATCCTACTATTGTAAACATCTTCCCAATTTCCACTCTGTCCAGGCCATTCAATATTCTGTATGCTTCAATTAGATCGTCCCTCATCCTTCTGAACTGCATCGAGTATAATCCCAGAGTCCACAAATATTCCTCATATGTTAAGCTTTAATTCCTGGGATCATTCAGTGAACATCCTCTGAACATGCTCCAGGGCCAGTACATCCTTCTTGCGGTATGGAGCCCAAAACCGCACACAATATTCCAAATATGGTCTGGCCAGAGCCTTATATAGCCTCAGAAGTACATCCCTGCTTTTATATTCAAGTCCTCCCAAAATAAATGCCATCATTGCATTTGCCTTCCTGATTACTGACTCAACCTGCAAGTTTACCTTGAGAGAATCCTGGATTAGAACTCCCAAGTCTCTTTGCACTCCAGACTTCTGAATTTTCTCCCCATTTAGTAAATAGTCCATGCCTCTATTCTTCCTACCAAAGTGCAAGACCCCACATTGTACTCCATCTGCCACTTCTTTCCCCACTCTCCTAACCTGTCCGTTTTTACCTCAAATCCTTCTGCAGCCTCCTTGCTTCCTTAATGCTACCTGTTCCTCTACCTATCTTTGTACCATCTGCAAACATAGCCAGAATGCTGTCACTTCCTTCATCTAGATCGTTAATGGACAAAATGAAATGTTGTGGTCCCAATACTGAGCTTTGTAGAGCACCACTTGTCACCAGCTGCCATCCTGACAAGGATCCTTTTATCCTCACTCTCTGCTTTTTGCCACACAGCCAAGCTTCTATCTATACTAGCACCTTGCCTCTGACACCATGGGCCCTTATCTTATACAGTCGCATCCTGTGCGGCACCTTGTCAAAAGCCGTCTTGAAGTCCAGAACAGTAGAGCACAGTATAGGCCCTTCGGCCCTTGATGCTGTGCCGACCTTTTATCTTACTCTAAGATCATACTAGCCTACATACTCTTCATTGTACAATCTTCATGTCCCTATCCAAGAATCGCTTAAATGTCCCTAATGTATCTGACTCTACTACAACTGCAGGCAGTGCATTCCATGTACCTGCCACTCTGAGTAAAAAACTGACCTCTGTTATCTCCTGAAAACCTTCTTCCAGTTACCTTAAAATTATGTCCCCTCATGATAGATATTTCTGCCATGGGAAAAAAGTATCTGGCTATCCACTCTATCTATGCCTCTCAACATCTTGTACGCCTCTATCAAGTCACCTTGCCTCCTTCTTCATTCCAATGAGAAAAGCCCGAGCCCCCTCAATCTTTCATCAGAAGACATGCCAACCACTCCAGGCAGCATCCTCGCAAGCCTCCAGTGCACCCTTTCCAAAGCTTCCACATCCTTCCTAAAATGAGGCAACCAAAACTGAACACAATATTCCAAGTGTGGTCTAACCAGGACTCTATACAGGTGCAGCATAACCTTGTGGCTCTTAAGTTCAATCTCCCTGCTAATGAAAGCCAACACACCATTCGCCTTCTTAACAATCCTATTAAACTGGGTGGCAACTCCGAGGGATCTATGGACATGTTCTCCCATACTGCCAAGAATTCTGTCTTTACCCTGTATTCTGCATTCAACTTCAACCTTCCAAAGTGAATGACTTCACACTTTTCCAGGTCGTGCCTCACAAACCTTATTGAATTCTTTGAGAAGGTGACGAAGGAGGTAGATGAGGGGAAAGCGGTAGATGTAGTATATATGGATTTTAGTAAGGCGTTTGATAAGGTCCCCCATGGTAGGCTACTGCAGAAAATACAGAGATATGGCATTGAGGGTGAGTTGGAGGTTTGGATTAGGAATTGGCTCTCTGGAAGAAGACAGAGGGTAGTAGTTGATGGCAAAGATTCATCTTGGAGTGCCGTCACTAGTGGTGTTCCGCAAGGATCTGTTTTGGGACCATTGCTGTTTGTCATTTTTATAAATGACCTGGAGGAAGGGTTAGAAGGTTGGGTGAGCAAGTTTGCGGATGATACGAAAGTCGGAGGAGTTGTAGATAGTGAGGAAGGATATGGCAGGTTACAGCGGGATATAGAGAAGCTGCAGAGCTGGGCAGAAAGGTGGCAAATGGAGTTCAATGTAGCTAAGTGTGAAGTGATTCACTTTGGTAAGAGTAATAAAAAGATGGATTACTGGGCTAATGGTAGACTACTTGGTAGTGTGGAAGAGCAGAGGGATCTTGGTGTCCATGTACACAGATCTCTGAAAGTTGCCACCCAGGTAAATAGTGCAGTGAAGAAGGCATATGGCGTACTGGCTTTTATTGGTAGAGGAATTGAGTTCCGGAGTCCTGAGGTCATGCTGCAGTTGTATAAGACTCTGGTGCGGCCGCTTCTGGAATATTGTGTGCAGTTTTGGTCGCCATACTATAGGAAGGACGTGGAGGCACTGGAACGGGTGCAGAGGAAGTTTACCAGGATGTTGCCTGGTATGGTAGGAAGATCCTATGAGGAAAGGCTGAGGCACTTGGGGTTGTTTTCTTTGGAGAAAAGAAGGTTTAGGGGTGATTTGATAGAGGTGTACAAGATGATTAGGGGGTTAGATAGGGTTGACAGTGAGAACCTTTTTCCGCGTATGGAGTCAGCTATTACAAGGGGGCATAGCTTTAAATTAAGGGGGGGTAGATATAGGACTGATGTTAGGGGTAGGTTCTTCACTCAGCGAGTCGTAAGATCATGGAATGCCCTGCCAGTAGCAGTAGTGGACTCTCCCTCTTTATGGGTATTTAAGCGGGCATTGGATAGGTATATGGAGGATAGTGGGTTAGTGTAGGTTAGGTGGGCTTTGATCGGCGCAACATCGAGGGCCGAAGGGCCTGTACTGCGCTGTATTGTTCTATGTTCTATGTTCTATGTTGAACTTCATCTGCCATTTCTCAGCCCAGTTCTGCATCCTGTCAATGTCCTGTTGCAACTAAAATAGCACTCCATACATCCACAACTTCACCAATCTTTGTATCATCGGCAAACTTACTAACCTACTCTTCCACTTCCTCATCTAAATATTTATAAAAATCACAAAGAGCAGTGTTCCTAGAACTGATCCCTGCAGAACACCACTGGTCACCAAGCTCCAGGCTGAATACTTTCCATTTACTACTACCCTCTGATTTCTATGGGCCATCAAATTCTGCACCCAGAGAGCCAAATTTCCCTGTATCCCATGCCTCCTTACTTTCTGAATGAGCCTACCATGGGGAACCTGAATAAATGCCTAGCTAGAATCCATGTACACCACAGGTCAGGCAGAATCGAAGGAACAGAAAAATCGACATTTCGCTCCTGCTGGAAATGTCGATTTTCCTGTTCCTTGGATGCAGCCTGAGCTGCTGTGCATTTCCAGCACCACTCTAATCTTGACTCTAATCTCCAGCATCTGCAGTCCTCACTTTCGCCTCCATTAACGCCAGAGCCACAGCTCTCCCTTCATCAATGTGTTTTGTCGCATCTTCAAAGAATTCAATAAGGTTTGTGAGGCAAGACCTGCCCCTCACAAAACCATGCTGATTATCTCTAATCAAACTATGTTTTTCCAAGTAATTATAAACCCTGTCTGTCAGACTCCTCTCAATACTTTGCCCTCCACTGACGTAAGACTGACTGGTCTGTCATTCTCAGGGTTATACCTATTCCCTTTCTTGAACAAGGGAATAACATTTGCCACCCTCCAATCACCTGGCACTACTCCAATGGGCAGTGAGGACATAAAGATCATCACCAAAGGTGCAGTAATCTCCTCCCTCGCTTCCTGTAGTAACCTAGGGTATATGTTTTTCAAAATTTTCAGCACATCCTCCTTCCTAACATTAACCTGTTCAAGCATATCAGTCTGTTTCACGCTGTCCTCAGAAACATCAAGGTCCCTCTCACTACTGAATATGAAGCAAAGTATTCATAAAGGACCTCCCCTACTTCGTCCAACTCCAGGCGCATGTTCCCTCTATTATACCTGGTCAGCCCTATCCTCACTCTGCCCATCCTCTTGTTCCTCACATAGGTGGAGAACGCCTTCGGGTTTTCCTTAATCCGACCTGCTAATGCTTTTTCTTGCCCCCTTTTAGTTCTCCTAAGTCTATTCTTCAGTTCCTTCCTGGCTACCTTGTAACCCTTTAGAGCCCAGTCTGATATTCAACCTTAGGGAAGCTTCCTTCTTCCTCTTGACTAGATATTCCACATCCCTTTTCACCCAAGGTTCCTTCACCTTGCCATCCCTTCCTTGCCTCAGTGGGACAAACCTATTCAGCACTATCAGCAAGTGCTCCCTAACCTCCACATTTCTGTCGTGCATTTCCCTGAGAACATCTGTTCCTATTTTAGGTGTCACAGTTCTTGTCTCTTCATATTGTATTTTCCCCATCCCCCAATTAAATACTTGCCCATACCCTCTGCTGCTATCCCTCTCCATGAGTATAGTAAAGTTCAGGGAATTGTGATCAGCAACCCGAAATGCTCTCTCACCAAGAGATCTGACATCTGGCCTGGTTCGTTGCCGAGCACCAAATCCAGTATGGCCTCACATCTAGTTTGCCTGTCGACATACAGACTCAGGAATCCTTCCTGGACACACCTGACAAAAACTGCTCCATTGCAGTTTTCCCTGGATCATCGGAGACTGAGGGGTGACCTTATAGAGGTTTACAAAATTATGAGGGGTAATGATAGGATAAATACACAAAGTCTTTTCCCTGGGGTCGGGGAGTCCAGAACTAGAGGGCATAGGTTTAGGGTGAGAGGGGAAAGATATAAAAGAGACTTAAGGGGCAACTTTTTCACGAAGTAGGTGGTACATGTATGGGATGAGCTGCCAGAGGATGTGGTGGAGGCTGGCACAATTGCAACATTTAAGAGGCATTTGGATGGGTATATGAATAGGAAGGGTTTGGAGGGATATGGGCCGGGTGCTGGCAGGTGGGACTAGATTGGGTTGGGTTATCTGGTCGGCATGGACAGATTGGACCGAAGGGTCTGTTTCCACGCTGTACATCTCTATGACTCTATAAGGAGGTTCCAATGACTGCCAGACTACTCAGACCCCTTGGCATCATGGTAGCCCACAAAGCCACCAACACACTAAAACAGCAGCTAATGAACTTGAAAGACCCTATACAAGCAACAAGCAAAACTAATGTCATTTACAAAATACCATGCAAGGACTGTAACAAACACTATATTGGACAAATAGGCAGAAAATTAGCCACCAGGATACATGAACATCAACTTGCCACATAACGACATGACCCTCTCTCACTAGTATCCTTACATACAGATAAGGAAGGACGCCACTTCGACTGGGACAACACATCCATCTGAGGACAAGCCAAACAGAGATACGCACAAGAATTCCTAGAAGCATGGCATTCCAACCAGAAGTCTATCAACAAACACATCGAGTTAGACCCCCATCTACCACCTCCTGAGAAAAAGAACAGGAAATGACATCACTACATGAAATGACGTAACCACAGGAAATGACATCACCAGCCCAAAGAAACCCAAACATATAAATCGAAAGCAGGAATCATGCACACTGCTTCGCCTGAGGCCCACTGAAGATGTTACCTAGTAGGGTGACGAAACGTTTGTAAATGAACCTCCCAGCTCAGCGAGCAAACCCACATCCAGAGGTTCCAATCAATATTAGGGAAGTTAAAGTCACCAATGACAACAACCCAATTACTTCTGCACCTTCCTAAATTTGCCAACCATCTGTTCCTCCGTGTCTCTGTTGTTATTGGGGGGTCTGTAGAAAACTATAAAGTGACTGCTCCTTTCCTGTTTCTGACTTCCACCCATACTGACTCTGTAGACAAACCCTCTTCGATGACCTTCCTTTCTGCAGCTGTGATACTATCCCTGATTAGCAATGCCACTCCCCCACTTCTTTTACCTCCCAAGAGATGGAAGTTGGTTCACAATTTGAAGGTGTTGAACTCAATATTACATCCAGAAGGCTTTGAAGTGCCTAGTCTGAAGATGAGATGTTGTTCCTCCAATTTGTGCTCTGATTCACTGGAACATTGCAGCATGCCAAGATTAGACAAAGGGCTTGCAAGCAGGACAATGTGTTAAAGTGACTAGCTATGAGAAGGTCGGGGTCATGCCTGTGCACAGACCGGAGGTGTTCCTCAAAGCAGTTACCCTGTCTGCGTTTGGTTTGTCCAATGAAGAGTAGGCCACATCAAGTTCAGTAAATGCAATACATCCCCACCCCGCCCAAACAATTATAATATAAATGTTGTCCCCTCCACACTTCACTACAGCTCTGATGAAGAGTCATCTAGACTCAAAACATTAGCTTGCTCTCTTTTATCGATGCTATCTGATCCACTGTGATCTTCAGCATTTGTTGTTTTCAGCCTAGGATATTGTATGCAGTTTTGATCTCCTTATCTGAGGAAGGATGTTCTTGCTACTGAGGGAGTGCAGCCAAGGTTTACCAAGCTGCTTACTGCACACAGTATATAAAACAAGATAAATGAGCTTGTAGTGCAGATCAAAATTGGTAGCTGTGATGTGGTGGGCATCACAGAGACATGGATGCAAGGGATCAGGACTGGAAGCTAAATATTCAAGGATATACATACTATTGAAAAGACAAGCAGGTGGACAGAGGTGGTGGGGTTGCCTTATTAGTAAGAAATGAAATTAAATCCATAACAAGAAATGACATAGGGTCAGATGATATAGAATCTAAGTGGGTAGAGTTGAGGAACTGCAAAGATGAAAAACACATAATGGGAATTATGTATAGGCCTCCAAACCGTGGTCAGGACATGAGGTACAAGATAGACCAAGAGATAAAAAAATGTCTAAGAAAGGCAAGGTTACAATGATCATGGGGAATTTCAATATGCAGAAAATCAGGTTGGTCATAGATCGCAAGAAACGGAATTTTGGAATGTCTATGAATTTGCTTTTAGGAGCAGCTTGTGGTGAGCCCACTAGGGAATAGAGTCTAGATTAGAGTGGTGCTGGAAAAGCACAGCAGGTCAGGCAGCATCCGATGATCAGGAAAATTGATGTTTTCGGCAAAAGCCCTTCATCAGGAACAGAGTCTTGGTGCCTAAAATGGAGAGGTTAATGAGGGGGGGGGCGGGGGGTGGGGGTGGAGAGGATGTAGCATAGAGTACAATAGGTGAATGGGGGTGGGATTGGAGGTGATAGGTCAGAGAGGAGGGTGGGCAAAGGTAGCAAAGAGTACAGTGGGTGAATGGGGGTGGGGATGAAGGTGATAGGTCAGAGACGAGGGTGGAGTGGATAGGTGAAAAGGAAGATAGGCAGGTAGGACAGGTCATGAGGATGTTGCTGAGCTGGAAGGTTGGAGCTGGGATGAGGTGGGGGAAGGGGAAATGTGGAAACTGGTGAAATCCACATTGATGCCATGGGGTTGAAGTGTTCCGAGGCGGAAGATGAGACGTTCTTCCTCCAGGCGTTGGATGGTGAGGGAGCGGCAGTCAAGGAGGCCCAGGACCTGCATGTCCTTGGCAGAGTGGGAGGGGGAGTTGAAATGTTGGGCCACAGGGTGGTGTGGTTGATTGGTGCGGGTGTCCCGGAGATGTTCCCTAAAGCACTCTGCTAGGAGGCATCCAGTCTCCCCACTGTAGAGGAGACCGCATCGGGAGCAACGGATACAACAGATGATATTGGTGGATGTGCAGGTGAAACTTTGATGGATGTGGAAGGCTCCTTTGGGGCCTTGGATGGAGGTGAGGGAAGATGTGTGTGCAGGTTTTGCAATTTCTGTGGTGGCAGGGGAGGGTGCCAGGAAGGGAGTGTGGGTTGTAGGGGAGCATGGACCTGACCAGGTAGTCATGGAGGGAACGGTCTTTGCGGAAAGCAGAAATGGGTGGGGAGGGAAATATATCCCTGGTGGTGGGGGCCGTTTGGAGGTGGCGGAAATGTCGTCGGAGGGTGTGATTTATGCGAAGGTTGGTAGGGTGGAAGGTGTCCTTGTTATGGTTTAAGGGGTGGGGTTTGAGGGCAGAGGGGCAGGATGTGGATGAGATGCGTTGGAGGGCATCTTTAACTACGTGGGAAGGGATATTGGCGTCTCTAAAGAAGGAGACCATCTGATGTGTTCTGTGGTGGAACTGGTCCTCCTGGGAGCAGATACAGCGAAGGCGGAGGAATTGGGAATATGGGATGGCATTTTTGCAGGTGGTAGGGTGGGAAGAGGTATAATCCAGGTAGCTGTGGGAGTTGGTGGGTTTGTAAAAAATGTCAGTGTCAAGTCGGTCATCATTAATGGAGATGGAGAGGTCCAGGAAGGGGAGGGACGTGTCAGAGATGGTCCAGGTGAACTTAAGGTCGGGGTGGAATGTGTTGATGAAGTTGATGAATTGCTCAACCTCCTCGTGGGAGCACGAGGTGGCGCCAATGCAATCATCAATGTAGCGGAGGAAGAGATGGGGAGTGGTGCCGGTGTAATTACGGAAGATCAACTGTTCGACGTAGCCAACAAAGAGACAGGCATAGCTGGAAAAGTAGGAATGGGGACCAAAGAAATGGCAGAAGAACTGAACAAGTACTTGTGCTAGTCTTCATGGCAGAAGACACGGGTAACATCCCTAAAATTCACAAGAGTCAGGGGGACAGAGGTGAGTATGGCGACCATCACTAAGGAGAAGGTACTAGAAAAACTGAAAGGTCTCAGGTATGAATCACCTGGAACAGATGGTCTATATCCCAGAATTCTGGAGGAGATGGTTGAAGAAATAGTGGAGGTGTGAGTGCTGAACTTTCAGGAATCACTAGAGTCAGGGAGGTTTCCAGAGGACTGGAAAATCGCTAATATAACCCCTCTTGTTAAATAGGGAGCAAGGCAAAAGACAGGCAATTACAGATCGATTTGCCTGACCTCAGTCGTCGGTAAGATTTTGGAGTCCATTGTGAAGGATACGATTTCTGTATACTTGGAAATGCGTGGTAATAGAGGGCAATGTCAGCATGGTTTCATCAAAGGGAGAAAGTGAGGACTGCAGATGCTGGAGATCAGAGCTGAAAATGTGTTGCTGGAAAAGCGCAGCAGGTCAGGCAGCATCCAAGAAGCAGGAGAATCGATTTTCGGGCATGAGCCCTTCTTCAGGAATCTCCATTTCCTGAAGAAGAGCTCATGCCCGAAACACCGATTCTCCTGCTCCTTGGATGCTGCCTGACCTGCTGCGCTTTTCCAGCAACACATTTTCAGCTTCATCAAAGGGAGGTCATGTCTGACATATCTGTTAGAATTCTTTGAGGAGGTGATGAGCAGATTAGACCAAGGAGAGCTAATGGATGTTATCTAATTGGACTTCCAAAAGGCCTTTGACAGGGAGCCACACTGCAAGCTGTTGAGTAAGATGAGGCCATTGTCTTAGCAAGGTACTAGCATGGATAGAAGATTGGCTGTCTGTCAGTAAGCAGAGAGTGAGGATAAAAGGGTCCTTCTCAGGATGGCAGTCAGTGAAAAGTGGTGTTGCACAAGGGTCAGTTTTGGGACCACAACTTTTCACTTTATACATTAAAAAGCTAGATTAAGGAAGTGACAGTATTTTGACTAACTTTGCAGATGATACAAAGATGGGTGGAGGGAGAGGACGTCTTGAGGAGGTGGGGAGGCTGCAGAAGGATTTGGACAGTTTAGGAAAGTGGGCAAAGAAATGGCAGATGGAATACAACATGGGAAAGTGTGAGGACAATTTTCTAAATGGGGAAAAAACTCATAAATCTGAAGTGCAAAGGGACTTGGGAGTCCTAGTTCAGGATTCTTTTAAGGCTAAACATATGAGGAAAGTTTGAAGACTCGGGGTCTGATACTAAGCTGGGTGGCAGGGTGAAATGTGAGGAGGATGTTAGGAGATTACAGGGTGACCTGGACAGGTTAGGTGAGTGGACAGATGCATGGCAGATGCAGTTTAATGTGGATAAATGTATGGTTATCCACTTTGGTGGCAAGAACAGGAAGGCAGATTACTACCTAAATGAAATCAATTTAGGTAAAGGGGCAGTACAAAGAGATCTGGGTGTTCTTGTACACCAGTCACTTGATGGAATTTAGAAGATTGAGGAAGATCTAATTGAAACTAATAGAATACTGAAAGGCCTGGATAGAGTGGACATTGGGAAGACATTTCCATTAGGGCTGAAAATGTGTTGCTGGAAAAGTGCAGCAGGTCAGGTAGCATCCAAGGAACACCATTAGCAATGGAGACTAAGACCCGAGAGCACAGCCTTAGAGTAAAGGGAAAACCCTTTAGAACGGAGACACGGAGAAACTTCTTCAACCAGAGAATGATGAATCCATGGGATTCAATGCCACAGAAGGTTGTTAAAGCCAGGTCAGAGTATATTTAAGACAGAGAGATAGGTTATTTACTGTTAAGGAGATCAAAGGTTACAAGGACAAGGTGGGAGAATGGGGTTAAAGAGACTTATCAGCCATGAATGAATGGTGGAGCAGACTTGATTATCTCATTTCTGCTCCTATGTCTTATGGTTTAATGGAGATTTTCCTATCAGCTGAGATGTATAATTTGTTTTACAGAACTTCAGTACATTTTTATCAAGTCCTGAACATGCAAAATATCTATTTATTGATGTGTGTGCTTTTTCAAAATCTCAAATGTCCTCCCTGCAGGAAATAGAACATAGAATAGAACATTCCAGCACAGTACAGGCCCTTCAGCCCACGATGTTGTGCTGAGCATTTACCTTAATCTAAGATCAACCTAACCTACACACTTCTCAATTTACTGCCGTCCATGTGTTTGTCCAGCAGTTGCTTAAATGTCAAGAGTGTGGTGCTGGAAAAGCACAGCTGGTCAGGCAGCATCCGACGAGCAGGAAAATCAGCGTTTCGAGCAAAATCCGTTAATCCGTTTGTCCGAAACGTGCTTTTCCAGCAACACACTCTTGACTCTAATCTCCAGGCATCTGCAGCACTCACTTTCACTTGTCGCTTAAATGTCCCTAATGTCTCTGACTCTACTACTACCGCTGGCAGCACATTCCCTGCACCCACCACTCTCTACATTAAGAACCTGTTTCTGACATCGCCCCTACACTTTCCTCCAATCACCTTAAAATTATGACCCCTCATGCCTACCATTTCTGCCTGGGGAAAATTCTCTGGCTATCTACTCTATCTATGCCTCACATTATCTTGTACATCTCTATCAAGTCACATCTTTTCCTTCTTCTCTCCAGTGCGAAAAGCCCTAGCTCACTCAAACGTTTTCATAAGACAAGCCCTCCAATTCAGGCAGCATCCTGGTAAATCTACTTTGCACCTTTTTTAAGTATCCACATCCTTCCTATAATGAAACGACCAGAACTGGACACAATATTCTAAGTGTGGTCTAACCAGGGTTTTGCTGCAGCAAAACCACACAGCTCTTAAACTCAATTCCCTCTGTTAATGAAAGCCAGAACACCATATGCCTTCTTAACAACCCTATCAACTTTGAGAGATCTATGTACGTGGACCCCAAGATCCCACTGTTCCTCCATACTGCCAAGAATCCTGTCTTTAACCCTGTACTCTGCTTTCAAATTCGACCTTCCAAAATGAATTACTTCACATTTATCCAGGTTGAACTCCATCTGCCACTTCTTAGCCCAGCTCTGTATCCTGTCAATATCTTGTAGCCTGCAACACTATCTAAACAGAACCCACCCTTCCACTTCTTCATCCAAGTCATTTATAAAAACTACAAAGAGCAGAGGCCCAAGAACAGATCCCTGCGGGACCCCACTGGTCACTGACCTCCAGGCGGAAAACTTTCCATCCACTACCACTTGCTATCTTCTTTCGGCCAGCCACTTCTGTATCCAGACAGCCAAATTTCCCTCTATCCATACCTCCCTTCTTTCTGAATGAGCCTACCATGGGGAACCTTATCAAATGCCTCACATTTCCACATACACCACATCCACTGCTCAACCTTCATCAGCATTTCTTGTCACACCCTTAAAGAACTCAATAAGGCTTGTGAGGCATGACTTGCCCCTCACAAAGCTATGCTGACTATCTTTAATCAAACTATGTTTTCCAAATATTAGAACATAGAACATAGAACAATACAGCGCAGGACAGGCCCTTCGGCCCTCGATGTTGCACCGACCTGCGAACTATTCTCAGTTTGTCCTCCTACACTATCCCAAAATCATCCATGTGCTTATCTAAGGATTGTTTAAATCTCCCTAATGTGGCTGAGTTGACGACATTAGCAGGTAGGGCATTCCGTGCCATTACCACTCTCTGCGTAAAGAACTTGCCTCTGACATCTGTCTTAAATCTATCAATCACCGCTCAATTCGTACAAGCTGACATCATCATCCTAGGAAAAAGTCTTTCACTGTCTACCCTATCTAATCCTCTGATCATCTTGTATGTCTCTAACCCCCTTAACCTTCTTCTTTCCAATGAGAACAGACCCAAGTCTCTCAGCCTTTCCTCATAAGACCTTCCCTCCAGACCAGGCAACATCCTGGTAAATCTCCTCTGCACCTTTTCCAATGCTTCCACATCCTTTCTGTCATGGGGCGACCAGAACTGTACACAATATTCCAAGTGTGGCCGCACCAGCGTTTTGTATAGTTGCAGCATGATATTGCGGTTCCGGAACGCAATCCCTCTACCAATGAAACCTAACACACCGTATGCCTTCTTAACGGCACTATCCACCTGGGTGGCAACTTTCAGGGATCTATGTACATGGACTCCAAGATCCCTCTGCACATCCACACTACCAACAATCTTTCCATTGACCCAGTACTCTGCCTTCCTGTTATTCTTCCCAAAGTGCATCACTTCACATTTAGCTGCATTGAACTCCATTTGCCACCTCTCAGCCCAATTCCGTTGAAGGTGTTGGCCCCCTGTGTTCTCTGACTGTGCCATGATGTTTAGATTGATTCTAATCTAAAAAGTGAGATAACAGAATTTTACATGAATTCATGCAGTTTTTGAGCAAAGTACAATGTAACTCTGCAAGTACAAATTCACCCCACAAACTTATGTGTATGTGTGCATATGGGTTGTTTTGTGTGTGTGGGGTTTGGGGGGGTTGTGAGTGTGAGAGAGAGTGTATATATGTGTGTATGTGAGTGTACAGTCTCCTAAGTCTGTGATGGGGTGCATGTGTGAGTGTGTGTTTGTGTGTGTCTGGGGTAGGTGGTTGTGAGTGTCTGAGAGAGAGAGTTTATATGTGCGTGCGTGAGTGTAGAGTGCTCTAAGTCTCTGAGAGGATGCATGTGTGAGTATGAGTGTCTGTGTGCATGTCTGTGTATATGTGTGTCCGTGTGTATGTGTGTAGGAGTGTCTGTGTGTGTGTATAGTGCAATGGTGGTCACCTGTAGTGTAACATGAACCCAAGGTCCAAGTTGAGCACCTCCCTATGGGTACGGAACTTAGCTATCAGCCTCTGCTCGGCCACTTTTCGCTGCTGCCTGTCCCGAAGTCCGCCTTGGAGGATGGTCACCCGAAGGTCCGGGTCGCATGTCCTGGACACTCTACACTCACATACACATACATATACACTCTCTCTCACATTCACAATCCCCCAACCCAGACAGACAGATAGACACGCACAAAGACCCACATGCACACATATACATAAATGTTTGTGGGGTGAATTTGTACTTGCAGAGTTACATTGTACTTTGCTCAAAAACTGCATGAATTTATGTAAAATTCTGTTATCTCACTTTTTTAGATGAGAATCAATTTAAACATCATGGCACAGACAGAGAACACAGGGGGCTAACACCTTCAACATATTGTCTAGCTAACATCAATTGTTACAGTTAACCTGAGAATACAATTTTTAAAAAAAAGTTTTGTGATTTACACATGAAAGAAGTGAAACTATCATGGTATTCGAACACTTGAAAGACTCAACAGACAATCAAAGTATTTTTCAACATATAATTTCAGTTACATCACAATGTAAACTTTTGCTATAAATTCTGTGCCTTACAATTGTGTCCTCCACAATCACCTAGTGAAGGAGCGGTGCTCCGAAAGCTATGTGGTTCCAATTAAATCTGTTGGACTATAACCTGGTGTTGTGTGATTTTTAACTTTCACTCCTTCTAGAATTGATAACACCTGTTCATAACCAGCCTTTCTAGTCTAATATCTCGCACCTCATTCTTCCCTTCTACAATATTCTCCTTTTCCTGAGTGAAAACTGATGAGAAATG